>NC_091473.1:235016474-235648974 GCF_036971445.1 Narcine bancroftii | reverse complement strand
AGCTCTGCTCCACAATAACAGAAAACTATTGGAACAGCACATCACAAAGACAGAAATTGAAACCTTTGTTACACTCGTAAGGAAGAACAGAGAACCGAGGTAAGAGCTACTACGACTTGTGTCTGTTCAATGGAGCTATAGATCTTTCCATTGGTCGGCATGATGGGGAATCTTGCAGAGTAGACCTGGCCTGACCTGAACTTGTTGATGAGTTGCTTTTAAACAATGGACAAAGGAAAGATGTCGTACGATCTGCCTGTTAATGGCTGCTCTCAGCTGTTTTAATGAAGATTTACTTAGTGGTGTCGGGAATGTCACCATTCATTGAGGAAACCTTTCTAGGTAGGAGGATGCCTCTCCATTCATTCAACGTTCACCTCGACAACTCTCGCCACTCTGTGGATTATGTTGATTTTAATCAAATGTTTCCTGACAAGCTACATAAAAGGAAAAGGTAATCATTCCATTATTGTCACATCATACCACATTAGAAAGTTCTCTGAAGAAATTTCCAGCAGCCATCAGAGTCCTGGTGTCGAGTTTGTTTAGGGACAGATAGCTTTAAATTAATATGTCATATTATCTCAATTAATTCAAGGGGGTATCTCCTGACGCTTCGTAGTAATCAACGGGTTCTCCACTGTTTCACTCAAAATTCTTTCAATGAATTTTATCATAAAAATAAAAAGATTCAATGGCCATGATGGGAATTTCATTTCAGTTTTGGGATGCTATAAACAGAGATTGATTACAATAAATAAAATTTACTTCACTCAATAATTAGATGTAGCTGTTGCTTTTTTAAGCAAAAAAATAGACTTTATTCATAATGAATTATTTTCAAAAAGAAAACTGTTCAAAGCCGCCTCTCACCCTTTGTTTCGTATCCATACGTTCCCTTCCCTATAAACTGTTACATTCATTTCTATTTTCACCATTACCATTAATGTTGCATCTTCTCATTTTCCCCCTTCTGTTGTTTGAGGAGCTTCCCCGCAGTCTTGGTTCCTTAATGCCAGGTAATGGAAGGACTCTACACTGTGATCCTTCCCCATGGTGCCCTCGTGTTAGCTACACCAAGCCTCAGTGCGTCCCTCAGCATGGACTCCTGCAGCCTGGAATGTACAGGTCGGCAGCATTTTCACACCGACATCTCCATGTGCTGAAAGACCAATAGATTTCAGGCAGACCAAAGTGATGGTCTTCCAGCAGTTTTGGATTCTGAATCTTTGTCCTTCACTGGGAACAGCCCATAAATCAAAGTCCTCTGGCACACTGCTGCTTGGTGGTGGGGGGGGGGGGGGGGGGGGGTGAAACATGACAAGGACTCTTGCATCCTTCTTCACACATTCAGAGCAAATCTGCATTCTGCAAAGAGGTGGGTGACTGTCTCCACTCCACTGCAGTCATCTCAGGGACATTGTGCATTGTGGGTGATGTTCTAATTGTACAGGAAGGATCTGACTGGGAGGACTCTTCTTACTGTCATCCAGGCCAAGTTCTGGTGCTTGTTTATGGGCTCTAATGATGAAACATTCTGCCAGATGATGGGGACAATCTGGTCCAGGAACCACCCCACTGGGTTCAACAGTGAGTCTGCAGGATCTTCTGTGCTGACCACTGCCTGATGGCCTTATAGTCAAATGTGTTTGTCTGGAAAAACCTTTCCACAAAGGATGGATGGTGTGGCAAAGTCCAGCTGACTGGGACATAGCACAACAACTGGACAAGGCCATTCTTTGCAACATCTGGAACAGGTGGAATCGCAGAACATTGTGGCACTTGGTACCCTCATACTTTGGTTCTACACACAGCCTGGAGCAGCCACACAAGAGGGCCATTTTAGCTATGTCCTTGCGCCCATTGTCTGGTAACTTGTACATGGTCACCCTTCGGATCCTTTCCATCTTGGATCCCCACATGAACCGGGACACTGCTCTGGTGACTGTCAGTGCAGAAGTGCAGGATATGGGCGACACCTGCGCGAGGTACAACTGTACCGAGAGCACCTCGCACCTGATGACCAGGTTTTTCCCTGTTATTGAGATAGAAAGTTTGAGCTCACAGACCTATTTTCTGGTGAACCTTTGCAAAATAATTTGCTGTCCTGGGTAAACTTGTACCTCTCACTTTGTTCGTTTTAGATTGGTCACAGTGTTTGAGCTACCGAAAGAAAATAGACACACACACACCGAGAGCAATTCAGTTTATACAAATCTTTATTACAAATTCTAAAGCTGATATCAAACTACAATATGCAAGCCCTTCCCAATTATACTTATCAACGCCTGGATTGGTCCCAACTGCTGAGGCGAGGCAACGACCGCACACTTGTGGTAGGTCGTCGGGGCGCCGGTAGCAACTTCTCCACCTCCCCTGACCAGGACGTTAGCTGGACTCTAGAAGTTCTTCTTTTTGCTGAGAGATATTGCCACCTCTCGGAGAGTCTCAAACTTCAGCAGCGGGACCATGGCTTATATTACCCAAAAACTGCTTACCCAAGCACCTATTCCCAGCACAGAAAAGAAAGATAAACGGTTTCTTTTGAATAACACCTTTCAGCTTATCACTTTGAATACAATGGTTTATTTTGCATCAAGGTTAGAGCTCTACCTGAAAGACTGTGACCAAAACAAGCAGGAAGATTAAATATTCTTGGTACCCAGATGTCTTTTTGTCAGCTAACTGCATCTCTGGGCCCCATGGTGGAATTTAGCTTATGTCTGCTGAGACTCAAGCAGGTTACTGATTCTCAGCCTTGCAGAAGCAAAAAGCATGGTTTAAATCCTCCAATACACTTGCTGCCTATGCATGCATAAAGCTGATAGTGTGAAGTAACCAGCACCTATATGAACCACCTTTAATTTCGATTTGCTTTTGTGGCAACAGACATCTTCATCACCACTTTGGTTCTGAAATCCATAGCAGAATGCTAATTTTTAATAGCTCACTGCATGCAAGAAGCAATTCAATGTGTCCTTGGTTAGAAATGCTGTGCTGCAAAAAAAAACTTTCCTCCAACATCAATAAAAATGTTAGGGGGCCAGTAAAGCTCCAATAATCCATTATCCAGCAATTTAGAAATCCTAATCTTTTGAAGAAAGAAAGCGGGGGATGAGCCTGGGAAGTAGGGGGGGGGGGGGTGAGCCTGGGAAGGGGGGGTTGAGCCTGGGAAGGGGGGGGGGTGAGCCTGGGAGGGGGGGTGAGCCAGTAATGATAGGCTCACCCCCCCCTTTCCCAGGCTCCCCCCTTCCCAGGCTCCCCCCTTCCCAGGCTCCCCCCCTTCCCAGGCTCACCTCCCCTTCCCAGGCTCACCTCCCCTTCCCAGGCTCACCTCCCCTTCCCAGGCTCACCTCCCCTTCCCAGGCTCACCTCCCCTTCCCAGGCTCACCTCCCCTTCCCAGGCTCACCTCCCCTTCCCAGGCTCACCTCCCCTTCCCAGGCTCACCTCCCCTTCCCAGGCTCACCTCCCCTTCCCAGGCTCACCTCCCCTTCCCAGGCTCACCTCCCCTTCCCAGGCTCACCTCCCCTTCCCAGGCTCACCTCCCCTTCCCAGGCTCACCTCCCCTTCCCAGGCTCACCTCCCCTTCCCAGGCTCACCTCCCCTTCCCAGGCTCACCTCCCCTTCCCAGGCTCACCTCCCCTTCCCAGGCTCACCTCCCCTTCCCAGGCTCACCTCCCCTTCCCAGGCTCACCTCCCCTTCCCAGGCTCACCTCCCCTTCCCAGGCTCACCTCCCCTTCCCAGGCTCACCTCCCCTTCCCAGGCTCACCTCCCCTTCCCAGGCTCACCTCCCCTTCCCAGGCTCACCTCCCCTTCCCAGGCTCACCTCCCCTTCCCAGGCTCACCTCCCCTTCCCAGGCTCACCTCCCCTTCCCAGGCTCACCTCCCCTTCCCAGGCTCACCTCCCCTTCCCAGGCTCACCTCCCCTTCCCAGGCTCACCTCCCCTTCCCAGGCTCACCTCCCCTTCCCAGGCTCACCTCCCCTTCCCAGGCTCACCTCCCCTTCCCAGGCTCACCTCCCCTTCCCAGGCTCACCTCCCCTTCCCAGGCTCACCTCCCCTTCCCAGGCTCACCTCCCCTTCCCAGGCTCACCTCCCCTTCCCAGGCTCACCTCCCCTTCCCAGGCTCACCTCCCCTTCCCAGGCTCACCTCCCCTTCCCAGGCTCACCTCCCCTTCCCAGGCTCACCTCCCCTTCCCAGGCTCACCTCCCCTTCCCAGGCTCACCTCCCCTTCCCAGGCTCACCTCCCCTTCCCAGGCTCACCTCCCCTTCCCAGGCTCACCTCCCCTTCCCAGGCTCACCTCCCCTTCCCAGGCTCACCTCCCCTTCCCAGGCTCACCTCCCCTTCCCAGGCTCACCTCCCCTTCCCAGGCTCACCTCCCCTTCCCAGGCTCACCTCCCCTTCCCAGGCTCACCTCCCCTTCCCAGGCTCACCCCCCCTTCCCAGGCTCACGCCCCCCCCCTTCCCAGGCTCACGCCCCCCCCTTCCCAGGCTCACGCCCCCCCCTTCCCAGGCTCACGCCCCCCCCTTCCCAGGCTCACGCCCCCCCCTTCCCAGGCTCACGCCCCCCCCTTCCCAGGCTCACGCCCCCCCCTTCCCAGGCTCACGCCCCCCCCTTCCCAGGCTCACGCCCACCCCTTCCCAGGCTCACGCCCACCCCCCCTTCCCAGGCTCACTCCCCCCCTTTGTCACCAGAGGCTGACTTGTTGCATTTAAAAGCTGGGATACAAATAGAAATGAGATCCAAGAGTTTGGACTATCTGATAGTCTAGTACCACAAAAGTCCTGAATACGCCAGATTATTGGATTTTTACTGTCATAATAAGTGAACACATTTTTAATTTTGTACTGGGGAAACAACAGTGTATGGCTCCCATTAATTCTTAAAGGGCAAGAAGTGCATAAGACATTAAAAAAAATTTTTTCTTGAGTCATGTTTAATTACAACTTGTCTTTTATCCCTAGAAATAGTTTCAGCATTCTAATTTACTGTTTAATTTCAGTGCATCTTACCTGATATATGGAGAATAGAGGAATGATGCATTCCTCATGCCCATTCAGTCATTTAACAAGATAGTGGCTGATTATAGAAGATTGAACATCACAACACAGGACAGGCCCTTCAGCACATGATGTTGTGCCAACCAATATAAACCTACTCCACAACAATCTAATTTTCCCTACTTCACACTCATTTTCACATCTTTTGTCAATGTTCAGAAAAGATTTAAATAATTAATGTTTATCGCTCTCAGATTTAAAGTTGAAAATCTACCATTGATTTCCATTTATGGAAAAAAAAATATTCAAATTGTGTGGTCTCTTTGCCTAGCTTCCCTTCTGAAAAATCTGGCTCTAATCTTTGGACAGTAAACCTTATTTCTAGACTCCTATGAATAGAGAGAGGATTTCCATTCCTATTAATAGATTGAAAACGTTGACCCCATAATCTTCTAGAACACAGAAACTGCACCCCTTCTTTCCATAGTTCTCCCATTAACTCAGAGTTCTCTATCTACAACTCTGCAGTGTGTGTTCCTCTTCAACCACATTGGTTTGGGTTCTGATGGTAAAAGTAAAAAGACCAGTGGAGTTAAGGGATAATTTCATTGAAACTTTTTCTAATTGTCCCTTTACAACAGGTTTTTAGATTATTTGTCAGATCTCTGTGTGTCAAATCACGTGGCCATTCCAGTAACTCAAGAGCTAATCTGCAAATGTGTGCTGGATCCAAAGAACGAAGACATTCTTATCAAAACTGCGTAAGTCACAGCTTCTTATCTGACAACTTGAAGTAATGCTCTATACAATAATTTTATATAATTTGGTGGGGGGGGAGGGGGGTGGCTCCAAAATTGATTGTGTAGAAGGTTGTCTCAGGTTACAATGGGATCAAAATCAAATGGGAAAGTGGACAAAGCTATGCATTTTGGGAAGTTAAATCAGAGCAGGATGTGTGCAATAAAATGTAAAGGTTCCAATATTGTCATGTAATACCACATTTAGAATGTAACATATGAAATTCTTTAACTTTTGTTTACCATAAGACAGACAGAGAGCCATCACTTTGTCACAGAAACCTACCACACCTGGTGTTCCCAGGCAGTCTCCGCTCCAAGTATTGACGAGGCCTGAGCCTGCTTAGCTTCCGAGATCAGACAATCTCAGGCATATTCAGGCTGTTAGGCTTGACAGGGCCCTGGAAAGTCTTCAAAACAGGGAGACCAAGGATGCAAGTATATAGTTCCCTGTAAGTGGCCATACAAGTAGATACAGTGGTGAAGAAGATGCTTGACAAGCTTCACTTTATTAATTGAGGCTTTGAGTACAAAAATTGGGATGTAATGTTACAGCTTTTATAGAATATTAGTGAGACATGCAATATTGAGTGTGGTTCTTGTCACCACTGTAGGAAGGATGTAATTTAACTTGGGATGTAGCTATCCAATCCAGAATGCAGAAAAGATTCAGAAGGATGGAGCTGAGACTGGGAGGCTTGAGTTATAAGGAGAAATTGGAGAGGCTGGGACTGTTTTGCCTGGATTAAAGGAGGGTGAGAGTGACCTCATGGGTTTATCAAATCATGAGGGGGATGGATAAGGTGGATGCTTGCAGTCACCTTCACTGTGAGGGGAGTCTAAAACCAGAGGGCATAGGTTTAATGTAAGAGGGAGAAAGACTGAAGAGAACCACACAGTTGATCATTGACCAGGAGAGGGGGAAGACCCCACACCCTGTCCATATCTGTGATGCTGAAGTAAAAAGAATCGATGGCTTCAAGTTCTTAGGAGTCAGCATGAGGAGGTCAGTGACCTGACCTGGACCAATCAGTTGATGTGATGGTCAAGAAGGCACACCAACAACAAGTACATGTGCAGAATCAGAAGTACGATGCATCACAGTATGATATGGGAGCTGCTCTGCTCAGAATTAGAAGCTGCAGAAGGCAGTGTAAATGCACCTCAGAACATCATTCAAACTTCCATCCAGGGACTCCATTTACATCTCCTGCTGCCTGGGAAAGGAAGCCAACATTTCTAAAGGACTCTTCAATTCCAGGTCCCACTCTCTTCCCCCCACCCCCCCTCCTCTTATCAAGGAGAAGACTTCCTTCAGCCATCACTATCCTTAATTAACACCATAACAGTGTTCTCATGCTACCCTTGCTTGATGCTCGTTGTCTATATTTGTTCATCGTGACTTTTTACTCTTGTTGCCTCCTTTATATGGCTGTATGAATCTTAGATTTAACCTGCGAGATGCTTGCAGAAGACTCTCACTGTGCAAATTAAAACATGGCAAATAAACTTTAACACTTCAAATTTTATTGACATTGACATCTAATACAGGAGAGATGTATTATTGGGTGGCAGGATTGGCGTAGCGGTTAGCTCCCCACCTTGACTACCAGCCCCCCCCACATCTCCATTGGGCACACAAAACTCAAAACGGTCAACCAGTTTACCTATCTCGGCTGCACCATTTCATCAGATGCAAGGATCGACAACGAGATAGATAACAGACTCGCCAAGGCAAATAGCGCCTTTGGAAGACTACACAAAAGAGTCTGGAAAAACAACCAACTGAAGAACCTCACAAAGATAAGCGTATACAGAGCCGTTGTCATACCCACACTCCTGTTCGGATCCGAATCATGGGTCCTCTACCGGCATCACCTCCTGGAACGCTTCCACCAGCGTTGTCTCCGCTCCATCCTCAACATTCATTGGAGCGACTTCATCACCAACATCGAAGTACTCGAGATGGCAGAGGTCGACAGCATCGAGTCCACGCTGCTGAAGATCCAGCTGCGCTGGGTGGGTCACGTCTCCAGAATGGAGGACCATCGCCTTCCCATACGGCGAGCTCTCCACTGGCCACCGTGACAGAGGTGCACCAAAGAAGAGGTACAAGGACTGCCTAAAGAAATCTCTTGGTGCCTGCCACATTGACCACCGCCAGTGGGCTGATATCGTCTCCATCCGTACATCTTGGCGCCTCACAGTTCGGCGGGCAGCAACCTCCTTTGAAGAAGACCGCAGAGCCCACCTCACTGACAAAAGACAAAGGAGGAAAAAACCAACACCCAACCCCAACCAACCAATTTTCCCCTCCAACCGCTGCAACCGTGTCTCCCTGTCCCGCATCGGAATTGTCAGCCACAAACGAGCCTGCAGCTGACGTGGACATTTACCCCCCTCCATAAATCTTCGTCCGCGAAGCCAAGCCAAAGAAATTGGGACCTGGGTTCAAATCCTGTGCTGTCTCTGTAAGGAGTTTATACGTTCTCCCCTTGTCTGTGTGGGTTTTACCCCGGGGCTCTGGTTTCCTCCCACGCTTTTAATTGGGTATAAATTGGGCAGCACAGACCCGTGCGCCAAAATGCCCTGTTAGCGTGCTGTATGTCTAAATTTAAATTATGGTTCAGAGTGTTCAGACAACTCAAGTTTCGGCTTGTAACCACTATTCCAGTGAGAGTACACATGAAAAGAACGTGCTGAGTATTTGTTTTCACAGAGTTGGAGGCACATTGCCATAGGTGTAGCAAGATTTTGGTACTGCAATTTTATTGTCATTGTTCAGTAGACAATATCCACAAATGCTTGAGGCAGTGACAGGAAAATATACTCATTAGTCCAGTGTTTTGAATTATTTCATAACAATTTCAATCCAGAATGGCACTTTTGGCTAATAAAAAGAATGGGCAATCCCAATAAATGAAGAACAAAACAAGCAGTGAAATAAAAATTGATTGGGAACTTCAATTTGATTGTAACTGACCAATAACCTAATTCTATCGGATATTCTTCATTTGGTAACTCAGAGTAATGTCCCAATGCAGTGTAAAATAAGAGAAAAATCCTCCCAGCTGCATTTAATTATTCTTGATCTTTTCCTACCATTTGGCACAGATTTATGGAGCAGTACAAGATTTAGATGCATTCTGTACCTTATTGTGTAGTTAGGGTTGGAGACTATGAATTTAATGATGCCTCAGTGCTACAAAATAAATCACAGAGGATGGGAAGGAAAGGGGCATTGGACAGTCACCAGTGAAGGTTCAGGGAAAGTTATGAGATCATTATTAAAAGATTTTTTTTTTAAAAAAAAAAAGGAATGCAGTGTCAAGTCAAAGGTATGTGTGCAGAGAATTCTCTTGTGAGAAAAATACCTTGGGGGTTGAGTGTGAACAAATTATAGAAGTGAAGAAGCACCAGCTGGGTTGGAGGCTTTCAGATGCTATCGTGATTGAATGTGTAAACAAAGGCAAAGTTTTGCAATCGGTTTGTTACAGAAAACCCAATCATTACTGGTCCCCATGCAGAGGTCAATGATGGATGTGAAGGTCCTGCATAGTTTGGTGAGAATGGCACTGGAGGTATTGCAAAGAGAGATTTTTGCTTGCTGTGCAACAGTGGGAACAATTTGTTGCTCTATTCACTGATCACATTTGCAGAATATCTTTGTTAGGATGTTGGTGAACCCCAATGCTGTCAGGAGGTGGAGAAATAATCAGATTGTGATCCTACAATATCTTTGGACCCCCATGCTCATGTTTGGAGACATGCAGGAATGTGTGTGTGTGTGTGTGTGTGTGTGTGTGTGTGTGTGTGTGTGTGTGTGTGTGTGTGTGTGTGTGTGTGTGTGTGTGTGTGTGTGTGTGTGTGTGTGTGTACGCTCATGCACTGAATGTCTTACGTGGGGACATCAGGGGCAAGCATATTTCTTCTGTAAAAATGGCCACCAGATTATCACCACCGAAGATTACTGTTCATTTTACTGTAATCCTTGCAGACTTGGGTTGACCATTGTGGTGTATTTTAGCGTTGGTCCAAAGCTTGAGGCCTGCACTAAGGTACCAGTTTAATACTTGAAGGCTGATGCTACATGACCATGGGTCCCATTCTTCAATGACATCATATATTCCAGCAGCCCAAGTGATGATTGCATTGTAATCTACTTTAGGTGAGTAAATAAAATGAAGGCTACAGCAATATTGCTAGTATTTTACCACTGGGTCAGAAGATTTTGGCATTGGAATCCACAGCAGAAACTTGGAAGTAACAATCGGGGTGGGTACTTCAGAGCAGTATTGAGAGAACATTGCACTGTCAATAGTGCCAATAATTCAATGAAGAGTGCCACTGTCTGCTCTCTCATAACACTGATCTTCTCACAGTACTAACAATGTCTCAATAATTGGCTGTCTGGTTGTGGTAACATTGGAGCTTGTTATGAGCATGTGGCTGATATATTTTCTACACTTGAGATGATTGTACTTTGAAAGTACATTAGCTATAAATTAAGACCTTCAGAAGTGTACGAGAGAGATTGCAGGTGGAGATTGATGAGCATGAAGTTCAGCTGAGAAAGAACTCTGTGTTTATGCTTGAGCAAGAAACTTGGATAAAATCAGGGTATGGAAGTTTCAACATCAATTGCCTTCAGCATTGACACTTCTACCTTGGAGCAAGTTCTGATTCATTTGCAGCATGTGGTTGACTCAGCAACTTCTTGTTGCAGTAACAAAAAGTGAGGTGGAGCCCAACGTACACTGATTCCTTGTTTGATGATACTACAAAAATGCTTGCAAATTTGGAAAATGACAAAACCAGAAATGGATCATTTGGGGCATTCTGATTATGATTGCTGCTTTACAAAGACCAGTGAAAACAATTCAACATGATCTCTGTGGGGAGGAAGGCTCAAGTGGAACAACTCATCAAACATGGAGGCACGAAAGTGTATGACTAATGAAACCTTGCAACTGTAAACAAGATTGAAGCAGTCTGAGGAGTTTAAACAGGATATAGATCAGATGCAAGATGCAATCTTTTTTATGCAATGTTTAATTTATTTTTCCCACCTGGAACTTGAAATTTGTAGCCCCAGAAATTATGCTGAAATTGCTATATTTTCTAGTTATGCTTTTGTCTTTCGAGTTAAGTCATTTAAGAATGATCTAGTTTCATTGCTGGATTGACGTGCTCATGTGTGTAAAACCTGATGGTAAAAGGTCGATTGAAATCCTGTGCACTGTCTTTTGCTCCCAGGGTTCTAGTTTAATTACTGGCAATTTAAATAACCTGGGCAGACAATAATGGCTTGAGACTGGTATAACATTGCATTTAAAATTTATTCTGAAATACTCATTAATCTACAGTGAAGTATGACTCACAACACCAGCAGTCATTTTTATTTCTCCATTATCTCAAATGATAACTTTTGTAGAATGTTTCTCAATGGACGTCACAAAATTTGTTTTGTGGCAGCATTAAAGGTGCAAATATTGCTGTCAATTTCATTTTTAAAAATAAAAAAAATTAGCACAAATGAAGAGAAAGTGAGGCAGTGGTATATCTAGGTCAAGTAGCACCCTAGGGCTGCCACTGACATCAGCGCCCCCCCCCACCCCGGTTTAAAAAAAAATGCCACCAAGGATACAGGTTGCGACTCCATGTATTTAGTTCAGATTTTATTCTATACTTTGATTGGGTTTGTTCAGTTTGCTATTCATTAAATAAAGCATCAGTGAGTATTTCTTATTTTTATGTGCTGCAATGTATAAATAAATTGTTAACAATAACACCCATCAATTCACAGGTCATTTATTCAACGAGGTATTAATTGGAATATCTCCATGGGTGGCTGGGTTGGGCTGTTGGCAGGGGGCTATCAGTGGGACTGTCAGGAGGTGGCCGGGTGGGCTGTCAGTGGGGCTTTCAATTTTCAGACAGGCAAGACTGTCAGTAGGTGGCCAGGGTGGGCTGTCAATGGGTGGCCAGGGCAGCCTGTCGGCAGGGGCCGTCATGAGGTGGTTGGGAGGGTCATCAGGGGGTGGTCAGGGTATGCTGTTGGAGGGGCTGTCAGTGGCTGGCTGGGATGGGCTGTCGGCGGGAGTGGTCAGGGTGCACTGTCGGAGTTTCTGTCTGTGGATAGTTGGGGCGGGCTGTCAGCAGGTGGACGGGGCAGGCTGAATGTATAGGCCATCGGGGCGACTGGGGTGGACTGTCGGCAGGCCAGCCTGGGCGGGCTGTTGGCACAACAGTCAGTAGGCAGTCAGGGAACAGCCAGCGAATCTGTCAGCGGGTGGCCGGGGCGGGCTGTGACAGCCCTGCCACTCTCTGGCACCTCTCCTGGCCACTTCAGTATTCGGGGCTGCTCATTGGTGCGAGTGACTCAATGAAGGATCAATGGGAAAAAATGGCAGGAACTACTTTGCGTTTCCCTGGCTGGAGCTGAGACTGGTAGAGCAGTTCCAGCTGTATGGGAGATTATGGGTAAGGAAGGCTGCAATTTTTCCCCCCCTATTGATCTGCATTGAGCTTGTGTGCTGGAATGGCCCCGAAGCAGCCCAATAAGATGCTGGCCGGGAGCGGCGCTCCAGGATACTCAAGTGAGCCCAGGCAGTGCAGTACTGCATCCCTAGGATGGAGATTATTATTGGGCTAGGAACTCCGATATTGGGCAGGTAAGGCGAGGACAGTGGCACCCCCTCTGTAAGTGGCACCCTTGTTCTCTGCCCCAACTATGCAAACCCTAGATATGCCTATGAAGTGAGTTAGTGTCTGTGGTTCAGTTTCCATTCAGAAATCAGATGGCAGAGGGGAAGAAGCTGTTTTTGTACCATTGGGTGTTTGTCTTCAGACTCCTGTACTTCCTTCCTGATGGTGTGTGTGAAGAGGGCAGGGCCTGGGTAGTGAGGGTCCTTGAGGACAGAGGCTGCTTTCTATTGACACTACATCTTGTAGGTGTCCTAAATGGAGTGAAGACTGATGCCCATAATGGCATCAGTTGAGTTCACAACATTCTTCAGTCTACTTCTGCAACAAAAGAACAAGTGTTGGAAATCTTTGAGCAAGGAAATGGGCCCTTCAGACCACTAAGTCCATCAAGCTCCTACTTAGCTCGCCTAATGCTAATTACACTTTATTTGCGCATTTCCATTAACCTCCATGTAATTCTATTGCTCACCTACATGTACAAAGGGAAATTTACCTGAGTCAATTAAAATCTATCAACCTACAAACCTTTTGAATGTGGGAGGAAACTTGTGGAATCCCATGCAATGATCAGAAGAATGTACAAACTCCACATGAACAATGCCAGAGGTTCAGATTGAACTGGGTTGTTGAAATTGGGAAGCAGTTGCTGTGCTGCTCCAAAAATGTGTCCTCATGAATGGGGAACGACAGAATCACCTGGCGTAGAAGCAATTCCTATTCTACATCAACACAGAAGTGCTGTTCATCATATTCCAAATAGAATTGAACATTGTTGGTGACCTGTCACGAAGTGGATAAACAACATACGAGTGCCAGCTTTTGATTAAAGCATTATTCAACACAGCAATAATGTATTTGTAACAAGTGAATGGAACCTTCAAAACAGTAGGCAGAAGGTTTTTTATGGAAAGAGTGAGATACTTCACAGCCTTTCAGTTGAGTTTAAGAATAAATTGTATCTCATTATATCATATACAGTCGCACACAAAAAAATGAATCCGCTGAGCTTGTTAGTGGGCTTAACTGCTCCTATTTCTAAGTAAGATCAACAGTGAAATAAAGTATTAAGCAGAGAACTCAGTGACCTTTTGAAGTGGACACAAAATATTTAGCATCAGTATTGAAATCTTCTCAAGGAGTACTTGTCCACTTGCTCATTTGCTGTATTTTCTGTTTTTATTTTCAGGTTGGTGCAATGTTTTTATTTTTCATCTGCTCGTTTATTCATTTACTCTTTGTGCATCCCAGCTGCTGTAGGGGTTCTCAGATACTTATTTTTCAGTATCGTGTAATGAGTGGAGATGTTGAAGTCTTGTTGTGTCATTTTTCTTTTCAGATTGAGGCCCGTGAAGGAGATGTCACAGAATCCAGAGTACATGAATTTAGAGTACTTTGAAGATGAAGTTTGGCTGATCTGGACAGACAAAACCAATGAAGTTCAGGAGAAGAGTATCAGACAACTTGCCCAAGAGGCGAGAGCTGGCAATGCCCATGATCAAAATGTCTTGACTTATTACAGGTAATTAATGACCAGTTTATAGAGATGAGGAATGTTATTGATTGGTATAGACCAGTGCTTTTCTTTCTTGTGATTACTTCCTGAAATAATGCTTTGTATACTTCGGATATAATCGAGAAATTAGTACATTTTGAATCAGTTATTTGATGATCATCTCATGGCAAAGCCAAATGTTGCCTTCAGGAGGTTGAACTGATTTTGGTGGTGGTGCTTGTCAACATTGAGTTGGCACAAGAGCATAGGTAGATGAAGTAACATCTATAGGAAAAATATGATTTCTTAGTTGAAAAGTTTATGGTTTTTCTTTTTGTTGCTTCAACAACATCTTTAACTGTGGAGTAAAACATAAAGCTGGGAGATCTCGTCAGCTCATACAGTGCACTTTATATAGGAAAGATAAAGATACATTACCAACGTTTCAGGCTTAAGCCCTTCATCAAAGTACAAACAAAGTGTAGGCAGGCGCCCAAACATTTTGGTCATACCTTGATGAAGGCCTCAAGCCCGAAACATTGATTATGTATCTTTATCTTTGCTATATATTGAGCCGCTGAGACTTCCCAGCTTTGTGATTTACTTTATTCATGGTGTCTGCCAACTTTCATGTTTTACACCTTTAATGGCGGATATCTTTTTTCTGCAGCTTAGTTGTACTGTATATTAAAAAAAAAAACTCACCAATTTTAGCTCCATCTACGTTTTTGGTCTTGGCAGAATTTCAGTAACACTTTGTATTTTTTTTAAAAAAGATATTGCAGAAGCCCTTAAATATCAACCACATATTGCAGAACAAAGATCAGCGTAGAAAGAGGGTTGCAGGTAGTGCAGGCCTCACTAAACTGCTTTCCTCTGTTTTCAGATCATTGAATTCTCTTTCACATTTTGTCCTAAGAAGTCTTCATTAAACCTGTACAAGAACAATTTAAGATTTATATTTCAGAAGCAAGCCATTATCCGATCATACCTGTGTCAGTTGTTTGTAAATGCAGTCTCAAATTAATCCTGCCATGCCATCTTAGTGTTGTATATTCTTATTCAAATATTTATTCCTTTGTCTTTGTCTCTGGATTATGCCTCTGTGGCAATGAATTAATTCTTTGCCAACTGCCTACAAAGAGGTTTTTCCTAAACTCCTATACCACTATGAGGAAATTAAAATTAAAATAGTATATAATAGCATTTACTTATTCCTGCCTGTCCCGCATCGGACTTGTCAGTCACCAACGAGCCTGCAGCAGACGTGGACATACCCCTCCATAAATCTTCCTCCGCGAAGCCAAGCCAAAGATTCCCTCTGAAAACTCTTCTGTACTGACATATGCATATGAGATGTTGATCCAAAATCCAGTCTACCCACTCAGATATATGTAACTGAGTGTTTGATTCAGTTTCGAAGGAAGGTATCTATGCCAATCTCTTGGCCAATGTTTATCCCTCACTCGGGTAGGAGCTTGATGTAAAAATATGGGTGCCAAGTTTCACAGATGACGACAGTGATTATGGGGCACGCACTATTGAAATATAAAGATTTCTTATTGGTTTTCCATCTCTGACATATTCATGGAGCATTTACACTGATTACTGTCTGTAACTTTTTATAACCAGTACTTAATGGTACCCTTACTATGGTTCAACTAATATTTTACATTTTAAATTTAGATTTTGACACACAGCACGGTAACAGGCCTGTTGGACCCATGAGCCCGTGCCCCCACCCCCCCAGCACACCAATTAACCTACAACTGCTGTACGTTTTTGAACGGTGGGAAGTAACCAAAGCAAGTGGATGAAAGCCATACCATCGTGGGGAGAACTTAGAAATGTTACAGGCGCTGAAAGAGTGTTTCACAGCCACACCACCCAATGTTTATTTGTTTTCTGATTTTTATTGGATATTATTTCAATAGTTTTCTATGTTTTTATCCATTTATAGACTACATTTTCAGTATTTATACTTCTGAATTGTTTCCTCACTTTAAAGAAAATAAAACAAAAATTGCCATTCCCCTTTATTCTGCCAGTATTATTTCACAATTAACCATATGAAGTTCCTGCTTTCATTTTCCTTATTCTCCTAACTTGCCTTGAACCTTTCACAGCTCTCTTCTCTATTTGTCAGCAAATATTGAGACTAAGTTCTTGCTTCTCATGTCCAGATAAAAGTAGCTCCAGCAACAGTTTCCAGGGAGATGCGCTTTCAATGCTTCTAAAGCCTGAAATGCACACATTTATTCCAACGTTCAAGAACAACATTTTACTCAATGGGCAATAGTAATGTTTGTCTGGCAACTTAAGGGTTCAGCTTCAGAGAACTGTCTGGAAGCTGATTTCTCAGTTTGTCACTAATGTCCATCACCCACTCGATGACACTATGTACATTTACTATAAATTTTTCATTCTATTGAATAATCACACTAACGCTATTTGTAATTGAACTAATGAAGTGTATGCTGATTCTAACCATCAATGAATATTATAAGAATTTAAGACTATAAGGAAGGGGAGCAGGAATAGGCCACCCGGGCCATCGAGACTGCTCTACCATTTAATGATATCATGGCTGGTCTGATAAAAAGCTCACCTTAACCTACCCATATCCCATTTATCCCATACCCTTAGACTTTTATGGACAGACTTTTATGTCACATAGGTGGCAACACTGTTATGGGCAGGATTGCCACTTTGGCGTCTGGACTGGAAGTTGGGCAGACTCCAATTGCTGTTGAGATTGAACATTTCATTCACATCATAAAAGTCTGTCCAACCTCTCCTCCACTGCTTCAGTGGGCAGCAAGTTCCATAGATTGACCACCCTTTGGGAAAAGCAGTTCCTCCTCATCTCCATTCTAAATCTACTACCCTGAATCTTGAGTTTATGACCCCTAGTTCTAGTCTCCCTTACCAATGGAAAAAACTTACCTACCTATATCTTATCTATGCCTTTCATAATTTTGTAAATTTCTATAAGATCTCCTCTCATTCTTCTAAATCCCAGCAAGTACAGTCCCAGATAACACAATCTTTCCTCCTAGGATAACCCCCTCATCTCTAGAAACAATCTGGTGAACCTGCTCTCCACTGCCTCCAAAGCCAGTACATTCTTCTACAAGTAAGAAGACCAGAACTTATGCAGTACTCCAGATGCGGCCTCACCAGTGCTTTGAACAGTTGCAGCATATCCTTTCTGCTCTGGAATTCAATCCCTCTTGCAATGGCTAACATTCCATTTGCCTTCTTGATCGCCTGCTGCACCTGCAAACCAACCTCCAGTGATTCTTGCACAAGCGCTCCCAAGTCCTTCTGCATGGCAGCATGCTGCAATCACTTGCCAATTTAAAATAATCTGATCTTCTATTTTTTTATTCCAAAGTGGATAACCTCACATTTACCAACATTGTACTCCATCTGCCAGATCATTGCCCACTCACTTAAAGTATCTACATCTCTCCGTATCCTCTGTACAATTGGCTTTTCCACTCAATTTTTGACATCAGCAGACACACTGCACTCTGTCTCATCTTCCAGATTGTTAATGTATATCGTGAACAATTGTGGACCCAGCTCTGACCCCTGTGACACCTCACTCACCACTGATCCCCAACCAGAAAAGCACCCCTGTGTCCCAACTCTGCTTTCTATTAGTTATCAATCCTCTATCCATGCTAATACATCACCCCAACACTGTGCATCCTTACATACTTGTCTTGTAGGCAGTACCTTATTAAATGCCTTTTGGAAATCCAGGAAAACAAAGTGTGTTATTATCCTCTTATCATGAACATTTAATTAATTTTAATATTAGTCTTGAAAAACCTTCAAAAATATTTACAAAACTCAGATCATTTGTAACCCAATGTGTCCCTGCAAAGTGCTGGCCTTCTCATGTTTAGTTAGATTCTTAATCTTACTGATTATCTAGTTATTTACTTTTGGATGTATTTGTCCTAAGTGTTTTTATATTGAATAATTTATATAGTTTCCGTCATGAGGTATTTTTAGATTGATGCTGTTGACAGTAAGCAAATATTGTTGCAATAATAATAGGTGTAACAATTTTATTTGAACTAAATCTATTTAAATGAATTACAATATCTTGATGAATATGGCCTTTAATAAAAGTTCTCTTTGATCAATAATGGTTGTCAGGCTTGCAATGAGAGTCAACAGACTGATGTGGAAAAGAAAGTGGAAAATTACTGAAAGGGGGTGCTGCTATTTAACAGCTGCAGAGATCAGCTTATGGCCTTGGCAGCTGTCTTGAGAGTTTGCACATTCTCCCCGTGGTTGTGTGACTTTCTGCTGGTTGATCTGGTTTCCTCCCACATCCAAAAGATGGTACTGGTAACTGGCCACTGTAAGGAGAAAAACATGACGGTCTGCCGACACCATGATTGAAGTAAAAACACAATTTTGGAGAAACTCAGCATTATATAGCAAAGTACACTATATATGATGCAATAACTTGAGAGGCTGAGATAGAGTCACTGATTGACAGGCTTTTATTCACAATGGACGGGGACCTTGTCCTATGTCATGACCCTGGCTTTCTGGGAAAGGGTCAAGGCGTTAGAGGCTTCCTACAAGGTTAGGGGGCCACAGGTACAGTAGGACTGGATGGAACCAGGTTATCAGGAATACAGGAGTTCAGCAGTTCACCCCATTCCATAACCAACATTTCAGGCACCTGCCTACATTTTGCTCATTCCTGGATGAAGGGCTCAAGCCTGAAAAGTTTGTTAATTATCTTTATCTTTGCTATATAAAGTACATTGTTTTGTGACAGAGTATTTAGAGGTGGTTTGGTAGGAATTGTTAGAGCAGCTTGATCACACATTTTAAAACAGAATATTTGCAGGACTTTTGCAGAATGCTTTTTGCAGGAGGCAATGAAGTATCGACAGCAGCTTGCCTCGGAGAGCATGTGATCTTTGCAGGCAGAGGAAAAGAGTTTTGCTCTCAGAGAGGGAGGGTGTGAAACAGAGAGAGAGGGAGAGAGAGAGGGAGAGAGAGGACACAGAAATCAGTTCCAGAAGGACAAAGCTGGCAAACTTTGGAAGGCTGCTTGGTCAAAGGAGAAGACTGGCAGTCAGAAAGGTGACCTGAAAGAAAGAGGATCATCCGGAGAATCCTGAAGGGGGCAAGTTTCGTCAGCAAGACTGATTGAGAAGGAATCAGTTGCGGATGTCCTGAAAAAGGAATCTCTCTCTGAAGACCAGCAAGAACCCTCCATTTGCCTGTTAAGCACCCAAGGCTGGTGAACTTGGTTAATGCTAACTTCTGTGAACAGTACAAGAATTGCCTGCAACCAGTGAGATTGGGCTATGATCCCAAGAACTTTTCTAATCTTAAATATGCATTACACTCACCTGCGCTTAGTATTAGAGGGGTGGGGGGGCATTAAGTAGGTTAAGTAAGTGGATTAAGTAATAAGTTAAAGTTCATTTCTGTTTTCTTGTTCAATTATAATTAAAAACTACTTTTGTTTAAGTAACCCTGTGTTGTGGTGCATATCTAATGCTGCTGGTTTTGGGGGTATTCTGGACTCCATAACAGTTTGACCTGCTTAGTTTCTTCAGAATTGTTTTTGCCGGCCAACTTTAAAGTACCTTCAGTGTTGGCAAGTGACCTACAAGACAAAATAACTTTTAGAAATAAGGGAAGGGGGGAATGGGACAGATGGGATGATTTGCTGGGACAGGAGAGGGCTGATTGACCTGTTCTAAGTATCTTGCAATGGAAAATGTGTATTACCGAAGGATGTTGTTGGAGCCAAAGAAGGTTCCTGGAGCACATTTTTGATATGTCTCAACACATTTGTTTCAGGTGTCAGCTGAAGCTCTTTGCAATGATTTGTCTGGATCGTCAGTATCTGGCAATCGGTGAGATTTCAAAGCAACTGGGTGTAGATCTGATATTTCTATGCATGGCTGATGAAACATTGCCATTCGATATCCGCGCTTCTTTCTGCAACCTGATGTTGCACGTTCATGTCATTCGTGACCCCCAGGAACTGGTAACACCAGTAAAATTTGCTCGACTCTGGACTGAAATACCGACAGCAATTACTATCAAAGAGTAAGACCATCATCTCATCCTATTTATTTGTTGTAGGTAAATGTTTGAAGAATCATGAGTATGTGTTGTGTCATCCAGGGAGCACACTATATCTTAGAAATTGCAATAGATTTCTATGAGCTGCAGATTCCTCCCCCTCCACAGAGTCACCTGAAAGACTAGTCATAACATTATAGATAATTAACCCCCCCCTCCCCCCACCAACCCAACCAACCAAGTTTACAGATGAAGCCTGTGACCTAGGCAACTCTTACTAAGCAGGGATAGGGTGACACTTTAAGAGAGTCACCCCAATGGCAACCAGCATTTGCCAGGTCTTTCTGCTGGGCGACGCCATTTCATTTAAACACAATTTTATTTCAATAGCTGCTGTGAGCAAAGCACGACCAAGGCACTCCGCTGGCTGAATATTTGCTCCCGTCATCATAGACTTCCCATTAGCCAACCATTTCAGTTCTGTTTCACACTCCCATAATCACATGTCCGCCCATGGCCTTACTGCTTCACCAAGGCCACCCACAAATTGGAGGAGGAACACTTTATTTTCCATCTGGGCATTCTCCAGCCAGATGGCTTTGACATGGACTTTTCTGGTTCCTGCTAGCCCTTCCCCCCTTTCCCTTTCCAGTTCTCCTCCCCCCACTTTCCCTGCCCTTTCACCTTGCCATCCCTCCTCTCCTTGATCTCTGCTGTTTCCTCCCTCTCATCTTCACCCGAAGTTTGTTAATTCAGAGAATATTTACTTTTACAAATTTAAAATTACGTATTTTTAAACTGTTATTTCATTCTTATTTATTTATTTGTTTATCTGTTTATTTACTTGTTTATTTTCCTTGCTTTTACTGATTGCTTGAGGCTGCTGGTGGCTTGAATTCCAGATACTAGGGGTTTTACTATAATAGGAAAGAAATTAGAGTTAAATCAGGGAGTTAAAGATCATAATAGGAGTGAATAAAACTGCCATTCTCAACCTTTTTTTGGCTATAGCCACCCCTCACCTCCTTCCCCCACTCCCCCCCACCTCATCACCACTGAACACTGGTCAAAGTTTATGGGCTCCCATCCCTGTGTCGCAGTCAAGTTTTGGTTTTTTCCATTCTCCTTTCCTACCGACTACACAAAAATATTCATCTTACGTGAGGTGAAAAGGAAACTAGGCTTTTACTTAAATGTAATGTGGCCCCCGTTGAGAATGGCGGGAACAAAAAAAAACAGAGGGAAAACAAATATAGAAAAAAAAATTATATTTCTAAAACCATTATTTGAAGGAGAGACCACATCTTTATTTACATCTCGGTGGAAAAAAAAGTTGGATTGGCGATTTTTTTTTTTTAACAGTGATCATTTCGTTTAAAAAAAATGTATACGCTTCTAATTGTCTTCATTTCAATGAATAAAGTACTAATTCTACAAATAATGAGGAGTTAAAATTGAGATATCACTCCAGTGAGCAAGTGGCAGAACACCAAATTGGATATTACTTTTGAGAGATGTACATCTCCTAGTATCACACTTGGCACATGACTGCAATTCAACCCATGTGTCCATACGATAGGGGTGTATTAATAGACCTTTGCTTTTCAATTAAGCTTTAGCCAGTTATTTTCTTTCTTTTAAGATGCCCGTCCTGCCAGTTGTCAATATAACCATTCCATATGAACACGAATACACAATTCAGACAGCAAAAACATGACAACACAGTGAATATGAATAGCTGGTAGTGAGAGCAAAGTTAATACGAAAGTAATTTTCCGTTGCAGTTATGATTCAAATTTAAATGACTCACGGGATGATAAGAAGAACAAATTTGCTCATACGATGGAATTTATGGAAGATTACCTCAATAACGTGGTGAATGATTCCCTTCCATTTTCTGATGAGGGAAAGAATAAGCTCACATATGAGGTAATGGTTTTTAAATCTACCCTGTCATGCCTTTAAGGGACATTATTTGTTTCAATAGCATCATCCTTAACTCTTCTAAATGCCAAAAGAATTCAAAACTAATTTCTTTAGTTGCTCCTGACAGGGCAGTTCCCCTCATCTGTCTGGTGCAGTAAAAATCACTTGAGGGGCCTGTTCGGAGTCACCAACTGTGTGAAAGGAGGTGCGGGCACAATTGTGGCACCCTTCAATACCAGCAAATCCTTGCTTCAGCAAGGGAACCAAAACTGCAGAGGTGAGGATAAGGAATTGCAAAAAATCTAGAGGCTGATGAAGAATTTAGAAAAGAACATGATGAGGTTAAGAGATCTTAAGTTTCAAAATCAGCTTCTGATTCATTGTCACTGTATTAACGAAGAACACAAGCTCCCTCAGATTTTGCCCTTGTCAACGGTGGCAAGTTCCAGTCTGATGAAGTACACGGTGGTGCCAATAAATACTACCCACAAAATGACTGAAAACGTGGACAACTGGCAAAATTGTGGTCCACCTGTTCTTAAAATCAATAAGGATTTGGAATGTGCTTCAATGTATCCAAAATTTAGAATAACATTTAAAAACTTAAAACATCAAAGTGCTTACTCTTTTGTTTATATTCTGTTATTGGAGCACAGGCGGGAAATTGTCTTTGGGGCTTACCAAACATGTCTTCCCCTCTCCTTTCCTCTCCTCTCTGTCTTCCGTAGGGACTGCACCCTCCATGACTCCCTCGAGCACTAGTCCCTCCCCACCAATTGCCCCCTTGGCACCTTTCCCTGTTGCCTCATGAGGTGCCACACTTGTGCCCGCACCTCCTTTCTCACAGTCCGTGACTCCAAACAGGCTTCTCAAGTGAATGGACTGATTTACTGTACCCAGTGCTCCCTTTGTGGTCTTCTCTACATCGGAGAGACTGGGTGCAAATTGGAAGATTGCTTCGCTTTGCTGAGCACCTGCGCTCCATCCGCAACAGAAACATAGACCTCCCATTAGCCAACCATTTCAGTTCTGTGTCACCCTCGCACACTCACATGTCTGTCCATGGGCTTACTGACTCATCAAGATCGCCCGCAAATTGGAGAAACAGCACCTTATTTTCCATCTGGGCATTATCCAGCCAGATGGCATTAACATTGACTTTTCCGGTTTCTGCTAACCTGTGTCTTCTTCCCCCTCCCCTCTTCCCTTCCCCTTTCCATTTCTTCTCCCTCCATCTCACCATCCCTCCTCCCCTTGAAGTCCCCTCCCTCCCTTCTCCTCTTATCACCTTCTGCCTTGTGACCACCCTTTCACTCCTCTACTCTTTTGTTTGGATGCTTACTGACATTGATGAAGGCCTCAAGCCCAAAACGTCGGTTCTGTATTTTTACTTTTGCTTTATAAAGGACGCTGCTTGACCCGCTGAGTTTCTCCAGCTTTGAGTGTTTTTAAGGAAACAGTCAAACTTGCTGTTCCTGCAACCCTTCCTCTCCTCCCCACGCCGAAAGTCCTCCAGGTGTTCCTGCCTTGGCCATCCAGTGAAGTAATTGGGCCCTCGATGGCAGATACTAAAACCCTGTTTCTGGAACACCCTGATATCTTTGACTGCCTGCTGCTATTACAAATGTCTGAATTAATTCTAATCCTCTGTGATAATCAGAACACTTAAAAGCAATTTGCACGATTTACATAATTATGTATTAAAGATGCAAAAAAATCTAAAATGCATGTTCGTAATTTATTTCTATACAAAAACAAAAAAAATTTCGATGAAGGTGGGCAAACTTATTCGAATGCATAGGGTCATTTTTCGTGTGCCAACTAGATGTAAAGTGCATCTAGCTTAATACATATATTACATATATATATACCGTGCATCTTGCCGCCTCACAGTTTGGCGGGCAGCAACCTCCTTTCAAGAAGACCATAGAGCCCACCTCACTGACAAAAGACAAAGGAGGAAAAACCCAACACCCAACCCCAACCAACCAATTTTCCCTTGCAACCGCTGCAACCGTGCCTGCCTGTCCCGCATCGGACTTGTCAGTCACCAACGAGCCTGCAGCAGACGTGGACATACCCCTCCATAAATCTTCGTCCACGAAGCCAAGCCAAAGAAGCATCTAGCTTAAAACATATGTACTGCACTCTGGACTCACTAATGTGGCCCCAATTCCATCCTTCCCCAACTGGGGTGAACTAATGTGGTTGGAGAGATTCTAGCTAAATATTTAAAAAAAAGACAAATTCAAGGAATATTAAACAATGTGACAGAAGATCAAGAGAAAGCAAAGAAAATCATAAAATGAATGAAGAACATGTCCAAATCTTGCAAGGAAAATCAAAGAACTTTAAAATTGTGTTTTAATAGCTTAGAATTTCTGCAGTGGTCATTATTGATTGGTGCATCAGCTTCCTACAAATTGCTGGGCAATTTATCAGCGACAAAGCTTGGCATGGCATAGCCATACGTTAAAGTTGTCAAAAATCATTTATGTATCATGAAACCAATGAGATAAGGTGATTAAAAAGGTAAGTCAATAAAAGAAAATCTAAGTAAGAGGAAAGAAGTAGGGCTGATCAAAAACTAAAACGTCACCTGTGCATGCAGTTGAAGCACTTTGGAAAGGGTTTTGCTGACTATCTTTGCACAAAAGAGGAATGATGCCAAAATTATTCCTTCAATACATGTGTTATGTGGACCAAATAATTTATCCTGCAAAGTAAGGAATTAAGTTTAGCCTTTGTGTTTGCATTGTCCAATGAAATATCACTGATCTTCCTATTTTGCTTTCTATTCAAGGTGGTCAGCTTGGCAAGACATCTGATTTATTTTGGTTTCTACAGCTTTGTTGAGCTCTTGAGACTGACCAAGACACTCCTTGGTATTATAGATTGTATTCAAGATCCCAACATTACAGATGTGATGTATCACGATGAGGGCACTGGTAGGCATTTCAAACTAATCATTTTGTTTGACTAGTGTCTATTTTAGATGTGACTCCTTTCCCAATGGACAATGTGGGGGGGGGGGGGGGGTGGAAATGAACTTACTACTTATATTTGGAAAGTTCTCTCAGCCTGGAACATACTCTTGATCACATAATGTTTCTGGAAGATCAACCTTCCCTAGTTTTGGATTGAACGATAGTGTTTTTTGGTTATATTGCCCTGCTTCTAACATTTCTGGCAACCTTGACCCCTCCATCCTCTACTAATTCACCATTCTAACATCAAAACATTCTGTTGATCATTGACTTACATACTTTAATGAAGCAGCCACCTAATACTAGAAGGGAACTTTTCTATCTATCTCAGGATCTCAGCCAGAAGGAATTGGGGAAATATTTTCAACAAGGATCCTGAATAACTGGAAGGAAAATCAGTGCATGCATAATATAAAGCATAGTCTTAAATAACAGCCCAATTTCAATGGAATGAAGAATTGCAATAGTGTGTTCTTCAATGCTCTTCCCAGCTCTGTCCCAGTTCACTGCTAGCTTGTGTCATCAGTGTTGATCATGAATATAGTGCAGTCCATTCATACATTATTGCATATCTTTACATCTTTACATCTGTTTCTGTACATCAATACCTTTATCAAAATAGCAGAATGTCTAGCAAATGATAAGCTTCAAATTTGTATTGATTCCCCTGACCTCAGATAAAATTCTTGGCCTCGCTTTTGTCATGGTGGTCAAGGGAGCTGTAACGCCTGCTCAGATAGATTGGGTTTATAGGGCACGGGTTGAGCTGGTTGCGCCAGTGTGTTTAGGTCACCTGTCACCACTCCGACCCATTAGTATTCTGTGAAATGACACACTTGTCCAATGTCCAGTCTTTTGTGTTTGTTGATTTTGTGCATTGCACATTCTTTTATTAATTGCTGTACAGCACTTCGGAGCAACTTTCCGTTGTGTTTAAAATGTGATATTTAAATAAAATTTTCAATTCAATTCAAATATTTTGCTACAAATACTGAGTGCAGAATTTCATAAGTTCTGGACAGTTACCATTTAAATGAAATAATTATTATTTGTATACCTCTGTTTTGCTTCATTATAAATGTGAAAAAGACTTTGCTTTCAAGTGCTTTGTATCACATTTACATGTTCTTCACCTGCACTTCCGGCCTACTTGTGCCATGTGTAATAGTAAGGCAACTACAGTACAACTCTGAATATCCAAAATCCGATTATCCAAAATTTTCATTTATCCAAAATTTATTTTGTCCCAAGAAGTGACGTCTGTTCACCTCCGAAAAATTTCGGATATATGAGGATATCGGAAACAATCGGAAATTATCGTTTATCCAATTTTGTTTTTGGAGCCAAACTGACCTCACGGGTTGAAAAAAAAATTCACCCACCACGAAATTAGAACGCTGATTGTCCTCGTTTCAGATAACTCCCTCACCTCTCTCTTTCCATTTCTTCTTTACCTTCTATTGACTTTTCTGCCCAACTCTCCCTCACAAACTATATGCCACGACTCCCAGTTGCAAGTGGTTGGAAGAATCCCTTGTCCCGGCGTCTTCAAGGACAGGAGCGGGATCTCTGGCTCAGTGGCATTCCTATCCCACCATTCCCCCTCTTCTCTCCACCTCCCTCTCTCCCCCTCCCTCTCTCCCCCTCCCTCTCTCCCCCTCCCTCTCTCCCCCGCCCTCTCTCCCCCGCCCTCTCTCCCCCGCCCTCTCTCCCCCGCCCTCTCTCCCCCGCCCTCCCTCCCCCGCCCTCCCTCCCCCGCCCTCTCTCCCCCGCCCTCTCTCCCCCGCCCTCTCTCCCCCGCCCTCTCTCCCCCGCCCTCTCTCCCCCGCCCTCTCTCCCCCGCCCTCTCTCCCCCGCCCTCTCTCCCCCGCCCTCTCTCCCCCGCCCTCTCTCCCCCGCCCTCTCTCCCCCGCCCTCTCTCCCCCGCCCTCTCTCCCCCGCCCTCTCTCCCCCGCCCTCTCTCCCCCGCCCTCTCTCCCCCGCCCTCTCTCCCCCGCCCTCTCTCCCCCGCCCTCTCTCCCCCGCCCTCTCTCCCCCGCCCTCTCTCCCCCGCCCTCTCTCCCCCGCCCTCTCTCCCCCGCCCTCTCTCCCCCGCCCTCTCTCCCCCGCCCTCTCTCCCCCGCCCTCTCTCCCCCGCCCTCTCTCCCCCGCCCTCTCTCCCCCGCCCTCTCTCCCCCGCCCTCTCTCCCCCGCCCTCTCTCCCCCGCCCTCTCTCCCCCGCCCTCTCTCCCCCGCCCTCTCTCCCCCGCCCTCTCTCCCCCGCCCTCTCTCCCCCGCCCTCTCTCCCCCGCCCTCTCTCCCCCGCCCTCTCTCCCCCCGCCCTCTCTCCCCCCGCCCTCTCTCCCCCCGCCCTCTCTCCCCCCGCCCTCTCTCCCCCCGCCCTCTCTCCCCCCGCCCTCTCTCCCCCCGCCCTCTCTCCCCCCGCCCTCTCTCCCCCCGCCCTCTCTCCCCCCGCCCTCTCTCCCCCCGCCCTCTCTCCCCCCGCCCTCTCTCCCCCCGCCCTCTCTCCCCCCGCCCTCTCTCCCCCCGCCCTCTCTCCCCCCGCCCTCTCTCCCCCCGCCCTCTCTCCCCCCGCCCTCTCTCCCCCCGCCCTCTCTCCCCCCGCCCTCTCTCCCCCCGCCCTCTCTCCCCCCGCCCTCTCTCCCCCCGCCCTCTCTCCCCCCGCCCAGTTGGTTCCCAGTTGGGCATCGGGAGCTCTGGTGACACTGTGAGAGCACAGTTGGTTCAGAGGTGCTGCTGAGCTGAAAATGCAGGGTAAGTGGTCACTTCCCCTGCTCTCTCCCCCCACCCTCCCACCCCCAAGCTACTCCCCTCCTCAGGCTCCTGTGCAGGAGTTGGTCAGGACCTCAGTGGGGATGTGTTGGTGATCGGCAGCAGTGGTTGAGAGGTGGAGTGTGTGCAAGTGAAGACAGGTCTGTGTCGGTCTCCAACATCGAGAACCAGGACACAAAGCCAGAGCGCCCCCTGCTGGAACAAGACCCAGGGGAGACAGGAGCCTGTTGATTCCCCAGTGAGTGTTCCAGTGGCCTGGGAAACCTCCATGGGGATGTGGGGATGTGTCGGGAATCGGAGGCAGCAGTTGGGAATTCTTGGTGATGGGTGGTGGCGTTGGGGATGTGCCGGAGATCAGCTGTGACCACATTTATTTTTTTTGGTGAGAAATGCTTAAAAAGTCTTCCCTGTTGCTTGTTGTCATTTAAACATTGATACAAGCAATTTGCTGTTGCTACTGGGCTGTTTTTAAAAAATGACCAATTATCCAAAAAATTCAGTTATCCGAAATAGGTCCGATCCCGACCATTTTGGATAATCGGAGTTGTATCATATCAGCTATTCCTTCATCTATAGTATCAAACGCGTCCAACTGTTTTTTTTTTAAATTGTGTAATAGCAAGAAACTCAAATCTAAGTGAAAGAGATAACTCATTGCTGACATAACAAAACATTTCCTTCACTCTTGAACTATTATTTTTTAAGGTGTTCAAAATCCTTCTCGTGTTTAAAATTGCTTCAGAACTGCCGCAATTGACAAGAATCACAGAGTGTAGAGCAGGCCCATTCATTCTGACTGGCCGGTCCCATTTGCCAGCAATTCATCCATACAAAGCCTTACTAACCATGAATGTGTCCAATTACCCTTTGAAGATGAAATCTTTTGTTTCAAAAGAGCTGATAAATTTTGCATCTGCACCTAGTAAATTTACAATTTTCAGAAAAGCATCATTTATCAGTACAAGGAAGAAATGCTGCAGAATTTAGCTGATATTATTCAAACGTCAGTTCCATCCAATTGCTGATTTAACAAGCAAAAACTGCTGTTTGAGGTACTTAAATAATCTTGTGTGCTTCCATTCATGCCTACCTCCTTCCCATATTTCAGGGAAAAGTATGAAGAAATCCATCCATGGAGTTGGACACATTGTATCCACGATGGTTCTAAATAGAAAACAATCTCTCTTTAATCCTGTTCCAACTCCCAGTCCCAGCGTAGAGCTGCCAATAAAGTCGAAAGATATTCCTGATAGTAAAAACATCACAGTGATGGACACAAAATTGAAAATCTTGGAGATTTTACAGGTATGAAAAAGCACTGATGCTACATTGATTTTTCACTTTTATCCGTGATATCAGGTTGTTGATCTGAAACTATTTGAGTATTTTGAACGTCATACCAATACAAAAGGAAATGTTACAATTCTGGCAACGGATTTGAACTGTGAAAAATTTTAACCAAATAAATTATTCAAAAAACCTTTCTCAATGCAAGCTTCCAATGAAATATTGTATTATTTGCCTCGTCTGAATGTCAAATTTTGAGGCATTCAATCATTTAAAGATGAAAGATGATGAGTGGAAAATTGTTGGTAATTTGAGGCGTTGCTGAAGATCCAGCTGCGCTGGATGGGTCACGTCTCCAGAATGGAGGACCATCGCCTTCCCAAGATCGTATTATATGGCGAGCTCTCCACTGGCCACCGTGACAGAGGTGCACCAAAGAAAAGGTACAAGGACTGCCTAAAGAAATCTCTTAGTGCCTGCCACATTGACCACCGCCAGTGGGCTGATAACGCCTCAAACCGTGCATCTTGGCGCCTCACAGTTTGGCGGGCAGCAGCCTCCTTTGAAGAAGACCGCAGAGCCCACCTCACTGACAAAAGGCAAAGGAGGAAAAACCCAACACCCAACCCCAACCAACCAACTTTCCCTTGCAACCGCTGCAATCGTGTCTGCCTGTCCCGCATCGGACTGGTCAGCCACAAACGAGCCTGCAGCTGACGTGGACTTTTTACCCCCTCCATAAATCTTCGTCCGCGAAGCCAAGCCAAAGAAAAAGAAAAACAGGATCCAAACTGATGGCAACAGAGAACGATGCTCTCACTGCTTCCTGACTACCTTTCCTTGAACTGTTACCTGAATTAATTTAACTTCTTTACTTTTCAGTTCATCCTTAATGTCAGGTTAGACTTCAGAATTTCATACCTGCTGTCAGTGTTCAAAAAAGAATTTGACAGTGACCTTGTTCCAGAGAACACAGCTGATGGTTCTGTCAACCCATTCATGGATCCAACAGGTAATCAAAATAACAACTCACTTTTTAGAATTACGTGCTGCGAAATTCCAAAAGGATTTGTTCAGAATTTTTTTTGTGATCTATGCAGTAGTTTTGAAACAACTGCAACTCTACTACTGATAATGGCAACAAATAATGGCCAAATGATGGCAAACTACCAAATTTTCATAGTTCAGGGTTTTTTTTTTTGATATTTCGTCACACAATTGTCCAACTCATTAGCGTATAATATGAGTCAAATTGCAGATGCGATTGGCTCAAATTAGTTGCACATTTTAAAATCTGCCTTCCTAAAGTAAAACGATACTATTAAATATGTTGCTAGCATAAAGTTTAATCAGTGTAAAATGTGTTGGATCTTTATTTCTTGGCAGTTTGTGGGCTACTATTGGCCAGGTGGCTGACACCTAGCGTGAATTGACCACCGCATTTCTCTTTACAGTCACAACAATAAACTTAGATCGTATTGGAGAGCAAGCAGAATTAATGTTTGCAAATAGGTAAGTGTCTTGATAAGTACTTTGATGTTTATTTTATTCTAAGATTGTAGAAATTAGAATTGTAATCATGAGGGTGGAACACAGGATACCTGGTGCTTTTTATTCACAATTAAAATTATACAAATTGTTGACATCTTTTAGTATTTTAATTAAATTTTTTTAGCATACAGTATGGTAATAGGTCCTTCTGGCCCATGGGCCCACGCCGCCCAATTGACCAATAACCCCCATACGTTTTGAAGGCTGGGACAAAACCAGAGCACCTGGAGGAAACCCGTACATTCAGGAAGAGAATGTATGAACTCTTAGAGACAGCACGGGATTCAAACCTGAGTCATTGGCACTGTAACAGCTTTTCACTAACCTTTACACCAGAGATTCCCAACTTTTTTGTGCTGCTGCCCCCTTGGCTCCTAGGCCACATCCCTAGGTGCTTCCACCCCCCCCCCTCCCCCCCACCCAACAAACACACACATACAATGAACATACACCTCTTTCTTGGTATTGGGTCTACTGCAAATTTCTAATTACAGCAACTAATCTAACACAATAAACAGGTTTATGTATTTCACAAATAAACCAATTTAGGAATATGAAAGGGTAAATTTAGATCTCACCTGTAACAAATTGCCTTCAGTTTTCACACATCATTGCCTCCACCTTTTTGCTTGTTCTGCAGCCACATTTTATTCTACAAGAAGTTCTTCATAAAAATTATACCAATCGCAAAAAAATGAAGCAGAGACAACATAAGGAAATATAATAGCAATGCAATTACTAGGAAAAGTACATGGCTCAATAATTCAAGCACAGATGTGAAACTAAAATATCAAATGCTTTACAATTACTTAATATTGGAAGTTACAGTTAGATGCAAATACAGGTGTAGCTTGTATAACATGGTTTTCAACAGAGTGGGTTTGATATAACACAGTTGGTCCCAAGCGGTCAGTCACCGTCCCAGCGGTCATATTCCAGGTGGTTACCATTCCAGGTGGGGGGGTCACTGTCCCGAGTGGTCGCTGTGTATATGTGCAGATAGGAAATATAAGTTAATGCTGCCTGAGGTTACATAAATATAAATAAATGAATGTATTGTGTGCCACGACACAGGAGAATGAGAAAACAAAGCATTTCTAGCAAAATGTAAAAACCATGTAAAACACAGCAGAAAAACAGAAGGAAATATTGTGGAGTCCCCCAATCATATCTTTATTACATTACAATTTAAATGTACATTACAAGACTAACAAATGTTCGGACTGCCCCATTTTCCCTCACCACATTTTGGATCTTTCCACTGCTCCAAGGGTCACGGCCCACTGAGGGAATGACTGCTCTACACTAACCATGCCGTCCTTCTGCCATGCTGCAGTTCTTTTCTGCATAAGAATTCTTAACTGCCCTTTCCTGTTTAAAAGTGGTATGTACACTTGCAAAATATGAATTGAGGCAATGGATTCTTTTGGGATGTTTTTCCCGCATTGTAAGTGCTGTCCACTTCACACAAATTCTATGCTCCATACAGCCAACTACAAGCCCCATGTAACAATACTGTTTCCTATTCCATCATTCTGTCATTCCAATGTGTTTTGACTTGCAGCTCATTACAAATTTTACACGTTGCGAATTCTGGTGCATTCATGTTGGCCCTGTGCAAATGTTGATGTTAGCCCTGTTGAAAGCATAATACGTTAACAGTATCACACTGTCCTCTACTCCTGTGGCTGTGACAAGAGGTGATGCTGAAATTCTAAACAAATATTAACAGACTCTAAATAATGACCAACACCGACATCTTGAATCTGCATGGTATAAGCCCTCCAGATTTATTCCTGTGGACCATGGCCAATTAATATTCTTTTCATGTATATTCTTGTTGCATTGGAACCCATTTCCTATCCAGAGACTTGCCTTTCTTTTGATTTTAATATTGGGTATGACAGAAGTTTTAAACAGATAAATTCCTTCTGTATAAAAACACAAGTTCTTTTCATTCAGTTGACCGTGTGGTGCTGGAACAGTACTGGCTGCACTAATGTGCCTTTTTTCTCACTGCTCTTGGTCTTGTTCATTGATGCACTTCATTTTCTTTCCTTAGTGAAAACAGCAGTCCTCTGGAGTTGGATGATGAGGGGGGCACGATGTTTCTGCGAGTTCTCATTCACCTGACAATGCATGATTATCCACCACTTGTTTCTGGCTCGCTGCAGCTACTTTTCAAACATTTCAGCCAAAGGCAGGAGCTGCTTGTCACCTTTAAACAGGTGAGGAGTGCCATTAACTGTCAGATACCAAAAACATAACAGGTTCTGAATCATGGTAGAGAGTTGCATTGTGTAACTTTCAAGTCGCATTGTCGTTTTTACAGATTTCAGATTTATTATCCGAGTACATACATGACATCACATACAGCCTTGAGATTCCTTTTTCCTGCAGACATGGCAGAATTACCACTAATTGATGGTGCAAAAAATAAACTGTACACAGCGTAAACATGTAAACAAATAGAAGAACTGTATACAGGTAATGAATGTAAACAAACCGACTGTGCAATGCAGAGAGAACAAAAGAAAATCTTTAAAGTGCACAAGTAAAAGTCCTTAAATGAGTCTCTGATAGAGGTTGTAATTGAGGAATCTGATGGTGATGAGATAGCACCTGTTCCTAACCTGGTGGTGAGAGTCTTGTGGCACCTATATATCTTTCTGGATGGTAGCAGTGAGAACAATGTGTGTGTGATGGGTGGTGTGGGTCTTTGATGATGGCTGCTGCCCTCCAACAGCAGCGTTTGCTGTAGATGTATTCAGCAGATGGGGGGGGGGGGGTTGTCTGTGACCTGCTGATTGGGTCTGTCCCTCAGAGCTAAGTGAAAGCAATGCTGGAGTAAGATCTGTGGGTTGGCAGATAATTTACTCACACCAAGGATGCATAAAATTCCTTCGGAAACACCATACTGGGCTTTACATGCAAACTTCCTCTGAATTAAATTGGCCCAGCAATTAAACTTGTATTACTTGCCCTTACAAATGTCCAGTTAAAATTATCCATGTTATCCTGCTCCCTTTTGGTCGTGAGCCTGAGTGAATATTTAAACCAGGCTCAGCAGGGTCAAAATGGCTTTTGAACTGAAAGATAGAATAAAGAAAACAGCAGGCACACCAACCAAGCTCTTCGACCCAATCAACCACAATACCAAATTAAATGAATCCCATCTGCCTCAACATAATTTGTGTCCCTCCCCCCCCTTCCTGTTAATTTTTCTGGTTTTTGAATTTTATTGTCACTTCTGCTTCTAACTTCCCCTGGCAGGGTGTTCCAACCACCAACCAATGTTTTAAAAGAAACTTCCTTTACAGATCCCCTTTAAACTTTCCCCTTCTCACCTAAACATATGCCTTTTGGGATATGATGCAAAAGTGGATTGTTGGAGGGGAGAGACTCTAGGGTGGAAGGGCAGAAGGAAAGGCAATCGAAGGTTAGGGAACATGTCAAGTGGGAAAATGTCCAGGGCAAAAGCATTGTCAAATTATTTTGTAGATCGATTAAAAAAAAAAATGTTGCTTATGGCAAAGAAAAACCCCTAAATTTTTTATACAAAGGCATTGCCAAGATGAGATCTTTCAACTTAACTGACATTCAGTATTTCTATTCAATTTTATCATCGGGACGTTACATTAGTAGTAATACCAAAAGGCTAATATCTGCCACTGAGAATCCATGATAATGCATTCCTTTGACATCAGTGCTTTCAATAATACCAGTCATATTATTGAATGTTCATGTCTTGTCAATAGATCTGAAATGAATTAAACGAAAGAACTTCTGTTCTACTTTGAGGCTTCACGTGCAATGTAAGGTTGTGCCAATGTGCTCAGAAATTGAATATGAACATGAATTCCTTCATGCTTTACACATCAATATAAAATGCTAAATTTAGACCCAAATACACCCAATTAACCTACCGTCCCTCTATGTTTTGAAGTGTGGGACAAAACCCACGCAGACACAGGTTGAACGTACAAATTCCTGCGCTGGATTCAAACCCAGGTCACTGTAATAGTGTTGCGCTAACTGTGCCACGCAGAAGTAGATTAATTTAAATGTTCTTCATTATGCTAATTAATTTCTAGATCAACTGTGGGGGGGAAAAAAAAGAAATTTGCTCATCCATTTTCCCATGTTACAGGAAGTTGCAAAATTAGTTTTTGATTTAATGGCAATGTCAATATACACGTGCATTTCATGATGCAATGAATTTATAAATGTAGTTTGTGTCAAAAATAGCTTAGCTTTTTTGGCTGGCATTATTTTAATATCAGTGTTATTTTTTTCAAAGTATTTTTAGCTTCTTTAAAAAAAATCTGGCTCCAGTAATTTAAATCTGCCTTTATCTTTTTAAACAATTTATACTTTTTTAAATATCTGGACAAGCTTTTCATCATTTATCAATGAAAAGCGTTAATTCTGTTTGGAAATTCTTGGTGCCTGCCACATTGACCACCGCCAGTGGGCTGATCTCGCCTCCAACCGTGCATCTTGGCGCCTCACAGTTCGGCGGGCAGCAACCTCCTTTGAAGAAGACCGCAGAGCCCACCTCACTGACAAAAGACAAAGGAGGAAAAACCCAACACCCAACCCCAACCATCCAATTTTCCCTTGCAACCGCTGCAACAGTGCCTGACTGTCCCGCATCGGACTTGTCAGTCACCAACGAGCCTGCAGCAGACGTGGACATACCCCTCCATAAATCTTCGTCCGCGAAGCCAAGCCAAAGAAATTGCTGCTGTGAAACTATATTTTATACTTTATACTTAGATTTTACTTTTAAAGCAAAGGATCAGATTTTTAAGGAACATCAGATATTGCTTCCCAGTTTAAATCATGTTAAGATGCGCAAGTGAATGAAATGACAAACAGTGCATCTTTGAAATAACAAAGTTAAGTATTTACTTTGAATGTCTTTTAACCAACTTACCACACATGCAGAAGAACGCAAGTTGATATTTATACCAATCTATTATTTTAGTGATAATTTCCATGTGCATCGTCCTTTGTTTTCCTTCATTCCAATTTTATTGGCCGACCTTTGGATTCCCTGTTATCGGTCTCATCAGTTAAATTATTCTAGGTGTGCTTCAGATGAGTAAACAAATCTGGTTTCTTAAATATCTCTTCTATGATGTATAGGATGATACTTTGCATATACAGTATATGATTTGTATATGTGTTTTGTGTGTTTGCAGTGTGTTGCACTGAGGACTGGAGAATGCTGTTTCATCAGATTGTACTTGTACAATCAGATGACAATTGAACTTTGTCACATATTGACAGTTAAATTAAAAGTAATTTACTGCCAAACCAGCTTGGTTCAAGAATCTGAATCAGAGTCTATATGTAAAATGCTTTTAATACATTTCTAACATAGTGCAGGACTATGTAGTGTAATAAACAGTCTAGGCAATTAAAATATTAAATGACTTCACTGATAAGTACTTCATTTTGTTCTAATAACACTAACCACTCATTCCTCCACCAGCAAACAGAATTTTATACATTGATTTTATGATTGGACTGACAATGAAGTTGCTGTTTTTCTCCCCCTGTTAGGTTCAACTTCTTATATCACCTCAAGATGTGGAGAACTACAAAGGGATCAAGGCTGATTTGGATCGTCTGCGTACTATGGTGGAAAAGTCAGAGCTCTGGGTGGAAAAGAAGAACAGAGTGGGAGCTGAAAGCAAAAAGCCTAAATTGGAGGTAAATTCCCACCATTCAAGGGAAAAGTACATTTTGAACACTCTGGATTATTTTCCACTGGCCTGAATGAGTCCGCACTCTGTAATATTTATAAGGTGCACTGCAACAACTCACTGGACAGAGCCACCAAATCAACGGTATCTGTCCGTTAGAAGAATGTGGGAATGGCATCACTTTCCTGATATCAATTTATCACCAGCCCTTCACTGTCATGTATCTAAATCCTGGAATTCCCTAGCCAACAACATCATGGGAGTACCTATAACGGTTCACGGCAGCTCCCAACTATCTTTGCACAGGTTAGGAAGGAAGACCTGATGGTTGTTCTTGCCTTCCAGAAGCAGACACAACAAGCCCTGTGCAAGAAGGCTTCCACTGACTGCTTGCTCAGCCCACTCTTGATTTTAAAATGTCCCTTCTAATTTATACTGTCTTTATCCTGAATTTTACTTGTATCCTGGAATGAGGGAATTAGCATGTGAAGAACGTTCGACAACTCTTGGAATGAACTCCTTGGAGTTCAGAAGAATGAGGGGGACCTCATAGTAGCATCGAGAATGTTGAAAGCCTAGACATAGTCGATGCGGCAAAGTGGTTTCTAATTGGAAGGGAGTCTAAGACAAGAGGGGATAACTTCAGGATTGAAGGGTTCCCATTTGAAATAGAGACTTGGAGGAATTTCTTTATCATGAGAGTGGTGAAACTCTGGAATTTGCTAACTCAGGTGGCTGTGGAGGTTAAGTTGTTGGGTATATTTAAGGCAGAAGTTGACAGATATGTGAATTGTCAGAACACAGATAATAAAACATTTCAGCAAAGTGCAGGCCTTTCCACCCACAATGTATACCTACCAAAAAAAAACCTTCCTTCGTAATGCTCTATTTTTCTTTCATGAATGTGGCTAAGAGTCTCTTAAATCCCTCTATTGTTCCAGCCTCAACCACTACCAAATCATAATGACTACTGATGAGAGAGTTGAGGATCCAGTTGCAGAGTGAGGTACAGAGGCCTAGAGTTTGTAGCTTCTTGATCAGCAATGAGGGAATAATGGTGTTGAAGGCTGAGCTGCAGTTAATGACGAGCAGTTGTATGTATGAGTTGCTGTGTTCAAGGTGATCCAGAGCTGAGTGAAGAGCCAACGATATTGCATCTGCTGTGGAGCGATTATGACGATAGGCAAATTGCAGCAGGTCTAGATCTTTGCATAGGTTTGTGTTAATTCTGGCCATGACCTGTCTTTCAAAGCATTTCATCACAGTAGAAGTTAGAGCTACTGGGCAGTGGTCGTTGAGGCAGCTCACACTATTCTTGGGTACCAGGATGATTGATGCCCTTTTGAAGCAGGTGGGAACCTCTGACTGCAGCAATGAGAGGTTGAAAATGTCCATGAACACTCTGTCAGTCGGTGCAATTTTCAGTTCCTTGCCTCGGCCTGACACCTTTCGATTCACCCTCTTGAATGATGATCTGATGTCTCCATCAGAGACGGATATCCTTTGCAGGGATTCTAGTAGGCACTGTTTGGTGGTTCTTCTCAAAATGGGCATAAAATATGTTCAGTTCATTGGGTAATGAAGCATGATAGCTATCTATAGTGCTTGCCCTCGCTTTGGGGTCTAATGGCCTGCACTCCCTGCCATAGCTGGCATGTATCTGTCTCTGTCACTAGCTTACTCTGGAATCGCCACTTTGCTTCGGAGATGGCCTTCCACGGTTCGTACATGGTCTTCTTGTAAAGATCCCGATCCCCGGCCTTAAACGCCCTTGTTCTTTCCCTCAGCAGGTTGAAAATTCTCAGATTCATCCAATGCCTCTGGTTGGGGAACACCCTGTATTTGCGAGTGGGCACACACTCATCCACGCAGGTCTTGATGAAATCGGTGACACCTGTTGCATGTTCATTCTTGAATATGTTCCAGTTCACTGATTCGAAGCAGTCCTACAAACGCTCCTCTGCCATTCTCAACCATACTTTTGCTGTCTTTTCCTCTGGTGCTGTGGTCTTCAGTCTCTGCTCACATGCCGGGAGTAAAAGTATAGACAAGTGATCAGACTTGCCAAAGTCAAGTCTTAGTATGGCTCGGTAGGCGTTCTTCATGGTGGTGGTTTCCCTGGTCTCTCATGTGATGTGTTGGTGGTAGTTTATCTGAGACTTCTTCAGGTTGGCCTGATTAAAGTCTCCCACAATAATCGGGAAGGCATCAAGATGTTCTCTCTCATGGATATTAATCACAGTGCTCAGTCCCTTCAGTGTCAGCCTTGCATTAGCCTGGGGCAGAATGTACACTGTGACCAGGATGATGGTGGTGAACTCCCTTGTCCAGATGTTCCGGGTCAAGGGAGCAGGACTGGGTCATGACTGTCATGTCTGTGCACCACAATGAATTGATGCTGACACAGATGCTGCCTCTTCTCCGTTTTCCAGATGTCAGTGTTTAATCAATGCGATGGATGGTGTAGCCCTTGGGATGTCTGCGTTTAACCATGTTTCTATAAAGCGCATCACGCAGAACTCCCTAATGACTCTCTGATATTGAAGCCTGGTTTGGATTTCAAAATGTTTGTTCTCCAGGGATTGTACGTTGGCCAGGAGGATGGTCGGGAGCGGAAGCCTCAGGTCCCAGCGTCTCAGCTTGACCTGTACCTTTGCATCCTCTGATCAGCTCATGATGGAATGGGGGAGTGGACTTGATAGTCGAATGGCCTATTTCTACTCTAATAATCTTAGTCTTATGGTCTTTTGTGACACCTTCAAGCTCTCCAATCATCTGATGTATTGGTGCTCATCTAGATCTGGTTTCTTGTACGATGCGTGTTTTTTTTAAGTGGTTCCTCTGATCGATGGTCATCCTTTGCGTTGTCAAAACCCTAATCTTAAAAATTTTGTTCTCATTTTCTTCACCATGCAATTTGGGTTCACGTCTTTCGATGATCCTTAAATCCAAGCAGTGTGAGCTGATGTTGTGATATTAGATCAAAAATGATCTTCCATATCCTTTATCCTGTGAGGAGAAACATCAAACACCTGAAGGTGACATCTTTCACATCTCATTAATTGATTAGCAGAAATGATTTACTGCATTTTCCGCTCTAGAAAACAAGGTGCTATGGTCATAAAATGACGGATCTGATCATTTAAGTCCTTACAATATCAGTGGCTATTCTTCTTTCTTTGGCTTGGCTTGGCGGACGAAGATTTATGGAGGGGGTAAAAGTCCACGTCAGCTGCAGGCTCGTTTGTGGGTGACAAGTCTGATGCGGGACAGGCAGACACGGTTGCAGCGGCTGCAGGGGAAAATTGGTTGGTTGGGGTTGGGTGTTGGGTTTTTCCTCCTTTGCCTTTTGTCAGTGAGGTGGGCTCTGCGGTCTTCTTCAAAGGAGGTTGCTGCCCGCCAAACTGTGAGGCGCCAAGATGCACGGTTTGAGGCGTTATCAGCCCACTGGCGGTGGTCAATGTGGCAGGCACCAAGAGATTTCTTTAGGCAGTCCTTGTACCTTTTCTTTGGTGCACCTCTGTCATGGTGGCCAGTGGAGAGCTCGCCATATAACACGATCTTGGGAAGGCGATGGTCCTCCATTCTGGAGACGTGACCCACCCAGCGCAGCTGGATCTTCAGCAGCGTGGACTCGATGCTGTCGACCTCTGCCATCTCGAGTACTTCGACGTTAGGGATGAAAGCGCTCCAATGGATGTTGAGGATGGAGCGGAGACAACGCTGGTGGAAGCGTTCTAGGAGCCGTAGGTGATGCCGGTAGAGGACCCATGATTCGGAGCCGAACAGGAGTGTGGGTATGACAACGGCTCTGTCTACGCTTATCTTTGTGAGGTTTTTCAGTTGGTTGTTTTTCCAGACTCTTTTGTGTAGTCTTCCAAAGGCGCTATTTGCCTTGGCGAGTCTGTTGTCTATCTCATTGTCGATCCTTGCATCTGATGAAATGGTGCTATAGTGGCTATAGATTTGGTATAAATACAGTTGTCCATTATTGTAAGACAATTGTTACATTGTTTCGAACCGATCAACAATCCTATTTTAATTAGGAATTCAATGACAATGTGTTCACCTGTGCAGTGTTTTGCCACCAGTGGCTTCAACGTCAAAGTGTCAATGTCCAGCAAATGATTAAGAAATTCTTTAACGTTGCTGATGCAGCTTTGGTAGAATGTCACTTTATGATGTGTATAATTTCTAATCCCTTCAAAATCACGTTCATTCCAGTTTTTATGAGAAGATTCATGTTCATGACAAAATGAATCACTTTAGAAAACCACAGGCTAAGATTTCAATACCATCTGTGTGATAAATATATTTGTGAGTGGCATGCGAGCTGATTCCTGAGAAGTGACTCATAAGCAGAAAATGCTGGAAGTCCGCCTGCAACTGTGGAACGAGAAACAAAACTAGTGCCACAAATAAATGAGGTTGGATCCCAAATTTTAATCACATAGAAGATTCATTTTATGATAGCTTTTCAACTTTGGTACACATTTTCAATGACCCATTTTGGGGTGAACTTTTCCAAGTATCCTATACATATAAATAGACAAGAATTTTACCCCACACATTGGTTTGTTTTTTTGCCAGGTGAACATTATGGGAATGGGAAAGCATACTGCTTTGAACTTGTCCACTTACCTTGGAAATGGAGGAGGGAGGCATTAGTTCACTTAATTCTGTACATACAAGAAGATAGATGAAGGCCACTTCGCCCCTCAAATCTGTCCTACCCTACAATATGGTCTTGGTTGATCTGCCCCAGGGCCTTGACTCTTCTGTTCTAGTTCATCGTTGCTTTCAATTCTCCAATGTTTCAAGAAGTGATTCTATCAGAGTTTTTTGTTTGGGCTTCAAGAAAAACATTGACCAGGGTTAGATCCATTACATTAATTACTACTTCTGGACCAGTTGAGGAAGAGGACTTCCTTGAGGCTGAGCAGGGTTGTATGTCTGATCACTGGCATCATACCAAGATTTCCAGCCTTCAGTTCTCTCCTTGATTCTGCACCATCAAGCCACCAAATCATTCCAACATATTTTAACCAGCTGCCTGCGATCTCCGCTCTGAGTTATAACCAAATCTGCTGTTGTCAGCATCTGTCCTGAAGCAATTTGGCCTCCTGTGAAATCTCTGCACCAGAGGTTGTGGAGTCTAGATCACTGGAGGTAGTTAAAGAAAAAGTAAATAAATTTTCTCTCTGGGACTAAATTTGTTGGGAATAGAAAAATATACATTTCTTTGTAATTGAAAAGGAAAAATACTGCAGATGGTGAAAATGTGAAACAACAATGGAAAGGAGATGCTGGAAATATTTGTCAGATCAGACAACCTCTGTGGGGAGATGAAAAACATTAACGTTTCAGGTCAATGTCCCTCAATGAACACTTCCGAAGTTTTACGAGATGGGGAAACTAAAAATGGAAAATTCTTCAAGTGCACACCTGATTTCCTGTTCTCCTGATAGGAAACACAGCCGTGGGAATATGTCAGTATAGGATTACCTAATCACCTGACATTTGAACTTCTTGTCCCGATGCATAAACAAAAACCATTTTTGACATCTTGTCCAGCAAGGCCACAGTCGTGTTTGTAACTGTCCCTATTTCTGTGGTGTTTTTCCATGTGATTCCACCTCTGCAGGAAACTGTGGACGAAGCTGCTGCTTTGCCAAATGCATCAGGAAGGAAACACTGTGGGAATTATCAAGAAGTCAAAGAGGTAAGTGTTTTTTAAAATTATTATTTGAGAAGCTAAGTGGACCACGATAGGCTTGAACCTCTCTCAATTTCCTGACGTCCCAGCATTGAATGGGGTGGGAAAAAATCCAAAAGCTCCCAATGAGCTTTGTTTTCCTGTCACCCGGACGCAGGCTGAAGAGTGGACCACCTGTCCAGTTAGTTCCCATGCATCCTGTGGAATGGATATCGCGATCATTGTTTTCCCTTCAGCAAAATGGCTAAGCTGCAAACCAGCCTGTGCAGGGAGATGGGAGATGGACTCTGATCCCACTGCTGTCTGAGCGACTACATCTCCTAATAAGCATGCTGCAGAATGGTTTCCAAACAAACTGCCAACTTGATGTCTGAGGACAGCGATGGAATCAGCAAAGTGCTGATGTGAAATAACCAAGTAATCTCATAGAGTGAAAAGTATAGATTTGGGGCAGTTTTACAATTGTGCCTGTGAATGTTTATGTCATGAATCATTTTATGGATTTATAATTCACACAGACACTGCACGTTTCTCATCCCATCCACGTTGTTTTCAGGAATAAGAAAGGATACGACAGGAGTGCTGCGTGAACTGATCTGTACTGTCCATCTTTCAGATTTTGGAGCATCTGAATAAAATGTGTGGCGTCGGTGAACAAGTTAGAAAAAAGCAGCAGAGGCTGATGAAAAATATGGGTGCTCATAAAGTAATGCTGGATCTTCTTCAGGTACCTTACGACAAGGTGAGGAGAGAGGCACGTTCTTGAACATGACTTGGACAAAAAGAGAAGAACTCACAGTCCTAGCAATCATGGTCGGACAGCGCATCGTGGTTCTTTTACAATAGAACGTTTTGCTGTTTATGGCTTATTTTTATTCAAAGCTTTTGTCCCTAGATTTTCTCTGTCCCTTTGGCGGAAAATTTCATCCCTCAAAAACAGATAGTTGGATGGGTTAACATATATTAAAAAAAAATCTTGCTTCCAGCCCACACAATTTATGATTTTAACCAAAATGGAGCAGGAGGTTGTTGGCTATTTTGTAATTAGATTGTACGCATAAAAAAATGACCAGCACTTTAAAGTTGACAATGATCTGTTTGTCTCCCAGGGATTGTGCAGTCCATTGGCTGGAAAATTGCGTGGGGGCGAATCTTGTTTGATGAATCTGGTGCTTCACTCGCTCCCCAGAGTTTGGTCTCTTACACACCTTCACAGAATCTTTGTTCTCCAGACTACTTCTGGATCCCCTGTGTTTCTAATATTTTTGTCCCTCTTTGTTGCCGTTCAACGTCGTTGCTCCATGAAACTGACACCATCTGCACGTTTAGCTAAAGATGAACTTCCAAAAGTTGTGATTAGTGATATATTGCTCCTCCAAAGTTTGCAGATGGAATCTGCAAGTTGATGATTTTTTAAAAAAAATTTCATTTAAAGCCACAATGAATTCATTCATTTTACAAATATATAATTCAAATCCCAATACATATGGTATAAAAAAAAGAAAAAGAAAAAAAAATATAGAAATGTAGATCTACCCAGGACCCCCCACCCCCCCACATCCCATACTAACCCCCGAATGAAAAAAGAAAGAGATAGAGAAAGGGACCAATGCTCTTCAACAGGAGTTCTATTTCTATAATATTTCATAACATTGTATACATAGAGACCTGAGAAGAAATAAAATATCAAAAATTCATTAAATATTTAAAGCCACCTTTTGTAAATATGGGCTCCATAATTTTCAAAAATATGTAATATTTATCTCATAAATTATATGTTATTTTCTCAAGTGGTGTACATTTCTGAACCTCAGCATGCTAACTTTCCATTCCCAAATTTATATCTGATTTTTTTTTTCAAGATATGGCTATGCACTTTCGAGCTATATATAGCTAATGCAATTTGCAAAAATTTAAATTGATAAATACTCAGTTTTAATTTAAATTTAATTCCTTTAGCGTCTCTTAATAGAAATAACAATGGATCCTGTGGGAATTTAATCCTGGTTATTTGTTCTTGGAAAAAAACCCCTACTTTCACCAAAAAGGTCTGCAAATCAATGTTGGCTTTATTTTTTTTTTTCAAATTAGTTTTTAAAAACAAAATATGAAGAATGTTTTTTCCTTGGCCATGTCAGAATGAGAATTTATTGTCATGAACACTTCGTGAAATCTGTTGTTTTGTGGCAGCGTTAACAGTGCAACTATTGCACCGATTTCCATTTCAAAATAGTGTAAGAAACTAGGGGAAAGTGAATCTGATGGCAGAGGGGAAGAAGCTGTCCTTATGCTCTAGGTACTCGCCTTCAGGATCATAGACCTTCTTCCTGATGGTAACAGCCTGGTTGGTAAGGGTTATTGAGAATAGAGGCTGCTCTCTTGAGACACTGCTTCTTGTAAATGTCCTTGATGGCGTGAAGACTGGTGATGTTGCAGGCCAAGTTAACACTCTAGACTATTTTCCAGTCCTGTGCATTGGCGTCTCCGTGCCTGACCGTGATGCAACCAGTCAGAATGCTCTCCACGGTACACCTCCAGAAACTTTCAAGATCATTAGTGACATACCCAATCTCCTAATGAAGATGCTATTGAGCCGCCTTCATGATTGTATCTTCATTGAGGCCCTAGGACAGATCCTCAGTGATGTTGAAGTTCTTGACCCTCTCCACTGCTTGATGAGGACTGATTTGTGTTCTGCTGATGTCCTCCTGAAGTCCACAGTCAGCTCCTTGGTTTTGCTAGTGTTGAGTGCAGGGTTGCTGTTGGGACACCTGTCAATGAGCTGTTTTATCTCCCTCACGTACACTTCCTCATTACCTTCTGTGATTCTGCTGATGACAAATTTGGTGAATTTAAATTTGGGCCTAGCCACACAGTCATGGGTATAAAGTGAGTTGAAGAGTGGCTAAGCACACATCCTTGTGGTGCACCTGTGTTGGAGCTTGTTGACCAGCACTCAGTGAATGATGATTTTGAAAGCTGAACTGTAGTCAGTGAAGAATAGCTGGATGTATGTGCTGCTGTTGTCTAGGTGATGCAAAACGGAGTGGAGGTCCAGCGATATTATTGCAGCTACTATGGAGCAATGTATTCATGTCCTAAACTTTCCATCAAATATGTAAAAAGTTAAAATTACTTATTTTTAGATGAATATTGAACATTCTTCAGTTTGGAAGTTACTCAGATTGATAATGACAGCACTCTGAATCGATCCAGTAATCCCCAACAGACAAAAAAAAACATGTCAGAATTGATGAAATTCACATTTCATGGTTGCTCAATCTCAGAATCAGAATGTATTGTTATGAAATTCTGTGTTTTGCTCCTCCATCATAGTGAAAAAATTCATATTATAACCGTCTTACAACATTACTATTAATTAAAAAATTTGAAATAGTAGAGCACAAAAAGTAAGGAGTGATTATTCAGGAATATGCTGGCAGCGGGGATGAAGCTGTCCTTGTGCCGCTGAGTGCTCGGCTTTAGGCTCCTGTACCTTTTCCTTGATGGTAGCAGAGTGAAGAGGGCTCATTTCCTTGAGACTGCTCCCTTTGCTTCAGGCCAGATAATAAGGGCCAATGAATGTCCTGAACAACATAATTGTGTCATATAGATCTTAATGCATCTGCATCTATTTGTTGAAATCATCTCAAACATGCTTCCACTTCATTTCCACAACTTTCTCAGTAGCAGGTAGAAATGCTTGTAAACAAGAAACCGATGCAGGAAATGCTTACTGGTTAGGCAGCATCTGTGGAGCATTCCCCCCCCCCCCAAACTGATGTTGCTTTGCCTGCTGAGTATTGTTTTTACTTCAGATTTACAGAAGTTGAAGTTTTTGCTTTTCATCCTTGGCATGTGTGCTTTCTCACCCAAGTTGCTGCAGTGAATAACTGATGCATTGTGTTTCAAAGTATCAACATCTTTCTCTAGCATCACAGTCTCAGAATAAAAGGATATTCTTTTAGAAGAAAGATGAAGAGAAATTTTTTTCACCCAGAAGGTTGTGAATCTGAGGAATTCATTGCTGCAGAGGCCATCACTGGGTTATTGATTAATAAGAGTGTCAAGGGTATAGGGAGAAGGCAGGAGAATGCAGTTGCAAGGAAAAGTACATCAGCTATGATTCAAATGTGGAGCAGGCATGACAGGAGGCTATATGATCTAATTCTGCTCCAATGTCTTACGGCCTTGTATTAAAATGATGTCACAATATGAAAATTAAAGGAGCACATCAATGTAATGCATATTATTTATGTATCTTCTGGATACTTTATTTAACGTAGAGGATCAATAGCTTTGAATAACACCTCATGAAGATAAATTAGTAGGCTTTTCCTGACATAATGTCTTTTTTGGAAAATGAATGAACCTTGTATTTTATTGCAGAATGATGTCAAAATGTGTGAGATTTTGAAGTATACACACCAATTCCTTCAAAAGTTCTGTGCTGGAAGTCCTGAGAATCAAACTCTGCTTTACAAGCACCTGAAACTATTCTTGACTCCTGGAGTAAGTAATCTTCTGTTCACGAGGTCACATAGGGTTGTAATTAATCACTATTCAAAGCTTAACCTTCCAGACCTAAAGTCTCTTTGTAAACTTGCATTAGCAGCATTTTGTAAAAGAATATCAACTGGAATTCCCTGTCACATCATGTTGGTAGGATTTTAAAATCGAACACAAAATGCAAGCCATATTTGGCATTTTTTTAAAAAAGTTCCAAAAATATAAGCAGCTATTTATTTTAGATTTGTTATATCTCCGGTATTTTGCTTATGGTAGAATTTCAAGCTTGCCAGACTTTCTTGCACAGTGAAGCTCTTGAGGTCCACTGTAAATCTATCATCCAGAATTTTGGTTTTGTTTTGACATCTGGCTAGATCTGGATTTCTCATCAGAACAGCCGCAGAGAGCACTGACAGTTGGGAACTGGGTAGCAATCTGAATTGACAGTAGATTGACCATCAAGGGGATTCATGGGTAAAATTATTAACTACTTGTATGTTACTGTGATCAACAGTTGAGCTTAATTTTGAACTTGTGCCTGACGGAAAAATTGACTCTGATGCATCTGCTTCAACTTGGACCTCTAATATGCGTTCTCCTGCCTGTCATTAATTTGGCCTTGCATTGTTCGGCTTTATCCTCAAAATTCTTCATTCCCCCAAAATCTAAACATTTGAATTTACACCACAATTCAGTCATTTCAGAGAAGAGAATTCCAGGCAGCGGTGAAAATTCCAAAGGCGGATGAGGTTATGAATTTTTCCAGAAACTCAGAAGAAATTTGGATAATTAGACCCTGGGAAAGGAAAGGACAAGATATAGTTTCAAACCTCCATTGGTTCTCCTGAAACATCTGGTCCAGACCATTCCCCTTTATCTGACACTGACTGGCCTGATTTTGTTTCAATTTGTGTTCAAAGAATATTTGGACAGATGTATGGAAATGAACGGCTCAGAATGCAGGCAAATGAGACCAGCTTGAATGCCAACTTGGTGGCATGGCCAAATTGGACTGGAGGATTTATTGCATGCTCTTCTCTTGAAGACATCTTCTTCTATTGTTGTGTAATGTGGCAGGAGGTGTGTACATTGCGTCTTTCAAATAGAAGTGATCTGTTTCATTCTTGCTTCAGCTCTTGGAGACGGAGACCATGCAGCACATCTTCCTGAACAACTATCAGCTGTGCTCTGAGATAAGTGAAACAGTCTTGCAGCACTTTGTACACTGTTCAGCCACCCATGGCCGCCACGTGAAGTATCTTGACTTCCTACACACCATTATAAAAGCTGAGGGGAAATATGTGAAAAAGTGTCAAGACATGGTGATGACGGAGGTAAAAACAATTCAGCACTCAAAATCAAGTTTATTGTCATCTGATTGCACAAGTATAACCTGATGATGACCGATAGCCTTGCCCGCTTCAGCTTTATTTGTGCAGTATTTGACTGTTAGTCATTCTAACTTTTAATATCTAACATTTTGATTGACTTGTTTTATGTCAATAGCTGACCAGTGCAGGAGATGATGTTGTTGTGTTCTACAATGACAAGGCCTCTTTTTCAACCATGTTGGAAATGATGAATGCAGCCAGAGATGGTGTGGAAGAAAACAGCCCTCTTGCATATCATATCTCCCTGGTGGAGTTGCTTGCAGCCTGTGCTGAGGGCAAGAATGTTTACACTGAAATCAAATGTACCTCCCTGCTGCCTTTGGAGGACATTGTGCGAGTAGTCACTCATGAGGACTGCATAACAGAGGTATTGCTGTTTCTGCATTCTTCAGAATTCATGAGGAAATAATTCCCATTCTAATTTTGTGTCTCTTTTATAAATCAAACAGATTGAACCAGAGCAAGAATGAGGAAATTCAAGACGAATAAATATGAAAGGTATTTATTTTGTAACTTGTATAAACATATGAACATATGTTTATGCAAGCTACAAAGTAAAAGCCCTTAAAAATCAGGACAGAATTAGAGTAAAACAAAATATAGTAAAACATCTCGTGTCCACCACCTATGGGGATTGGTAGATTTTTTTTCAGATGCTTGAGATTGCTTGTAACGTGATAGGCAAACTAACCACAGGGGGGGGGTGCCAATTTTAAACTTGTATTTTTTACCTATTTATTTTCCGCAATTTTATTTTGCTGGTTCCTTGAATTCCTGATAACAGGGATTTTAGTGCATAATCGGATCCATTCCAGTGTTATTGTGGATTTGACCTCAAGTTGGTGCAACCATGAACCTGGGTTGAGCAACTGAATCAGGAGGCAAACAAATGAGATTTTATGAATGTGGGCAAACAGCATAAAGTTAGATATTGTCTTGGGTTATGTGTTTTTCCATATATTAGTCATGCCTTTTTTAAATGCTACGCCTCCTTAAATATTTAACATAACTTATTTTGAGTATGCATATTGACATAGCAGTGATGAACATATGTGCATGTGTTTTGCACTCCCAATGATTCTGCATCAGCAGCAGAAAGCCAATGAGAGGGAAATGTGTTTAATGAAGATTACTGGTCAGGATTTATGGGGAACTACTGCTATTTCCTTCTGTCAGAGGCTTCAATTTATCATATACTAACACAGAATTTCCAAACATTCCCAAAGTGGAGAAAGAATCGCCTAGAGGGAAAGATCCAATGGATTTTTTAAAAACTGAGAATGAAAACAGGATACTATCTATTCCATTTACAGCTGTGTGTTTATATTTCTATGTGTTAGGTGAAAATAGCCTATGTCAGTTTTGTGAATCATTGCTATGTGGACACAGAAGTGGAAATGAAGGAGATTTACACCAGCAACCATATCTGGAAACTTTTTGAGAATTTCATTGTAGATATAGCACAGGTAGGTGAAAGACGGGCTATGCTGAAAACCCATTGAAACATGTCACCTGAGGAAGGTCGAATGTGGTATTGCTTAGGGACATGCTGAAACAGAAGGATCTGAGGCTTTTGCCTTGGAGAGTTGTGTTAATCGGACAATTCGTTGACCCAGATGACGTGGACTTGGCTCCAAGCAGTTTCACGAACCTTGCTATCTAATTGAGCTGAAGGATTCCTGCCTGTAATCATCCCACAATGTGAGCAATAGCTGGCCCTCAGCCACTGGGAGCTGAGCTCTGACTGAACCATCCTGAAGGCCATTTGACCTTTAACATGGAACATAGAGCAGTGCAGCCCAGGAGCAGGTCCCTCGGCCCCCAATGCGGAACGCAATACCAAATTAAACGAAACTTTGCTGCTTGCACATATGTTCTCAGGTGTCCACCTTGTGCTCACAAAGACATTTTCACTGTTTGCAAAAATTAGAATGATTGAAATGAATTGAAGTAATAAAAATTATGAAACAAAAATAAAGTATTACAAAAAATAATTATAAAGCAACTCCTCCCAGACACTCAAGTCCGCTGAATCTAAGTGTAGTATGAAAAGTGAACCATGTGGCTTTGTTAGTGAAGATTGGAGCTTGGAAACTGCCATAGTTGTGAAGAGTTTCTGCAGCCAAAATCCCATCCACTTAACAATGAATATGATGTAGCTTATTTTCATAGAATAATAAAATAGTAGATTAATTAAATTTTATGCTTTCATAGAACCGTAGAACATTACAGCACAGAAAGAGGCCCCCTTGCCCCTTCTAGTCTGCGCTGAGCCATTGTTTTTTGCCTAGTCCCACTGACCTGTACCCAGTCCATAGCTCTCTAAACTTCTCCCATCCATGAATCTGAATTCTTCTTAAATGTTCAAATTGAGGCCTCATTTACCACCTCAATTGGCAGCTTGTTTCACATTCCCACCACACTCTGTGTGAAGAAGTTTCCCCTCATGTTCCTCCTAAACATTTCCCATTTCACTCTTAATCTATGTCTTCTGATTTGTATCTTGCCTGCCCTCAGTGGAGAAAAGCCTATCTACATTTATTCTGTCTATCCCCCTCACAATTTTAAATACCTCTGTCAAATCTCCCCTCATTCTAATATGGTCCAGGGAATAAAGTCCTGACCTGTTTAGCCTTTCCCTGTAACTCAGTTCTGAAGTCTGGGCAACATCCTAGTAAATCTTCTTTGCCCTCTTTCTATCTTACTGATAGCTTTCCTGTAGTTAGGTGACCAAAACTGCACTCAATACTCCAAATTTGGCCTCATCAATGTCTTATACAACTTTACCATTAACATCCTGACTCTTGTATTCAGTACTTTGATTTATGAAGGCCAATATGCCAAATGTTCTCTTTACACCCTATCCACCACTTTCAGGAAATTATGTATCTGTATTTCAAGGTCCTTCTGTTCTACTGCACTCCTCAGTGCTCTACCATTCACTGTGTATGTCCTTTCTTGGCTTGTTCTTCCAAAATGCAACAGCTCACACGTGTCTGCATTAAATTCCATCTGCCATCTTCCATTTTCAGCCTTTTATTTCAGCTGGTCCACAGCTAAAAATATTCTTTGCTATCCACATCGCCTCCAATCTTGCTGATCCAATTCACCACATTATCATCCAGATCATTGATATAGATAACAAACAACAATGGTCCCAGCACCATTCCCTGAGGCACACCACTAGTCACAGGCCTCCAGTCTGAGAAACAATCATCCACCACTACTCTCTGGCTTCTCCCATCCAGCCATTATCGAATCCATTTCACTACTTCACCATGAATACCTAGCGTCTGAACCTTCCTGTTTAACCTCCCATGTGGGACCTTGCCAAAGGCCTTACTAAACTCCATGTAGGCAACATTAACAGCCTTTCCTTCATCAACTTTCCTGGTAACCTCCTCAAAAACTCAACAAGATTGGTTAAACAGAACCGACCATGCACAAAACCATATTGACTATCCCTGATATGGCTATCCAAATAATTGTATATCCGATTTCTTAGAACATCTTCCAATAATTTATCTAATACTGGACTCAACATTTTAAACAGTAACATAATCCTCCGGCACCACACCCATGGCTAAGGAGATTTTAAATATTTTTTCCAGAGCCCCTGCAATTTCTACTCTAGCCTCCCTCAAAGTCCAAGGGAATATCTTGTCAGGCCCTGAGATTAATTCACCCCCTTATTTACTTTAAGACAGCAACCATTTATTTCTCTTAACTCAATGTAGGTTCTATAACCTCACCTCATTGCCCATTTCCTGAGTGAATACTGATGAGAAAAGTAAAATATATTTAAGATCTCCCCCATCTCTTCTGGCTCCATACAAAGCCAACTACTCTGATCTTCAAGGGGACCAATTTTCTACTGAATTTTCCCCTACACCTACTTTTGTCACCTGTCCTGTCTCATTCCCTAAAAGGAGATACAGTATTGCATTCTCTCTAATTGGTACCTTAATATATGGATTTAGAAAACTTTGCTGAACACATTTGATAAACTCCAAGCAATCCAACCATTTGCAGTATGGGAGTGCCAGTCAATATGCGGAAAATTAAGATCCCCTACTATCACCACCTTATGTTTTATTTGTTTGCAGCTGTCTGCTATCTCTCTACAGATTTGCTCCTCCAATTCTCAGTGACCATTGTGTGGTCTATAATTCAATCCTATGAGTAGTCATACCTTTCCTGTTCCTCAGCTCCATCCATATAGTCTTAGTAGATGAGCCCTCTGGTCTGTACTGCCTGAGCGCAATTGTGATATTTTCCCTGACAAACAATGCAGTGCTACTCCTACCCCTTTCATAACTCATCACACCCCAACCCCCACCCCTGCCATACTGGTTCGATCGTGCCAAACCAATAGAAGCCTGGAATACTGAGCTGCCAACCAAATGGCCACAGTGTCATAATTCCACATGCCCGAGCACACTCTATAAGCTCATCTGCCTTTCCTACAATATTCCTTGCGTTGTAATAGATGCCCTTTAGACAATTTCCTCCACGTACAACCCATTGACTTCTAATGGTGCATGTAATTTTCACGTCATTTCTTTTCCCTTCTCTATTCCTCTATTTGATCTGGTGCACATCCCCTGCAAATTTACTTTAAACCCACCGAAGCAGCACGAGCAAACCTTCCTGTAAGGATATTAGTCCCCCTCCAGTTTAGATGCAAACAGTCCCGTTGGAACCTTCCCTGAAAGAGAGCCTAAGATCCAGAAACCTGAAGCCCTCCCTCCTGCTCCATGTCTTTAACCATTTGTTAAGCTGCATCATGCTCCTATTTATAGCCTCACTTGTACGAGGCACAGGTAGCAATCCTGAGATCACATCCCTATCCTGTCCTTCAAACTACCGTCAAACTCCCTGAACTCTCCTTGCAGGTCATCCTCATCTTATCTGCCCACATCATTGGTCTCTATATGGACCAGAATATCTGAACTGCTCCTGAGAATGCCATGAACTTGATCTGAGATATCTCAGACCCTGGCATCAGGGAGTAACATACCATCTGAGATACTCAATCTCTTCCACAGAACCTTTTATCTGTCCCCCTAACTACGGAATCCCCTATTGCTGCAGCTCGCCTCTTCTCCCTTCTCTTCTTAGCCAGAAAATCAGATGCTGTGCCAGAGTCCTAATGGCTTGTCCCTCCCAACAGTATCCAAAATGATATGCTTGTAATTGAGGGGAATGGTCACAGGTGTGCCCTGCACTGCCAGCCTATTCCCTTTTCTTCTCCTGACTGTCACCCATCGACCCTCCTCCTGCATCCTTGGTGTGATAGTGCCCTGCAACTCTTTTCTATCACCTCTTCTGCCTCCTGAGTTCATCTAACTCGAGCTCCATTTCCTTAACTCAGCTTGTCAGGAGCTGTAGCTGGATGCACTTCTTGCTAATGAAGTCATCAGGGATACTGCTGGCTTCCTTGTCGACCTACATTCTGCATGAGGAGCATTCCCCTACCTTGGCTGCCATTCCCACTGTTTATGACCAGAACAAAGTACGTATCGTGTAAAACCTGCCCTTACCTGTGCCGACCTGCTGAATCCTTTTTGTTCCTTGAAAAGGGTGACCCTTTCACTTCAACTCCTCTATCCCTCGCCTCTTATCTTGAGACAAAGCCTTACCACTCTGATTCAGCCCACTCTGGAGATGACCATTCCGTCGATGAAGTTACTTTTTAAAAAAAAAATGTTGAACCCTCAGCCAAAACCATTCTTGTAAGAACTTTTGATAAATTTGAACCTCAATCTAGCAAATTTGCTCATTTGTATGAAGGTTATATAAGATTTAGTAACTTGGAGAGATTAACTGCTGAAATATATCACTGCATTATAGCTTGTTTGAATTTTTGAGAACAAATCTGACATTTTATGTATTACATTTCTTCAATTATTTAACTTTTCATTTCAAATTCTGTGAATAAAAAAAAATTATGATTACATTTAGAAGCCTTCAGCAAGCCAGTGCTGTTGTTTAGTTATAACACATGAAAATTCTTATAAATGATGATAAATAAAGGATAATTAGTCATTATTTGTCAGGTATTTAATCATTTTAATTGTACTCCATTTAATGCAACTGATCTTTCAATTGTACAAGGTTTGCAATAAAAGAGAAAAAAGGCTTTCAGATCCCACTCTTGAGAAATATGTGGTGAATGTTGTCATGGACACCATGAGTGCCTTCTTTGGTTCTCCATTTTCTGAGAACAGCACATCACTGCAGGTAATTCACTGGGAAATTTTCATCATTAATTGTTAAGCAAAACACATTTTCACTCTACAGAACATTTCTATCTTCTGCACCAGGAATTTCTCTCAATTGATGATCAGGATAGGATTGGAATTTTGGTGGGATTGTGGTTTGAATCCCAGCATGGATGTAAATTGTTCAATAAGCTTGATAAGCAAGATACAAAAATAACAGGAAAGTGGACTTTGAAGTAAAGATTTCATCAAGCTTTTGTACTCAATGAAGTAGTGTCTGTATGTTGCAAGCCTCTTTCAAAATTCAATTCTATTGACTTCAATGGAAATGAATTTCAGAAGTGCAAGATGTTCTTGGACAAGATCTCACTGGCCTTTTCCAAAGGTCCTGAACAGAATGATCGGCATTTAGCCATTTACTTAGATGCATGTGTTGTCAAGCATTGAAGATCAGGATTTAGTGACAGATTTAGGAAGGGTGAATCTGTTGATTTGCTCCACTGTGGAACCCTATGTTTAGAATAGGAGCGAGATCAGACTCCATTAGTTTCAAGGGAGGAATGTAGGGCATTAGATTAGGAGACAAATGAGACGCTAAGATACCTTCTAATGTTATTTTGGAGGAGTTTAATGTCTTACAATTCATTTTACACATAATTGCAAGGCTGGTGAATTTTTTGGCTGTCCATATTTTTTAGGAGCTTTTCATTGGTATAATTTCCTGTCTGTACCATCAAAGTCCCTGCCACCATCCAGAATACCTGGCTGGATACCTTGGGTCAACTGATGTCCCTCGTCTTCAGGTCAACAGGAGATTTCCTGTTACGTTGTGTGGTTAGAGCAGTGGTTTTCAAACTGCCTCCCTCAACTCACCTTAACCAATCCCTCTGCCATAAGTGCTCTGTGATAGGTAAGGGATTGCTTAAGGTGGTATTTGAGTGGAAAGAAAAAAGTTTGAACACCACATTTAATTGTATCTAATGGGCACATGATGTGCACAATTTCATAACTCCAAAGAAATAGCCCAATGACAATTTTTCAGGCAAAATATTTCAGTAACAATTGGGTCTAAAGCAGTGATTCTCAACCTTGCCTTCCCACTCACATATCACCTTAAGCAATCCCTTACTTATCACAGAGCACCGATGGCATAGGGATTGTTTAAGGTGGAATGTGGGTTTAGGAGGGCAGTTTGAAAACTGGTGGGTTAGAACATGTGTCCAATGATAGATTTCACCCTCCTGTGTCTTCATGGCCAGAACCAATACTCTGCCCAAGAGGATGGACGGACAACTAAGAATTGTCAAAATAATACTGTGTAGCAGCTAGTAAAAAGAGTCTTGCTTTGGGTAATGATATGTGAATTGCTCCACTGCAAGATTCCAGCACTATCAACTTGTGGTCTGGATGCCATGATTAAGAACTCTGTGGAGGAGAAGTGATTATAGTCACAGACCAGGTCAGTCGGCATCCAAGCCAAAGGACTCTTGCTCCCTCTGAGCCTCTGTTGTTCCTTCTAAGGTGGAAAGGAGTAAAGGCAGCTGGATTCAGGGCAACTCAGGCTGCTGGACAAGACAGGTTCGTCAACTTGAGTGCCTTGCGTCAGGCTGCAGGTAGCAATGGTCTCCGATGGCTTTCAGGAATCCGAACCAGAGGTGCAGGAGACATGATGACATTGACAGCACCCCACATTTCCCCCTCCCCCCAACCTTCGCTGAACAACATGCAGGAGCAAGTAATGGTGGCTATGACTGCGGCCACGGTGTTTACCAGAGGCAGCTACATCAGTGCACGATTATCAACCACGCACACTCTGTGTAGGGAATCTTTTTTTCTTCTGTTTTGACAAAATGGTGCAGGATGTGTCAATTCTTTGTTTGCTCTTCGTGTACCAGGTAAAGCTTTTCACTGCATCTAGATACAGATGACAAAAATAAATCAAATTTAATCTTTCCACTCTCCTATCTCAGGAGATTAATCAAAATTTCCCTTGAAACGAAATAGGCTGAGTGCCCAAAGCTACTGTTAGCTTTTTGCAAATTTTCTTCTGAGCAAATTATCAGGAACAATTTTGTACAGTGAAGAAAGTGGAATCATTTAAATTATTGCTTCTCAAATGTATTTCCTCTTTGCATTGTGTGTGAGCTGCACAATTTGAATGCTAGTATATGGTACTTAATGTGATACCTCATGCCAGGATTCACCCACCAAATAATTATATTAATAGTTGTCCCCATTCTCATTCTTAATGTTGACGAACACAAAACAGCTTTGCCCATTTTAACCTCTGTGTATTGATTATCCGTCTTGTCTTGCAGATGCACCAGTCCATTATTGTGCAACTGTTGCAGTCCACATGCCGGCTTCTCGATTGCTCATGGCTACAACAGCTTCAGAAGCTTTCTGTGGAAAACTGTATTAGGACACTAGCTATAATGGGTAAGATGAAGGACTTTTCCCATTAAAGATCAGAAGTTAACGTGAATGGGAGCACACAGCCGATAAATGGCACAGCAACTGTTGATGGAAAAGGAGCCCTTTTCCATCCTGGATATTGAAATGTGTCCTTCGAGGCAAGGGCACTGTTTTACTCTGGTTTTATTGTGCTTTCCTTCCCTTGCTTTGCCAAAGTGAACCTTAATTTTGATTTTTGAAGTCAGTGAAGGGGGGTTAATTCAGCTTGGATTTGTCACCTTTCGGTACACTGGCTCATTTTTAAAATCAGGTGGAATGTAAAAGAAACACGCACCTTCCATTCCTCCCCTGAAGTCCCTTGTCTTCACAGGCAAAGCCAGGAGAGTTCATCAGCTTTATTAAAAAAATGGAAGTTCTGAAATGACATAACCAGCGATTAAAGTCTAGCACCAACCAGAATGTCAACAACGGCAGGTATCATTCTGCAGAAATCCACACTAAACTAGTTGCAGTTTATTTTATTCATAAATTGGATTATGAGGGTATTATATTTGTTTTTAGTGTTGAGTTATTTATTGGGTCCTACGCAAGTCGGTTGTGTTGGTTGAATATATGTATTCAAATTGACTACAGATTTCATGGACATAGGAGTGCTTTGGAGACTATGAAAACCAGTCTCTGGAGAAGGTCACCCAACTTTTCAAGTCCGTTACAGAAGCCACTCTAATGCTGTGGTTTTTCATTTCAGCAAAGCATCGTTCAATACACCTTCCAATGGACCTGAATGCCCAGGCTGGCAATTTGTTAAATGATCAATCACTGACATCTCCGAGAAATGCTCCAAACTTCAAGGCAAGCCTTCGAACTTTCCCCCGTGCTGGAGGCACACAGCAGCAGTGGGACTACAAAAATATCATTGAAAAGCTACAGGTATGCTGCTTATCCTTTCATGTATGTAAAAAAAAAAAAGAATGGGCTAGACATGCAGCCTCATTGAAATTCAAATAAAACCTTGCTTTGTGGTAAGAATCTGTTCCCAAATGCAATGTTGCAATGTGAGAATTTGTTTAGATTGGGGATGTGTCTGTCTGTGCGCCACCAATCACCTCTGAAAGGTTAAAATCTTTGACAAGGATTGTTAATTTAAAAAAAATTTCCCCAACAAGGGCTGATGCTGGGTGAGGTTCTAAGGCAAATAGGCATTCTGGGAAAATTATCCCTTTTATGCATCTATATAGTTGCATCAAATCTAAGACAGCACAGTTTTTGCTGAATTAAAGATTATATGAACTGGAATTGTAACTTAGCTCGATAATCCCAATTTTCAAACTACTTTTTTTTAACCAAAAATAGACTTTATTCACAAAAAATTATCTGCAAATGGAAAAGAAATTGTTCAAAATCTCTTCCCATTCTTAGTTTAATATCCATACATTTCCATCACTGTACATTGTTACATTCATTTCTATTTACATCATTGCCACCCCTGTGGCATCTTGTCGTTACTCCCTGCTCCGTTGTTTGAGGGGTTTCCCCTCAGTCTTAGCCGGTAATGAAAGGTCTCTCGATTGTGGTCATGACCCACTGAGTCTCACATTTCTGCACCAAGCCTCAATGCGTCCCTCAGCGCATTCTCCTGCAGCCCGGAATTTGCCAGGTAGCATTCCTACACGGACATCTATGTGCTGGAAGAACTCAAGTTTCAAGCAGACCTAAGTGCTGAGTTGATGATATTCTAGAGGTCCAGGATGTCAGACTGTGTTTGCACCTCCAGGAACAGCCTGAAAATCAGAGAGTCCTCCGTCAAGGTTCAAGGAGTGCGTCTACAAAGGTTCCTTTTATTGTCACGTAATAATACATTAAAAAATGTAGCATACATGATAAAATTTGCCTGCTGTAAGGGAGACAAAGACAAGCCATTAGCATTGCCTGGTGCCCCTTACATCTGTGGATTCACCTCCAGTGCTCCTCTTCGATTAATCAGCAAGTCGAGCTCCAGATCCAAACCTCTGATACTTATTCAAAAGCCTTCAGCTCTTCAGGACCCCTTCTAGCTCTGAGAATCCTCTCAAACTACTATCTCAATGCTGGGCCTACTTCATTTGCCTTGCTTTCCACAGATCCCACCATCTTTCTCCAATACCTGAGTCCCCCACACCTGAGTGGTGACGTTTGGTATCCACTTCTGCAGGGAGAGTTTTCACCTCCAATTAATTTCCCAGTCTATATCTCTGCAGGCCAATCCTTTCTTGGCAGATTAAATAAAATGACTTTGAGTTTATTTTTTTAACATTTCTGATAACTTTTTAATTTGAAAACAAACAGAACAGATTTCAATTTTATTGTCAGAGTACATACATGGCATTACATAAAACCCTGAGATTCTTTTTCCTTCAGTCAAGGCAGAATACCACTTATTGGTAGTGCAAAAAAAAAAACTGCATGCAGCGAACACATATAAACAAATAAGTGTAAACAGATATTTAAATCTAAACAAACTGACTGCAATTCAGAGAGAAATTTAAAAAGAATCAATCAAGTGCAAAAGAGTCCTTAATTGAGATGCCGTTTGAGTTTGTTGTTGAGGAGACTGGTAATGGAGCTGTTCGTGAACCTGGAGGTGCAAGTCTTGTGTTACCTATACCCCTTTCCTGAGGGTAGCAGCGAGAATAGAGCATATGCTGTGTGATGTGCTTCCTCAATGATTGCTATTTCTCTCTGATGGTAGGGTTCCCTGTAGGTGTTCTCAATGGAGTGGGTGGGGGGGGGGGGTGGTTTGCCTGTGATGTCCTAGGCTGTGCCCCCATTTTGGAGGACTTTATGCTCAAGGGTATTGATATCCCCATACCAGGCCTTGATACAGCTGGTCAGCGCACTTTCCACCATATGTAGAAATTTGCCAGGATTTCAGATGACGTACTAAACCTCCACAAACTCCTGAGGAAGTAGAGGTGCTGACGTACTTTCTTCATGATGCCATTAGTGTGTTGGGTCCAGGAAAGATCCTTGGAAATAGTGACTTCCAAGAACTTGGATTTGCTCACCCTCTTCACCTCTGTTCCCCCAATGATCACCGGATCATGTACATCTGGTTTTCCCTTCCTGAATATGAAAATGACTAATCTACAACATCCTATGGTTCTTTCCAATCCTCTTCTTTTGGGCTAATATAGCAGGCAAATATAATTGAAGCAAATTCTAGACCCATTTTCTCCATGAGGAGAGCCGATAAATTTGTAAACTGTAGAAGTCCAAAGATCCAGATGCCAGAAATCTGTTCTACCCAAAAATCCGCACGTTTCAAAACCTCTCAAACTTCAAATTTAGTGGGCTTTTGTGTTCATGCGTGCATGTGAAAGCGCCACAGATTCACAGTGGCATTTTCTTTTTTCTCTAAAACTGCTTGTTTTAATAAATGAAGTATGCTGTATTTACTAATGGAAAAAAAATCAAAATTTTCCGGTTCATTTCTTCTTTATTTCTCCTTAAATTTGAATTTTAAAAATAATGCCTGAAAGTCCAAAAATCTAACTGATCCAATCCCCGAGCTGATTAGATTTACAGACTTCTAGTGTATAAACTATTTTCTGTGAATCAGCTCATTTGCTGTCAGATCATCTCATGGAACTATTTATCGGATATGTCACACAGCACAGAAACAAGCCCTATTGACCAACCACATCCATGCCGGCTGTTAAGTTTGTTTATTACCATCTGACTGAATGTATCCAACCAGATGAAACAGCATTTCTCCGGACCATGATGCACACACATATAATACACACAGCATGTTATACCCAAAAAATGTAATATGAAAGAAATATGTGTGAATATTTCAGAATAATTTACTTGTTTCATTGATACGAGACCCAAGGATACCATTCACCATTCTCATAGTCTGTGGGGAGAAGTTATTTCCCAGCCTGGCAGTTTTCATTTTGGTGCATTGACCATACCACACAATGATACAGCAACTCTAGATACTCTCAGTTGTGCTTCTGTTAAATGTTGTCAAGGGATCTGGGAGCCATGCCTCCTCAACCTCACTATTGAAATGTAGGGACTACTGCACCTTCCTGACTAATGATGAGGTGTTGTGTGTCCAGGATCAGTCATCCATTATAGGCTAGGTCTTTGCTATTCAACTATCTGTCCAGATGCATTTTAAACTTTGAAATACTATCTGCCTCCACCATCTCCTTTGACAATTCATTCCAGCCATGCCCCTCTCCCTATGTGGAAAGCTTGACTTGAAGATCTTCTTTTAAATTTTCTCATCTTTAAGTCTCAAACTCTGGACTTTTCTCTCTGGGATGAGAATATTTTGACTATCCTATCTATGCCCATTAAAGTTTTAGAAACCTTGGTAATGTTATCTCTCAGCCTCCTACAGACACTCATCCTCATTATTCTTTCCCCTAGTCTGACGGCCCTCCATTCCGGGCAATATCCTGGTAAATCTTTTCAGCCCTCTATTGCTGCCACATCCATCCTGCTGGGAGGTGACCTGAACTGTGTACTCAAGTGCAGCCTCATGATTGTCTTATACAACTCCAACATCCCAACCCTTGTACTTATGTTTTTCTTGCTACATTGCAGGTAATTGTTTAAAACTCATGAACAACTGGACTCTGTACTTGGTTTGCTGAGTGGCGCCTGTATGATGGAGGCACTTGGGTCTTCAGTTTGTTTCCGGTTCTGATACTCATCCCTGTTTGAACTTCTGCAGGACATCATTGCAACTCTGGAAGATCGGCTACAGCCATTGGTGGAGGCTGAGCTCTCTGTTCTTGTTGATGTCATGCATAAGCCAGAGCTGCTGTTCATGGAAGGAACAGAAGCTAGGGAGCGGTGTGAAAGTGGAAAGTTTATCTTTAAGTAAGTACTTGGGAATGGGGTTGACACTTGAAAAAAAAGCAGAATAAAGCTGTCTTGAAATGTGATAATACACCAATTCATGAAGTAAGGCCGAGTGAAAAAGATATTCAATTTCTACTGAGTGCAATGCTAACACCAAATAGCGCGATGTTATTATAGTGCCATTGACCTGAGTTTGAATCTGGTGCTGTCTGTAAGGAGCTTGTATGCTCTCCCCTTGTTGACATGTGCTTTCTCTCAGTGCTCCTGTTCCTCCCACCCTCTAAAACATAATGGTTTGTAGATTAATTGGGCTTATGGGCTGACAGGGCCTGTTACTCCATTGTAATTGTAAAAAAAAAAGACACTGGAAATGTACATTACTCTAATTGTCTTACCAAAAAATAAGAAAGTACTTCTTCAAAATTAATTGGCATTTTTCATGCAGATAATATGCTGTCAATGGACTAGGTAATTTTCTTGCCACCTTGAAGTTAAAAAAAGCATAAATAAAGAGGTTACATTAAAATCAAAACAGAATATGATTTTGAGAGATTTGAGAATGCATCTGGTCCTCAAAAAGGCAGCCAACAGCACAAAGGACCTCCATTGCTCTGGACATAATCTTTTCTCGCAGCTGTCATCGAGCAGAAGGTACAGAAGTTTTGAACTTCCTCATTTAATGAAAGAGTAGTCCCAACTTCACTTCTGACTGTCTGACCTCCTGTTGTGGCTCATGTTTCTTCAAATAAGAGTAGGTATATCCTGTCTGTCCCTCCCCATTTAAGTCTAATGTTTCAAATTCACTTTCCAGATCAATCCTTAGAACCTTTAATTCCACCTAAAGATCCATTTCAGCTTTGATACTTTATGACCAAGAGCACAGTTGCATGTGCTTCAGGGTCCCAGAGTTCTACAAGAATTAGAACTCTCGAGATAGATTCTCAATTCATCCAAGTGAATTTCTCCCTCACCTCATAGAAAATAGAACATTACAGCACATTACAGAACATTACTTCACCCTCGATGTGAAGTCCTATATATTCCAAATTAAAAAAAAATACACTAAACCTTTCCTACACCGTAACCCCTCTATTTTTCTTTCATCCATATGCAGACTCTTAAATGCCCCTAATATTTCAGCCTCCAACGTCACCCCTGATAAGGCATTCCAGTTACCCACAGCTCTGTGTTTAAAATACTCACCCCTGATATCTCACCTAAACGTTCCTCCCTTCACTTTGTACTGATGTCCTCTGGTGTTTGCTTATTCCCCCTGGGAAAAATGCTATGGTTGTCTACCTTATCTATGCCTCTCAGAATCTTGTAGACTTCTATTAATTCATCTCTTGTCCTTCTTTGCTTTGAAGAGAAAAGTCCTAGCTCTGCTAATCTTGCCTCATCAGACATTTTCCAATCCATGCAACATCCTGGTAAATCTCCTTTGCACTCTCTCTATAGTTTCCACATCTTTCCTACCTCGTTCTTACTTTTCGGCCCCCTCATATTGACACTGACCCAGGTTGGAACCTCCCCCCTTGAATAAAATATCCTCATTCCATCCACTCTCTCATATGTCCAAGCCTGCTCACAACTATACATTATTCAATGAGACCAACTCCCCTCCTAAACTCCAGAGAGCATAAACAATTCAGAATACATTTGAGGCCTTTATTTTCAACGCAGTTTACTCGGGAAAGGAACAGCAAGATTTCACAATAATTCTTAAATGGCCATTTAATTTGGTGGTTAATTTTGGTTCAGTGGAAAATAGAGAGAGAGAGAAAAAATAAGCCTCACAGTTCCAAGGAATATGGATAATGTTTACAAAGAGTTTGCACATTCTAACCTATGACCTTAGAACACTATAGCACAGGCTGTTTGTCCCATTTAGTCCATGCCAAACTATTTTTCAGTCTAGTCCCATAATGCTGCACCTGGAGCAAAGCTCTTCATACTCTTCCCATCCATGTACCCATCCAAATATCTCTTAAATGTTAAAATCGAAGACATATCCGCCACTTCTACTGGCAGCTCGTTTCACACTCACCATCCTCTGAATCAAGAAGTTCCCCCAAATATTCCCCTGAAGCATTTCACCTTTTACCCTTAACCAGTGTCTTCTCATTTGTAGCTCACCCGACCTCAGTGCAAAAAGCCTGCTTGTATTTATTCTATCTATATCTCTCATAATTTTGTATACCTTTATCAAATTCCCCCTCCTTCTCCAACATTCAACACCCTCAGCAGGTACTATGAGAGGTACATGATCACCAGATGTTCCAGGTCAGGGGAGCAGACTGGGACATGACTGTGACGTTTGTGCACCATGATGAATTGTTGATGACACGAGCGCCACCTTCCTTGGTTTTACCTGATGCCGGGGTCTGGTCAGTGTGTTGGAGGGTATAGTCCTTGGGTTGCAGCACCGTGTCTGGAATATCTGCATTTAGTCATTTTTCTGTAAAGCACATCACACAGCATTCCCAGATGTCTCTCTGATGTTCAAGTCTGGCTTGGAGTTCATCAAGTTTGCTCTCCAAGGATTGTATATTGGCCAGGAGGACGGCAGGGAGTGGAAGCCTCAGGGCCCGGCATCTCAGCTTAAACTGTAGCACATGGTTGGGTCTTCTTTATGTTGGTCCACTGCTGGTAGTTCCCATGGTGTTTATATGGTCCATATAGTGTCCCTTTAAATCTCCCAGGATGTTTAAATGTACTAAGTGTCTGCTGTTTGTGACTCCCGTGAAGTTTAGATGGCCTGATTGCTGGCTGTTTAAACTCCCGTGGTGTTGAACGTGCCTGAGCACCGTCTGTTTAAAGGCTCCGCAGTCCAATGGAGACTGCCGATTCTTTCAATTCCAAGGTCTGCCAAAGATCTTAGGACATCCTTATATGGTTCTGGTTCTGAGGTTGAATTTTAATAGTTCTGAATGGGAATATTTGAAAATCCCTGTCAGAGCTGCATGCACTGTAAGGCTCCATTTTGGACTACTTTGCAGCTGATAAGGTAACAGGTTTTTGCCAAAGTGACTAAGCATTGAATGAAAAATAAAGTGGTGGAATTAGACTCTGTTCCAATAATCAAACTCAGTTTGTCAGCTATAAACTTGCATCTAGTAACTCATTTTAACATGACCATTATTTTATGTAATAAAATATCATGCCTTTCAATTCCCAAGTATAATTGTATGCAAAAGTGTATAAGTACTTGAAACAACCATCTTCTAAACATTGCTTATATTAGATGAATAAATTTAGTAAAGGAGTTGTTGGAATATACCAAATTTAAAAAAAAAATCCAATCCATTGCTTTGCTGCTCAAATAGTACAAAATGATTCTTTATTGTGTAGCCAAATGTACTTTATGTGAAACTAAATGGATTGTGCAGTATAAATCAGGATTTTGAGTATTGCAATTTTTTTCTGGGTGGTGCTGTTTGATTTTTGTTTCCAGAATCACAATTTTTTGTCATGAACAGAAATTTGGAGTTTTGTGGCTGCATCACAGGCCGATGTTCATATTATAACCATCTTACAACATTAATGGCTTTAAAATAAAAGCAGTGCGCAAAAAGTAAGGCAGTGTCTTGGGTTCATTGATCATTCAGGAATCTGATGGCAGCGGGAAGAAAGCTGTCCTTGTGCCATTGAGTGCTCGTCTTTAGGCTCCTATACCTTTTTCCTGTTGGTAGCAGAGTGAAGAGGGTGTTTCTGGGTGGTGGGAGTCTTTGAGGATAGAGCCTGCTTATTTTTTTAAGACACAGCCTCATAGATGTCCTTGATGGAGTGAAGTCGCAGGCCGCGTTAACAATCCTCAATTTTTTTTTTGTCCTGAGATTTGGCACTTCCATACCAGGCAATGATGCAACTAGCCAGAATGCTCTCCATGGTACACCTGCTTTAATCTCCAAAACAAGGCATTTTGGTGATAGAGGAAGGAAAACAGAGTCTCTTATCTCTAGTGTTCACAATTTTCTGCAACATTACAGAGCCTGGTTATGAAGTTTCAATGAGGAGAATGAAGTAGACAGATTTGTGTTTTTTGTCATCTGATTGCACAAGTACAACTCGACAAAACAACATTCTCCAGTCCTCAGTGTAAAGTACGCAGGCACACAACCAGACTTAACACATGTATAGACAACAATACACATGCAGGACAAGTTGTCATATAAATAAATAAATATTGATTCATGAATTGGAAAGTCTTGAATGGTTAGTATGAACAGTTCCTTTGGTTGTTCAGGATTCTCACTGCCCATGGGAAGAATCTGTTCCTCAGCTTAGTGGTGCTGGCTCTGATGCTCTTGTATCTCTTTCCGACAAGAGCAGCTGAAAGATCCTGTGTGTAGGGTGGAAGGGGTCCTTCAGGTAACGATCCTGATAGATCACATTGATTTGGTGGGGGGGTGGGGGGAGGAAGCAAGACTCCAGTGATCTTCTCTGCCACTCTTATGGTCCTGTGGATTGACCGCCAAGCAGTTCTCTGCAGCAACCTCACTCGCCAGCCAAGATGGTCTCGAAAGAGCTCCTACAAAAGATTGACATGCTAGTGGCCAACAGAAGTGTAGTCACTGTTGCCCCTTCCTGACAAGTGAGCAGAGAGATGTGTGTCGACGATAGGTCACTTGTTAAGTGACCTCCAAGGAACTTGGCGCTCTCCACTACCGTTATTGATGTGTAGTGGAGAGTGGTCATCCCTGGTCCTCCTGAAGTCTACGATCATCTCCTTCGTCTCATCATTATTGAGGCTTAGGTTGTTACTCTTGCACCACAGATTTTCTCTTCTCTGCAGTGCGACTCATTGTTGTTGCTGGTGAGGCCAATGACTGTTGTGTCATCTGCAGACCTGATGACACTGTTGGAGCTGGACCTAGCGACGCAATTGTGAGTTCATAGAGTGAGCAGGAGCAGCTGAGCACCCAGCCCGGAGATGCGCTGGTACTCGACGATCTGCTACTGACTAGGACAGATTGTGGTCTTTGCGTTAGAAAGTCCAGAACCCAGTTACAGAGAGGGGTGTTGGATCCCAGCAAGGGCAGCTTCTCCTCTAGCCTCTGGGGAATGATCATATTCAACACTGAGTTGAAGTGAATGAACAGCAGCCTCCCATATGAGGCTTTGTTCTCCTGTGGGTCCTGGTCTCACCATTGATGCTACAAATAGCACCCTCAAAATGTTTTTGTCTGGTGGATCTTTAGTGGAAATTAGCTGCTATATTTACCTGTATGACAGCAGTCCTATTCCAATGTTATAAAATGTCATGAGATATAAATAGCATTACTAAGAAAATTCTTCAGTTTACATATTAATAGGCTACTCACTGCTCCTGCTGTCACAGCCTGCTGCTGTCAATCACTAGGACACTGAGAGAGAACCTCCTTTGGAGATGACTTTGTTGTGTTGCATCGTAAAAATTCTCAATTATTAAGACATAGGAAGATGTTTAAAATAGTTGGATAACTATAATCAATGTCATGGGGTGATTATCATCTCTGCCATTGGCAAAGTTCTTTTTATGAATGGTTTCACAGTTAGAAATAATGCAACAGCTTGGACTTTTGCTTGGCAAAGGCTGGACTGTTGTGTGGCAGGTAATATTTGGGTCAATGACTTCCTAACTGGAGAAATCCTAACCGCTTTTTTTGATTTTCAGTGAAACAAATATTGTGTCGAGGGTGAATGGCACACCTCTTGGCCCTTTAAAGTTTTCTCACCTTCTTTAAGGTTAAAGTCAGCGGTGTGGTAGAATACATACCAAAGAAGCTACAGTCACATTGAGGAAAAATAAGTACAAGAACAGCGTAATTAACTTGATTATCATCCTGACAAATAGTTTAAATATTCAATCTATAATATGGCCACATTATGGATGTAGACTGTATCAACTCAGATTTTTTTAGGTATAATTATTCTCTCTTTAATCTCTACCATCTGGAAGCATACACATCAGAATTAGATTAAATTCAACTTCATTGTCATTGTGCCAGTAAAATAAAAAGCCAATGAAATATAACTAGCGTCCAACCAGAAGTTGGAAAGAAGTAGTGCTATATCCAAATAACTACAGGTACATGCAAATAAAATCAAGTGCATTCAGCAAGCAAAAATTTACAAAAGTATTGACAGTAAGTGCAGAACCACTCGGTGCTGTGATTTAAGGTTCGGGGGGGTGGGGAAGCTCTTCTTAAGTCTGCTGGTCGAGAGCAGAGGCTCCTGTCGCGCCTACTGGATGGGAGAAGAGTAAAAAGTCCATAATTTTTGGGTGTGATGCATCCTTGATGGTGCTCCTCACCCTGCCCAGACAGTGATGCTGACAGATGTTCTCAATGATGGGCCATTGAATGCCAATAATCCGCTGGGCAGTTTTCACTACCCACTAAAGTGCTTTACGGTCCAATCCAAGACATGCCAAACCACACTGAGATGCTCTCAATGAGGTAAAAATCCTGGGACAGAGGTATACTTTCTTTATGCTCCCTAGAAAATAAAGACACAGTTGTGCCTTTTGATCAGAATGAAGGAGTTCAGGGATCAGGTGAGATCATCAGAAATGTGGACGCCAAGGAACTTAAAGCTTGATACACGTTCCACCACAACCCCAAGTGGGCAGGTGCTGGAATTCATCCCCATAGGCCATTTCATCCTCCCCTCAGATCAGGCCAACCACCATGGTGTCATTTGCGAATTTGTTTATGGAATTAGAACCCTATACATGAACGCAGTCGTAGGTGAAAAGGGAATACAGGAGAGGGTTCAGCACTCGGCCCGGGGGGATACCAGTGTTCAAAGTGAGAATGGAAAAGAAGAGATTGCCTCACTTCGCAGATTGGGGTCTGTTAGTCAGAAAGTCCAAGGTCAAATTACAGAGGGATGAGCTGATACCAAGCTGGCAAAGTTTTGCAATCAGTTTGGTGGGCATCTCAGTATTAAATGCCAAACTAAAGTCAATGGACAGCATTCTGACATAAGAGTTTATCTTTTTTTTAAAAAATTTTTATCTTTTCTTTTTGGTCCCTAGATAAGGGACGTATCAGATATTAAACTGATAAGAACAGATACTACACTTGATCTTAGCCAAAAGGCCGAGAAGCGATCCTGACATAAGAGTTGAGAGCTGTCCAAGTGGGTCAAGGCAGAGTGAAGTGCCATGGGAATGACATCCTCAGTTGACCTGTTGATACGATAGGCAGGGTGATTGGCAAGCAGAATTTCAAATGTGATTAAAACCAGTCTCTCAAAGCACTTTGCCATGAAGGGGGTGAGCACAACTGGACAGAAACCATTAAGACTTGTGGCGGTGGGACGCTTCAGCACTGGCACGATGGTGGCAATCTTGAAGCTCATGGGAACAGCTGCCTGGGCCAGGGTGAGATGGAAAATTTTTCAGAATATGTTCCCAGTTTGGAATTAATCTGTGAATCGTAGTGGCTCACCACAGGATTCAGCGTCCTGTTTGAGTGCAACTAGTGGTCACAATCTTAACTGAATTCTTGAAGAAAATATGGTTTTTTTTAAACTTCTTTTACAACTTCAAAGACTTGATAACCATGTTAAAAGTCTATATTGAAATGAGTTTGAGCGGAGGTTATTGGCACCTCAGTGTAGAAGATCACAATTATGTGGTGCATTATCATGCCTGGTATTGGAAGTATTCACAACTCATGTAAAATAAACTTTATCAAGTTTCCCCCAAGGGCATTCGTCTCTGTGACAAATGCCTCTGTATTAAAATAATTGCTTCCACTGTAATGCCAATGTCGCTTGCAAGTTCTGTATGCAACTTCATGAGGAATCAGGCATCGTTTCAGCACTCTGTGGCCAAGGTGGAAGGGAATACTGCCAACATTTTAGTCCTAAAATCACATTGATCTCTTTATTTCTCAGGCTAATTGAACACACTAAGGACCTCATGTTAACAGAAGAAAAACTCTGCATCAAAGTTCTCCGCATCCTTCAAGAAATGTTGGTCAAAAAGAGCAGCTATGGTGATCGGGTAAAAGCAAAAATATATATCTGTGCACCTCTTGTTGCTTATACAGAGTTAAGAAAAAAAAAAGGCCACATTTCAGGATCAGAAATTCTTTGTCATGACCAATGCAAACATTTGTATGAATAAAAATAGTGCAAGAAAAAGTCAAAGGAAGTGTCTATGGTTCAATGTTCATTCGGATGATGGAGGGGAAGAAGCTCTCCTTGTGCCGCTGAGTGCTCATCTTCAGGCTCCTGTCCCTTTTTCCTGATGATAGCAGAATGAAGAGGGCATGTCCTGGGTGGTGGGGTCTGAGGATAGAGGCTGCTTTCTTGAGACAAGACCTCCTCGTAGATGGAGTGAAGACTGGTGCCCATGATGTCGCAGGCCGAGTTAACCCTCTGGGGATTTTATCTTGCCTGAGCATTGGCACCTCTTAACCAGACAGTGATGCAACCAGCCAGAATGCTGTCCATGGTACACCTGTAGAAGTTTTCAAGAGTAATTGGTGACATAATGAAACTCCTCGCAAGGTATAACTTGGGTTATTAAAAATGTGAAGTGGTGGTGACCTTAAGCAGACATGTATATTGATAAAGAATCGGAGTTAGCATTCATGTCCAATTTTAGATGAAGATCCCCAAACCAGAAACATTAATAGTTTCTCTTTACACACATGCTGGCTATTCTGATGTCTTTCCAGCATTTTTATCATTTTATTTCATCTTTCCAACATCTGGAATTTGAATTTTTAAATTGTTATGCAAACAGTTGTTTGAAGACCAATATGCATTTTGACACTAAATCAGGCTGGAAAATGAATGACATGCAAGATCAGCCCTGGGAGAAGGAGCTTCCTGCTTTTTTTTTGGTCTTGTCATGGGGCGTACTTGCATGAAGAATTCATGTCCTGAAATTTTAGGAATAAAGAACTAAAATTGTTCTTCAGTTAAGCCATTTGGTTCTTGGGTTTGCATCGAAAGATGTTTCAGCTCATCAACAAGCACTCTTGACAGAACTCTTGAGTTTAACCTTTCCAAATTAAAGGAAGTGACAGTTAAGGTGACACATTTATAAATGTTTGAACTCTTAACTTCAGTGCTGATCTTATGTTATTTTCTTTCCCCCACAGGGAAATAATTTGAGAAAATCACTTCTGAGCAGCTACCTTTATAACAAGAAGTCAAACTCAAAAAATGATTCCAGCGATCTTTGCTTTGCAGGTATTAACATAACAACCAGTCAAGTTGAACCTCTTACTGTGATTCTACTGTAGTGAATTCTTAGATACCTTTCACAAAAGGGCCATGTCCATAGATTGACTAGGGCTTGACTCTCCAGGCTATGGTTGTCTCTGTGTGTAGCGATGGGCCACCAGCCACAGAAATAAGTAGGAGCAAAGGAGAAACAACAAAGAAGCGTTGGGGTCATTTTTGACTGCATATTTGGGTATTTAAAAAAAAACATTCAAAAGTGGCCACACTAAGTCAAGGTTACTCAGAAAGTTGGTTCTGCATCACAGAAAAAAGAAGGTTAACCCACAGTTGAATGCTAGTAAACAAAAAGGGAGTATTGTCTCACAAAGCACTTTGGTAGAAATTCTACATAGTTATGTATGTTAGCCAATTGGGGCTCTCCTATGCTTGTGCAATTGTAGAAAGTCTATTTTATATTCTCGTGTAATATTAATACCAAATTTATATTTTAAAACAAAAACATGGTTTAAAAACAACCACTACATCAAATATTTGTTTAATCTACATATTAATTGATATAAATGGGTTGAAATTCATTCTTACCACTAACTCCAAACTGGTGACCTGTCATTTATGTCCCTCCTCACAATTGAGAATGATTAATTCCAGTGCAGTTCCTGATGGTGGATATGTGGAAAACAACCACCAATTAGTCAACGTTTTTGGAGCCTTCCATTCTTAACATTTGTGGACCAGGGATTTGCACAGATTAGTCAGTTGAGATAAAGATGTATTATCGATGTTTTGGACTCGGGTCTTTACATCTTTACCTCCTATGGACACTGCAAGACTGGTTGACTTCCTCCAGCATTTCTGTGCATTTTTAGTACAATCACAGCATCCGCGGACATTTCTGTTTCCACTCAATGTGGAACTTCTGTTTCCGGATGAGAACAATATAGTCTGCTAGAAGTTGAGTAGAATTGGAACCTTGAAGCTTGGGTTAGCCTTGGTGAGAACACTGATGTTGCATCATTGATCTTGCTTGGGGCCTTGCAGAAAGCAAGCAGCAGAACTGGTTGGATTTCTCCTGGACTTTGAAGTGTCTGGTGTTGGAGATCCTTGGCTTTGAGGTGCATGCAGATATAAAGTGCAGATATGCCGCTCTACTGACCACACAGAAGCCTGGGAGGAGAGAAAAAAACAGAGATTAATAGTCTCATTCCTATTTAGCACAAATTATTTTCTGCAATTCAACCATAGCTGTATTAAATAGCACTTCATTACTTTATTTTCCAAATGAAAATGCCATTTTACATTTATGTTTCTGGATCATTTATAAAGATTATTTGCTGTTGCATAACTTTGTATTTTTAATTTTCATACATTTACTGAAAATATTAAGATTTAATTTTATTCTTGTGCAAGATCCTGATAAGCCACAAGACTGGAGTTTAATAGTCCCTATCCAGTGTCGCCTTGATCGAGAAGGAGCTACAAAACTGGTTGCAGACCTCATCATAAACTCTAAGAGTGATAAGGTTTTCCAGGAGAGTGTTTTATTAGCCATTGCCTTACTAGATGGAGGAAACACAGAAATTCAGGTACTCAATAGTATTAATGACATTAATAATCAGCTTTGTGGCCAATCACTCATTGAAGTAATGAATATTAATTAAGATAAATGATTGATATGACATTGTATTTTATTGATTAGAGATATCAATGCCACTTGGGTGTGATAGAACTCAATGGTGGCACTTTCCATCAGTGAATTAAATCTGAATTGTTCTTTTGGGATATTATAGAGTAGATTTACCTGCACTTAGTTAAGGCAAAAATAAATAATGACTGTACACCACACAAATTTTATCATCTATTTAAAACAAATACCTTATATCCTTGTGTATAGAGTTATTTATGTATAGGACAAATTTTCACTTAAAATGTTGATTTTGAGTGATACCCTTTATTTAGAATGACCATCCATCCCCCAATCTGGCATCACTGCTGACCAGTAGATATGTTAAAGACAAATAACATTTTAATGCCAAATTCCTTTGTAAAGGTTTTAAATTTTATTGGCATTTTAAAAATAAAATAAACTACTGTCAGCTTCTGTAACAGGTTGTTTCAAGCCTGTATAGAGCCGACTGCAGTCTGATGGACCCCCCACGGGGGAGTGCTCAGACTTCATTGATAATTAACAAGACACTCGCAAGATTGCGTCGGAGCTGGTGGGAGGATGGCAGTGTTGAGACTTCGCTGTCAAGATTTGGATTTTTGTCCTGGTGTAGGAAGCGTCGTGTGGCAAAAAGTGTGCTGACTGGCTGCATCACAGTCTGTTATGGGAACAACAATACCCTTGAGCGTAAAGCCCTCCAGAAGGCAGTGGACACAGCCAGGACTTTACAGGCAAATCTCTCCCTATTATTGTGTGCATTTTGCCTATAATGTCCTGGGCTTTAATGTCCTTTGGAGGGGAACAGCAATCCTCAAAGACCCACACTTCCTAGCACACACTGCTACCATCAGGAAAGACGTCTAGGTGCCACAAGACTCGCACCACTAGGTTCAGGAACAGCTGGTACCCCTCCACCATCAGAATCCTCAACGACAAACTCAATCAGAGACTCATTTAAGGACTCTTGTTCTCTTTATTGAATGATTTTCTTTGTTCTCTCTCTGTATTCCACAGTCAGTTTGTTTACATTTGTTATCTGTTTACAGTTTTTTTTATTTACATGTTTACACTGTGTACAGTTTATTTTTGCACCATCAATTAGGGGTAATTCTGCCACACCTACAGGAAAAAGGAATCTATGTGATGTCATGTATGTACTCTGACAAAAAATCTGAAATCTGAGGCAATCCTGATTTTTTAGGTGACATTTTGAAGTTTTGAGGATCGTGCTATAAACTGGTAAATATGGTAGATATTCACAGTACTTGCTGTACATTTTCCGTACTCCATAATGACTCTTGTCAGGTAAAATCTCATATCTAATCCATTGGCTCTCCGTTCAACTCTACGTGAACCTGTTCAAAGCTCTTTTCCTTCATCACATTTACAATTAATATTTTATGACCATGAGTTTATTTTTGTGTGGAAGGCCAGTGTTGTGAAAAAAAAATCTTTTTAGTTCATTAATTATTTTTGCAATTATTATTCTTATTAAAACTATTCTGCTCCAGAATTATTTCTGAGTAATTTAACTAATCATACTGCCGTTTATATATTTTTTAAAAATGTTTCCGTTTTGACATTTTTCTCAAAACAGAAACCACTATTAAATCTGAAATGGACAGTGATTTAAATACAAACACTTTCTGAAAAGAAGATCTTTCACAACAACAAAATGGTTTTCCAAGAATGTGGAGCATCTCCAGTGCATTGGAAACAGAATTTATATTGAGACAAATAAATGTTTATTCCATCTCCCATTCAGTTCTCTCTGGTCCAATTTGTTTGTCACCTCTTCTTTTACTGCTCCCTTTCTCACCTCCATGTCAGATTCCAGCACTGGTAGCCTTGGTCTTCACAATTAAACCCTATTCTACTCCACCCTTTATTTATCTTTTTCTATCTGTCCCTTTTTTTTCTCTTGGATCGCTCTCCCTCTGTCTGGCCTCTGCCAATCATCTGCCTCTTCCATTCCCCGGACCCCCCACCATCTGTTCATCATCCTTCACCCCTCCGTGGAACCACCATCCCATCCTGACATTATAGTGTGCTTCTCTTCCCTCTGTGCTCTCCATTTTGATGAAGGGTTCTGATCCAGAGTGTTGACAATCCTCTATCACTGTTAGCGCTGCAGTTGGTGCGACGCTGTTACAGTGCCATCGATCGGGACCGAGGTTCGAATCCTGCACTCTTTGTAAGGAGTTTGTATGTTTTCCCCATGTCTGCATGGTTTCTTCTAGGTTCTCCCATTTCCTCCCAGCATTCAAAACATACCGGGGTGTTGGATAATTGGGTGTAATCGGGCTTATTGGCTGCATGTCTAAATTTAAGAAACGATATTTAATCTTCCACTGACGCTGTTCGATCCACTACAGTGCATTGTTTGTTGCTCCAGATTCCAGCATCTGCAATCTCTTGTGTGTCTGAACCTCTTGTTTCTTGATCTATGAGCTTTCCTGAATCCTGTACTTGCTAATATGCACATATTTTGTCTCCAGAATTCCTTCCATGTTCTCATGACCAATGACAGGAAATCAGAGAAGTTTTTTAAAGTGCTTCATAATCGCATTAAGGCTGCTCAACAAGAAATCAAAGCAACTGTTTCAGTCAACATGAATGACCAGGGAAGCAAAATGGCAAAGGATCCACAGGATAAAACACCTCCCATCCCAACAGCTGGTCTGAAAGGTTAGAGTATTTTCACTAACTGTTGAATCCACTCAAACTACGAAACAGATCAACAGGATAGACACAGTAGAGTGCAATGATGCTACTTGCTTGACCTGCTGAGTTTCTCCAGTTTGTTTATTTTACAGTATGTTTCCAATTATCTGAAACGGTCGGGACTGGATGTGTATTGGTTAACTGCATTTTTCGGATAACTGAGAAATGGCTTTAAGCATCCCAGTAACAACAGCAGAATACTTGTATCAGCCGCCACTGATCCCTGACACTTCCCCACCTCTGCCCAGGAGTCAGAGGCCCCGCTCCAATCCCCGAAGCCTCCCCACCGCCATCACCAAACCATCCCCGGGAGCCCAAGGTCCCCGCTCTGATCCCAGCCCAGTAGCATCAGCATAAAACAACAACAAAGAACAAGGGAAGGTTTTACAAGCATGAAATAAAATTTAATTCTTACTTTGAGTACACTTGAGTAGACGAGAGCTCTGTTAAATACAAAATGGTGCTAACAGTGCATCAGAGTCCCACTTGAGCACGGCAGGTACATTTTTTTTTTATCAACTTGTGACTTCATGTCACCACTGAATTTTTTTTGGATAACTGAGGATTTCAGTGAAGTGGTTTTTGGATAATTGAAAATGTACTGTAATAGATAATTCAGTACTGCTTTAAAGGTAATCAAGAATGTGATTTTTCTGACATCACAAGATATAGGATCAGAAGTTGGCCCATCGAGTCTGCTCCGTCATTCTAATCGAGCAGATCCCATTCACCCATTCAGCCGAACTCCCCGGCTTTCTCTCCATTACCCTTCATTCCCTGACTAATCAAATACCTGTCAGTCTCTGTCTTAAATACACTGAACAACCTCATTTCCACAGCCGCATGTGGCAACAGGTTCCGCAGACTCACGACCCTCTGACTGAAGAAAATTTTCTGCATCTGTTTTAAAGTGACACCCTTTTATCCTTAAGTTATGCCCTCTTGTTTTAGAATCCCTCTAAGACTCAGTAGCCCCTTTTCCACTGGCATCCCAGTTAATTGGGTGTGCAGTGTCCCAGGATAGGAAGCCCTTTGTGCTGTTTCTGCTGGGCCACCCTTAACTGGGACACTAATTTCTTTTCCACTGAACACGATTCATTTCCGGGGATCGGAGTGTTCTACCGTCAACTGGAAGCAGGTGATTTTCTGCTGCCCCTTTTCTACTGGTTTTATCAGCTTGCTGACATCAGCAAAGAGTGAGGGATGTGAGTAGGGGTAGAGGTCGTTAATCCCCGGCATGAAATATCGTCATTTGACACCGGCATTCAGACAATGTTCCTTTTCCACTGGACCCTGTTCCAGTAAATTCCCAGTTAATTGGTGGGACAGGGTGCCAGTAGAAAAGGGACCAGTGAAAGAAATCTGTGTTCAGAGACCAGCCAGTAACATTTCAGTGAAAGGAGGGAAAAAAAGATGTTAATTTTATGATGTCGCAGAAGGTCCTGACTCTTTGAAAGTTGCCATGGGTAAGGTCTGTCCCAATTTCTGATCACCAAAATTTGAGTTTACCTCAAGTTGCAAAAACAGGTTTCACCTTCAGGTGCTTATTAGTTGACAATTTTCATCGAGCAGTGACTGCAAAGATACTGCTTCACATGAATTGTGTCCAATCAGCTCCACAGTGGCAGATTTCAGGATGGCTCAGGATCTTAATGAGCTGCTGATCTGGTTTCTCGACACAGATCTGGAGGAGATGGATGAGACCCAGAGGAGGAGGAAGAATATCTCCACGTGCTGTAAATTAATGGCATGAGTCAAGGAAAAGACAGCTTAGATCAATGATCTGAGCCCTTAGAAGCATTTCAAAATCCCTTGTCTTGGCTGACTTGTCCCTTCTTGCTCTATGGCGACTCTCTCTCTGTTTTATGGTTGACAGAAGTTAAAAAATTTCATTCAAGTAACATTGTAAATGTTGTATTATGTGACAATAATGGAACCTTTACCTTTAACTTTTATCTGAGTACAGCATTTGATTCTGACTCAATCTTTATAAGAAATATGTTTTTTTTTTAACAATGGTCAACTTTAATTGGTGACATTGAAAACATTCGGAAAACATAAGGCCAAAAATGTATTGCAGTACAACTCCGATTATCCAAAATGGTCGGGACTGGGCCAATGTCGGATAAATATTTTTTTTCGGATAAGTAATCATTTAAAAAAAAAAAATAGCCCTGTAGCAACAGCAAATTACTTATATCAATGTTAAACTGCAACAGACAGCAAGGGAAGGCTTTTTAAGCATTAAAATAATGTTTAATTCTCACCAAAAAAAATGCTAGTCGCAACGCCGCAGATGATTCACCGACAGATCCTCACCGTTGCCTCTGATCCCTGGGGAGGCTTCCCGGGCTGGTAGAACACACACTGGCAAGTCGATGGGATCTCGTCTGCCCGGTCACTGAAGCGCCTGATGCCTGAGTCTCCTCTAAGTCTCCTGCACATGCACACTGAGGAGTCCGCTGTGCGTGTGCGACAGTAAGCCGAGGAAGGAGAGAGGGAAAGGAACGCCACTGAGCCTGAGGTCCCACTTCTTTCTGGAAGGCCACTCTCCTTGATGACGCCAGGACAAGGAATTTTCCCGATTGCTTGCGGCTGGGAGGCAGCGACACGCAGTTTGAGGGGGAGAGTTGGAGAGAAAAGTCGATAGGGGTAGGTAAAGAAGAAATGGAAAAGGAGAGGGGAGGGAGTTACCTGAAACGAGGACAATCGTCGTTCTAATTTCACGTCAAGTGAATTTTTTTTTCAATCTGTGAGGTCAGTTCGGCTCTGAAAACATTTCGGATAAATGAGAATTCCTGATTTATTTTGGATATCCTAATTTATCCAAAATTTTAAAATTGTTTCGGATAAATGAGGATTTTGGAGAATCTGATTCTGGATAATCGGAGTTGCACTGTATTTGATCATGTGACTTTTTTGGTGAATAGCAATGTAATAAGATTACAACTAAAGTGCAGATTTCAGAATAAAACCGGCATCTTCATTCTTAAATGTCTACATTTTTCCAGATAATTGCTTTGTTTTGCAGCTAGTGTCTTTCTGCTTATCAAAAGTATCAGGATGAAGTAAAAGCTGGGATTTAAAGAATTAGCAATCATGAAACTTCAAAACTCTTCATTTCATGCTGTGCAAAATTGATGATGAGCAAATTAACACCTTACATAACCCCTTTGTTTGCTCTTTTAATGAATCATTTACATCTGTTCTTGTAACAGATGAAGGGATTTCATGCACTGCATAATGAGCTTGACACTAATACTGCATAGCGATACTAATTTTATTGGTGATAGGTTTGAATCATTGCTTGTTTCTCATTTAGGAAAAGATACCCGTAACAGATCACATATGAACAAATCAGCAGATACTGAACACCGCCAGAAGGAAACTGAAATAAGTCCAGCGGTGGCAATAATCCAGCCCATCTTACGGTTTCTACAGCTCCTGTGTGAAAACCATAACAGTAATCTTCAGGTGAGATTACACTGAGTCTTATATATGCTGTTCGTACATTACAAACAGAATTTGATGCTGTTTTGCATCAGTATATTGTGATTTCATGTATGATCAGCCAAAAAAAATATTGTCATTAGCTTTAATGGACAAGGTACAGAATGGAAACTGCAGTCAGCAATATTAATTGACCTGGTAGAAACCACTGCCGGCAACATTAATGGATAAGGTATGGGACAGAAAACATTGTCAGCATTACGAGTGAATTATGTTTCAGACTAAAAGCTACTGCCAGCCTTATGAGTGAGCAAAGTCCAGAAACAAAGTAGCACTGTTAATCATTTTAGTGAAGAAATGGATAACAAGATATTAAGGAGTAAAACACAAAAATCTGCAGACACTGTGACTGAAGTAAAAACACAGAGCTGGAGAAACTCAGCAGGTCAAACGGTGTCCTTGTATAGCAAAGATAAAGATATGTTTTGGGCTTGAACCCTTTATCACGGTCTGAGCAAAATGTAGGCATTTACCTGAACAAAATGGTGGTGGGGGGGGGGGAAGAGAAATGGCAGGGGAGGAGCACAAATGGTGGGGGGGGTGGGAAAGAGAAATGGCAGGGGAGGAGCACAAATGGTGGGGGGGGGGAATGGCAGGGGGAGGAGCACAAATGGTGGGGGGGGGAAGAGAAATGGCAGGGGAGGAGCACAATGGTGGGGGGAAGAGAAATAGCAGGGGAGGAGCACAAATGGCCGGGGGGGAAAGAGGAATGGCAGGGGAGGAGCACAAATGGTGGGGAGGGGGGGAAAGAGAAATGGCAGGGGAGGCGCACAAATGGTGGGGTGGAAGAGAAATGGCAGGGGAGGCGCACAAATGGTGGGGGGGGGAGGAAAGAGAAATGGCAGGGGAGGCGCACAAATGGTGGGGGGGAGGAAAGAGAAATGGCAGGGGAGGAGCACAAGGTATGAGAAAAATGTCAGCAGTTGTCAGAGAAAATGGTGGGAGAGCAGGAAAATGGTATGCTCCTGAAGGGCTCAAGCCCCAAATGTTTGTTATGTCTCTTGGCTCTGTAAACTTTTTAGCAATGAATCACTGAATTACAAACACATTCGAACCAATTTTAGGAACGTTGGAAAAAAAACTTGCAAAAAAAATTCCAGTTGTGACCTGAACTATGTCTAATTCAAAGTAGTTATGATGAAAGTAAATATAGGCCAGGAACAAAGGTCTAACATTTGGGGAGGAAGAAGTTCATTAAAATGAGCAGACCCAGTAAAGTTAGACTTGGTAAAGACACAAGGCTGGAGAAACTCAACAAAGCGCGTCGAAAGAATCAAAGGCTTGTTGATCCAAACCAAGGCTTTTATTAACTAGAATACTGGAGCATATCACATGTAGGTCGACCAGTTCAGAATGATCTGGTCTGGCTAGGAGCAACCCTTTAAGACTTGCCAGTAGGCGTGGCTATGCTCTCAGCCAATCACAATCATCCTACACTATACATATACACATTGGTGATAGAATCTGTACTATAACAAGGTCAAACAGAGTACTCTGTACAGCAAAGATAACCAATGTTTTGGGCTTGATCCCTTCATCAAGTGAGACGGGGAGCAGGGAGGTCTTGATCTGCTTCGTGGAAACCTTTCGAAGAAGAAATAAAAGTTCGTGGACATTTAATCGGGCTTCCGTGGCTTTACACACGATAGAATAGGGGGATGACAGGGGAGGAGTGGCATTGCCCAACTGGGAAAATGTCAGGCAAAACAGACCAGAGGGCTCGTCTACTGAGGCTATATAAGTGGAGCTGAGGAATGGGAAGAGTATGACCACACTCAAAGGGTTGTATATTAATCAATGAGAATTGGAGGAGCAAATCTGTAGAGAGATAGCAGACAGCTACAGGAGGCCCAAGATTGTGATAGTATGGGATTTTAATTTTTCATATTTAAAAATTTAAATTTAGACATACAGAATGGTGACAGGTCATTTCAGCCCACAAGCCCATGCTGCCCAATTTGCACCGAAAGGACCTACAACCTTAGTATGTTTTTTGAACAAACGTGGTCATTCTGGGACTGGGAGTCCCATACTGTAAAAGGGCTGAATGGCTTGAAGTTTGTCAAATGTGTTCAAGAAGTTTTCTAAATCAATATACAGAAGAGGAAGGAGAATGAATCTTTCTTTTAGGGAATGAGACCGGTCAAGTGACCGTAGGTATCTGTAGGGGAACCTTTTGGGTGATCATAATGCCATTAGTTTCAAGTTAATTATGGAGGAGGACAGGTCTAGGCCTTGGGTCAAGATTCTAATTGGAGAAAGGATCATTTTGAGGAAACAAGAAAGGATCTGGAATGTGTGGATTGGGATAAGATGTTTTCCGCCAAGGATGTGCAAGGTAAGTGGAGAAACTTGAAAGGTGAAATTTTGAGAGAACAGAGTTTGTATGTTCCAGCCAGGATTAAAGGCAAGGTTTGCAGGCCGAGGGAATCTTGGTTTTTGAGGGGAACTGGTTTGGAAGAAGAGAGAGGTGTGTAGCAGATATAGGCAACATGGAGCGAATGAGGTACTTGAGGAGTATTTAAAAAAATGCAAGAAAACCCTCAAGAAGGAAATCAGGAAGGTGAAAAGAAAGACATGAAGTTGCTTTGGCCGAGAATGTGAAGGAAAATTCTAAGGGTTTTTACAGGTATATTAAGAGCTTTGAAGTTCAGAGTGGTTGGCTTTGTATGGAGCCAAAAGAGATGGGGGAAATCTTAAATGTGTGTGTTTTTTTTCAATCAGTATTCACTCAGGAAACAGGCAGTAAGGAAAGCAAGCAGTGAGGTCATGGTACCTATACAGATTAAAGAGGAGGAAGTCTTTGCTGTCTTAAAGCAAATAAAGGTGGATAAATCCACAGGGCCTGGCAAGATATTCCTTTGGACCTAGAGGGAGGCTATTGCAGAAATTGCAGGGGCTCTGGCAGAAATATTTAAAATGTCCTTAACCATGAGTGTGGTGCCAGAGGATTGGAGGGTAGCTCACGTTGTTGCATTGTTTAAAAAAGGCTCCAAGTAACCCTGGAAATTATAGTCCAATGAGCCTGATATCAGTAGTAGGTAAGTTATTGGACGATGTTCTACGAGATCGGATATACAATGATTTGGATAGCCAGAAACTGATTAGGGATAGTCACATGGCTTTGTGCTTGGTAGGTCATGTTTAACCAATCTGGCTGAGTTTTTCAAGGAGGTTGCCAGGAAAGATGACAAAAAGGAAAGGCTGTGAATGTTGTCTACATGGACTTTGGTAAGGCCTTTGACAAGTTCCATATGGGAGGTTAGTCAGGGAGGTTCAGATGTTCGGTATTCATGGTGAAGTCGTGAACTGGATTCGACAATGCTGGACAGGAGAAGCCAGAGAGTAGTAGTGGATAATTGCTTCTCAGACTGGAGGCTTGTGACTAGTAGGGATCGGTGCTGGGACCACAGTTGTTTGTCATCTATATCAATAATCTGGGTGATAATGTGGTAAATTGGTTCAGCAAGTTTCCAGATGACATTAAGATTGGAGTGTTGTAGACAACAAACCAGCTGGAAAATGGGCTGAAAAATGGAAGATGGAATTTAATGCGGACAAAGGTGTTGCATTCTGGAAGGGAAAACCAAAAAAGGATTTACATGGTGAATGGTAGGGCACTGATGAGTGCGGAGGTACAGAGGGACCCGGGAATAGAGATACATAATTCTCTGAAAGTGGCATCACAGGTGGATAGAGTTGAAAAGAAAGCTTTCAGCATATTGGCCTTCATAAATCAACATATTGAGTATAGGTGTTGGAATGTTATGGTAAAATTGTATAAGACATTGTTGAGGCCAAATTTGGAGTATATGCAGTTTTGGTCACCTGACTACAGGAAAGATATCAATAAGATAGAAGATTTATTAAGATGTTTCCTGGACTTCAGGAACTGAGTTACAGGGAAAGGTTAAACAGGTTATGACTTTATTCCCTGGAATGTAGAAAAATGAGAGGAGATTTCATAGAGATATTTAAAATTATGAGGGGGATAGACAGAGTAAATGTAGATAGGCTTTTTCTACTGAGATACAAACCAGAGGACATGGGTTAAGAGTGAAAGGGCAAATGTTTTTGGGAATGCGAGAGGGTACTTCTTCACACAAAGAGTGGTATCTATGTGGAACAAGCTGCCAGCTGAGATGATGAATATGGGCTCAATTTTAATATTTAATACAAATTTGAACAGCTATATGAATAGGAGAGATCTATGGTCTGGGTACAGGTCAGTGGGACTAGGCAAAAAAAAATGGTTCGGCCCAGACTAGAAGGGCCAAGGGGGCTATTTCTGTGCTGTAATGTTCTATGCTTCTATGGTTCTAATCTTCCTTTCAATTCAAACCTTCATTGAAAGAGTGGAGAATAACTTGTTCTGGAAGTCCAAACATTCAGTAGAAATTTCAGGGGGCTGTTGGATTCATTTCTGCAGGAATCCAATAGTATTCACCGGAAAGCTGAGACCCAGTTGCACCATGTTAAAGATTTTATTGGTAACCTTTGAATAAATTGGAACTTTCTGTATCTTGTAAGGAAAATAATGTTGCTTTCCAGGCTTAATCAAGACACGGTGGAAATGGAGATGGTCTATCATGAGTGGGTTATGACATATTATCTCCAAACTGGAGCAAACAAATTCCAGAGTAAGGAAGACAAGTTGGGGTTATTGTTTAGGTGAGAGGGTGCTAGAGTGAGGAATGGAATGGGCTAGGGAATTTGCTACATCCACAAATATATTGCAAGTTGCTTTGGAATCAGAGCATTGAATTAACTGTCTACTTTTGGCGGCACAGTTGGTATAGCCGTGAGTGCAGTGCCCTTACAGCACTAGCGATCCAGAGTGTACCAGGGTTTGAATCCTATGCTGTCTGTAAGGAGTTTGTATGTCCTCCCCATGGTCTGCATGGGTTTTCTCTAGGGGCTCCGGTTTCCTCCCATTGTTCCAAACGTACTGGGGGTATAGGTTAGTGGGGTGTAACTTGGGCAGCTCAGACTCATTACCATGCTGTATGTATGTCTAAATTTAAAATTTAAATTTAAAAGGCTCCATGGAATCAAATGTGCTACTTCCCAAGCTGAATTTTCCATGGAGATAGAAATAGAGGCTACCCATGTGAACAGTTATCCTCTTGCCCTAATAAATTGATGATGTCAGCATTCAAGGGTATGCATTAGCCCAATCCCACCATTACCCCTGGGATCATTGGTTCATTCAACATTAGAAGGATGTCAATTTTTAATGCCAATGTTGGCATTGCTATCTTCCCCAACAGAGGGTCATCACTAATAAAGCATAGAAGATGAAGGTCTCTGACTCATCCAACTTCAAGAATCTGTACAGTCCAAAATAGTACTGTAAACCTCAGTCTGTGACCATATCCATTACTTCACAGTTTTAGACGCAGCCAAAATGTATCAAAGCATTCATGGCATCAGCTCCAGAAGATTTCTGCGTGTGCTGAAGCGAAAAAGCAAGGCTTTATGACATTTACTCAATAGATTTTTATCTAAACATTTATCATATTAATAAATCCATCATTTCAATAATGACTAGGTTTTAATAATATTTTTAACAAAATCTGGACAAAGAGCAAACTGGTCCTTAATAGAGTCCAGCTACTAGTGAAAGCGTAGCTCTAACAGAGCTCAGACCATCACACAAATGAACCTCCCATCCATTGACTTCATCTATCCGTCCCTCTGTCCAATTCAACTTGAATAAATGTTAATTTAATTTAGACATACAGCACAGTAACAGGCCCTTCTGGCCCACGAGACCGTGCCACCCAGATACCCCAATTAACCTACAAACTCTATATGATTTGAAGGGTTGGTGGAAAGTAGAGCACCCGAAGGAAACAGATACAGGGAACACGTACAAACTCCTTATAGACAGCACCTGATTCAAACTTGGTTCACTGTCACTGTAATAACGTTGTGCTATCTGTGCCATCCTATAGTGTCACTATTTAGGCAGATGCATCGGATGAAAAATTATTGAAAAAAATCCAAATGATTGACTTGCAGGGTATTAGAGTTCCAATTACAAAGGATATGCTAATTATTGCAAATGAATGCACAGTTTTGGTGCCCTTTGGTTAAAAATGACACTAGCATTGGACACAGTCCAAAGAAGATTCTCCAGGCTAATTGCTGGGATGAGAGGGTTGCCCATCAAGAAAGGTCAGATTTGAATTTATGGACAAGTAAACTTAAAAAATTGGGACTTAAAAATATATATTCTGGAAGATTGCCATTATATAATAATCAACTTGTTCCTTTAACGGTCTCTAATGCCACTTTGAAACAATGGGAAAAGAAAGGAACAAAACATTTATCTGATTGTTTTTCTGAGGGTTGTTTTTGTTCCTTTGACAAATTACAAAGGAAATATGAAAGTAGTGCAAATTCTATATTTGTATATTATCATTTAAGATCTTTTGTAAAACAGTTATGTGGTCGACATATGATTTTATTGCCTGAATCTAGTTTTGAAGAATATGTACTTTCAATACCAAAAAAGGGATATATATCTGATTTGTATTGTATTTTACAAGAAATTGATAGTAAAAAAGACTGGGATAAAGATAAGTTGAAATGGGAAAAAGATTTAGGACATAAAATAGCTGAAGAAGCTTGGATGGAAATTTGTCAGAATAGTATTCGGAAATTAATTAATGCTAGACTAGCGATGATTAATTATAATTTTATTCATCAGTTATATTTAACGTCGGAGAAATTAAAAAAAATTTGGTTTTAGTAAGTTGGATTCTTGTTTTCGATGTGATCAGACGGCCAATACTTTTTTGCATACTGTTTGGCTTTGTGATTGATTGCAACAGTTTTGGAAAGGTATTCAATCTGTTTTTAACAGTTTATATAATATCCATCTTGTATTAGATCCTGATATATTTTTATTAGGGAACATACAATCATTAATCGATTTAGGTTTAGAGGATTATCAGATTTCATTTATTTATTTAGCTTTAGTTGTGGCTAAGAAATGTATAGCACTTACTTGGAAAGATAGAAATATACTAACTTTAGATAAGTGGTATTTGGAAATGAAATTTTGTTTGACTAAGGAAAGGATATCTTTTTCAATTCAGGATAAGATGTCTTTTTATAAGTTAAAGTGGACTCCGTTTGCTAATTATATGCATTTAAGTTTGATTTAAATATATAAGTGTGAAATTTTAGTATTGACAATTTTTTTTGTTGTTAGAATTGTTTTAGGTTAAGTTTTATCTCTTATTTGTAAGTGGTTTTTTTTTCATATATAATATTATCAATTTTATTAACTCTTCACTCTTTATTTTGGGGGGGAGGGTTGGACTAATTTTAAGTTAGACTATTAATATTGTGTTACAATTAACGGGGGGGGGGTTATTTTGTGTAGTTTTCTGATGTAATATTGTAATCATACCTTTTTAAATTTTTTTTCTATTCTATTTAAATGTAATTCTTTATTGTATTCATGTTATAAAATTTTAAATAAAGTCTTTAAAAAAAAAAAGAAAGGTCAGATGGTTTGGAACTGTGCTCCTTAGAGTTAATAACCTGGGTGACCTTGTTCAAACATACAAGATTTTAAGGGGGCTTGACAGTGTAGATGTTGAGATGTCTTCATGAAGAAGGTCTTTCGTAACGAAATACGAGGCTGGTCATTTAAAACTGAGATGTGTTGAATTTCTTTTCTCTAAGAGGGCAGAGAATGTCTGGAATTTTTTCCTCCAATGGTAATGCAAATCAGATCATTGGATATATATTTAAGGTGGAGATAGAAGGATTTGAGGACGATGGGGTACTAGTACAGAAGGCCAGCATATGATCATATTGAAACATGAGGCAGGTTTGAGGAGGTCTTATTTTTATTTTCTCCTACAAGGTTTTCTCCCCCCCCCTTTATTAATAGAACATCAAATTGTCGAGAGTAGAAACAAGCCTTTTGGCCTATGATGTCTGGGTGAAACATGATGCCTAATTTTAAAAAATCCCTTCTTCCTGCAACTGATCTATATCCTTGTATCCATGTCTATCTAAAAACTCCAGAAGTTATCATCTGACCTAATTTCTTGATCAATATATTTTTCTTTTTTTCCTCATCAGAATCTCCTCCGTTCTCAAAGCAACAAGACCAGTTACAACTTAGTGTGTCAGACTCTGCAGTTTTTGGATGTCATGTGTGGAAGCACCACCGGTGGCCTGGGACTGCTTGGATTGTATATTAATGAAAATAATGTGCTTCTTATTATTCAGACACTGGAGACGCTAACAGAGTATTGTCAGGGTCCTTGCACTGAAAACCAGGTATATATTTTCATTGAACCATACTCACATATCACACAGTCAAATAAGAAGATTCTGTAGTTTAATACACAAAAGAGCTGGAGAACTCAACAGGTCACAAAAAGTTTTTTATGACAAAGATACTTAAGTAACGCTTTGGACCTGGCCCCTCATCAAGGATTGAGCAAAAAAACAGGTAGACACCTGTATAAAACAGTGGTAGGAGGGACAGGGAGAGGTAACAGACCCACAGGCAAGAAGTGGATGTTAGTGGGAGGGCAGAAGAGAAAAAGGTTAGGAAATGATAGGGGGAGGGGATAGGTCTCTGAACAGAGAGGGAAGGGGTTGGAGAGCTAGAGGAAAGAAGAGTTGGATGGGGAAAGAGACAGGGCAGGGACCCAACAGAAACTGGATGGAGAGGGAAGGAACTGGGGAGCTGTCCAACCATGTGACATTAACATCCCACTCTCCAACCAGAGAACATTAACAGTGAATTCTCTGGTTTCTATAAGTGCAGAATCCAGGGCAAGTATTAATTCGGTAAAATATAAACTGCTGAAAGAACTCAGGTCATTGAGCAGCGTCTATGGAGGTATAGGGATGGTTGATGTTTGAGAACAAGATTCTACATCAGGTACTCGACCTGTTGAATTCTTTATCCAGTTTATTTTTGCTTCAGATTCCAGGGTCTCTTGGGCCTTCAAATATTCATTCAGTTCAAATAAGGACTTATTTTAGGTGTAAAGGGCAATTAAATGAATATTGGGTATGGCTGTTACAAAAACACAAAATAAAACCAAGTGAAAGAAAAGACAGCAGACCAGACAGCATTCGAAGAGAGAGAGAAAAACACTAAATATCCTGATCCCTGACTTTCATTGGAAACTCAATATGTTTGTAGCCTGTTTACATGTTGTTTAAATTTGATCTTGATCTTTAATGGACATTTTCTTGAGGTGCTGATGGTAACTTAGCAGTACTGCTGTTTCAATGGTTTCTTGGGACTATAGCGACATGAATCATTGTGCACCCTCTCCCTCAAATGTTTGTAAAAAGCTTTTAGTAAAATCTTTTATTTAAAAAAAACTTTGCTTGTATTGATTGAATCAGTCACTTTGAATGTGATTCCCAGTTTGATTTTTAAATGTCCTAGACTTGCATTGTAACACATGAGTGCAATGGCATTGATATTATTACTGCACTGATCCTGAGTGATATCAGCCCACTCTGCAAGTACAGGATGGACTTGGTGCTACAGCTAAAGGTAAGCAGAGCTTTGGTCCCAAAAATTGACAGTAGATTCAGGGCAATGCAATGTTTCTGTTGGATGGAATTTGCTGTTGATTAATGCTGGTGAATAAAGATAGGATTATTATTTCTTGCTGAGTTAATTTTAGAACAGGCAATTTTTTCTTTATAGAGATAGTAATGTCGATTATTTGATATTTCATAACGTTCAATTATTTCTGTACGATTTTAACTTTTATTAACAGTTTAGATGTGCAATGTCAATTTAATCCCATTTAGCATTTTCCAAGAAATGTGCGCAATGGCTGCCCGAAATGGTTCTGCACTGGGTCAGCCAGCAATTAATGGTGCTTGAGAAGGTGATGGATGGAAAAATTTTAACAGGCTACCCATCAGTATTCGTGTAATGTATTGATAGGTGAAACAGGAAAATACCAAGAAAAAGTATAATTTGTATTAAAATATAAAAACCATAGATCATTTTACCATGCAGAAAAATAAATATGAATCATGAATACCTTGAGAATTTCTTTTTCTTTTTTCTTCTTTGGCTTGGCTTCGTGGACGAAGATTTATGGAGGGGGTAAAAGTCCACGTCAGCTGCAGGCTCGTTTGTGGCTGACAAGTCCGATGCGGGACAGGCAGACACGGTTGCAGCGGCTGCAGGGGAAAATTGGTTGGTTGGGGTTGGGTGTTGGGTTTTTCCTCCTTTGCCTTTTGTCAGTGAGGTGGGAACTGCGGTCTTCTTCAAAGGAGGTTGCTGCCCGCCGAACTGTGAGGTGCCAAGATGCACGGTTTGAGGCGATATCAGCCCACTGGCGGTGGTCAATGTGGCAGGCACCAAGAGATTTCTTTAGGCAGTCCTTGTACCTTTTCTTTGGTGCACCTCTGTCACGGTGGCCAGTGGAGAGCTCGCCATATAACACGATCTTGGGAAGGTGATGGTCCTCCATTCTGGAGACGTGACCCACCCAGCGCAGCTGGATCTTCAGCAGCGTGGACTCGATGCTGTCGACCTCTGCCATCTCGAGTACTTCGACGTTAGGGATGAAAGCGCTCCAATGGATGTTGAGGATGGAGCGGAGACAACGCTGGTGGAAGCGTTCTAGGAGCCGTAGGTGATGCCGGTAGAGGACCCATGATTCGGAGCCGAACAGGTGTGTGGGTATGACAACGGCTCTGTATACGCTTATCTTTGTGAGGTTTTTCAGTTGGTTGTTTTTCCAGACTCTCTTGTGTAGTCTTCCAAAGGCGCTATTTGCCTTGGCGAGTCTGTTGTCTATCTCGTTGTCGATCCTTGCATCTGATGAAATGGTGCAGCCGAGATAGGTAAACTGGTTGACCGTTTTGAGTTTTGTGTGCCCGATGGAGATGTGGGGGGGCTGGTAGTCATGGTGGGGAGCTGGCTGATGGAGGACCTTGGTTTTCTTCAGGCTGACTTCCAGAGAATTAAGAAAATAACAAATAACAGATTTCAGAGTTGCTTTCTGCTGGTACTGGTAGTAGCATTAAAAGCTCAGTTATGGTCTGAATTTTCTTTGTCAACAGGACAATGCTTCGAAGCTCTTGCTTGCACTGATGGAAAGTAGGTACGACACTGAAAATGCTGAGAGGATCCTCTTCAATATGCGGCCCCAAGAACTGGTGAGTGTGTTCACTGTGAGGAGTGTTTTACTTGCAGTTAGAAACTTTTGATGCAAGTGTATCAGTTAACACAAGTTCACCACCGAGCTAGTTCTGAATGTTGCTGAAATGGATTAGCTGTGTATCTGAATTGAAATCTGGAAATATCTAGCAGCGTGTGCAGTAACTGTAGAGAGTAAAAGGTATTGGTAACCTCTTGGTGGAATCTTGATGTCTGCTGAAGAGATAATCCACTCTCCTAAATGTTGCTTGACTAATTGTTTAATGCTCCCTTTTGCTATTTGCAATGACTGCATAAACTGTTAAACATGTCCAGATTTTATATGTTTTTCTAATTCTCTCAGATCTGCAATATTTTGCTTTCATGGAACTCTGTTTTGTGTAACTAATGGAGGGTTATGGGCATTGTGCAGGGAGGTGGGACTAGAAAGGGGTGTTTGGTTCGGTGCGGACTAGAAGGGCCTAATGGCCTGTTTCCGTGCTGTAATTGTTATGTTATAATTTTGGAGGAGCATATTTACTTCTGAATCACTTCTGAGGGGCATCTAGCAGTAAAACAAACATTTTATTTCAACTACACACAAGCATTTTAGTTTTCACTGCTCTACACTCTCTTCACAAGCTCCAGTACTCCACTTGCCACATCCTTAATGTCTCTCTTGAATTTCCACTCTCTGCCTCCTCACTTCCTGTTTTATTTGCTACCCCCTTGCTGACCTATTTCCTGCTCTCATTGTCTCATTTCTACCCCACACTCTGCAACACAGCTTGCTTGTAAGCCCCGTTTACCCCATCGTTGGTACTTTGACAATGACATCAGTGTTGCTCCTGTTCTTTTTAAATGCTTGTAAACTTCCTACTGAATACATTTATTTTAAATTGTGCTGGACAACCTTGGCATCTACTTGATGCTCTATAGGGACGTCAGGTGAAATTTACTGCCTTGTGCAAAAGAGACTGCACTCGATCAACACTGCACTCTATGTATAAATTAATAATTTGCTTAAATCACAGCTTCTGACTTGGAATAAAATAATCTAATAGGGAACAACATAATTATGAAAATATGTAATTTTGTATGATGTTTTGCTTGATGAAAGCTTATGAAAATTTTAGATACTAAATCAGTCCAGCAAATGCAAACCTTTCACTCAGAGTGTGTTTCAACTGCAGCACAGACTCTTGAATTTATTAGTTTGAATAGTTTTTAGGGGTTAATTAACAGAGAAATGTAGCTTATTTCATAAAACAAGACTGGATCATATGGTACTAAATCTAATGGTATACAATATCCCTTAGTTTGTAATCTTTGTGTATGAAGAAATTATGAAAGGCATGTTCTGATGAGACCTTGTTTTTCAATTAGTCTTGAATTATTGCTCTTTCAGGTTGATGTTATAAAGAAAGCCTACAACCAAGAAGAAGAAAGTGAAAATTCAAACGTTTCCCCAAGAAGTGTGGGACACAACATTTATATCTTAGCTTTACAGGTAATTCTGAATTAATTTTATTTCATTTTTTTTAACATCATCTATTCTTCAGTTCACCTTTGTGATCTTCTCCTGCTGGCTGACGAAAAAAATATGTCAGGGCATCTGCTTCAAAAACCTGTGTGAGAGGATAAATCAGCAGATGATGAGCCAAGTTGTGTCGCAGAATGTGGGGTAGCAAGGAAGATCTGAATATTCAGTGAGCTAGTTGAGGAAATCCCAAAATCCAAAGCCTTTGCATTTTTTGAGGTGCCCTTCAGAGCCTCAGGTCAACTCAGTGCATTTTGTAGACAAAGAAGCACTTCTGCACAATAGAGGCAGCGTTGGAGGAGTGCAGAATCAGAATTTATTGTCATGAACACATGTCAATATTCAGCAGAATGAGTGCAGAATTCCACAGACATCATGGTAAAGTCCAGCTCAATGTTTCTTTGGCATTCATTGAAAGAGAAATATTATGCAGACCATGGAGAATAATATCCTGCAGCTGGAAGAACATGATTTAATAAAGATAGTTTCAATAACAGTGCTGTATTTCCTTTGTCTAGACAGGGAAATGTTGAACTTAAAAACAAAATGTAATAGAATCAAATTTTTCCCCAGTATGTCAGACAAATGTAAAGGGAGCGCAGGTAAAAGGTGCCTAGTGGGTGAGCAAGAAGTGGAGCAAAGATCATTTAATGTACAAGGCACTGAACCCTCAGCAATTACAAATAGATGGAAAAGGAATTATTAGAGTTTTATCATGTGTTTGTTTATTTCTGGATGAATTATTTGCCTTGGAAAAAATAGACACCACAAGATTTCAGATTTTTGGTGGGATAGATGGGGGGGGAAAATGACATGGGAAAATGTCATTAATAGTCATTGAATATAAAGTAGACCTTGTTATTGAATGCAACCATTATAATTTATGCTGGATTTGAAACCTGTTGTTCCCAAATTCATATTGTTGCTTAATAAGTGTCAATTTCCCTATCACAAGCATGCTGTCACACTTGGGGTTTGCACTGTCATGTTCTCCAACCTCTCTTTGGAATTAATGGTTGATGCCAGGGGTGCAAGATTTTCTGAAGCTTGTGATGTCTTCCAGTTATCACGCCATAACAAATTTCTGCAGCAGTTACTGAAACCAGTTAAAAGGATACAAGAGGATGTGGAAGAAGGCATTTCAATGGTAAGTCGGTGAGTTTGATGAGCTTCATTAGTTGCACAAAATTCTTGATTTAATTCTCTATGTAGAACATCAGAATTGGAGTTAATGAGCGTCGTGGTGAGAAGTGGCAAAGATTATTCAAGACATCCAAAGTAACAAGGCAAAATCCATCTCCAGGCAAGAATGTTGTTACCTCCCGTCAACAATCAATAGCATTCTTATCACTCTGTACCCCAAAAGTCAAGGATTCAGATAATCTTTGATCACTTTTAAACTGGACAAACTGCAATAAAACTAGCTGCAGGAGCAGGTCAGAGGTTGGGCTTTCTGTGGCAAGTGCCTCACCTTCTGTATTACTCCAAAACCTTTTCACCATCAACAAAGCTCAAGCCAGGAGTGAGATTTTTGAATAACTTCTAATTGTCCGAAGCTCAAAACCCTCAGATGCATGTTATTGTCAGTCAACATTATGTCTGTGGAAAATTAGTTGTTAGTTACATCGGAAAGATTCTCCTGTTTTTCAAAATGAAAGGTAATGGATCGGGAAGGTTAATTCAGTTTCTCCTCCCATAGATGCTGTCAACATGCTGATGATTTCTAACATTTTGCTCTGTTCTTATTTTAGATGTCCAGAATCTGCAGTTTTTGATTCTTTCATTTTTCATTGGGTGATGAATGCTGACCCTGGTATAATCTTTATTACTCAGCAGAATGTTTATTATCTTAGCTGTAACACAAAAGCAGCAACACTCATTGTTAGAATGTCGTTAATATTCATTGAAAAGCATCCCAAGGTGTTTTGCAGAGACATAAAGAGAAATAAATGGACGCTGTGCCAAGAAGTTGCTGCCAGGAGAGTTGTAGGCTAAAAGCAAATGGGGGGGGGGGGGGGGTTGGGGGGGAACTGAATAGCCCTTGTACCTTGCAGAAAAATTGTGCCTCTGGCCACAAATGTTGCCCCCGTACACATGAGCTCATCTTTCCAGAAAATGTGGGTATAACTCAAATTATTGTTCAAAGGTTTAAAAAAAAATGAAACAAAATGAAAATCCAGATGCTGGTGAATAAGCCAAAGCAGAAAATGCTGGAAATCAACAAATGGATAGAGAAACAGTCATTGAACCTTCATCAGACCTGTCTTTAAACAAATATCAGTAAAACACAAAAGTTTTCAGACACCGTGACAGAAGTAAAAACACAACGCTGGAGAAACTCAGCAGGTCAAACAGTGTACTTTATAGAGCAAAGATAAAAATTCATAACCAACATTTCAGCCTTGAGCCCTTTATCAAGGTATGATGAAGGCTCAAGCCCGAAACATTGGTTATGTATATTTATCTTTGTATTGCACTACAATCTCAGGAGTTTCTCTGCAAAAGCATATGATAGAATACAAAAGTGACATGTTAACAAGATCATGACTGGAGAAATTAATTTCTTAAAAATTAACAAGGGAAGATTGATCATTGGGCTACAAGCCACCTCTTGAATCTGAATACCTCCAAATGTTTGTTAAGGTAGTGGGAGTTTAAAATAAATGCTTAATATTAGAATCAGGATTTATTGTCATGAATTGTGATGTTTTGCAGCAGCGTCTTAGTGAAAATATTCATATTAGAACCATTTTATGCCATTACTATTAAGAAAGTAAAAATAAAAGTGGACGAAAAGTAAGGCAGTGTCTTTGGTTTATTGATTATTTAGGAATCTGATGGCAGTGGGGAAGAAGCTGTCCTTGTGCCATTAAGTGCTCATCTTTAGGCTCCTGTACTTCTTTGCCGATGGTAGCAGTGTGAAGAGGGCATGATCTGTGTTGTGGGGGTCTTTGAGAATTAAGTCTGCTTTTTTAAGACATAGCCTAATGTAGGTATCTTCGATGGAGTGAAGTCTGGTGCCTGTGATGTCACAAGCCAAGTTAACAACTCTCTAGAGTTTAATCTTGTCCTGAGAGTTGGCGCCTCCATACCAGGCAGTGATGCCACCAGCCAGAATGCTCTCCATGGTTCACCTGTAGAAGTTTTTGAGAGTCTTCAGTGACATACCGAATCTCCTTAGACAGCTCACAAAGTATAGATGCTGGAGACCCTTCTTTGTAATTGCATCAATGATTCAAGGCTCCTGGAGATGTTAACATCCAGGAATTTGAAGTTCTTGACCCTCTCCAGAACTGAGCCCTCGGTGAGGACTGGTTCGTGGATACTGGAGAGCTTTGTAACAAGCACAAGGTGTGTTTTTCTGTTGGAAGGGAATAGCTGCTTGAGTTTTGGGTTGACTAGAACTTTCAGACAGGAGAGCAATTTAAAATCATTGTTTTAAAGCTTTCAGGATTTTTTTTTATTTAAGTTTGGAATGGCTTGGGTTGTTAGATATTTCATTTTTGAACTTAATTAAATTTTTTTAAAATAAAACAAAAATCTTGTTGAAATTTTGAAGCATCTAAGACAGTGGTTTCCCAAGATCGTGTTATATGGCGAGCTCTCCACTGGCCACCGAGACAGAGGTGCACCAAAGAAGAGGTACAAGGACTGCCTAAAGAAATCTCTTGGTGCCTGCCACATTGACCATCGCCAGTGGGCTGATATCGCCTCAAACCGTGCATCTTGACGCCTCACAGTTCGGCGGGCAGCAACCTCCTTTGAAGAAGACCGCAGAGCCCACCTCACTGACAAAAGACAAAGGAGGAAAAACCCAACACCCAACCCCAACCCACCAATTTTCCCTTGCAACCGCTGCAACCGTGTCTGCCTGTCCCGCATCGGACTTGTCAGCCACAAACGAGCCTGCAGCTGACGTGGACATTACCCCTCCATAAATCTTCGTCCGCGAAGCCAAGCCAAAGAAGAAGAAGATGCCATAGATGCTCTGTGATTAGTAAAGGATTGTTTTAGGTGGTATGAGGACGGAAATAAAAAGTTTGAAAACCACCGTTTTAATCGTACCTAATTGACTCGGTATGTGCACGGTTTCATAATGTCAAAGGAAATGGGTCAATGACAATTTTTCTCAAGCAAAATAATTCAGTAGCAATTGGGTCTAGAACAGTGATTCTCAACCTTCCCCTTCCCACTCATATACCACCTTAAGCAATCCCTTACTAATCACAGAGCACTGATGGCATAGGGATGTAAGTGGTATGATAAAGTGGTATGTAAGTGGAAAGAAAAAGGTTGAGAACCACTGATCTAAGATATTGATAGCTCCTGCTTCATATATAAATGTGATTTTAACTGTTATTTTAACCTTTTTTTTACGTGTGTGTGGCACTAGGTTTATGCCTCACGCTCCCACCCAAGTATACCTCTCTTTTGGACCAAGAAGACTTTAACGTTACATCGTATCCTGTCACAGAGAATGTTCTCAGTTGTTCCTTAAAGTTGTCATTGGAAAGATTGCAAACAAACTGATCTTCTTTCTTTCTCAAAATTACAATGAACTTGACCAAAATTGGCAACAGAGTGAATCTGTGAAACAGCTGGGCCTCTGTAGCAATAAATATATTCAAAATAAGTTGCCGTCAAACTTGAGCAGAAATTCTCAAGAAGTGGTGTCACTCTGAACTGCAGAATTATTTCTCTTTTTAAAAAAAAAACAACAGTGATGTGCGTAGGTCCAGACTTTGCAGCAAGCATTTTCATTTGTTGCCTTAGAATGCTTTCGAATGTTAAAAGTGTCAAATAATTTTTTTTTGGTGATTGAATGTGGTTGCTTACTGATGATTTACAAACTGAGATTTAGATTTTTTTTAAAATTATATACATTACAAACTTCATTTAATTTAACTTGGAAGTTGCTTGATTTAATGTGATGCTATTAGTTTTAGGTGGGTTCTGATTTTTTTTTAAAGTAACTTGAAGCAATGTGTGGACCAAATGCTTACAGTTCTCAGATTTTCACCAGGTTACCAGATTTTAAAAAAGCAGCAATTAATCTCATAACTGGTGATTTATTGGATTTCTCAATGTTTTCCAGCTCATGCTCAATAATATGCAAATGTTGAAAACTGGTCATCAGGTGCCCCAAGACCAGGAAGATCCTTTAACCTACTATTCAAAGCACACGGCCCAGATCGAGGTAAAATCTTAGTAATTTTAGGTTTGGGCAGCGGGCGATGTCCACCTGAGCAGCAAAACAAAGACAAATAATCACCTTTATTCCAGGTGTAAAATTCTGAACAAAGTGCACCAGAAAAGCCCTGGAATTTATGTAAAATTCCATTGCTCATGAAGCCCGATGTATTTTGTGCAATAGAATGAGCCTTCCACAAATAGTGAATTCAAAGATCTTCCTTCTCCCTCTGCCATTATGGAGGGCTCCCATTTAATGAGATTTGACGCTGGCTCATTGGGTTGTGCTATCAGGTGACAATAAAACTTGACGAGCTCTTCCTTGGATTCCTTGCAAACTCATTGGCTAAATGCAAGCCTGATTCCCTCGCAGACGAACCAGCATTCTCTGGTTCTCGGTGCAGACACACAGCTAGACATAACACACATACAGACAAACAATACATATGTAGAACAAGTATTTTATCTACACAAATAAATAAACAGATTTTGTTTTGGCATATGAAAGTCTCAGATGGTTAGTTTGAGCAGTTCCTTTGATCATTCAGTATTTTTACTGCCTGTGGGAAGAAGCTATTCCTCAGCCTGGTGGTGCGGGTTCTGATACTCTTCTATCTCTTCTATCCCCAATGGAAGCAGCTGAAAGATGCTGTTTGCATGGTGGAAAGTGTCCTCAGTGATTTTGTGCACCCTCTTCAGACAACGATCCCTGTAGATTACGTTAATTGGTGGTCATAGAAACTGAATCAAAGCATTTCCAGTGAATGTCTAATCTAATTCAACAATTTGAACCAGCGTATTAACCCATACTTAAGTACAGTAAGTGTAGGCTATAGAATAGGATTCTGTTTAGGACAGGAATGGCCAAACTATGGCCCCCAGGCCAACTGTGGCCCATTGCTCATTTTTAATTGGCCCAGGTTAAATTTTTAAAATAAAATGGAATATGGCTCATTTGAACATAGTCTATTAACAATAAATTGCACTTCTTAGTTTCAACACTAGATGTTGCTTCCATTTTGAACAGCCGGCCATTGCAATGGTTAAGAAAACCGTTCACCTTGTGCAGGGAGGTGGGACTAGAAAGGGGTGTTTGGTTCGGTGTGGACTAAAAGGGCCTAATGGCCTGTTTCCGTGCTGTAATTGTTATGTTATGTTATGGTGGAAATTTTTTCCACAGAAGTGTATTTGTATAATTTGCAAGGGATCTGTAACTTTAATAGCCTATCTACAGATTGACACATTACATCATAATCACTAGGCAATGAACTGAAGCTGTGGAGGAATGTTGGAGACGGCCTTGTTCCTTTCTTGATCTTTTCTACTTGTTTTGCACCCAGCTTTTTGCACTGTTCTTTGATAGAGAGTTTTAGAGTTTTATTGAATTCTCTTTAATTCAATTTAAGAGCAGCTGCTATAGAAATGCCTACACTACAGTAATATGTGAGCACATCAATAAATAACTGTAATGTCAACAGTTCAAATGTTCAGTAGTGTTGTATTGTTATTTTGATATTTAAAAAAAAATGAATTTTCTGGTCTAAAACGACAGTTTTTCTCCCAGTGTAATTGGTTGAAAACTGCTGAGCTAAATGTTGTTTGGCCCGCGACTCCTTATAATTCTTCAATATGTGGTCCACAACCTGTAGTGATATGATTATGTGTACTGCCTGGCCTGCCCTCTGGGTGTCCTCCTTGACTCCTCCCTTAGTTCTGTCTATGGACTCTGGGCCATAGAAGTTGAGTCCCCAGCAGTCTCTAGTACAATAAAGCCTATCATTCTCCTCAGTCTTTGTCTGTGTCATTATTGGGGCTACTAATAGCGCCCAACATGACCAAAATGATGGAGTCAATGGAGAGAGGTCGATTTATAACTCTCTGTAGATTCTTGTGGGCTGGGCAAAGCAATTCCCATGCCAAACTGGGATGCCTCCAGACAGGATCTAATAAAAATTGGTCAACAACACTGGGGACATGGCAAGTTCCATGGGCTTTCTGAGGAAGTGCGCTTTCTTAGCTGTGGCATCAATCTGGTTGAAACAGGACAGGTTATTGGTGCTATTTCAGAATGTTGAAGCGTGTGTATGTGAATGTTTTATATCTCATAACTCTTGTATATACAGTAAAGCCCTGGTATCCGTGGCTTATGGGATTGATTGATGCCATATAAGTGAATTTTCCGGTTACTTGGGATTACATGTTGTGTAGATGAGTGAACAAACTGCTAAAGGGTGCCAATTTTAAATGTTCATATTTATTTTCTGCAATTTTTTTGCTGATTGCTTGAGGCTGCCAGTTCCCTGAATTCTAGAGAATGGCAAATATGCTGTTGATGTCATATCTCAAATGATGCCACATTGTCATTAAGATCTGGTCTACTACAGTGGTATCATTTGATGACCTGTAAATGGAGCTAGAAGAGTGTTTGGGCATATAGTCATAAATGTTTAAACTGAATGGGCAGTCTTGCGGGGTTAAGTGTTGAGGATTATCGTGGAGAAATGCTATGTAGATGTTTGAAGATGGTGTTTAGTGACAGTGGATCATTTTTGTGCACCCTCAAGGTATTTAATTTGGTGGGAATGTAGGCAGTACTGCTTTTGACGCTGGTGTAAGTCTGCCTTAACTACTTTTACCAACTGTGTTTGTGGTTGGCAGATTATTCGCAGTGACCGCAATATGGAGCAGATTGTATTCCCCATGCCAAGCATTTGTGAATATTTAACAGTTGAGTCGAAGCAGAGAATCATCAACACCACCGAACAGGATGATCAAGGCAGCAAAGTCAGCGACTTCTTTGAAAAGACCAACTTTTTATACAATGAGATGATTTGGCAGAAAAAGCTCAGAAGTAAGGCCATTTTAATTCTTTTCAAGCACATTCACGGTCAAAACTTTATTTTATAGATTTTAAATGAGAAAGAATAGGAAGAGATTCAAAAGATGTTTAAATGCAAGCACAAATATTGAGCCGAATGGCCTGTTTTCCTCAGATCTAAGATAATACGAGTGATCAAAAAAAGTTAGCAGAAGGATTATTGTACTTTTGCAGTTATTTTGAATGTTCGGCAATGAAAGAGTTCTAAATCAGAGGAAAATTATTTAGAAGTTATAATGTTAGGATTCAGTAAAAACTATTTCACACATTAATCTAATATCTTTATATATATTTTATGGTTATTCCTGCCTACATATTTTAACACAGTTGTTAAAATATTTAAGATGGTGTTGAAATTTGTGTGAACACATTCACCAAACTCTGTTAAAGACACTCCTTCAGGAATATTAAACCCAAAAGGGACGCAATGAAAGGTAGAAATTGAGCCAAGGTTGCAAGTACTAAGCATACATTGTTATCCATGTCTTGAATACCTGAGTTTTAAGTACTGTGCCTACTGTCCAGGAGTGGCTGTTCATACAGGAATGACTAAAACTCCAAATATCCTTTTCACACCACGAGTTTAGACAGAAAACCTGAAGTGAAGGTGATGCTGGACGTCCTATTCATTAGCTCGTTGTTCACAGATCGCCTGCAGTTCAGTTTTTAAAAAAATAACTTTTTATTTTTCACACTGTGAACCATATCAACCAAAATATGTACAGCGTTTCTCATTAAATATACACAGTGGCATTTTCTCCCTTTTTCCCCCTTTCCTTCCCTCCCCTCTTTCCACCCCCCCTCCAAAACCCATAAATATTCAACATATACAATACAATAAAACCAAAAAAACAATATCTTCACACAAAGGAAAATAAACAAGAAAAATGCATCATCTATTTGTTTTACACTGAATCTAGTCATTTTGTCGTCTTAACATTTTAGGGGATGGAGGTCTCTCTGTTATGCTCCATGTATGGATCCCACATTTGTTCAAACAATGTGACTTTATTTTTTAAATTATATGTTATTTTTTTCCAATGGAATACATTTATTAATTTCCATGTACCATTGCTGTATTCTCAGGCTATCTTCCATTTTCCAAGTTGACATTATACATTATTTTGCTACTGCTAAGGCTATCAAAATGAATCTTTTTTGCGCTTTATCCAATTTGAGGCCTAATTCTTTACTTCTTATGTTACTTAAAAGAGAGATTTCTGGATTTTTTGAAATGTTATTTTTTGTGATTTTATTTTATATCTGATTTAGTTCTTCCCAAAACGTATTCACTTTCTCACATGCCCAAATTGCATGTACTGTTGTTCCCATTTCCTTCTTACAGCGAGAACATCTGTCTGATAATGTTGATTCCCATTCTTTTAATTTTTGAGGAGTGATATGTACCCTGTGTAACCAATTATACTGTATCATGCGTAACCTTGTGTTTCTTGTATTCTTCATAGTTCCAGAACATAACTTTTCCCATACTTCATTTTTTATCTTTATGTTTAAATCCTTTTCCCACTTCTGTTTAGGTTTATAGTTTATTTCATAATTTTTCCTTATCTTGCAGCTTAATGTACATGTTCATTATAAATCTTTTAATGATCATTGTGTCTGTAATCACATATTCAAAGCTGCTTCCTTCAGGTAATCTCAAACTGTTACCCAATTTATCCTTTAAATAAGCTTTCAGTTGATGATATGCAAATATTGTACCATGAGTTATTCCATATTTGTACTTCAACTGTTAAAATGTTAATAAATTATTTCCCAAAAAACAATTTTCTATTCTTTTGACTCCTTTTCTCTCCCATTCTCTAAAGGAAAGGTTATCTATTGTAAAAGGGATTAGTGGATTTTGCGTCAATAATAATTTTGGTATTGGGTAATTCGTTTTTTTCCTTTTGAAGTGGATCTTTTTCCATGCATTAAGTAAATGATGCAATACTGGTGAGCTTTTATATTGTACCAACTTTTCATCCCATTTATAAAGTATATGCTCCGATACCTTCTCCCCTATTTTATCTAGTTCTATCTTAGTCCAGTCTGGTTTTTCCCTTGTCTGATAAAAATCTGATAAATACCTTAATTGTGCAGCTCTATAATAATTTCTAAAGTTTGGTAACTGCAAACCACCTTGGATACCTCTCTGTTAATTTATCTAACGCTACCCTCGGTTTCCTCCCTTTCCACAAGAATTTCTTTATTATTCTCTGTAGTTCATTAAAAAAATTTCTGTTAATGAATTGGTATAGTTTGAAATAAGTATTGTATCCTTGGGAACACGTTCATTTTAATGCAGTTTACCCTCCCTATCAACGTTGGCGGTAATTCTTTCCATTGTTCTAAGTCTTCCTGCAATTTCTTTACTAGTGGCTGATAATTTAGTTTATACAAGTGACTTAGGTTATTATCTAATCTGATCCCTAGGTATCAGATTGCTCGTGCTTGCCATTTAAATGGTGATTCTTTTTTAAATTCTGTATAGTCTGCGTTACTCATTGACATCACTTCACTTTTATTTGTGTTGATCTTGTACCCCGATATTTCTCCATATTCCTTCAATTTCTTATGTAATTCTTTTATTGATAATTCTGATTCTGTTAAGTACACTATGATGTCATCTGCAAATAAGCTGATTTTATACTCCTTCTCCTTTATTTTTATCCCTTTTATTTTTTTTCTATTCTTATCAGTTCTGCCAAAGGTCCTATTGCTAAGTCGAACAATGAGGGGGATAATGGACATCCCTGTCTAGTTGACCTACTTAATTTAAATTGATTCGATACATATCCATTTATTGCTACCTTCGCCAATGGTCCAATGCTTTAATCCAATTTATATATTTTTCTGGTAGATTGAACTTCTGTAATACTTTAAATAAGTAGTTCCACTCTACTCTGTCAAAGGCTTTTTCTGTGTCTCGAGCAACAGCCACTGTTGGTTTCTTATTTCCTTGAACTGCATGAATTAGATTAATAAGTTTGCAGACATTGTCCGCTGTTCGTGTTTTCTTAATAAATCCAGTTTGATCTTGTTTTACTATTTTAGGTACACAAACGGCCAAACTCTTTGCTAATAATTTTGCTATTATCTTATAATCTGAGTTAAGTAGAGATATTGGTCTATACGATACTGATGTTAATGGAATCTTCCCCGTCTTTGGTATTATTGTAATTATTGCTGTCTTACATGAATCTGGCAAGTTTTGTGTTTCTTCTATCTGGTTCAATACTTCCAGGAGAGGAGGATTTAATAACTCTTTAAATGTTTTATAAAATTCTATTGGAAATCCATCTTCTCCTGGTGTTTTATTGTTCGGCAGCTTTTTTAATATATTCTGTACTTCCTCTATTTCAAATGGTTTTATTAGTTTGTTCTGTTCCTCTTCTTGCAATTTTGGCAGTTCAATTTTAGCTAAAAATTCCTCTTTTATCATCTTTACCCTCGTTCTCAGTTTGGTATAATTGTTCATAAAATTCCTTAAAATTTTCATTAATCTCTGTTGGGTTATATGTAATTTGTTTGTCCTTTTTCCTTGATGCCAATACAGTTCTTTTAGCTTGTTCTGTTTTGAGTTGCCATGCTAATATTTTATGTATTTTTTCTCCCAGTTCATAATACTTTTGCTTTGTTTTCATTATGTTCTTCTCCACCTTATACATTTGTAACATTTTGTATTTTTTTTTGCCTGCCAATTCTCTCTTTTCGTTTTATCATTCCTTTTTACTAGTTCCTTTACTGAACTTACTATCACCCTTTCCAACTGCTCTATTTCCCAATTGTAATCCTTTTTCATCTTAGTTATATAATTATTATCTGTCCTCTAATTGAAGGCTTTCATTGCGTCCCATAATATAAATTTATCTTTCACTGATTCTGTGTTTATTTCAAAATATGTTTTAATTTGGCATTCAATAAACTCTCTAAATTCCTGCCTTTTAAGTAGCATGGAGTTTAACCTCCATCTATATGTTCTTGTTGGGATGTCCTCCAGTTCTATTGCTAATAACAGGGGTGAATGATCTGATAGTAATTTAGCTTTATACTCAGTTTTCCTAACTCTCCCTTGAATATGGGCCGACAACAAAAACATATCAATCCTTGAGTATGTTCTGTGCCTACTCGAATAATATGAATATTCCTTCTCTCTTGGGTGTTGCCTCCTCCATATATCCATAAGTTTCATTTCATGCATTGATTTAACCATAAATTTATTTTGCTTGTCTTTTGTCCGGTCTTATCCAACATTGGATCTAAATTAAGCTTAAAATCTCCTCCTATCAATATATTTCCTTGTGTGTCTGCAATCTTCAAAAAAATATCTTGCATAAACTTTTGATCCTCCTTGTTAGGCGCATATATATTGAACAAATTCCAAAATTCTGAGTGTATCTGACACTTTATCATTACATACCTCCCTGCTGGATCTATTATTTCCTCCTCTATTTTGATTGGTACATTTTTGTTTACTAATATGGCTACACCTCTAACTTTTGAATTATAGGATGCTACCGCTACGTGTCCTACCCAGTCTCTCTTTAATTTGTTACATTCCACTTCAGTTAGATGCATTTCCAGCACAAATGCTATATCTATTTTTTCCTTCTTCAATAAATTTAGAAGCCTCTTCCTTTTAATTTGGTTATGTATTCCATTAATGTTTATAGTCATATAGTTCAACATGGCCATCTTATATCTTGCTTACACCTCTTTTCCACCTCCTTGCCACCTCCATCCCCCTTTTTCCCATTTTTATCTCTTAGTTTTCCCTTATTAAACTCAATGTACGACAACACATTTAAAACATAAAATACCCCAACAGTTCCCACACTCAATAATACCTTAAGTCCAAATGCTCTACCCCTCTCTGAGTTGCCCCTTATCCCTTGCCGGGCAACCACAACTCCACTTTCCATTTGGATTGCGATCTTGCTCACAAGCATCAACTGATTTTGCAGTGACTGTTATTCCCTCTACCCCCGCCCCCCAGAAAACACTTTTTTTTACACATATAACAAAGCTTTCTTTTTTTCTCCTTACTTCCTTCCTTCCCTTCTATTTTCCCTCTTTAGTTCTTTACATATACATTGTTTTTACATCTTTATATATACTTTATTGGCGCTCTTCATTTTTGTTACATCTCTTCTTCTGTCCTGCAAACGCTCTGCGAATTCTTGTGCTTCCTCCGGATCCGAGAACAGTCTGTTTTGCTCCCCGGGTATAAATATTTAAAGAACGGCTAGATGTCTTAACTTGAATTTATAACCTTTTTTCCATAAAATCGATTTTGCTGTATTAAACTCCTTCCTCCTCTTTAAGAGTTCAAAACTTATGTCTGGGTAAAAAAATATTTTTTGACCCTTGTATTCCAATGGCTTATTATCTTCTCTAACTTTATTCCTTGCCCGCTCAAGTATATTTTCTCTTGTCATATATCTCAAAAATATTACTAAGATGGATCTTGGTTTTTGATATGTCTGTGGTTTCGGAGCTAGTGCTCTGTGAGCCCTTTCTATTTCCATTTCTTCCTGCATTTCTGTCATTCCCAGGACCTTCGGGATCCATCCTTTTATAAATTCCTTCATGTCTGTGCCTTCTTCGCCCTCCTTCAGGCCCATTATTTTTATGTTGTTTCGTCTACTACAATTTTTCAACATATCAATTTTCTGAGATAACAACTCAATTTTTTTTGTCACTTTCTTCCAATTTTTCTCTTAAGTAATTTACTTCAATTTCCACAGCCGTTTCCCGCTCTTCCACATTCTCTACTCTTTTCCATATTTCTGCCATGACCAGCTCTAAACTTTGCATTTCATCTTCTGCTCTTTTCATTTTCCTTTTAATTGCACTAAATTCTAATGAAAACCATTCTATTAAAGATCTTATTTGTTCTTCTAAAAAAAGCTTTATCTATATTCTGTCCATCAGTTTTACCTTCTATTTCTCTGTGAAGATCTTAGTCTTCTTCTGTGTCTGTACCTGTGTTTGTGTCTTCTTCTTCTCTTCTTTGTGTCTGTGTTTCTTCTGTGTTTCCTGATGAGCTGCTTATATCTCTTTGTCAGGCCTCCTCTTGCTGGGCTTCTTGCTGTTGGTCCTCCCCTCCTGGGCTGCTCGTCTGTCGGGCCTCCTGCCGTTGATCCTCTTGTCGGTTACCCCTCCGTCTTTCTCCCTCGTCTGTTTCCTTGCTTCCTCCTCTGCTGCCTTCCTCGTCCTCCAGCTGAGCGCCCTGGTGTCGGGCGTCCCTCAGCTGTTCTCACTGTGGCTGCCCGCTCCTCTGTTGAGCCCCCCTCCCATCTTTGTCCTCTTTTTCCTTTAATTGTGCAGCTGCACACTGTTGTTTGGCTCCGAGACCATTTTTGAAGTCCACCGGTCGGGAGGTCGTGACTCCGCAGGGCAGGCACCAACCTCTGGGATTGGGCACTCCTCGCCACCACAGCTCCCTGTTCCTTCGTGCCGGTAAAGCCTTCCTCTTTCTTCTCCGGTGACTTCCTTTTTTTCTGATTGTTTTTACTTTCTCCTTGTGTGCCATCTTCTTTCTCTTCTCTGTAACTTTATCTTCTATTTCTTATATTTTATTTTTGTTGTGCTTTGTCTTTTCCTAACTTTTTTCCTTTTTTTCTGGAGAGGGCTGGTATTCCCGACTGGCCACTATTCCATCACATGACTCTTCTGCCTGCGGTTCAGTTTAGACTGCAGGGGATCCATGAAAATAACTAAGGGTCAAGGAGGTAAAATGTCAGAATGGGAATGAGTCTCTTATTCCCGTTCTGATCTTTGTACAGAGGCTGCGTTCTGTGAAATTGGGAATAATTGTGAAAAAAAATAGGACAAACTTTTTGACTGATAATTAAATAATAAACTATAGAGTTGAAACGCAACTTTTTCTTTAGGGATGGTAACTTTATCACAGCTTCTTTCATAATCATTTCATTGGATAGTTTATTATTTATCCAATATCAGTGGAGCCAAGCAAATGAATGCAAAAGATCAAACTTGAAATATTTGCAACGAGAGAGATTTAAGAATGATGTGAAGGGCAATGTCTTCATTGTGATGGTAGTCCATATCTGAAACAAACTGCCAGAGGGGATGTAAAATCAAGTACAATTTTGATGTTCAGATGACATTTGGACAGTGATATGGGTAAGATGATTAAATTGAACTAGCCCAGAATGCCAATGTGGTTGGCGTGGATGAGCTGGACTGAAGGGCCCATTTTATGCTCCACGACTCTGCTCAGGTAGAAGTGCTGAGTAGATATCGGTCTTGACCCACCCCCATCACCAGATGTCCTCACCATTACTGAGCCAATTCAATTCACTCCATGTACTGTGAAGAAGCAGCTGATAACATGAAAATAATTTAGAATGGTCTGAGGAAATTTAGGGACCCAAATGGGTTAGAGGTGTAAAAAGAATAGATGCAAATACACAAATTACAAAATTTAGCAAAACTTGGTAGACATTAGAACAAAGCTGTGGCTTCATTTCTGATAAAAAAGAGCCACTGATAAGTGACCTGATTCAATGTCATTAAAATTAAGATTTTTAAATTGTGTCAACTTGTTTGAAAATAAACTTCCCACAGAACAAAGACTACTTTCAATTAGGACATTTTGTTACTCAAAGCATTTTGAATCTTTGGAATTGTCCATTCCAGGGGCCACTCCACACCTTGTTGTTGAATATATTGAAAGCAAAAAATTGATGTTTTTGAGGGATCAGGCAGGAAAGTGATTTTTCAGTTGGAAAACCATGGTTTTATTAATTGGAGAAATTTGAGGAGCCATTTAGCCTAATCCTGGTCGTATCGTCCTTTCTTATTAGGTATGCCTTTGCTGTACTGGTTTTCCAGGAGGATGACACTGTGGGGCAGCATCTCCTTCAACCTTGCTGTGTTTATCAATCTTGTCATTGCCTTCTTCTATCCATATGGAGAAGAAACCTCAATGGGTAGGCAGTTAATGATTATTTGATATTAAAGATGTCCACTTGGATGAATGATTCTGTGACTTTTTTTTATCTCATTGTTAAAGAGAGGTATGAACTGAATTAAACTTTAAAAGGAAAATTCCAAATATTTTGTCATTCCAATAAGGAAAATAAAGTATCGTGGTCTTGGAGAGATACACTATAGAGGCCGTCTATTCATATTGATCATTCACCCAAATTTACGTTAATCTTCAGTACTCCATTTTTTTCTCCCCTAATTATCGCCACCAGTTGTTAGAGGGAAACACAAAAGTCTGCTGATACTGTGATTGTAGTTTAAAAAAAAACCCAAAATGCTGGAGGAACTTCAATGGTCTTGCCACGCCCACAGGAGATAAAGATATATTGCTGATGTTTCGGGTTCTTTCCTGCAAGACTGGCTGAGTTGCTCCAGTGATTCGGTGTGTGTTTTTTTTTAACTATACCAGTGGTTCCCAACCAATGTTGTTCCATGTGGGCAAGCGTACAGTGTTTTTTTTTGTTCTTTAAACATGTCAGATAAAATACTTTAAATTAGATAAAGATGCGTTCCTTACAGAGCTGCCTATGAATTGAAAAGATTGTTCAGTCATGGCGAGAAGCCAGGTGAGCCTTAGATCAAAAAATGTTGAGAGCCACTGCTTTATTTTCAACCACTACCGACACACAGGGTCAATTTTTTATCATTTAACTTCGCAAATTACACGTCTTTGTGATGTGGGATGAAACCAGAGCACCCAAAGGAAATCCATTTGATCACAGGGAGTAAGTGCAAACTCGACCCGCACTGCAGCCAACGTCAGCATCGAAGCTGGGTCTCTGGCGCTGTGAATAAGTGACTCATCTAGATGTGCCGCTTTATTGGTACCTCTTTCCCTTTGGTAATCAATTTTTTATGTTATAATAGTACTTTATAAAACTGAAATAGGGCTAATGAAAAACAATGAGAACTAATTACACCTTGATTCAGAGACTTGTATTGAGATGCTGCGGTGAAGAAATGTGACCCTCACCCAGTGCACCATAAAGAGAGGAAAATAACAAATAGAGACAAGAAGATATTGTAATTAGATTGTTCCACTCCTATTATTTTGGCCCGAGGTAGATGGTTCTATAACTTTGATTGCCACGTTTGATTTGCAACTACTGTAATTATCATGCAGAGTATAGACAGACGGATGCAATGTCAGCTTCCTATTGGCATCAGGCATTGTCTGAAGCCATGATATAAGGTTTCATAATAGTCTTAATAAATATATTGTCACTTATGAATGACTTCCGTTTGGGCTCAAAACACAGCAATAATCCAAATTTATTTTCCTTTCAGGAGCCCTCGATTCATCCTTTCTTTCACTTGTCTTTTGGAGTGTGATTGGCTTCTTAGTTGTTTCTTTGTTTACCAAGAAATATGGTATCAGGCCACTAATAATAGCACTGATAATTCGATCGATCTATTACATAGGAATAGGCTACACATTAACAACGCTGGGATTACTGAATGTAAGTACAAAATTGATAATCTTCAAAATTATTTTGAATTGGGGCGGCACCGTTAGCATACCTGTCACAGTGTTAGCGCGCAGGATTTGAATCCGGCGCTCTCTGCAAGGAGTTTGGATGTTCCACCCATGTCTGTGTGGGTTTCCTCCAGGTGCTCCAGTTTCCTCCCACCGTTCGAAACCTACCAAGAGTTGGAGGTCAATTAGGTGCAATTCAGCTTGTGGGCCGAAGGGGCGTGTTACCATGTTGTATGTCTAATTTAAAATTTTTTTTAAAATTTTTTAAAGCATGCAATGGTTGGTTTCACTCTTTAATCCTTATTGCCAAAACAATTGTTTAACAATAACATTGATCTTTTCTGCTTTTAGTTTGTTTGTTTTTTTGGTTACCCAGTTTATTTGTTGGAAACATAATTCTCCAAAGAATCATAGAAAATTAATACAAGGAGGGCCCACTTGGAAATGAGCAGATCAATAGATAGTCAGATAATAGGGAGGCACATATTTAATTATAGTTGACAAGACATGACACTTCAGTTTGTTTGCTGGATTAAATTGGTAAAATTCCAAGATCCTTGCACACAATCTCTGTTAAATTAATTTGTAGATCAGTTGACATATGGACATAGTTGTACAGAAATCCATGGTCCTGAAAGCTTTAGGTAGTTAACGAAAAAAGATTTATTCCAAATAATGGGACAAATTAGGTAACTCCAATACGTATGCATGTGTTTAAGGCTTGTACTGTGTAAAATTAGAGATTCATTTAGAAATTAGATTAATTTACAACATCGCTGTCATACAGTCCCCGTCACCTGGTTCATTTCTTAATCACCGATAATAATCTTTACTTGCTACTGCATGTTTTATCTCATGTATCGTAAAGGATCTATCCTGTTTCTTAGATAAATACTGAGGTTGGCAGCATTAATCACAAAGAAAGCATTTACTTTCACAAGTTCCCTGACCACATCTGACACCAGCTCAACATGAGCTGCCTTGTCGCCTCCACTGCTTCCAAGCTGTTGAACTGGTTCTCAGCGACCACTGCTAGCTAAGCAGAAATGCCCTCTTGCTGGAAAGTCAGAACCCATTGCCTCCGCTTGCCAAATGCCAGCAATCAGCAGAAACAATATTACACTCTAAATGCTGTAAATTTTTGGTTGTGTGTCACTATACTAATAATTAATTTTAATTTATTTCTGTTGTATTCAGCTCATCAACAAAATTGTGTATTTGGTCAGTTTTGTGGGCAATGGTGGGAAATTTATCATTGGATACAAGGCAATGATAATGGACATGGAGTTCCTATATCACATTGGATACATACTTACAAGTGTGCTTGGACTTTTTGTGCATGAATTTTTCTATAGTATCTTGGTAGGTTCTATTTTCATTTGTGACTATTTTATTCAGAGATAATTTAGCAGAATAATCAAAGAATATTCCATCTCACGTGCTACGTTGAGGTCTTCTCGCCAAATACGAGAAGCAAAATGTTATTTTCACTGGGGAAAAAAAAGTGTTTATGTCATGTTGCATTTATTAAACTCAGAAGCAAGATTTAAAATGTACAGTAAAACCACTGGTGTTCAGTTCCTATGGGGACTGGTAAATGCAGGTAAGTGGATTTTCCAGTTGCCTGAGATTGCGTGTTACGTGAATGTTACCAATTTTAAATACCTATGGTATTTTCTCTTTTTGCCAGTTGCTGATTGCTTGAATTCTGAATAACAGGGGTTTTACTGTATGATCTAACTGTTCCTCTATTTCATTCACCATTGTCTATGAAATGATTGTTTTAAAATATTTCAATCTCTAAGTAATTATAACTCAATCCTGTAATAATTTATTCATCTAATCACTTCAAAACAAGCATTTAGAATGGAATGGTTAAGATTAATACAATGTACTGAAATAAAGAATATGATGGTTGAGGATTTGTTCATCCTTTCAGCTTGTGAGCACACTGACAACTTTAAGAAACTCTAGATCAGACATAACAATGTCAGCTAGCCTTTCCCATTTATCATTGTAATAATGTGGAGGATCGTTGTTGATCCTCGATCCAGGTTCTGGGGTAAGGTCTCGATCAGCAGTTTGCTCTTACTTTTCTTCCGTCAATTCCCTTTACCTGCTGCACAGGTCTGTGGGAGATCTGTCTCCTCTGCAGAGGATCAAGGAGCTCCCCGAATATACAAAGGCATAAATTCTCCATCTGAAATTAGCCAGTCTCAAAACAGTCACCTCATAGGCAGCAAGCATGATCCCATCCGCATTAAAGCAACACAATGTCCATTTACACGGTGCACCATGTTGTGAACTAATCACACAGCTGTCTCCCTCCACTCCGGTATTTTTGCAGGTTTGGTTCCCATAAATCTTGAAAGTCACATGATTCCAGAGAGAAACAGGACTGTTGGAAATTTATCAGTCAGGCAGTTATTATCAGACAATTCACATCCCAGAGTTTCTCGCTGTCCTTGGTCAGAGCTAATGGAATTTCAGCTTGGTTGTTGTTGGCTGGCAAAACACATCCTAACCTCACAGTCCTTAGGCATCTGCAATTGTCTCAGCATTAGCATTAACCAAGTTGTATTTATGTATTCATATTTTGGGTAATTAATTAATGTGTTAATGTATTTGATGTATTAATCAAGATCATTCTAAATTAGAAAGGGCCTTACTTCCATAATAAACACTGATTTTTTTAAATATTTAAATTATTCTTGTTTTTATTGAATGATTCATTCAATAAAGATATTTTTGTTGATAGGTTTACACTGGAAAAGAATAGTTACCAAGCCTTTTCTTTTGTAACGTGCAAGATCAATTGACTCTCAACCAAATCCCAAAGTCAAACTTTCAATGGAATGTCTTAACTACACTTGTGTGAAATGTTCCTATTTCTCTTTATTGTCAAATTAGAGATAGTTGTTCCACATCACACTGTGAATGTGAGATCTGGTCAGAATCAGATTATTCTTTCTCAGCTCCATGTCAGTTGCATTTATCTGCTGCCCCAATGAAAAGAGAGCCCTCCATACCATCGTCTGATTAAAATCCGAATTACTGAGAGAAGGAATGTATTGTACAACCCGGTCCTTTACTTAAATTGCCTTGCAATGTAAAAATTTGGTTAACGTCTGATCATGCATATTCAAGATCATAGCATTGAAAAAAAACGGCTAAAAACTGAGAAATCTAAACGGCATTGATCTTTTTCTATATTTCAGCTGTTTGATTTGATCTACAGAGAAGAGACTTTGTTTAATGTTATAAAAAGCGTGACACGTAATGGGCGCTCCATCCTCTTGACAGCCGTGCTTGCTCTCATCCTTGTCTATCTCTTCTCAATTGTGGGTTTCCTCTTCCTCAAGGATGACTTCATTTTGGAAGTTGACAGGTTACCAAACAGCAAGCCTTCAGGTAAATCTAGTTCAGTGCTCCATCACTTTGCACAAAGGATTTGGGCTGTTACTTAGATAATGCTGTGAAGCGCAGAAGTATGCAGACGCTGTGATTGTAATAAAACACACAGTAGATGCTGTAGGGACTCGGCCGGTCTCGTAGTGTCCACAGAAATCAAAGATAGATTACTGGTGTTTTGGGCCTGAGCCCTTCTTCAAGGTTTAAGAAAAAAAAGCAGGCAAGCATCTGAATAAAGACTGGGGAGAGAAAAGGGGAAAAATGGGGGGGGGGGGGGGGGGGTGGGGAGTCCAGACCAACAGACAAAAGCTCATTGGATGTGATAAGAAAAGAAAGGTGAGAATTGATTTTGGCTTTCAAAAGGCAATCGACAAGGTGCCACACTTAAGGCTGCTAAACAAGACGAGAGGCCCTGGAATGACAGGAAAGATACTAACGTGGCTAGAGCATTGGCTGATCGGCAGGAAACCGAGAGTAGGAGTAGAGGTGGCAGATGAAATGCAATGTTGTAAAGCGTACATTTATGCACTTTGTTTGAAGAAATAGACTATTATTTAGATGGGGAGAAATTCAAAATTCTGAGGTGCAAATAAACTTGGGAGACCTTGTGCAGGATACCCTAAACATTGATCTCCAGGTTGAGTTGGTAGTGAAGAAGGTGAATACAATTTTGGCATTCACTTCTCGAGGAATAGGATATGAGCAGGGATGTAATGTTGAAATGCTATAAAACATATTTCAAGTACTGTGTACAGTTTTGGGCACCTTTTTTGAGAAAAGGTGAGCTGGTATTGGAGAGGGTTTAGAGAAGATTTACTAGAATGATACCAGGAATGAAAGGGTTAGCATATGAGGAAAGATTGTCGGCTCTTGGACTGGACTTGTTGGCCTACAGAAGGATGAGGGTGTCCTCGTAGAGGCATTTTGAATGCTGAAAGGCCTGGACAGGGTAGATGTGGCCGGTATGTGTCCACTGTCGGGGATTCTCGGATAAGAGGACATAACTTAAGGATAAAAGGGTGTCAATTTAAAACAGAGATATGGAAAATGTCTTTAGACAAAGGGTTGTGAATCTGTGGAACGTTGCCACAGGTGGTTATGGAAAGCAAGGTTGTTGGGTGTAGATTAATAGGTATTTGATTAGATAGGGGAAATCAAGGGATACAGGGAGAAGTCCAGGGAGGTGGGCTGAGATCAGCTCATAATTAGAATGGCAGAGCAGACTTGATGGGCCTACTTCTGTTCCTATATCTTGTGATGAGGACTTTTTGTCCATGGTGCCAAACATGGTGTAATGTCAGCACTTTTGTTTCTGAGTCAAAAGTTGGATGTTGAAGTCTCAAACTTAATCCAGGCAACAAAAAAAAACTGCAATATTAACTGCAAGTTAATTAAGTTGGATCGTCAGAGAATATCCCCGAGGGCTATTTTGAATATGATCAAGGGAGATATCCCTAATGTGTTGATTACAACTTAAAATAACTGAAATGGGGTTTTGGATCCTTTTCACATTCTTATGTGTAGAAAATTACTTGGCACAAAATGGCTGTTATTTTTAACCTGTAATAACAGACTGCACTTCAATAATTCTTCTTTGTGCTTTAACTGCTTTGGAACATCAAAGTAGTGATAAAGTTCCAAGTCCTTCTTATTCAAGGGCTGATGAGTGGGGAGTGTAAAGTATAATAAAATAGGTTCCCCCAAAAAAGACCAATAAAATTAGATGATAAAAATGATAAGATTTTTCGAGCACGAACAGCTTTGAGAATAGGGGTAAAAACAGAGCGAGGTGCAATAGCCGCAGTATTAAATAGATTATGTCTGAATTTTTTTGTTTTTGATAGGTCCCTTTGAAGTCCAAGGAATGGCAATGAAGGATTTCATTAATTCTTGCTCTGCCGATGATATAAACTGTTCTGCAGGCCTCTTGGACAGTATGACACAAGGTTAGCTTTTTCAAATTTAAACCACACAAAACAAATGTGTCAAAGCTTGCACCCCAGTGTACAGGGTTCATAGGCCATAGCACAGCAAAAGATGTGCATTGAATTAATTTGTGAAAATGTTGCTTATCCCTTTCTTTGCCATTTCCTACCCATCATCTTCAAGCTTAAATTATTGATATTCTCCACTTCCTTGTTGGTAGTGGGTTGCAAGTTATTACCAGTCACTGCACAAAAATATGCTTTTCCTCACAATCTCCTTATGTTTTTCAATCAAAACCTTAAACCTATATCCCTGATCCATCAAGCAAGCAATTTGTCTTTGTCTGCGTTCTAAACAGAGGCCCTATGCTCCACCCCACCCCAGCGGCCACGGCAGATTTAAGTAAATGACGTGCTTTCTTATCACCTCACGTAACATAAATATTTCTGATTTTTATGAAGTCAGTGAGATAGAAGTATTGAAAAAGAAAACAAAACTTGACTGCTTCACAGGGAATGAAGCCCGTAAACTTTGAGCAAAGTCCAAAGGGGGGTGAAAACTGAAAAAAAGTGAAGAATTTCTGCTCTATGTGATCTTAATCTGTTGTTAAGGCAAACAACCATTTGGTCTTCATTGCAAAGGGGTCTGGAGTTTTTGATGTCATTGCACAAGGTGTTGGTGAGAACTCCCCTGGAATACTGTGCAGATTTGATCCCCTTCCCTAAATAAAGATGTAATAACACTGGAAGCAGAACAAAGGAGATTAATTGGGCTAATTCCTGGGCTCAGAAAGTAGCTTGGGACTGTATTCCTTAAAGTTTGGAGAGAGTCTCAAATGACATAATGGCAAGATAAAGTGACAGCAATTTAAAGCTGAGTTATGTTAAAATTTCTTCTCTCAGAGCGTGGCAAATTCTGGGAAAAAAAATCAACATAATAAATAAATAGATAAATAAATAAATCCTGTTGAAAGATGAACCAGCTGTTATCATTGATACATTCCTGATAGTCATATTTAAATGTGTGGACGATCATCACTAATCTCATCTGATTCTGTTCATTTGTGTCAACAGTGTCCGCACTTTAGAAACTTTTTGAAAATCTAAGTCTTTATTTCTGCATAGTCATTGGATGTAGAAATCTATGGATATTCCTGTTCTGGAGCTAGAGTCATTGAAATGTTTAGGGGTTCTTAAACCAAGATGACCAGTGTAGACCAGAATTAAATTTAGGATATTCCAGGAATGAGGCACTGTAACATCTGGCCATGCATTTTGGACATTTGAAGCAGCTTTAATGCAATGTTTTAATAATATTTAGACAAATGATTGCATTCATGTTATTAATTATAATGAGCAGACTGATTAGAATGTTCAAAATCAACATACAGATATTTATTTACAAATAGATTTTACTTTAAAAAATCAGATTTGATTAATCTTATTATTTTAGAATTTTACCTGGAAAAGACAAGTGAATAGACACTGTATTGTTTAAATTTTGCTGTGTACACTGTCAAGGGAGACTGTCAAGCATTTTAACAACCATTTCAAAATCCCTCTAAATACCCACAGGTACTGAGTGACTTAAGCAGGCAAATTAAATTAAAAAAGCAAAAATTGAGGAACCAGCTGAAATAGATGCAATTAATGGTCTTCGCCTTCTGTATTGATCTGGATATCTTGCATGACTAATGGATTACAAGTTCCCAAAAGTTATGGCATAGCTTTAAAGTTCATTAATGAGATCATGATTGGACACAAATTGGAAATAATGGCATGAGAAATCAAAAATTAGCATCAAAACTGAGTCACTGTAAATGTGTGGAAAAGAAAAAGTGTATATCATGGCTATTGTGATTTATGGTGTGAAAAAAAAAAAAAAAAAAAAAAAAAAAAACTGATCTTGAACATAAATGAAGATGAGTAATTAAAGAATAGTTTTATTTCTGATGTCCTTGTGAGAAGCTTGTATTAATTATTCCAAAGCTCAGTGGGAAATGTGGTCATCACTTCAGTATAGAGTAGAATCCAATAGCTGTGATATGAATGGCTTTTTGGTTACTATCAATGATCAACTGCTGAGATAATTTCTGACTGTTCTTTAAGTAGTAATGTGTTGGGGTAAGGGGTGATGGAAAGCTAGATTCTGTGCCAAAATTCATCTTGGAAAATGAGTAAATGGATCCCCTTTTTAAAAAAAAAAACAGCCACTTTAAATTCCTGTGCAAGTTTCTGTCTTTTTTTTTCAATCTTTATTTAAAAGATAATAAAAACATAACATACAATCTAATAACAATCAAAAATTAATTTTACAGAAATATATATTAAAAAAGCAACCCAACAACAAAAATAACTGTCCCACCCACCCACCCCATCAGCCAGCTCATTTAAGGGGAGCCAAAAATATGAATTATGTAAAAAATATTATGTATTAATAACAATTCAGAGTCTATCTAAATATATATATTCCAAATATGGAAACCATTTATCAACAAAGAAAGAATAATTATGTAAATTATAAGTAATTGTTTCCATAACAATACAAGCTTTCAATTCATTATGCCAGTGTGCTATATTAATCTCTGTAGTATCTTTCCAGGCTCTAGCTACACATTTACGCACTACTGATAGCACTAAACGTACAAAAGCAATTTGAATTTTATCCAGCCCCATTCCTCTCAGAGAAGCCATATCACCCAACAAAAAAAATAGTTGGATCTAATGGTAATTTAAAGTTATATAATTTTTCCAAAACTATCTTAATTCCTTGCCAAAATGGTTGAACTTTAACACAAGACCAAATAGCATGTAAAAAATGTTCCAGTACATATACCACATGTAAAACAAGAATCCAAATCACTAAACCCATATTTTTTCAATTTCTCCAAGGTCAAATATAATTGATGTAGAAAATTATAATTAACCATTCCATATCTTACATTAGTCAATTTAATTGCATGATCCTGACACATATCCGCCCAATCATCTTCAAGGAAAATAAACGCTAAGTCACTTTCCCATTTAAGTTTAGATTTTTCCCAATCTGGTTTATCCATATTATCCTGTAACATGATACATAACCATTCTTTGGTACAGTGGAAATCAAAGATTCAAATCTCGTCAAAGTAGGTAAATTCACCTCTCTACCATAATTATCTTTTACCAAGGCTCTGAGTTGATAATATACAAACAAAGAATTTACAGATATACCAAATCTTTCCCTCAACTGATTAAAAGAAAGAAATTGTCCCTCTTCAAAACAATCCTGTATTGTCTTTATACCCTTAGAATCCCAACTCTAAATAATTATTAAACATTGCAAATTATATAATGGAGTTAAAATTGATAATTTACCTTTTGATCCCAAAACTATATTTCTTTTAATCCAAATCTATAACAAATGTTTCAATACTGGCATATTATGTTCCTGTAACAAATTTGAATGCCAACGAAATATATATTGATGTACCTCAGCCTCAGAAATACATACCATTTCCACCCTGGCCCAGCTAGGGGGTTGATCTAAATCCATCAATCTACTAACAAATTTCAACTGGGCCGCTTCATAATAATTTTGAAAATGTGGTAACTGAAGTCCACCCAACGCGTATTTCCATGCAAGTTTATGCAATGCCACTCGAGCTGATTTACCCTTCCATAAAAACTGCTGCACTGCCTTATTCAGATCCTGAAAAAATCCCTTTGAAAGTAAACAAGGTATTGACTGAAATAAATATTGAATTCTGGGAAAAATATTCATTTTAATACAATTGACCTGGCCAATCAAAGTTAATGGAAGATCTTTCCATTTAATCAAATCTGCTTTAATCACTTTTAATATAGACACATAATTTAACTGATACAATGATAGCATCTACAAACACACCCAAATATTTAATTCTATTTGTCCACTTTAATTTTGTAATAATTTTAAATTCAGAATAATCTCCTATTCCAACTGGTAAAATTTCACTCTTATCCCAATTAACTTTATATCTGGATATTTCTCCAAATTTCAACAAGCACTCTAGTAACTGCTTCAATGACCATTTCGGTTCTGTCAAATATATCAAAACATCATCCGCAAATAAATTGATCTTGTATTCTTCATTCATAACCTTCATCCCTCTAATTTCATCATTTTTCCTAATAGTCTGAGCCAACGGTTCCAAGTTTCTGTCTTTGAATAAGATGAGAAATTCAATGAGGATGGTGCTTTGTTGTTAGGTGGGAAGATGGACTTGGTATTCTGTTCAGCATTATGTGAAAACCCACGTTAAATCAATTGATATGAGTTGTTGATTTTGGCAGTGAAATTAAATTGATTGGGAAATATTGATTTTTGTGTTAAGATGGTTGCAGGTTCTCCTCTGAAACTTTTCATTTTGCTGATGACTAGAATGAGCCAAACAGCCATGGAATGAAATGAGATATTTTCTAAGAACATGCAATTATCCAGGAATGTAATAGCATACCGGTTAAATTACTGACCCAGCATTCAGAGGTCCCGGAAAGTCGCCAAGAATTTAAATTTGGGTAATTTAACCTGGAATTTAAAAAAATGTTTCTAACTCAATCCATGAAACTCTCAGATTGTTGTAAGATTAGCAATTGATTCATTCATTACCTTTAGAGAAGGAAATTGAGCCATTCTGTGACTTGGACCAATCAATGCATTTGACTTTGAAGAACCTCCTTGGGGGTAATGAAGGATAGACCATAAATTTTAGCATCACCCACCATCTCCATATTCTACGTGCAGAGGAATTAAAAAAAAAAATCCTTGGAACCCTTGCTCTAGTAGTGATCAGTTAAATTTGTCTCATTGACATTAACTGGGGTAACCTGCCCTAAATATGCAGACTAGCTTTTGGTGCAAGAGGACTTCACAGAGCTAAAAATTGGTCAGTCGAATGGCATACTGAAAGTGAGGAAGGAGACTCCATGGAAAGATTCAGGTGATTGTCAGTGTAAACCTCACATGATTACACACACAAAAAAAGTTGCCTTGAGAACAATAGGAGAAATATTGAAAAATGTTTCTCCAAAATCTTCCCAATTTGGGACATTCCCAAAACCAGTGCTTAGTGTGGCCTCTACAATTTTACACCTTCCACACAATGGATCAACATTGGCATAAAAATTAGATCATTTAAGTTTAGACATATGTATTCTGTTACCAGCTTAAATAGTAATAAACAGTGTCTCGCACAAAATGACGGATCATTAATCAAACTAAGAGTGGGATGTCGGGCTTCATCTGAAAAAGAATCCCATTCCCAATCATTTTTAATCTTAATTGACATTAGTCTTAAATCCAATAAATTATTATAAATATGTGATATTAACCTACTGCCAATCAAAAAATATATCAAGAATATTTAAGTCTGCTAGATGAGACAAAATGTCTAACTTGTAAATATCTAAACAAAATGTCTATTGGAAAGCTTAAATTTAACTGTCAATTGTTAAAAAGAAGCAAAATCTTTACAGATAAATAAATTGTTGTAACTCCTAATAGCTGATCTGTATCATTCTTTAAAACCCTCAGCTTTAACAGAAGGTGGAAAAAAAAGTGGTTATCTACAATGGAACTCACCAGGGAAAAACTATTACAAGCAAAGCATTTCCAAAATTAATTCCATATTTTTAGTCTATTCCTCATTATCTGATTGAGTCAGTTTAGAAAAACTGATAGTAAAGCGGAACCTAAAAGTGCCAACAGAGATGTTTTCCCAGGAAAATTCAATTCCATTTCCATCTAAAGAGGACCAACAAATTAATTGATCAAATTTTAATAGTAAAAGCAAACTACATATATTAATCGGCCAGAGAAAGTCCTCTATTCCTTAGCATTTTCTGAAGATGGGTTTCATTTATGGGTTTTGTTTTCTCTGCCATATATGAAGAAATAATTGAATCTAATGAGTTGGAAAATAATTTGGGAATAAACATTGGTAAAGGTTGGAAAAGATGTAGAAATTTAGGTAAAATATTCATTTTAATTGAATCAATGTGTCTAATCATTTTAATCGAATGTGGAAACCATCCAGATAGAGATACTTTAATCTGATGAAACAAAATTTTGTAGCATTATTCAATAATGCTTTTTATAACTCTTTGTAATTATAACTCCTAAATTTGGAATTGGTCCTTAACTATCTTGAATGGAAAGTTAGAATACATAGAAATGGTCTCTTTAAAGATAAGAGTTCACTTTTTTAGACTAAAATAGATCCATGGCTTTATTCATGATCTGATTATACCTTCTCAATAGAAGGTTTAAGCTTTTAGTACACTGATAGCCAGATAGAGGGTTTTAATGAAGTGGAAAGACGAACTTCCACTGACTAATAGCAGTCGCTACATGATGGAATGACATATTTAAATTTGGAAAAAAATCACTTTGAAAAGATATGGGGTCCATTCATAGATTATTATCATGGTTGGTGGTTTTAGGCTGTTGGACTGCTCCAGCGATACTCTGTCTGGCTTCTGGAGGTAGCGATGCAATCCAGTTTTGTTGTTCTCCTCTGGTTTTTTTATATAAGTAACCTTGATTAGAGGGAGATGTTAGATCAGTGTTAGTTTAGGTTTTAGGTTGTTTTCTTTGTTTCATAACACAAGTTGATTAATTGGAGTTTATATATGATGGTCCTGGACTATAATAGTAATATTAAATGATATTTTACCAAGTTATGGGCAGGTGGCTTATAAAATAATTCATTTTTAATAATAATATTAATTAATAACAAAAATGGAAACTGTTAATTAGAGCATTTTTACCAGTTATATATTATGTACCTGTATTCATTTTGATATTTCCCTCTGTTATGTTAAGACAACATGTATATGAGATTATTACATTGAACTCAATAAAAACATTTAAAAAGAAAGAGAACAATTGGACGATCGTATTCTAATTATTGAACATAGCAATTTTCAAGGGGTGCTGAAGGCTAAGTCTAATTTACTTTTGCTCCTACTTCTGTCATCATAGCTGAGGAAGAGAATGACAAGGAGCGTGCTTGTGACACTCTTTTGATGTGTATAGTAACGGTATTGAATCATGGTCTGCGTAATGGAGGGGGTGTTGGCGATATCCTCAGGCAACCTTCAAAAGATGTAAGTAAATCTTCATTACAATGCATTTGGAAACACTGGTCTCTCACATTTGCAGTTCAAAGCTTAAAATCTTACATACGGTTACCATAATTATTACGACTGTCTTAAAAGCAAGGGCCAGTTTATGAGGTTATCTCATAAATGCTTCAGGAAACCTCTCAACAACTGGCTGTCTGTTTATAAGTTTTATTTACAGTTATTCATTATGCACGAGAAACTGCTTCAATATCATTGCAATCAGAAAGGCTAAAACTCATTATTTATTAGGTCTTTTTGTTTCTCTGCATTATTCTTATTACAATTGTTTCAAAAGGCTGGCTATAAGTGAAGATGTGTACGGAAGAACTCACACCAATGTCTATCAAGTAAAATAAAATGTTAACTTCTCAACTGTTTCTAGTTTAAAGGTTGTTAAATATAATCTCTCCTTTTTTTAAATCTTTATCTCTTGATGATTTCCATATTAACTTCCATTCCTCTTACCAAAAGGATTGAATAGTAAACCAGCTGTGAGGGACTGTCTGCTTATGAGTCGGTCGTTAAAAGCCACTAAATGTGACAAGTGATTTAAGATCAGACATTATCCAATTTCCTTGTGTGAATTAGCCCAACCTGTTATTTGGCATCTGCTCTGATCATTCAAATGCGGATTCTACATAAAGAAAATGCAGGCAAACCAACGCTTTCAGCTTAAAAACATTCAGCATTGTTTACATTTTTAATCCTAACTATGCATTGTGAATATTAGGTGTAACTTTTGCCAGGGCCAATTTGGAGCATGATTGGTAACCTAGGAAAAACTGACAGAGATGTCAGGGAATGAAAAAAAGATTTTTTTTGCTATTGCTAATATTGCTATTCATGTGGTTCAAAATCCAGTTGGAGATCAAAACAATTTGGATAAAGGGATATTAATATCAGGATGGCAAACCTTGATTTTAAAAAGACATAACTAAGATGGAGATTAACATTAATTGTTGGGTTAGGATGTTAAAAATGATCTTTCAAGTGGTCAGTTAAATGAAAGGATAAAGGTAAAAAGAGACCCAGATAAGCCAGGTCATTATGAAACAAAAAGCAGCTAATGCGTAAGGCAGAAAATCTAGAAAAAATAAAAAAATATATATCAGCTGTAATTTCTCTATGATAAGGTACGGAGATGAAGAGGAACAGAGTCAGGAAGCAGAGCGGTCAGGATCAGTGGACATAGCCATGAGACATCAAATATAGGGCTGGGAGGGATTTGCCAGTGTAGTGTGTGCGAATATAAGTATATCTCTATGAAATGGTCTACTTTGTGGTCTGCCTGTTGGCAGAATGTTGTAGCAGCCACTACTCTTGTTTGAGAGTTGTCATTCTTCACTAAAATATCTTTTTTGGTACCTCCACCTCTGTTCTTTGGCTTGGCTTCGCGGACGAAGATTTATGGAGGGGGTAAAAAGTCCACGTCAGCTGCAGGCTCGTTTGTGGCTGACAAGTCCGATGCGGGACAGGCAGACACGGTTGCAGCGGTTGCAGGGGAAAATTGGTTGGTTGGGGTTGGGTGTTGGGTTTTTCCTCCTTTGCCTTTTGTCAGTGAGGTGGGCTCTGCGGTCTTCTTCAAAGGAGGTTGCTGCCTGCCAAACTGTGAGGCGCCAAGATGCACGGTTTGAGGCGTTATCAGCCCACTGGCGGTGGTCAATGTGGCAGGCACCAAGAGATTTCTTTAGGCAGTCCTTGTACCTTTTCTTTGGTGCACCTCTGTCACGGTGGCCAGTGGAGAGCTCGCCATATAACATGATCTTGGGAAGGCGATGGTCCTCCATTCTGGAGACGTGACCCATCCAGCGCAGCTGGATCTTCAGCAGCGTGGACTCAATGCTGTCGACCTCTGCCATCTCGAGTACTTCGACGTTAGGGATGAAAGCGCTCCAATGGATGTTGAGGATGGAGCGGAGACAACGCTGGTGGAAGCGTTCTAGGAGCCGTAGGTGGTGCCGGTAGAGGACCCATGATTCGGAGCCGAACAGGAGTGTGGGTATGACAACGGCTCTGTATACGCTTATCTTTGTGAGGTTTTTCAGTTGGTTGTTTTTCCAGACTCTTTTGTGTAGTCTTCCAAAGGCGCTATTTGCCTTGGCGAGTCTGTTGTCTATCTCATTGTCGATCCTTGCATCTGATGAAATGGTGCAGCCGAGATAGGTAAACTGGTTGACCGTTTTGAGTTTTGTGTGCCCGATGGAGATGTGGGGGGGCTGGTAGTCATGGTGGGGAGCTGGCTGATGGAGGACCTCAGTTTTCTTCAGGCTGACTTCCAGGCCAAACATTTTGGCAGTTTCCGCAAAGCAGGACGTCAAGCGCTGAAGAGCTGGCTCTGAATGGGCAACTAAAGCGGCATCATCTGCAAAGAGTAGTTCACGGACAAGTTTCTCTTGTGTCTTGGTGTGAGCTTGCAGGCGCCTCAGATTGAAGAGACTGCCATCCGTGCGGTACCGGATGTAAACAGCGTCTTCATTGTTGGGGTCTTTCATGGCTTGGTTCAGCATCATGCTGAAGAAGATCGAAAAGAGGGTTGGTGCGAGAACACAGCCTTGCTTCACGCCATTGTTAATGGAGAAGGGTTCAGAGAGCTCATTGCTGTATCTGACCCGACCTTGTTGGTTTTCGTGCAGTTGGATAATCATGTTGAGGAACTTTGGGGGACATCCGATGCGCTCTAGTATTTGCCAAAGCCCTTTCCTGCTCACGGTGTCGAAGGCTTTGGTGAGGTCAACAAAGGTGATGTAGAGTCCTTTGTTTTGTTCTCTGCACTTTTCTTGGAGCTGTCTGAGGGCAAAGACCATGTCAGTGGTTCCTCTGTTTGCGCGAAAGCCGCACTGTGATCTCTGTTACTACATTACCAAATAGCCCCTACACATTAAATCAACAGGCAAGATAGAATTTCACAGTTGGAGGTTGATGCAGAATTTTGTTTCAGGTTTGGGACAATAGAAAGTGGGGTTCGCTAGATAAAGCAGGTGATGATGACACAGTGGATAGATTGGAGTGGACACTATGAATAGATTGGAAAGGTCAAGAAGTACAAGAGTTGTCAGCAATTTGTTTTGTGTCTAGAGTAAGTGGAGATGTCACAACAGTGATTAATATCACAACTCCAGAGAGGGCATAAAACAGAGTGATATGGGCATATGCAAAGAGAGGAAGGAATGCATTAGCGAAGTGGTAAGCACAACGGTATTACTGTGCCAGCAACCCTGGTTCGGATCCATTGTTGTCTGTAAGGAGTTTGCATGTACTCCCAGTGTCTGTGTGGGTTTCTTCTTGTTGCTCCAGTTTCCTCCCACCCTTCAAAATGTAGGGGAATGGACTGTAAGTTAATTTGGGCATCATGGGCTGGAAGGGCCTGTTCCTGTGCTGTATGTGTGTAAGAAATAAAAAAAACATTTTGGCTCAAGACGGTTGAACATCAATGATTTTTTTTTACAATTGTCATGTTTGACAATGCAACTGCCAACCAATGGAAGTGAAAAGTTGGGTGACATACAACATGCAATTTTCAGATCTTTTTAGGTCCAGTACTGTGGGATCATTGAATGTGAAGCCTGGCAAATGAGATAATTCATGAAAATTATTTTATTTAAAATTTTTAGACCATACATTGTCATTAAATACAAAATAAATAAATACGTAAATATAAGTAGATGCTTGATTGTTGTAACCCAAACCTTCCAACCCCTCACCCTCCCAAAAGACCCTGAAGAGAAAAAGAAAGAATGAGTGAAGGAATGTGCATGGTGCCCTCTAGTACAAAGTTAGAACTTAAAATCGTGAAACAGGTTTGCTCATGCCAGAGAGAAACGCAAAGACTGCAGATGCAGGAATCTTGAGTACACAATGAGTTGTTGAAGGAATAAAGGTTCTTGACTCAAAACATTGACTGACTATTTCTGCTCATGGATGCATTGAGTTTCTTCAGCAGCTCATTTTTTGCTTGGGTCATGTTTCTAAGGTGCAGGAAGGAAACAAGCCCACAGGGTTGATATAAGTGTTACAATCTTTGCAGCTGTGTCATGTAGATGCTTCAAATAGGCTTGCCAGGAAACCAGCAGGGTACTTTAATATAGAAGGCACATTGTGTGAAAAACAGGTAGCTTCTCTGTGGATACTTTGGAATCATGTGGCCTTAGAAACCATGTCAAGGTGGCCTTATCTATAATTGTCCCACTATAGACAATAGTGTTGCAAGTTCTTAATATGTGAGCAAAAGTATGGCGAATGGCGCAGATGACACTGACAGATAACGAGTTGGTGGAAACCGAAATGTTGAATGGGTTTTATTGCTCATCTAATGTTATACATGTCCCGCATTGGACTTGTCAGCCACAAACGAGCCTGCAGCTGACGTGGACATTACCCCTCCATTAATCTTCGTCCGCGTAGCCAAGCCAAAGAAAAAAAGAATGTTATACGTATGTTAGTGCATTCAAAGCCACTTTAATGATTGTGAAAGCAGTGATAAACATGGAAATTTGTTTTGGATTCAAACACATATTGAAAATGTGTCCATCGCTTTTTGTTGAGGCAGTTGATCTTGTGCATTCTTGTTCAATCACGTTCAGTCCTAAGAAGTAAGTCCCATATTTTTGCACGTATGGAGAACGTAATTTACAGATCTCGGGTGTAAATCTTCAGTTGAGTTTCCTCCAGTCCTCGAGTGTATGTTAACCTTCGAAGAAGAAGACTAGTTAAATAACGAATTGAAATCTATGGAGTGAATGGCACTTTCGAGCAACCTTTCTTATTTTTCCACTTATTCTTTCACCTTTTTTTCTTCTCACACACTTTCTTGGGGTCTTTTGGGAGGGTGAGTGGTTGGAAGGTTTGGGTTACAACAATCAAGCATCTACTTATATTTACGTATTTTTTTAATTTTGTATTTGATGACATGTATGGCATTCTTTTCAGTTGTATAGCAAATCCTATTCATCACATCTGAACTTTGGGGGATATAAACCATTGTGTTGTCAATGCCAACGCAAGGATTCGATTGTCTCTCTGCATTGGAGGCCAGGAGTGTGCACTTGCTGTCACAGGGAGGGATTAATTGAGAAAATTGGACTGAGGCATTGCATATTTGAAAGGATATTAGTATTGGGAAATGGAGGCATCCAGGAAGTATCTGTGAAATGTATGATTGATTACATTTAAAACTTTGTGTACACAAATCCTTAAATTGTTGAATGACGGTAACTGTAAAGAGTTAATTTCTGATGTATTTAATAAATGCAGACAGTTGATGGTTTCTAACAGTTTCATACTTTTACTAAAGCAGATGGTATACATGAGTGTGAATGTACATGCATTTTAAGAATTCCCTCCTCTTGTTTGTTGAGAGTAGTACCTTCAATAAAGGATGTTTTGATGGTACTACCTCCATTGCAGACAGGAGGGAAATCTGACATAATTGCTGGGCAAAAACAGACAAAGTGGAAAGAAATCTGTAAAATTATGAAGTGTGTGTATGTGTGTGTGTTGTGCATGAGAGAGATGGAGATGCTGTCAGTGAAATCTGGATAAGAATAATTAATTTGAAATGATGTGAATAAAATTGCAATGACAACTGAATCACATCAGAAATGTCAGCTAACAGAGTGGAGATATATTGAATTCAGTCGAAGCTGGGGATTGGACATGGTTGTTTGGAAAACATTTCACAGTAAAAGGTAAATGGTGAACACAAAATTTCCTGTGCAATTTTCAACATGGAGCATATTTTACTGATAACATCTCTGAAAACATAAATTTCTGTCAGTTTTAAGTCATTTATTCAAACTACATCTTCAGATAAACAACAGATTATTAATCACACTCTGCATTGATTGATTTATTCCAGGAGGCACTGTTTCCTGCACGTGTTATCTTTGATCTGCTCTTTTACTTCATTGTAATTATTATTGTATTGAACCTGATCTTTGGCGTTATTATTGACACATTTGCTGATCTGAGAAGTGAGAAACAAAAGAAGGAAGAAATCCTGAAGTCAACCTGCTTTATCTGCGGTATGTACAGACCTCCTGTACTATTTGTTCAAAAAAATAAAAGCAATCTGAACCAAAAATATTGTTGCAGCAATTAAATGTGCAGGTTGAAAGAAACACACATTGGCTTGTCCCCCTTGGTGCGATGAAGCACCTTCCAAGCAACACGAGGCTGCATTTGTTTAGCTTTTATGAATTTACCAGGACGTGTCTTACCTTGACAATTAAAGATGAACTTTCAGAATCCCTGTAACATATAACAGATGTAAAGGAACCAAGTGTATGATCTATAATATTAGCCACCATCACAAATGTACTTAATCCCTTGGAATTATATTTGTTTTCCAGTGATTTCAAGCGCAGTTACAGCAAAAATGGAATGACTATCAAACCCAACAACTGACATTTTATAAGACTGGATCTTTTTATTTCTTGAGTCATGATAAAACCTGAATTTTTGACCAATAAGCAACTGAGATTTTGTTTCAGTGTCAGCCAAAATGCATCTCTGGTCGAGCTGTACCTAAATGATGAGATCTCAGAATTGCAGATTCTGAAATATCAGACCTCTTCCGCAAGAGATCAGATTGTCTGACCCGCTCCTTTTAAGGACTCCCACCTTCAATTGGGCTTCACCTGGAGTCTCTCACCTTTCTGGGGTTTTCCAGCTACTCACTCATTACCAGATCTCGGCATCACATCCATATCACCTGAACCATATAATCGTTTACAGCACGGAAACAGGCCATGTCGGCCTTACAAGTCCGTACTGGTTCATTTGAACAACTCCACTAGCTCCTCCGCAAACTCCTGAGGAAGTAGAGGCTTTCTTCATGATGCCATTGGTGTGTTGGTTCCAGGAAAGATCTTCAGAGATAGTGACTAAACCACGGAAAAAATATTCATGCTCTATTAACAGCTTACAAGCCCTACTTATTTTCATCCTCATTTAGATGCATTTCATTAACCCTTTCCATACCTCAAGCAAATAAAAAAAGAAACTGCATTGCAGCAAGGACAGACATTAAGGGAAGAGATGGTTATTCTTCCCTCACTGACATTAATTATTGACAAGATTAAAATGCTTTATTTGTCGATGTGAATTCTATATAACCCTTTTACCGAAGAAACAAATATGTTGTCCTTTCAAGTCACCACAATTTATGAGAGTTAATATTACTTTTTCTGTAAATTTATCTTTTATGAGCACAACACATGTGTACTTCCTTTAAAAAAAAATCATCCTGTCATCCAGGTAGGGTCTAAGTATAAGTCTACATGATATTTCCAAGGGCATTACCAAAATAAATTAAAAAAATCTTTGCCATCTTTTCCCCGGATATGATAGTCAAGCTTCCTGTTCCCTGCAATCAGTCGTTAAACTACGTTTGACAACATCTTTGATTTCTCCTAAAAACAGAGGCTGAGGTTTTCAAATTGTCCAACTAATGTGTACATCAGTAAATAGTCCTGAAGATCTGTGGCTTTAAATGCTAAAGGTTATGATTGTAACGGGGATGACAGGTCAGAAGCCAAGATTTATCCGAAATCCCTTGGCACCAGAAGGCTGAATGATCCATTGTAGCCATTCCTAATTGTTACACATAAACCCTGCTAGAAATCACACAGGACTGAAGACAGATCAGGATGACGAACAATGATCTGAAGTCATTTCTTTATGCTAATGTGACATAAATGCAAATGATTGTGAGATGCATCCAAATAAATTTATTTAAAAGCCAAGTGAATATTAACATATTCCAAATATGTGAAACAGAACTATTGCCTGAAAAACTATATGTGAGGAAGTGCTTTGTGATTGCAAGGATAGGGGGTGAGGAGGAGGATTTATTTAAATGCAGAAATAAAGATTAGATTCTGTAATACTCTTTAGTTTGGCACCATGCGATTGAAAGTGTAGTTACCAGGGAGTGAAACATGTCAATTAACATTTCCAGAATGTTGGTGTCGCTCCAGAAATTTGATGGGGCTTATCGTGGTCTGAGTGGCACTGACTCATTAAGTTGCATCATTCCCTTTGCACGATTCATTTTTGACCTCGGTTCAAAAGGCATTCCCAAGATGGCAACGTCTGGGTGATTGATCTTGTAATTACTTCCCCCTCCACGTTACTGAGCTTCTGAGCACCAGTCACCCTTCTGATTCTGTGACTGGACCAGGTCCAAATACAACCACTGCCCACTGATCTCCCTCAACGACCCAGACCCCCAACGCAGCTATTTCGCAGGAGTCCTAATGAAGGCCACGATCTTCATTCATTACCTGTCACTTAGCTGTCAACCAAACCCCGAGTCCTAATGACACCCTGATCTTGATCACTCACCAACCCCTAACTAAATTCATCCTCAGTCAGCCACTTCACTAGTTGGCAGCCCAACATGACCTAAAATTAGCCGCCTCCCTGTCAATCCTCCAGCCCTGCCCACATCTCCAGACTCATTCTTCAAACTGGGTGCCAATGCTAATCATAGGGAGAATTTTAAAGTGAACAGCTTGGATAGCTACCAATTACAACAATTCAAAATGAACTTCGGTATAAAGAAAGACATTGGGAATCTTTTTTTGCTGTCACCACTCAAACATTATCAGGTGCATCATTTATGTTGAGAATCCACAAAAATATTCCTGAGTGAAACAGAATCAAATCCTTTGCCAGTACCTCTGGTTGCAAGTAGCTCACAAGTTCTTTATCCCTTCTGTGCCTTATTTTTAGGAAGTTTTTGGGAACAACATTTGCAGAGTTTTATCCTTTTAACAAACTATGAGTAGTGTTAGGTAAAAACATCATGAGCTGGGAATGAGCGGCCCGGTGCTGGGCCGCAACAAGATGCAGTTGTGACCTTGTACTCTCAAGATAAGAGTGGTAATGACAAATTGATGTGCAGCAAGCTAGCAGAGAAGGATAGCAACAGTTTATTCATTGGACAATGTCATGGTATGATAATTTACTAAGTACGTATCCTGAAGTATATAAAAAAAACACCACTTGCTGATAACGGCAGAATGTGCCTTCTCCAACTAACACTGTTAGTTGCATGTGTTACAATCCGGTAATAAAGAACAAAGAACCTTGATTTCGACTCAGTCTGGTGAAAAAAACACCACTTGCTGATAACGGCAGAATGCGCCTTCTCCAACTAACACTGTTAGTTGCATGTGTTACAATCCGGTAATAAAGAACAAAGAACCAGTCTGGTGTCTGACTCACTCATTCATGAACAAAGCAGACCTAACAGTAGGCACATAGAAACACCCTTCCCCAGGGACCACTCCGTTCATGACTCCCTTGTCCACTCCTCCCTCCCCACCAATCGTCCCCTTGGTACCTATGTCTGTGACTGCCCACCCCTCCTCCTTCATCACCACTACCAAACAGACCTTGTAAATAAATCAACATTTTATTTGTGAATCTGCAGGGGTCATCTTCTGCATCTAGTGCTCCCGTTGTGGTCTCTTCTACGTCGGAGAGACTGGGTGCAGACTGGGAGATCACTTTGTTGAGCACCTCGGCTCTGTCTTCTTTTAAAATATTTTATTTTAAAATTTTTCTCCATAGATGTAGTATTCCAAGAATGACTATAATAAAGTTTCAAAAGGAAACAAATTAAAAATTACATACATGATGGTATTTACCATTTACCCCCGCCCCTCCCTCAAAGTAACCAGTACGAAAAATACAATATAGTTATATAGAATATAAGAAGAAAGAAAAAGACTTTACAGATTGCACAAAGGGATTCTAGCACATGTTTAATGATCTTTGATACAATTCAGAGGAGATTTTTACATGTCCAGAGGTATAGGAAGGACAATTTAACATATTTAAACGTAATATTTGGGTGCACGGGCACCTCAGCTCTGTCCACTTCAATAGTATGGATCTCCCAGTGGGCCACCCATCTCAGTTCCCTTGCTGATATATCTGTCCATGGTCTCATGCACTGCCAGAGTGAGACCTCCTGCGAACTGGAGGAACAAAACCTCATCTTCTGTCTGAGCACCCTCCAACCAGATGGCATTAACTTGGACCTCTCCGGTTTCCATTAAAATCCTCCCCCCGCCCCTTCTTCTTTCCTGTTTCCTTTCCCCAAGCTTTGTTTCTTACCCCTTTTCATAGAGCCAAAATCAATTCTCACCTTGTATCAATTAACACCATTTGTTGGTCAATCTTCAGGCTTTATTCTTTCGCCTTCCTATTCTTTCTTATTCCTTGAAGAAGGGTTCAGGGCCGAAATGTCCATAATAAATCTTTACCTCCTATGGATGCTGCAAGATTGGCTGAGTTCCTCCCTCATTTCTTTGAGTTTTTAGTACAATCATAGATTCTGCAGACTTTCATATTTCACGAGTGGAAGGTTTGCAGAAGACGTATTGTGACTTGACAGTATATGAGGTCATCTGTTGCTCTTGCCAGTGATCTCCATTCCTTTGTGCAAGATGGCATTGAAACACAACAATACAAGATGTACTCGATTCTAGGTTCAGTAACCTGAGTTTTTTTGTTGTTTTGCGCAGGCCTTGAACGGGATAAGTTCGACAACAAAACGGTCTCATTTGAAGAACATATTAAAATTGAACACAACATCTGGAATTATTTATACTTCATTGTGTTGGTTCATGTGAAAAAAAGGACTGATTACACTGGGCCAGAAAGCTATGTTGCTCAAATGATAAAGGTAATATTTTAATTAATTATTGTATTCGGTTTTAGCTCATCAAATTTTCAAGCAGTTCACTACTACAGTGAAAGTCCGGATGCTAGAAATTCAGACCTCCCGAGAATCCGGACTTCTCAAAAACTCTTGTCTGAAATCCAGACCACTCAAGAATCCAGAGATCTTGAAAACCCTCTGCTTTTGCATTTGTGCATGTGTACGTGGATACATAAGCACCACAGATGCACAGCGGCAACAAGCGACCACGCATAAGTCGTGGAAAAGAAAAAAATATTTATTTTGTATATTATATAAAAAATGTTTTGTTAATACATTATCGTTTACCCATTTGCTCTCCTTAAATTTGAATTTTGAAAGTACTGTCCAAGAATCCAGAAAATCCAAAATTCTGGACTGAACAAATCCCCGAGCTGTTTGGATTTTAGGACTTTTATTGTACGTAAATTTGTTTGATTAATAAAAGGAGTAGCTGCCCCATGAGCCCCAGGTTCTAGTCCAGCTGACCAGAGATGGAATCTATCCTCAGTTGTCTGAAGTTTCAGCAGAAATCATAAAAATGACCATTTTACTGTATTAATCTCCACACATTTGGGTGTCAGCTGTGAAAAGATAAAGTTCTGCTCCTTACAGCTGAGGGCAGGTGTTTGTGCTTGCGTTCCAGATCCATCGTGAGGAAGTGTTCTGCTCCCATAGGTGCCAATTGTCACAATTTACTTTAAACTGAGACTCCTATCTGTCTCTCCCTCTATTAGGTGGACAGGAAAGATCCAGCAGTGCAATTTTGTGAAAGTGCAAGGACACATTTTTCATGGTGTCTTGGTTACCATAACATTAGAACATAAGAAATAGGACCAGGAGTAGGTAAATCCAGCCCCTCGAGCCTGCTCCATTATTCATTTTCCTCCTATCCCTTAATTCCCTTTCTTTGTAAAAATCTATCCAGTCTTGTTTTAAATATATTCATTGAAGTAGCTTAGACTGCTTCAATAGGCAGCAAATTCCATAGATTCATGACCTGGGAAAAGCAATTCCTCCTTCTCTTCATGCCTAGATCTTGAGGTTATGTCTGCTAGTTTAAAAAAAAAGACATACAGCATTGGTAACAGCTGCTTTCGGCCTACAGGCCTGTGCTCCCCAATCACACCCAATCAACCTACAATCTCGGTATGTTTTGAGTAGTGGGAGGAAACTGGAGTGCCTGGAGGAAACTCTCACAGACAAGGGGAGAATGTACAAACTCATTACAGACAGTGGTGGATTTGAACCCAGGCCACTGGCACTGTAACAGTGTTGCACTAACCGGGCGGTTTAGTGTTTGTAGAATGTCCCATGAAATTCGGCTCTCACAGTTCCAATATTAATGTCATCACAATACCTATTATCTGGCTCTGTTTCAAGGCATCTTGAAAGAATTTGAAGATTCTTCTTAATTGAAGATCTCATAGAGTTGAGGGAAGCCTTGTACTGGATCTGATCAAAGAAGCTGATTTTAAGTTGTTAATACATTTTCACACCCATTCTGAAGTTACTTTAATTAAAAAAAAAGACATACAGTATTGTAGCAGGCCAATTCGGCCCTATTACATCCCATTAACCTACATCCTGAGTATTTTTGAAGGATGGGAGGTAACCGGAGGCCCTGGAGAAAACCCACGCAGACACAGGGAGAACACACAAACTCCAGTCCTGATTCCTGGCATTGTAAAAGCATTATGCCAACCATGCCACCTTAAATTTTTCATTAAATTGATAATTGTGTCAGAGCATATCTATTTCATGACTAATTCCACAAATCTGTCTTTTTTTTTTGTAGTTATGTTATCATCAAAACTTAAAATCCTGTCACATGGATTTTTTTCAAACATTAGTGTGTGATGCAAATATCTGCACTATACAATTTTTCTCCACAAAAGAGGAATGATTTTTTCTCACTGCAGGCAGGTTGGGTCCAATGTGACACACATTAGGTCCAACTCTGGATTAGCAGGAGCTAATCTTTTGAATTCAAAAGATGCCCACACTTTTCTCATACCTTGATGAAGAGCTCAAGCCCGAAACGTTAGCTATGTATCTTTATCTTTGCCACAAAAGGTGCACTGTTTGACCTGCGGAAGATTCTCCAGCATTTTGTTTCTACCCACATCTGCCAGGTCGATTTAAAAGATCCCTCAGCATTACTGGAAGAATGACATTCTACCAGTGTCTGGCTAAAATGTAGTATATTGATTACCAACGCTATTGATGCAGGTTATTTGATGACATTACATTCTTGATTGTAGACCCTTGTGTGAGGATTGACTGCATTTTGTACTTTATTATTGAAGCTTTTCCTTTGCCCAGAGAAAATAAGAGGAACGTTACAAATAAACTTCCTGACATTTTTTTTTTCCATGTATTTAACTCATGCTGGAGGGTTAAACGAATCATGCATTCCAGAATTTGGTCCATTCCCAAAGATCATTTATTGTTCTCTTTTACTTGGTCTAGACCAAAAACCTGGACTGGTTTCCACGCATGAGGGCTATGTCCTTGGTTTGTAATGAAGGGGAAGGAGAACAGAATGAACTTCGAAATTTACAAGACAAATTATACTTGACCATGAAGTTGGTAACAATTCTCACAAATCAACTTACAGATCTAAAGGAACAGGTAAGCATTTAACATTAAGACACATCTTACATTACCTCAGTCATAGAGCAGTGGAGAGAAACAGGAGGGAACAAATCCCATTGTCCACTGGTGTAGCTAGAGGGGGCGCAGGGGAAGCTCATTTTTCAAAAGTGGTGCCTTTCTCCCACCCCTGGTCTGAAGCCTCCACTGTCGCTGCCCTTCCCCCTGGCCTGCCGCCGCCTGATTGGTCTGATCGTGCCTGAACCCCCCCCTCCCCCATCTGGGTCCACTGTCGCCAAAAATTCAGTGCAGCCTACCATTCAACCACTGACTCTTTATCCTAACTTTAGAACCTAGTTACACCCCTGCCATTGTCCACACTAACCATCAACTACCAATCTCACAAGAATCCCCTTTTATTCCAGTTCTCCCTATATCCTACCAACACCCACAGATCTTACCACTCATAGGAACAATTTACAGTGGCCTACCAACATGGATTACTTTGGGAATTGGAAAGAAACTGGAAACTTGGGAGGAAAGCCATGTAGTCACAGGAAGATTGTGCTTATTCCACGCAGATAGCACTAGAAATAAGGATTAAACCCAGGGCTCCGCTCTGTGAGGCAGGAGGTCTAATGCCTTCACCACTGTGCCAATGTGATTCAGGGTTTTGACCTGAAACATCAATTATCCTTATCGTCTACAGATGCTGCTTGGCTCATTAAGTTCCTCCAGCAGTTTGTATTTTACTGCAGATCTGCAGTCGCTTGTTAACAGAGAGGAGTAAAACCCGATATCCGAAATTCAGGCAACCAGCAAAAAAAAAATTAGCTTAGTCAGAGCCTCCCCGATCAGAACCTTTATCCGTAAACTCGGGGTGGGGGGTGTTGGTGGGGGGGGGGGGGGGGGGAGAGTTAATTATTTATAATGTTATTTTTCATCTTTTGGTTGGCTCCATGGAGGGGGAGGAACCTGCAGATGCAACAATGGTTAAATGTTTTCAAAGAATGTGGCTGAAAATAAAGTAAAATATAAATTAAGGTTTATATATTCATGCAAGCAAAGTTTGTTCAGTGTAAGTACAGTATGGTATTTTTGTATTTTAAACTGTTTATTGTTAATGCAGATATATTAGTTAAGTATTGTAAGAGTTTCAACCAGCAAGTACACTTATCTGGCATCTACCAATCCCCATAGGTGCCGAATGCCAGGGGGATTTACTGTATTTTGTTAGTGTTTTGCCTTGGATTATTTTTCAAGATTCTTTTATTGTCATGCACACAAATTAGTTTCCCTTTGTTTGCCCTGCTGAGGCACAACCCGCCCAGAATCACCTAACCCTAAGGCAAAACGGAGATCAGAGACATCATGTCTGTGGATCCCACTACAATTCCACTGCTTCATGTGCTCCTGAAACCTCTGCAGGTCCATGACCTCCTATCCCGTCTAGCAGAGAACCTGAGCTGGAGACATCCAAGTCACTCTCCTCGATCCCTGGTCTCAAACTCCTGAAGCCGTTAGGAAGCTGTCAGTGCCCAAGCCCCTTTAAGAGCTCTGCTCTCCATTAGCACCCTCACAAATCCCAATCCTGTCAACTGGTTACTAGAAGTTTGTCAATAGCAGCTCACTGCCTGTCCTGCTCCAGTACTATGGTCTTCTACCCTGTAGAGTCCTCTCGAAAGCTTCTCCTTTTTGACCAGGGGGTGGGGAAGAGTGTTCTCCTGCTCAATTGCCCTGTGCCGGTTTCTTCCCTGGAGCCCACAACCCTCAGGGTCGACCAAACATGAGCTCTGTCATCATGGGTGCTGGACTCCACAAATTTTTAATGGACAGAAAACTTTATCAGGTCTTTCTGACTTTCCATATTACTTGGATTATTGCAAAATTATTTGTTACATTTGAATTCGATTATCTTAAAATCTATTATTGTTTTATACAGATGACAGAACAAAGAAAACGAAGACAGAGAATGGGATTTGTGGATGTACAAGGCAACCCAACTAATGTAAACCACCAGATGGCTAAAGTCTGAAAAATTCAAAAGCATTTAGATTGGTGTCCATGATATCGCCGCCTTTGAATATTGTGTATTATTGACATGTTGCTTCATCAAAAATAACTAAATGGTAAATTCTCATAAAGAGAATACGTTGGAATATTCTATGGGACCATGGAAGAGATATTAAGATAAGAAAACCACTTTTTGCAAACTACATGTGAATGTAATCAATTGTAAATTAAAAATGAGTTTTGTTCTTTGGGGAAGGGATTATGGTTCCGTTTTGGTGATGATGTCAGGTGCAATACTTTAATGTTAAAATATGTGACTAATACTATTTTCTTACTCTGGGTTTTATATATTTTGAAAGCTTGTGATGTACAAAGTAATTAATTTCTGTTTTACATTTTGGTAAAATTGGGCGGGGGGGGGGAACATCCAATTGCCTTTTGCAGGTATGGAAATATTACCACTCCACAGAATCTTCCACTACTAACTTTTATTAGTTGCTGTTGCACGTCTTGATTAAAATCCACTAAACTGCTGTGTCTGAACCTGTGGGCTTAATAATGGGATAGGAGACTGAATAGTGTCCCCTTAATAATTTAGTCATCATCCCGGGAATGAGCTTTTGTGTGCACTCCCTGTAGCCGACGCTAAATGTACACATAGGCAGTGCCAGTGCTAATATTTGTTGCGTACACAGAATGTATTGGTTACACTACCATTGAAATTTATTCTCTGCATGGAATCTATAAAATTAGTATCCACTTGAGAGATGTATTCTAATAAATTTCATTTTAAACTATTTATTGGAATACGAAGTGTTATATAACAATTTTGCACTCTTAACGAACTGCGAGACAACAAACATGATGCATGGGAACCACAGTAAATTGCTGGTTTGAATATGGAATTGGCTGACCTGTGTAAGACAATAATGGTGGAAGAGTACACTTGTGGCTGGAGATCCATGACCAGTAATGCTTTGTTGGGATCAGTGTTAGGACCCTGTTTGTGATTCACGTAAATCTCCTGCATGGAAAAATGGGCGGGTCGGTGAGTTTGCAGAAGATGTTTTGGAGAGTATAGTTATCAACAAGTCTAAAGATCATTTAGATATGGGGAGAGAAATGGCAGATAGAATTTAATTTGGACAAGTGTAACATGATCAAATGTACAGGGAACGTATACAGTTCATAGCAGATTCCTATAAGCATTCATGTACAGAGGGATCCTGCAAATACTGGTCCACAGATCCTTTAAGGTAGATCTGGTGGAAGACTTGCAGTATGATTGCCTTCATTGGGCAGGGAAACCAATTCAGCCAGATTAAGAATAATGGGTGCCATTCTGATTACTCCCTTACAGAAAGGATGTGGAGGTTTGGGAATGGATAGAGAGATTTACTTGGATTAGAGAGTATAAACTATTAAAGAGGTTGGACAAACTTGATATGTATTCTCTGGAGCATCAGAGGCTGCTGGGTACCTGACAGAAGTGTAAAACAATGGGAGGCATTCAGCATTTATTTCCCAGGGTAAACAGTATCACCTACTAGAAGATGTATATTAGGTGGAGAAGTTTAAAGGTGATGTGTGGAACAAGTTTTCTTTGCAGAATGGTAGGTGCTGGAACAGACTACCAGGAGTAGTAGTAGCAGATAGATTAGTAGCATTTAAGAGGCTTCTAGATAGACACATATATGCAAGTATAAAGGGATATGTATCATGTTCTGTTATCACATTCTGTAAAATTACTCCAAGTAGCTCCATCATAAATGCCAAAGTATTTTGCGATTTGTAAAAGGTAACCCGATGATTACTTTATATCGTCTGAAAGTTGAAGGTATTTTTACTTTCCTGATGCTTTGTCTTGTGGATAACCTTATAATCAATGAGCGGTGAAGCCAGTGGGTTTAATAGGTTCTTGAAGTATGCTTTGATAGCAGTAATATACCATTGTGGGGTCAATGTCTCAGGTGTCTTGTGTCATTGATACTTATCATTCAGTGTTAATTTTTTAAACTTATTTATAAATTTTAAACCACAGTAATAATTACATTCAATTCCAGAAATTATTTCAAAAAATCATACATGTGGTATATATAATCCCACCCCACCATGCCATACTCCCGCTTTCCCTCCCCAACCCCTAAAAGAAAGGAAAAAAAATAGAGGATGCCAAGCAAATAAAACATTTATACTATAACATCTATTAGAGGCTACCAAGAAGTGAGGTTATCAGGCAGCCCATTATATATGCAAACCCAAATTTTGTAAATATGAGGACCATCTTTTCCAAAAACATATTTATCTCACAGATTATAAGTAATCTTCTCTAATGGTATACAACTATGAAGTTCTGCATGCCATCCATTCATTCCAAAATCTATTTCTGACTTCCATAATATTGCTATACATTTCCTGGAAACTGCTAAAGCAATTAACACAAATTCAGTTTGATACATATTTAATTTTGGCCTTATAGCCTTATTATTAAATAAAAATAACCAGATCCTGTGTGAATTTGACCCCCATCATTCATTCCAAAAAATTACCTACCCCAAACCAAAATTGTTTAATTTTAGAGCATTGGCAAGTTGAGTGCAAAAAAATTCCAATCTCAGATCTACACCTAAAACATAAAAGTGTATCAACTCTTGGTTAAATCAAGTCAAATTGGTTCTGAGATTTGTATTGAGCATAATCTTCCTTTTTTTGTGACTGAAACACATTTAAGTTTACACTTTGTTTATTTGTTTCCGACAAAGTAAAGTTGAGAGTCAAGACTGGATTTTCTGAAAATGTAATCAAGAAAGCATTGAATAGCAAAGAGTAATGTCCACCTCCAACTCTACTGAGGATGAAATTGATGAAAGAACAATAACAATACCTGGATTCTTTAATAACATTGAAAGAAATTATATCAGTGATTTAAAATTTTATCTACTGGGAAAGAATGCTCTGTGCATTGGTGTTATATAGTGTTAATCTGTGCTTCTAGCCAATAATGACCCTAAGTGATTTAAATTAGCCAACAGCGTTATGAGCCCAGAGGACCCCAAAACCCTGCAGCAGTAGATACTCACCAAGACAAATGGTTACTTAAACAATGGTTGCTTTTAATTACCTTTAAACATGAAACTTAACCCCCCCCCCCCTTCTAATTCCAAGCACACGTGTATGTAATGTGTGTGTTCAGAAAAATTCTTTGGTTCACAGTCCAATTTCACCTCATTCCTCCAAGTTCACTGGTTGCAGGAAATTCTTATACCGTACATAGAATTTAACATTCATAAAGTTCACCAGGCTTTGGTGCTTGAAAGGTAAATGGTTACTGCTTAGGAAGATTCTTTTTGGTTTTCAGAGAGAGATGTGTTGTTTCAGGTCATCTACAACTGATGTACTTCCATCAGTCACTTCAGTGTCTTCCTGACGAATCTTCTCCCTTCAGGGTTCTCCAGATGATAACCTTTCTTTCAGGTCACCAGAGATCATTTTTGTTTCTCTTTTCAAATAAGATCTGTTAAAGTGTTTGTACGTAACTTACACTTACAAACATTTCCCAATTTATCTCCCATAAACATATACTCTGTCACAACAGCAAGGTGTGCACTAATAGGTGGCTGAAGTCCACCTTGATTGACAGGTGATGTGACTTCCAAATAAATTTCAGATGGGGAGGACACGTGACCACCGCAATATACACAATTCAAACAAGGCAGGGAAGGAGAGGAACGGAGTTAATGGTCAATTATCCTTCACAACAGGTGTAAGGCACAAAAAAAAATAGATGTTTTCTGTTAGAAAGTGTACTTTCTGTACTTAAGTTGATTAGAACAGCTAGTTCTCTTCATTGGCATCTGTTTTACAAAACAAATGACAGTGATATTTCCAATTAGTTTGGTTTTGCATTATTTCAATGTTTGCATCGCATAAGTTGAATTAGGGGTGGTGCAATTGGCAGGAAGGAGATAGAAAGACTCTTTCATCTCTGATAATAAACAGGATGTATTAAAATAGTATTTGCATTGGTAAATATCTAACAATTCTAAGTTCGACAAAATACTGAGGTCCAGTAAAGAAATGTACCACTAATATCATGACAAGGATCTCAAATGCATTGTTCTTCACTCGAAATTCTTCCATTATTCCAATATTGCACTCCTTGAAGATAAACCCACTGCAATTTGCTTGCTTCGAACTGTGCCAGGTTCGGCAGCACAAAATTGTAATCGATTTATGTGAATGGCTACATGGATTTCATTTTTTTAAAAAATGCCTTCAATTGTTTAAAATGATATTTAACTTGTATATTTTTACTTTAAAAATGTTTGAATTTTTTGTGAAATATTTTTAGTTGATTTTAATAATTTGAAATATTTGTTAATGTCAGGAACATTCAGAAACATTCATAATGCTTGGCAGGTTAGACATCTGGCTAAGTTTAACTGATTTGATGTCAGATGTTATTCTGGCCAGCCCACATTTCAGGGAGTTTCCGGGTTGAAGACGTCCGAATTACGAACAACCCAGTTACAAACCGGCAAACCAATCGGAAGTAGAATGGTGTCAACTTTCGTTTCAAGTATGGTTCAGTATAATTTAAATTAAAAAGTGGCGTCTTTCCCCACTCACTCCAACTGTCGCTCCCCTACCCCCCTCACCACTCTGACTTGGCCTGGCCGCCATCATGCTCTGACAAGGCCCGGCTCGCCACTCCCAACACGGCCCAGCTGCCACCCCGCTCGCTGGTCTGACACTGCCCAGCTGCTATCCTGCTCGCTACTCCAAGGCACAGCCACTTTGCTCGCCCTGAAGCGGCTGCCACCCCATTCGCTGCTCTGATACGGCACAGCCATAACCCCCATTGGATTGGATAACTTCTTCAGATGTAAAAATTGGCTCCAGTTTTCCATGTTGTAAATTACCCAAATAAAACTCTTTATCTGCTAATTTTGGTAGCCAGCACCTTTATGAGATGAAAACTTGCACTCCAAACTAGCATTGCTTGTGATCGCATTTGCTGATGGGTCTTGAATTTTAAATGTTTTCCTCTTGGTTTTCTTCTGCTACCAATGTTTCATCTAGTAACTTCCAAGGGTTCACTTCTGTTTGAAACGTATTTACTCCCTCCCCCCAGCCCTTTGCCAAAGTAATATGAAGTTACCAATAAAACTGATGTGATTTATTATTTTTTCTTTATGACATTCATATGGTAGTCAAAAACTGGTTATAGAATCTGTTTTGCATAGAGAGCAATCTAGATTTGCTTACAATACTACATTATATACTGTATTATGTTTAAGATATGCATTGAAAGGTCAAATATATATTAAATATGCTATATAGTAAGATAAACATTTGCCTGACACTAAATAAAGCTCGTATGTACTTGTACCTATTTAAATACAAATCTGAATTAAAAACAGACCTTGGTAACAGAACTAGTATTGAACCCAGGTACTACCTATATATCATTATACTATGCTATTTCATTCTCCCACCCAAGGTCTTACCATTTTGGGCTGGGATGTCTTCAAGTAGTAAACCAACACAACTTATTTGCAAAAGCTAAGTGCACGTTTACCTTAGTGTAGCATTGAGTGTAGGCAATTTGCTGTTGGAAGCAAGCTCTAAAGTAAAATTGATCCAAAGTAAAACAGGTGACTTTGTATTGAATGCTGGATGTTCAGGTTTCCTAGTGATCTATAAGAGAAATAACTGGAGAGGTGGTAGCCATCATAGTGAGATGAGAAATCAAGCAGGGAACATATTGCTATTCAGTCATCACTTTTCTTCCACAATTTTCAGTAGGGAATGTAATTGAATATCACACACATTTAAACATGAACCAATTAATTATTGTACTAGGTTATTATAAATTGTACCCATAAGAATGCTGGCAAATGGTAATGATGTCATTCATTGAGGAAGTGTTTTTAAAAAAAGCTCTATGTAAGTCGATAGAACTTGACTGTGAAGGCAAACTTTAGACTTCTCTTGAACTGAAGATGACAGTGTATTACTCCACTTTGACAAATTTTTATTCATTATGAGGATCACTAGAAATACCACTATTTATTTCTTTCAGATCACTGTCCCGAAGATAGTTGAGATAAGCCATCTTCTTCAACAGGATATTCTAAATGTATGAATAAACTCACTCTGTATGTTGGGAAGGCAGAGAATTAAACATCTAACCCAGAAATTGTGAATGATAATTTATTTACATCAGTATTATCTGAACTTGGAAATCCTGGTGGTTACATGTACTTACTGCTTCAGGCAAGAGCTATAACTTTTCAAGATGTCAAAAAACTGTTGGAAATACTGAAAATCTAAACTAATGAGAAAACATCAGAAACAATAAACCGTTCACATGGAGAGAGGAACTGAGTTAATGGTCAATTATCCTTCATAATTTCTGATGACAAACCTAGTTGTTGATAATAGGCAATTCACCTGTGGTATTCTCATTCAAGGTGTTTAGATTTTTATGTTATTGCAGAATGCCAATGCTTGGATCTTGGTCTGAAAAGTGACAAGTATCATCTCAACTTCCTAAGCTTGAATGTTGCAAGTCATATAATAAGACAGACTTTCATTTTTGAGCTGTCAACAGTAAACACAATTGTTTTAAAATCATCAGAAAAAAATCCATTTCAAAAAGTATCTTATTCTTGTCAGCTCCTGCAGTAATGGTTAGGATCTGATAGTCTCCAACAACCAGAAACATCATCCTTTATGGTGAATATTTCATTTAACTTCAGTTTTATACAAGTGGCTCAGAGGTACACTTAATTAAATGCTGCCTTCATGTCAAGAGCAACTTTTCTTACTGCTGGGATCCAACCATTTTGTACGTTTGTGAAAATGACACAAGTTCATGATGATTGACAGAGGACTTCAAGGGCAGTAATTAACCAGATTAGCATTGTCTGTTTTTTTAAAAATAGATAATTTTCAACGTTGTTAGGTGTATGCTGGTGTTCACTGGAAGTGTGTCTTGTTCCAGAACACATGCAAAAAAATCTAATTTTCTAAATTGGGCGGGGGGAACAGATGGACTGAAATCATTTTTTTTTTAATGTCTTTTTTTCATTGGTAGGAGTGAAGTACAGAAGAATCCCACAAAATGACTTTCACATGGAAGGAGGCACATAAACTTTGAACAAAGTCCAAAGGGGACCATAGCCAAAAAAATGTTGAGAATGGCTGATCTAAATAACATCTTGTGATAAAGAGCTTGAAACAAAAATTGTCCATCATGGACTTTATACCTTTACTCATGCTGTATGACCTTGTCAATTCATTAGGCTCCACTATCAACAGACTCTCTCAATGTCATTTTTTCTGTCGGTAGTCTGTGCTAGAATATGGGATATTGGCTGAGTGAATGTTGCATGTCAAATTATCACATAATTATGAACAGCCTGCTCCAATTTTTGGTATAATTCCAGATGTTCAAAAGACAGCAGTGCAATCTTGATGGCAGGCAAGAGAATCAATATATTTGGGACATGTATAGATAGCAATAAGGAGGTGAGCAGATTTCCCTCTCAAAGGACATTAGGGAGTGTGCTTGTTTTGAAAATTTGGTGTTTAAAGGTATATTCATACTAATTAAATAAATAATTTAAACTTGAGCTACCATTGTGATAAATAATCTTATTGCAGATATTTTAGCCCAGGATCACATCCATAAACACCATAACATGCATGTTAGGTTCTTTAAAATTGATCTTATTAAAATATTCTGTGCTGCTTTACAAGCAATCCTTTTTTGTTAAACTGTAAGAAAATTTGGATTAAAAGTTATATTTTAAAATATGGCCTTTAACATTTGAACATGAGTTTTTGGTATATTTCAAAAGATCAAAAGGAAACTTTCAAATTACTTCAGCAATTGTAAATTCAAAAATAAACATCTAGAAGTCAGACAATTATTTAGCAACTAATATATAAATAACAATTGCAGTTTCAGTAAGATGCTACAGTCAGACATATTCCTTGGCGACATTATCTGGTTTCCCTGTGAACTTCTCTCGCAGTTTTTTCCACATACCTTTTTTCATTTCTTCTACTTGTTTCATATTATCTATCAACAAATATTACAATATGCAATATAAATACAATGTAATATACAATATTACAATATAAATATTACAATTTACAAACAGCATGACATGAGAAAACAACCAGGAAACATCAAAATCACTTCTCATAACTTTAATGTCAAATTGAGCAAGACCACTAGGTAATTAGTCAAGACCAAGAAACAAATTAAAATTCTGTAATGACAGAAACTGAGGTATTAGGAAAACTTCCAAATGCTGCTTCTCAAACATATTCATTTGATATGAAGAATAATAAACAAGTCTTTAAATCAACTTTATCAAAATTTCTCAAGGAACTGTACAGAATCTTTAGGGATAAAAGTTAAATAAATTAAGGTTGATTTGAGGTTTTCAAGAACATCTAGAGGGAGGATAGAGGTGCAGATGCTCAGGAAGAAAAAGTAGTACGCGAGTTTGGGCATCAGCAGCTGAAGCATGTGGCAGACTAATTAAATCTGTGAATGATCAACAGGGGAACGTATACATCTCATGGTTGTTGAATTAGACATTAAAACTAGAGGGCCAAGGCAAAGTATTGATTTGAATACTCAGACAAACATTTTAAAATTGTTAGTCAATGATGGTAAACAGCGTGAATGAAACCTGAGTTAGGATTCAACTTGAGTTTTATCTGACCTCAATTTACAAAGAAAGAGAGGAATGAGGCAGCCAGAAGTTCATGTCATTATCATCTTCAGAGATAAAGAAAACTCGAATACAGGTTGGAGGGGGTCAATCAAGCAACATACTGACAAATTTAACCAACAGCAGCATGTCTTTAAAGGATTGAGAAGCAAGAATTGCTTCCTTTTTCAATGATCAATTTCCTGATTATTCTCTTGTTGGCATCATGGACAGTAAGTTTCTAAAAAGACAAACTTTGAAATACAAGATTTCTTCAACGTAGAAGGACGTAATGGCCAATGTTCAGTGAATTTGTAGAACTATCAAATACAGTTTGTTCTGTTTAACAACTAATATATGTGATGTAATTTTTCATTCTCAACTTTTTTTTTAAATTACAGAAGGCCCCACTGTATCTGACAAAGCTTTTCTTGTCCAATAGTTCACTGAAGGTATTTATCGGTAATGACTACTATTTTATTAAATGAGAATAATGCTGCATATTCAGTTAGTATCAACATTAAAAGTGAAAAAGTCTGAAAATCACCCAAATATACTCTAGGACTAATGTCTGAAGTTTATTCCAAATGTACTTCAAATTAGTTTATCTTGGTCTGAGTAGGGGGTGCAGCACATATTTTCAAAACTTTTGGATTTAAGGAAAATTGCTATGATTCCCACTCAATATCTGACAACTCTTTTTTCATAAACATGTTTTGGGATAGGATTGATTTTGGAGTATGCACACCAATTATATTGAGAATATAAAGATTTACTTGCGTGTGATTAATAGGAAACCAGATAGGATGGCACTGCAACTTAAGAGCTCCAGCAACATGGGGTATTATCCTGATCTTTAATACTGCCCCTGTGACTCCATTTCCTCCCACTTCTCAAAGTTGTTAGGTTAACGAGCTACTGCAAAGTGTCATGAGGTATAGAATGTGGGTGGGGAGTCGGTGGGGAAGTTGGTAAGATTGTGGGAAGAATAAAATGAGATTAGTGTAAGTGGGTGCTTGATGGTCAGTGTGAACTCGATTCTTTTGCACGATGTTTTATTTTTCTTTCACTGCTTCCATTTTTAAAACATTGACTGAAACAACGGACTCAATATCAGTCTGAAATGGTTACCTGTTGCAAGAACCAGTTGACATTCTTCCACTGTTATGCCAGTAAAACTTGTATTTCTAAGACGAGGGTACTAAAATAAAAGTTTTACACTTAATTTTATTGGTTAAAAACACTCAGAACTAGAGTTCAATGAAAAATTAGCAATCATGTCTTGTGATTAAATTTCTTGCTAATATTAAAAATCAACGTGAACTCAGAATTGCTGAAACAATGTTATTCCAAAATTAAGTTTAATTACTGAGTCCTGTATTAATATTCTGATTCCAATCCATTTGCATATACAACTTTGATTCTGAACTTAATTATTTCACTGATAAACATTATCAGATCAGCAGTCATTATATTCACATACATCAATGTATTTTGGCTGGGTTTATCCTGTGGGTTCTTTCCTGTGGCCAATTTCTGTACTAACATTATAGTAAGTTTATATGGTAAAACTCCGATAGTCTGACATAGACAGGATTTTGGAATGCTGGACGAGCAGGACTTCCAGATCTTATTCTCTATCGATACCCAACAAATTTTAATTAATTTTTTCAATGTTATGCAAATATCATATAAAATTTCTCAGCAAATATGGTACATTTAGAAGAAGAATGCAACTGGGTAAAGTGAGCACACCTGTTAGCTACGCACTGAACCAATGAGATTTTCAAATGGTCAGATTGTGGATGATCAGAGCTTTATGGTTTCCCACTTTATACATCAGCCGCTCTTTCTATCAACAGGAGCACAGATAAAATTCCTATTTCTCCATACATTTTACAACTCCTTAAAAAAATCCCCATTCCAACCATATTTGAACCTTTCCAGTGCAAGATTATAAGCTTCAAAAAGATTATTTTGGCAATTTTAACCATTTCCCTTCCTTATCCTTTCTCTAGCGATACCAATTCTGCTCAATCTTCATTTGTCTCAGATTCAACCTCACTATTTTCCCAAAAATCTAGCAAGGGTCTTGGGGTATGAAGGGGAGAAGTTAAACAGTCAGTGATCAGTACCTTGTTTTTGTAATAAGCGGAGTTGATTCTTGCTAAACTTTCATACATCTGGTCACATATCTCTGGATCTGCAATCTGAACAAACACATGACTTTATTTGGAATTGAGAAAGGTACTTATGCAAATTATAACCCCTATTTTTTGTATATAGGGAGGAAACCCACAAGTGTTGGTTAACTGGACAACCTATACTGTACATTAGGATTTTTCACTCTAGATCCAACCTGTATATTTGTGTTTCTGTTCTATTTCCATTCCACATAATCCACTGTCCTCGCTGAAGTACATTGGTTGTTAAGCAACAACTTCAGTTTATGATTTTAACTTATTTTTAACTTATTTAGGGGAAATCCAAATGGGTACAATGTTTTTTTTCTCTTTTCCAGTTCTGATGGGCCCCATTCCAAAGCTTTTTGCATGACTTTTTCAGAAATATTTTGTGGCAGAAAATTAAGCGCAGGAGTAATTCAACAGTGTTGAATAATCATTGCAGAAAATACGCAAGGAGTTATATAACAGTGACCGTTTCCTCAATGCTTAAAGCATTTCATAACTTTTCTAAGCAGACAAACTCAACAATCCAGATGAGTCTTAAGACAATGTGTTTCATGTTAGCTCATTTATGAAATCCATTCAGCAGGTTCCTCTAGGGACAATAGAGAAACATACTATGTGGTAGCCCCAAGTCCAAAGACGTGAACTGGTATGCAGAGTTAAATGGCAAAATAAGGTTTGGTACAATTCCTCATACCTGTGATTTCATTCAGTATTTCTTGGAGGTGGGAGTCACTATTTTGGAGGATCCTTCCAGGACTCAACACTAATGGTGTTGTGATGAAAGCACATCAGCATCAATACATCCTGAGTTTATAGAGGTTTGGTATGACATTGAAAACTCTGGCAAATTTCTACAGGTGTGTGGTGGATAGTGTGCTGACCAGCTGCATCACTGCCTGGTGTGGGGACACCAAGACTCTTGAGCATAAAGCCCTGCAAAAGGTAGTGGACAAAGCACAGGTCATCACGGGTAAAACCTTTCCCACCGTCGAGAACATCCTGGGGTTTGCTGCCGACGAGAGAGCAGCAGCATCATCTGGGATCCACAACACCCAGCCCCTCTCTGTTCTTGCTGTTAACATCAGCAAAGAGGTGTAGTTGCAACAAGACTCGTACCACTAGATTCCGGAATAGCTGCTATTCCTCCACCATCAGAATCCTCAACAACAGACTCAATTTAGGACTCTTATTTTTGCACTTTATTGATTTTTTCCCCCTCTTTTGCAATTGGTTTACATTTCTTTATTTGTTTACATTGAGTAGTTTTATTTTGCACTACTAATAGGTGGTGATTCTGCCTCATTTGCAGGTAAAAGAATCTCAGGATTGTATGTGATGTCATGCATGTACTCTGAGAGGTACCTGGCACAGTTTGGGTCATTGCCAGAGAGCCAACTCTCAAGCTTTCTCCAGCAATCAATACGCCCTTTTATTGGGAAAGAAAAGCGAACGTGAAGACACAGATTTTTCCGTCTTTACATCACTGCACTTAACTCCATAAAAGGTCCAAAGGCGGAATGACTGCTCATTCCATTTAATGCAAGTATAAAGTAATTTAACCTTGGTCACGCCAGTTTCCATCCGCTTGGGGGGGGGGGGGGGGGGGTACACTTAAGAGGTGGAGTGAAGACGCTCTACCTCCTGCATAAAAGGATTGCCGCAGAAAGCGGCTCCAAACAGGAAGGCAAGACGATGGCACCGTGCAGACAGCTCTGTTGCCCCGCAGCGCTGTCAGAGAGCAGCCGATGGTGTCGGTCGCTCCGGACTACATAAAGGACTGCGCAATCCATCTTTTCCGTCCTCTGCATAGAAAGTAAATTCGCCTTTTTTTAAAAAAAACCCCACAAAACTTGAGCAGGCGGTTACGCGGCTTTGGTGCATAATGCTGTGACAGGAGGAGGTACTGAGCTGTTTCAGGGACACTTTTTCCAAATCACAGCTATGTGATGGGAGTCTCCCTCCAAGCCCTGGATGATTGACAATAGATTCTTTCTTGCTATTAAATTTAAACTTTTGCAAAGATTTGCAGCATAAATGATTGACAAGGCCAGGGCTCAGTCTGCAACCTCAAGGAGGGTAGATCAGCTGCTAAAGGACTTCAAGCAGTGACGAGGTTCCTCCTCCACCGATGCTGCACGACCTTCCGAGCACTTCTCCGTTGAGGACTTGCAGCATTTGTTTTGGGCCTCGAGTTTCGGCTGCTGCCCGGCGAGGCTCGAGTCGAGGGCCAGTGGCCCGGAGGCCGCCGGGCCCCCACCCAAACTCCCCGATGGCCGCGTTTACCTGCGTGCTCTCCCCTTCTCGGAACGCCAGCGCCACTCGCTGCCGCAGGAAGGCGCCGAGATCGCGGCCCTTCTTGGTCCGGTCGAGGGGCCACTCCTCGCAGAGCCGGAGGAAACGCCGGTAGCGCGTCGCCGCCATTCCCCGATCGACCGCCCAGCCGCGGCGATGGCGGCGGTTCCGCGCAGGCGCAGACCCGCGCCGACCGGCCACCAAGATGGCGACTGCTCCGCCAGTGATCGTGTGCGTCACCAGGCCCTCTGACCGCCTGTGGCTGCTCACGCTGTCAATCAAGGGGACACTTCCGTGGGCCTTGCAGCTGTCGCTCTCCTGGGTTGGAATCATTCCATTTAATGCAAGTATAAAGTAATTTAACCTTGGTCATTTCTGACATTGGATTCCACACTCCTCAGAGGCTTAAATCTGAAGCAGGGTAAACCTGAAAAGGATCTTTCTTTTCCAAGAATCACTGTTTAAAAGGCAAAGTTGGAATGAATTCTTGTCTATTTTCAACATTGAACAGTTTTGTGTTTTTTAAAAAAATCTTAATTGAGATAAAGATGAGCTGAATGCATCTCAATTAAGCAAAGGAGTTGACTTTTTTTTTAAAAGGAGTGGACTTTTTAAAAAAAAATCTCATAAAGGGTCATGTGTTTTTGGAACTCTTCCTCAAAGGACACAAGAAGCAGAACTGAACATTTTAAATTAAAAGTAAAAGCACAGTTTTGGAGAAACTCAGTAGGTTAAACAGTGTACTTTAAGATACATAACCAATGTTTCAGGCTTGAGCCCTTCCGTCGAGGTATCAACTTTTGACTTCACTCACAATATATGCAAACTTTTGTGTTTTACTCTTGGAACATTTTAAAGTTAGATTCAAGATAAGGAAATGGGGGGGGGGGGGTGGATACAGAGTGCCCACCATCAAATTAGCTGTGAGCCTGAAGAGGGTGCACAAAATCAGTGAACCGGTGCGGACTCGAAAGGCCAACGTGGCCTGTTTCCGCTCCGTAAATGGTTTATATGGTTATGGTTATAATCCTGTTGAATGATAGAGGAGGTTCAGAAGATTGGACTTGAACATTAAGCGGTGGACACATTAAAGGGCAATCTCGGCAAGGTTATTTTTCTTAATCTTATTTCTGCCTTGTTATCCCTCTACTCTGAGCATTACATCTTTCAGCAGGCAAAATCATAAGTTGAACGAACCAACAACAAAAAAAAAACCCAGAGGCTAAATCTATTACAGAGGGGTTTCCTAAGAGAAACGTCACTCAACCTGTACAATTATAGAACCAGACCTTCTCGAAAACTTCTTAGGAGCAATGCACCAGGCATTTTTATTGCCTTCAGCAGCCTCTTGAATTTGACTGTGTGACTACCTACCACTTGTGATGTTTCTTTTATTGTAACAAAGAAATTTGGGTTCTTTTAAAACAACTATGTTAGCAACAGAACTCATCTGTGTGTGGAGGCATCCACCTTGAATCCAACCGAGGTGCAACAAACTAGTCTCTGACTCCCTCTAGTGGTCAGGAGTATCACTAGCTCTACACCACTGACCACATCTTTTGACATCACAGAATGTTTCCTTGTTCTCTTTGCCAGAGAAAATAGTATTGATAGAGTAGCAGAGCTCTGTTGTTCTTCCACATGGTCAGAATAAAGTTGATGAGCCAGTGACTTAAGTGAATAGTAAAATCGTATGTTCTATTGAGATCACTTTCTGTGTGATCCTAGCACAAGTTACGACGTCTTCACCAGTTTCATCACATTTGTGGGACTGGAACAGCACCCCACTTTTTTTCCTATTTGTAAATGCCAGAAGGTGCTGCCTCTGGGGAAATTTGACATGCTGTTGAATATTAAACGTCTACAGGTGCATTTTGGAAAGTATACTGACAGGTTGCGTCACAGCATGGTTTGGTAATTTGTGTGCCCAGAAATCCCAAAGCCTGCAGAAGGCAGAAACCATAGGCAAGTCAATCACAGGTTCCAATCGCCCATCCATTGAATGCATCGATGTGGGGCATTGCCTCATTAAGGCAGTCAATGTCATAAAGAACCTCTTTCGCTCTGGCCACAACCTCTTCTTGCTGCTGTCTTTGGGAAGAAGATGCAGCACCTCTAGGTTAAAAAGAGTTCATTTTTCCCCAAAGGCTCTCAGACTATTGAACCTCCTAAGCACCCCTGGCACCTTCCCCTGTGCCCTCAAGAGGTGCAATACTTGTACCCACACCTCCTCCCTCACCAGGTATGGGGCCCCAAATAGGCCTTTCAATTGAAGCAACACTTCACTTAAACAGCCAGAGGACTTATGTACTGAATCTGGTGCACCCTTTGTGGCATTCTCCACATCGGACAGACCAGTCAGAGATTGGGAGATCGCTTTGCTCAGCACCTCCTCTCCGTTCGCAACCACAGTGACCTCCCAGTGGCCAACCACTTCAATTCCCAGTCATACTCCCACACTTACATGTCTGTCCATGGCCTTGTGTACTATCCCATCCAGACCACCTGCAGATTGGAGGAGCAACACCTTATTTTCTGCCTGGGCACTCTCCAGCCAGATGGCATTAACATTGACTTTACTGCTTTCCATTAAAGCTGCTCACCTTTTCTTTTCCCTCCCTCCTTTTCCTGTCTTTCCAGTTCTTCTATCCAACCAACCATTCCCCCTCCCTCTCATTGCTGCTGTCCCCTCCCTTCTTTCTCCTGCCACTCCCCCTTACTGGTTCTTTTGTTCGGATGCCTACCAGCATTTTCTCATGTTTTGATGAAGTGCTCAAGCCTGAAGTGTCACTTATGTACCTTTGCTACCTTAAGGATACTGTTTAACCTGCCAAGCTTCTCCAGCATTTTGTGTTTTTACTGCATTACACTAATCATAAACTACTTTGATAGTACAAAGGTGCCTGTCTGTGCTATTGTAACTGAACATTATTATCAATCTTTGGAGGCAATTAATCTCTCATTAAAAAAAAACTGCAGACCTAAGTTGCATATCTAGTGAAGAAATTGAAAATTATTCCCACCAATTTGCCAATCCTTTTGTCATCCTAGCAATCAAGTCAATGTTTTCCACACATTTACTGCCCTATGACAATCTTGATGACATTTTTAGCAGAGGGGTATTGAAGTGAAGACCATGATGATCAAGGATCTCGGAAGGATGTTTTGTGTTCCTGCTATCTTGGTGACTGCACAGAGCAGTTTCAAACATTGCATGTTGTTGCTGGCAATTGTACAACTGCATTTTCACTGCCGTAAAGCCTTTATTGAATTTCCCTGCTGCCAAACAGGTATTGGCAGGTCAGACTGACGGTTTATCTGTTGCTTTTTTTTTGACTCTTCAAGATTTCTCTTGTTATTTCATTTTTTTTCCCCCCTTTTTTTCACCCACTCCATCAAGGCAAGCATTTCTAATAATGGATTAAAGTAATTTTGGACCCTTTCTGAAACACCTTCATAAGCCCTCTATAAATGTTATCATTTGCTTTTGCAAATAAATATTCACGTAAAATTTACTTAAATTTCCAATCCCTCAACCTGTAGGAACACTAATTTGACTGTTTTCTCATGGTAAATCAAGCCAGTTGAAATGAGCAATTATGCCAAGAGCTTTCAGAAGAAATTTGCCACTGATGTTCTCTTGTGTTTCTGGTTATTTTTAACACAAAATTTTGTTTTTATTTGATGTTGAAGTTTTGCAGGGTATATTTTACTTTTATTCCACTTTTGAAACAGTGCTAAAATATTTCAAGTGCAGTAAAATCCCAGTTATCAAGCAACTGGCAAAAAAAAAAAATTGTGGAAAATAAATACCATAGGGAAAAAAAAAAGAACGTTTAAAAATTGACATCCTCCAGTGGTCAGTTCACCAATCCCGCAACATGCAATCTCAAGCAAACATAAAATTTAATTATCCGGCATCTACCAATCCCTGTTGGTGCTGGATACTGGGGGTTTTACTCTACTATGAAATTCAATGGCATTGTCAGCATTATTTAAAAAAATATACTTTGTTAATTACAGTTTGAAATAGATTCTTTCTTGCTAACCTCTGTTGCTATTAACTTTATACTTTTGCAAAGATTTGCAGCATAAATGAGCCACAGTTTCAAAGCCTTTAATTTCAGCACTAGTTTTTGATTGAATATTCAGAACAGCAACTCAGTTTGAACCAAGCTACATTCTACAACATCAAATAGTGCTGAGCAATTTGGGAGACATTCATTATTACTAATAACACTTGTTGTTAGTAATTATGAACGTCTCCCAAAATACATTAGGAAATAAATTTTGCAATCTAGTTGTTCTCGCCAAATTAAAAATAAAACAAATCTGCAATCTGTAAGAATATGGCAATGGATCAACACCTAATTCCCCTTCAAGAAAAAGGCATTTTGCAATGAAGTATCTGGACACAAAGCAACAAAGTGAAATTATCTGTATATATTACATTATCCTTAATGGGATATGTTTGTGGATATAAGGGATTATCAGCATTTATTGCTTAGTTAAAACGTTGCATTTTGTATTCTTATTATTCTGGTTTTTAAAACTCAGTAAATGATGTTAATTTAAAACCAGAAATAATATATTTTATCTGTAAAGATACATTATTTTCTTTTGTAAAGCCGATATGTTAATTCTGATCAATGAAACTGTTTGTTCAAAGAAGATTTCTTCAGAAGAGGAGGTGCACTTATTTTTGTTCCATATCTGGAAGGTTTGTTTCAGTGTCTGGACAAATGGTGAGCAAAGAGGTGTAGGAATAAATGTTACACCTCCTGCACTTTTAGGGGCAAGTGCCGGGGGTCAAGGAATATGCAGAATGAGCAGACTTTGGAGTCATGGAGAGAGTGGTCCCTGTGGAAGGTGGAAATGGGTTGGGGTGGGGGAGAGGTGGTGGGGAGGAAGAAGATATTACTATTGGCGTTCTGTTAGAAATATTGAAGGTTGATGTGCTGGATGCAGAGACCAGTAGCGTGTAATCTGAAGTCCAGGAGAATTCCATTCAGTTTGGATGGCTGAGGGGAGAAGCCAAGGAAATAGTAGAGAGGGCTCTATCAACCACAATAGACGAGAAGCAATATTTCCTGAAAAGAAACACATTTCGCACTTTCTGGAATGAAAGACCTCATTTTGAGAACAGATATGGAGGAACTTCTTTCAAGAGACAGGGTGGAAAGAGGTGCAGTCTCAGTGGATGTGAGAGTCAGTGGGTTTATAATGCAGTTAATGGTTCGTATCCTGAGATGAAGACAGAGGGATCAAGTAAAGGGAGAGAAGTGTCAGGAATAGTTCAAGTGAATTCTTAAGAAGGATGGAAGTTAGTAGCGAAGGCTATAAAATTAGTCATTTTTATAAGAAGCAGCAATGGTACAGTTGTTGGCTCAAAGAAAGAGTGATAGCAGAGAAGGTCTGTTCTTTATAACCAAGTAAAAGACAGGCATAGCTGGAGCCAAGGATGTGTCCATAAAAGAGGAAAGTAAGAGGAATCCAAAGCTAAGGATAAGAGCTGGATGCAATTGTTGGTGGAGGGGAATTGGTTGGATATTGGCTGCTAAAAGAAAGATAAAAATAGAAGGCTTTAAGTCTACCTGATGGTGCATGGAGGTGTTCAAAGGCTGGCCATCCACAGTGAAGATGGGACCATGTGGCCCAGGAAATCTAAAATTATCAAAATTGTGGATGGCTTGAGGTGTTCCAAATGCAGATGGGAAGGAATTGGACAAGGGGAAACAGGACAGTGTCAAGGAGTGAGGAGGGTTGTTCAGTGGGGCAAGAACAGGCAAAAACAGCATAATCTTGTGTGTGGACCTTGAGTAATGAGAAATGTGGGGTTGGGCACTAATAGGGGAATATTGTGATGTAATAAGATCTATGACTGTGAGAGACAGTGGCCTGGTATTCCTTGAGTAGTTAAGAAAAAGGTGTTAACTACCCTCTGCAAGCTACAGGTCAGAATGGCACTATAATGGCACTGGCCTTATCTGCATGACTAGGTTGGGATTGGTATAAAGTGATTGGAGTTATGTGAATTTGGACAAGATGCAGATGGAATGGGTGAGTAGATTGGAGTTGGATGAAGTTGTAATGGCAATAGAAATTGAAAAGGCCAAAAGAAGGTAAAAGCCATGAAGAGGGTGTCCAAAAGGCAGGGGAATGATGGAGATGCGAGAAGTGATCAACAATAGAGACTGAGGCTGAGGGAACAGAAAAAGAGCTTGACATGATGGGCCATTTAGGTGGAGGCACTAGGACTGACCATTTAGCATTAGTGAATGGGAGGTCGAGTTCATGGTGAAGATTTGGCACGGGTTGGAGTTGAGGCAATGTTTGGGTTCAGAAGAGGGAGAATAATAATGACATTTGTCATACCCATTGTACAATGTGCATAGGCCCAAAGTTCTTTCTTACTGCAGCTGAAAAGGTATTTATCAAGAAAGACTATAATAGTAATTAAATTAAAAGCACCAGTCAATACATGGGAGAGATAATAAATATTCACAGTAATCTTAATGTTAAAAAAATCTGCTGCTGACCTGGAGTGGGCCCAAGTCCTTCCTAAAACAAGAGTTCATTCTCTTCATAAGCAATCTCTCAAATCATATTGGTACACACCGACTGATCATCATTTACGCACATCAGCTTGATCTTGATGGGAAAAGGAATGATGGATGGCCCTTTGAATCAGGTGGACCCTCTGAACACTGTAGAAGAGGATAATCAGAGGAGGGTGAGGTGGAGGGGATAGTGGGTTCCACATTTTTGTCAGAAGGCTTAGCTAATATCCTGAAATGATTTCCTCTGCCCATAAATAACATTTTCCTACGATAGAGTGAACAGCATGACATACCAAACAGAACCAATTGAATTAGGTTCTCAAGTGCTAGCAATATTGATGTAGAAGTAGATATTGGTTCTCTTTTCTTCCACAGAATTTGGAGGGTTTGTAGAGAAAGCAGGGGTGATTTCTTTTCAGTGCCTGCTGTAGATAATTAGATTTCAAAAACATACTGGAGGCAAGAGATCAGACCAATTATCTTTATGCCTGCTCTGACATTTTGATTTTCTACATCATTTTTGTGCAATCAGATAATGATTATACTGGTGGATTAAAGTTATTATTGAATATCATAATTAATGTGTACTTTCACTTAGATATGTTTCATGAGATGAGAGCAATGGTTCACATTTTCCTGCATCTTACCAAGAACATTTCTTGTCAGGTGGCAGTATTGTCTTGTGGATGTTGAGTGAAAGGCCCATCCTTAGAAAAGCTTAAGTGAATGAGTCATTGATGGCTTGGAACTCAAGATTCAAGCTCATAAATGCATACAATATTTCTTCTGTTTACTGAAATATGTCTACTGCGGGTGGGATGACTGGTTCTATTATGTAATCTCATTAGTTTAACATTAACAACTGTTTAATATTTGGCAAATATCTAATTATATCGAATGAACTTTAAGGGAACTCCATAAACAGCAAATTTTTAAATAACTAGGTTTTATTATAAATAATGTACAAAATTATGGCCTTACCATGCATACAAAAGGAATATATCATTCTCTTTTTTATTTAATATAAGGTTACTCTGTCATACTCATTTATAATTTTTTTTAAAAGGGTTTATACTATGAGTTTTGATGAATATTAAAGAATGGAAACAAATGTTTATTTTCTGGAATAGCTGTCAATGCATATGAAATCTAAGTGAAAATAAAACATATGTTGTACAGTAACAAAATGTGTTAGGGAGGGGGTCATGGAAATAATTGGAGAATGGAGAAAGATTGGATTAGGCTGGGAAGGAGATTGAAGTGGTTGAAGTAAATTGTTAGGGGTGAAATAGGTGGTTCAGGATCAGGAAGAAGTTCAGAGAAGAGGTTTGGGAAAAATGTAAGGTAGAAATTTAAGAGCTGGGGTCAGAAAAATAAGAGATCTTGAAGGTGCACGTGTGAAGAGTAGAGGCAGTCAATTGTAGGAAAAGAGCCAAGAATACATTGTAGTCATCAGGATGGGGACAGGATTGAATGGAAACTGATTGTAGGAAATAGTTTCAGGAGACTAAGTGGGATTTGACAGTTGTCATTGTTGGGGAAATTCATTTGGATGTTATAAAATAAAAACTTAAAGAAAAACATCATCCTGAAAACCAAATAACCATGCAGATTGGCTTCAATGTAGTCCTATTTCTGAAGTTTATAACTATGTCTGAGTTACAGGGAAAGGTTGTGCAGACTGGGGCTTTTTTCTCTGGAGCGTAGAAGATTGAGAGGGGACTTGATAGAGGTGTTTAAGATTTTAAAAGGGACAGACAGAGTAAATGTGGATAGGCTTTTTCAATTAAGAAAGGGGGAGATTCAAACTAGAGGACATGGTTTAAGATTGAAGGGGGAAAATTATAAGGGGAACATGAGGGGAAATTTCTTTACGCAGAGGGTGGTGGGGATGTGGAATGAGCTTCCGGCAGACGTGGTCGAGGCGGGATCATTGGTTACATTTAAGGAAAGACTGGATCGTTACATGGATAGGAGGGGACTAGAGGGGTATGGACCGGGTGCTGGTCAGTGGGACTAGGAGGGTGGGGATTTGCTACGGCATGGACTAGTAGGGCTGAACTGGTCTGTTCTGTGCTGTAAGTGGTTATATGGTTATATGGTTATTTGTAAGTCATATTTCCCCATTTTATAAAAATGTGCAAGCACAACTAACATTATCGGCTTGTTAGTTATTATTATAATATGTGACCAACAATCCTCTATGATTCAGCACGAAGAACCTCCAATAAAACTCTGACGATGCAGGGCATAAAAAAAACTTTAGTTTCTGAGCAATTTAAACTCCATTTAATATGTTGTAAACCTCATGAATCTGGGTCAAGTTTAATTTCCTTTCTTTAGTAATCCTCTTACGTCCACTAGTATGAAATGTAAATCAAAAATTGATTATAATCAATGAGTATTATTCTTTGGTAAAATTGCATTTATCAAATCAGGGATGTTCATTCTCATTAATTCCACTAATGAACATTTAAAATTTATGAAGTTGGTCGGCACCCAAATGCTACCATGAATTTGTTCATCTACAAAAATAAATCCTTGGGAACGTCCATGTGATTCTTCAAGGACTTGTAGCCTCTTCTCAGTTAACATTCATCAAGATACATCTAGTTGCATAAGCAAATTTACCAACTGTTCAGTCATAAAAATGTGAGCAACACTAAATATAAAAGTCCTTTCATGAATATTAATTTCAAGTGCTTACTTCATACAATTGCTGATCTTCCACACTAAATTTTACTAAATTTAAAAATGCCCATATAAACAAATCTATAAAACAACATTTATCACATAATTCGAACTTCAAAGGGCATATTATTGGATGAACCTACTTTTATTTAATTGTAATAAATGACTCAGATTTCTTAGATGAGCAATGAATATGAAATTTGGAGTGTAATTTGGAATGCTGTTTCTGTATGTACGATTTGAGGGATTGACACCACAGATTTCAGTATCATAAAGTACATTCCACACTGATTTTGTAAAAATAACAAAATTTTACAATGTATTTTTTCTGCATAAAAATAAAACTTAATTAATAAAGGATCCACATTATCCACATTAATCTTATATCCTGAAACTAATCCATATTCTGTTAATCTTTCATTTAATCTATTCAGTGAAATTTTGGGTTTAGTCAAATATACTATAACATTGTCTACAAAAAGACTAATTTTATGAACTTTGTCTCCTATCTCCAAACCTGTAATTTCCTCATCCCCTTGAATCATTTTGGCTAACAGTTCTATTGCCAATACAAATAAAAATGGTGAAAGTGGGCAACCCTGTCTCAAAGACCTTCCTAAGCTAATCAAGCCCAACTTTTCACCATTTACTACTATTTTTGCCTTTGGTTCGTTATACAATGCTTTTATTTCTTTTCTAAATGTCTCAGGAAATCCAAACTTGAATAATACCTTAAATAGAAAGTTCCATTCTAAGCTATCAAATTTTTTTTTCTGCATCTAAAGTAACTGCCATCACTGGAGCTTCGCTTTTTTGAGCCACATTTATCAAACTTCAAAAATCTCACTATATTATCTGCTGACTTTTTGTAGTAAACCCCATCTGGCCCATATTAATCAATGTTGGAAGTATCTTAACCAAACCATTAGCCCACAATTTGGATACAATTTCATAATCTACATTTAACAAAAATATTTGTCTCTATGAGGCTGTTTGTTATGGATCTTTCCCCTTTTATGGTATCACTATTATCAATGTCATCTTAAAGGATTCTGGTATATCATTTACTTCTCTTATTTCATGTAATATCTCTTTAAAATTGCCACCAACAATTCCTTATAAAATTTTACTGGAAAACCATCTTCTCCTGGCACTTTATTATTTTGAAATGTTTTCTGAACCTCATATATCTTAGCTTCTGTAAATGAATTAGATAATTCTTTCCTGTTCACACAAATTTGGTAATTGAATTTTATTTTGATTTCATTTTGTTTTACTTCAGACTTACATAACTTCTCATAAAACACTTTAAAATGTTCATTTATTTCCTTTGACTTATAAATGATCTTACCATTCATGTCCTTCATTGCTACTATAGTCCTAGGTACCTGTTCTTTCTTTAACTTCCATGCCAAAACCTTATGAGCTCTTTCTCCCAGTTCATAATACCTCTATTTAGTTTGTAAATTGTCCCTTTCAACTCTATATGTTTGTATCATATTAAGCTTGACATTTTTTGTTTCCATTAATTTCTTCCTTTCCTCATTTGGACTAATTTGTATTGTTTTCTCTAAATCAGTTATTTCCTTTTCTAATTGATCTATTTACTTTAAATAGTTTTCTTTTAAATTTTACTGTAATTATTTGTCCTCTTAAATACACCTTTAAAGTATTCCATATAACAAATTTATTCTTGACCGAATCTTTAATATTTTCCATTAAAAAACTTAACTTATTTTCTTACAAAATCAGAAACATCTTCCCTATTCAACAATACCTTATTTAATCTTCTCCTGTATCCACTAAATTTTTCTTCCTCAGATACTATTGACAATGACAAAGGGGAATGGTCCGAGACAGTATGTGCGAAATATTCCACCTGTTGTATTCTAGATTGAACTTGAGCTGCCAATAAAAGCCTGTCAATTTGTGAATGACTTATGTCAAAAAGAATAAAATGAATAATCTTTATAATTCATATGCATTTTCCTCCAAATATCTATCAATATCGTATCTACCATTGATTCATTTACTTCTTTAGAGACTTTGCTATCGCCTACATATTTTCCCAATCTATCCATTTTTGAATTTAATGTCAAATTAAAATCTCCTCCCATCAAAATTTTACCATTGGCATTTGATTGTTTCATAAAAAAACATCTTGCATAAATTTACTATCTTCTATATTAGGAGCATATAAATTCAACAATGTCCAATTTTCTGAGTATATTTGACATTCTACCATAACATACCTTCTTGCCATGTCCTTTTATACATTTAAAATTTTTAATGGTAGATTTTTATTTATCAATGTTGCAACTCCTTGAGGCTGCTACTACTTTGCCCACCCAATTCATTTGTAATTTTTCTAATTCATTCTGCATTAAATGCGTTTCTTGTAAAAAAAGCTATATCTATATTCTTTTTTCATAAATATCAATATCTTTTTACATTTTATTTGATTTTGTATTCCATTAACATTAAAACTCATAAAATTAATCTTCCCAATAATTTTCAATCAAATTAACCCCCTACTCATCCAACCTGCATAATAGATGAAAGTCTTGAAGAGAAGAAGATAAATGCATAATCTGTCAAGATTGCAGAACCAATGCATTTGTAAAGAAACTGTATACTGACAGATTGGGAATAGCCTTTCCAAAAAGAGCATGGTGATTATTGTGAGGAGGTTAGTGATTTTATAGTAATCACAAACAAATAAGTTCTCAGTATTGCATGCTATTTAGAAGAATCAAGTAAAAAGAAATAGATTTATTATCAGGCACAATTCTCAAATTGCCATTCAGGCACACTTGATCATTTCAGCAAAAATTGAAATCAAGCAATTATGAAATTAATCACTCCAATAATTAAATATTTTTTAAAAAATATTTCATACTGGCAGGATAATAAAGTAGTCTTACACATATATTTAACTTTTAAATCAATTTAGCAAGTGAATTAATTTTGTTTGGTGCACCAAGGGACAGCGAGGCATCATTGCATTAAAGCACCTGAGAACACCAATTAACACTCCAGCCAACTTCAATACTATTTTTATTTACTGCAAACTCTACTTTCATATTGTTGTCATGGTCCGAGTGTAATGGAAGACATAACTTAATGATACCTGAGAGATACCAAATTAATAATCTGCAGGTCCGAGTGTAATGGAAGATATAATGATACCTGAGAAATACCAAGTGCTCTTAATTTGATTCACTTTTGACCTACCACTTTTAACAATAGCTTTTTTCCTGGCTTTTGTATTTTTAAAGGCTTGTTTGTGATGGACTTCTGCAACAAATTGTTTTATAGAATGGTTATGCATAACACAAGGAGGCCATAGTTGATCACCACGTTTTAGTCATTAAAAATACTAAAGCTGGAAACACTCGGCAAGTCAGACAACACCTTGTAAAAGGAGGGTATTGACATTTTGGGCTGTTGTCCTTTCTGAGCAATGTTATCTTAAAGCAGTAAATAACAAGAATAGTCTGTGGCTAACTGGAGGTCAGAAAATGGTTAAATGGCAGAAGTAGCAGTGTAATGAAAGATGGCAATAAGAGAAATAAAAGATCCATCCAATATTCAGAAAGTGTTCAATCTCCTTGACTTTTGTGGCACCAAGCACAGAATGGATTGCCACTTTTCTATTTGTCTCTCTTCCATCCAGAAAACTAAACCTAGATTTTGGTCTTAATCCCACTGACTTCTCAGATCTTGTTTTCCTATATTATGCAGTTGAGGTTAATGCAAGTAAAAACACAATGCTGGAGAAACTCAGCTGGTTGAACATTGTACTATATACAGAATATAGCAAAGATAAAGATTTATAACCAATGTTTTGGACTTGAGGCCTTCATCAAAGTATGAGTCAGTATGGTGGAGGATGTTAAGGGGAAGGGGGTGAGGGAATCAGGAGGGGAGGAAGTGGAGTGCTGGGGAAGTTAGATGGGAAAATGGAGGGTTGGGGAGGTCAGAGAGTGAATGTGGAAGGTAGGAGAGGTCATGGGGGGAGGTGATGAGAGTGTCTGAGGGTTGGGGTGGGAAGAAAGGGAGATCTCAAAGGGGAGATGAAAATTGAGTAGGGAGAGGTGTGACGGAATAGGGAAGGGTACGGAGTGGTGGTGGAGGGGATCCGGCGGCAGTGCAGGGGAAGGTTAATGGAAGCTCATTTATCACCAGTACATTTTTCAACTATGATATGGACTTTCTCATGGAAATTAGGTTCTGGTAACGTACAATGGGTTACAAGATTTAAAAAGTAGGGAAAGTTGGTGACATTACCCCCACCCCAACATCTTTTCCAAGACTGGCTGGACGCAGGGTCTGCATACTTGGCTTTTTCATCCTTGTACTCCTCGGCCATTAGAACCTAAGGATCTTTGACAGATTTTCCATGCTTTGTTCCCTCTACTGTTCTGTGGTAACTGTTGACAAATTGTCTAAATGACAGGAAAATCAGAATAATACAGAAAGGTGCTGGTTTTGAAGGAACTCAGCAGGTCATGCAGCATCCATGGAAAGTGATAGGCAGTCAATGGTCAGTGATTTGGGCCTGGGCCCTTCATTGGGGATTCTTTCTATGGGTATAAGTAAGTAGACTAAGAATGGTAGATGGAGTATAATTTAAAAAAAACACAAGATTTTTGACTTCTTAAAAAATGTAAATGCGGAACATTTTAAACTATTATTTATCGTCATGTGTACCAAGATACAGTGAAAAGATTGGTTCTGCATGCTATTCAGACAAGTCAAGCTATATTCAAAGTACAGTAGGTACTGCAATAATGAAGCAAGAGTGCAACGTGTTGTATTACAGTCAGTCAAATGGTGCAGGGTCTGATGTTACAAAGACTAACCACGGGCTATAAGGAGAAATACAGAAAAAGCAATGTTAGGGCATCATTGTTTACCAATGAGAGGTGCATTTAAAAGTCTCACAGCAGTGCTTGAATCTGGACATTCATGGGTTTAAAGTTCTTGCATCTTCTGCCCATTGAAGGGGGCTAATATGTTGGCAACTTTTGAGGCAGTGGAAGGTACAGATGGAGAAGAGATTAGAGAGATTCAGGCAGCCCTGTGCATAGCTCACTAGATATTACCATCCAATATTGCATGTAATTTGGAAGGCAAACATTTAAGGCAAGAATTTAGTTGTAAAGCAGAGATATTTCACTCCAATTATGAGATGGTGCTTGTAATATTGTGTATATAGGTTTGCACTTCCAGTCTAAGGAAGGATATACAGTACAACTCCGATGATCCAAAAATGATTGGGACCAGACCTATTTCGGATGACTAAATTTTTTGGATAACTGGTCATTTTTTTTAAAACAGCCCAGTAGCAACAGCAAATCTGTTGTATCAATGTTTAAACTACAATAAACAACGAGAAGGCTTTTTAAGCATTTAAATAATGTTTAATTCTCATTTTAAAAAATGCTGGCCACTGCCAATCCCCAGCATGACTCCAAACCAATGCCGCTGCCAATCACCAAGACCTCCCAACTGCCGCCGCAGATCCCTGACATATACCCACCATGGCCACCAGTCCCCAGGGAAACTTCCCGAACCCGTGGAACACTCACTGGCGAGTCAGCGGATTCCTTTCTTCCCATGAATTCATTCCAGGATTGGGTCCTGGTTCTCAATGTTGGAACCCGACACAGACCTAGTCTTCGCTTGCGCACACTCTCCCTCCCAATCACTGCTGGCGATCACCAACACCTCCCCACCAAGGCCCCGCTCCTGCCCGAGAGTCTGATGTCTCTGCTCTCCATGACGACAAGGGATTCTTCTGACCACTTGTGGCTGGCAGACAGTGGCACGCAGTTTCAGAGGGAGAGTTGGAGAGAAAAGTCAATAGGAGTAGGCAAAGAAGAAATGGAAAGAGAGAAGGGAGGGAGGTACCTGACACAAGGACAACTGTCGGGTAAATTTTGTTTCAACCTGTGGGGTCAGGTCATTTCTGAAAAAAATTCAGATAAATGAGGATTTCTGATAGTTTTGGATATCTTCATTTATCCAAAAAATTTTCAGAGGTGAACAGACGTCACTTCCAGGTCCAAACAATTTTAAGATAAATGAAGATTTTAGATAATCCGATTTTGGATAATTAGAGTTGTACTGTACTTGCAAATTTCACCAGAATAATTCTTGGGAAGGCATCGTTGTTGTACAAGGTGAGGTTAAGCAGACTGAGCTTCTTGAGTTGAGAAGAAGGAAATGTGATCGAATTGAAATGGATACATTTCTTCCTGTCTTTCCCGATCAATCCTTTCATTTCCAATGCAAGTAGATCCTGTCTCCCAGAATCCCCTGCAGTAACTTACCCACCATTTATCACTCACTAGCCTGTAGTTCCCTTGCTGACCCTTACAGTCTTTTTTCTAAAATACAGGTACAGTATTTTGCTTCCCTCCAGTCTTCTGGCACCTCAACCTGGTTTAATGATCATGGAAATATCTCTGCCAGGGCACTTACAATTTCTTCCTTTGCTTTTCTTAATGTATTACGTGACTTGCGAATTTATCTACCTTCATGTGCTTCAAGACGTCAGCATCTCCTCTTCTTTAATGTGGACTCTCTTCAAGACATCACTGTTAACTTCCCCAAGGTTCTGATCCTCCATATCTTAATGACAGGGCAACTGGTGGCAAGGTTCTTCACAAATCTTTGTTGTCATCAATTGCCAACTTTGGTGAAATCACAAAAAAATCACTTTAAATTAGATATGAACTCTAGTGAAGAATTACGCCAAATGCTCAAAAATGGGTAAGGTGGACTCCACACTTAGCAGCTGATGGGTTGTCATCAAGCCACATGGCTCCCACCAGCTTCTGTGAAGCAGGACGAAGAGTTCAGTGGCAGAAACAGAATTTATTTTCATGAACATGTCACAAAATTTGTTGCTTTGCAGCAGCATCTCAGTGGAAACATTTATAAAAACTGCCTTGCAAAATAAACAAAAATAGTGCAAGATAAGACAAAATAAGGTAGTGTCTATGGTTCATTGTTCATTCAGTAATCTGATGGCAGAGGGGAAGAAGCTGTTCTTGTGTCTCTGAGTGCTCATCTTCAGGCTCCTTTTTCCCAAGGGTTACTGAGTGAAGCTTGGCCTGGGTGGTGGTGGGGTCCTTGAGGATGGAGGCTACTTTCTTTAGACACCGCCTCTTATAGATGTCCTCGAAAAGTGGTGCCCGTGATATCGCAGGCCAAGTTTACAACCCTCGCCAGTTTTTTTCTTGTCCTGAGCATTGGCACTTCCATACCAGACAGTGATGCAACCAGCCAGAATGCTCTCTACGGAACACTTGTAGAAGTTTCTGAGAGTCTTCAGTGACGTTCCAAATCTCCTCAAACTCCTTACAAAGTAAAAAAAAAAAAAAAAAAAAAAAACTCCTTACAAAGTATAGTTGTTGGTGAGCCTTCTTTGTAATTGAGAAACTGCGATGGAGGCTAGGTCTCCTGCTAAGCCATAAGCATTGATGGCTTCAGGGAATCGGGATCAGCGGTCAAGGAGGTGCGACGAAGAGCAGGCTGATGGACGTGGGATATAGCTGCATTGGAGGAGAGGTGTGATCCTTGATCTTTTTTTGTCTTTGAAGGGACTTTATTTATTTCCTTCCTTTTATTGCAAAATGGTTCTGGATTTCTCTCTGTGTCTCACTCAGTCAGATGCTGCCTGACCTGCTGAGTGCTTCCCATGGTTTCTGCTTCTATTTAACATAAAATATTAGTGCCGGGTCTGCTGTTATATCCACATGATGGAGCTGTTAACTGCTTATTCAGTGTAAATGTAAATTCCCCTGCCTGCCAACCACACATAGATTGAGCCCATAAGATTTTCAAGGAAGCTTTGTTTGTGTATAAACACATGGCTTTCTCACAGTGGTTTTGGTAGGGGTTCAAGTGTATCAGTAATGTTTTACTACTGAATCTTGATTCAACTGCATTGTTCCTTCATTCCGTCAAGTCTGGTCCACCACTTAATTAGATCAATTACTATTTAATTTGCTCAATTACTATTCTTTGTTCTACATTCCCCAAGCCCATTAAAAAAGATCTTTGTATCTTGCGCCTTGAAAGCTCCAATTTATTTCAACAGTCTTCTGGGTTAAGGAATTCTAGAATACTACCCTTTGTGAAATAAATATACATTGACTCCTGAATGCTCAGCTCTAATTTTCATTCATGTTTCCTTGCTCTCTATTTCCCAATCAGGAGAACCATTTTCTTCTGATCAATCTGATTAATTCATTAAAAAATTTTTAAACATTAAATGACGTCCAAATCTTTAGCAAGAATGAAGAGGCACATTTTTGCAGTTTGTTCTCAAACACTAACTCTCTCAAACCAGTATTACTCTTCTGCATTGCCTACATATTGTTCCAAGGCATAGTACCTAAAATTGAACTCAAGCTACTCAACAGCTTCTTAAGAGCTTGGTAGGCCTGAGAAGCACAATTATTGCGAGTAAAACTGACTGGTGACCTTGCAGCAAAGGGCTGGAAAGTTTAAACAAAAATCCAAGCGTGATGGATAGAACTCCATTTAACTATGAAATTAAGTGGGGATTTAAATTTTTCTTAAATACTGACCATATTATTTATAAACTGTTTGTGAATGTGTGTGATGTGAGAAACAAGTTTGGCAGGTCCGAGAAGCAATGAGTCTGACCACCAGTTGATGGTGAAAAAAGATCTTTATTTGCCCGTGGTGAAAAGTCGCAACAGGGGTTGTGCGCACACTCACACTCACTCAAACTCAGACAAGACACCTGTAATACATTTGCATCGGATGCCACGTCAGTATCGGAAATTGCTACACTCCATGATCTATATAACATAGCAGAAAGGCACAACAACTGTACCCACACCCCTCGACCTGGTGCAGGTACGCCATCTCAATTCGTTGGAAAGAAAGAAGTTGTAATGATCTATTAGCACAACATTAAGACCCCAATCCATTACTGGCACACACACTCTAGCATCGTTTGGCTTATGACCTGGAGTGGAGTTTGGGTTCATCCTCAGGAATTAAGAGACCCAGCTGCTCCATGTGTTGGGCTTTATACCCCCAGCCGACTAGTGATTAAAGCAGCCAGTAACGAGGTGTGTATTCTTTCAAAGTGGGCAATGGCAAGGTGTGTGATTGCTGTAGGTGGTCTTGCCCTTGAGTGACAGATGTGATGGCATCTGACCAGGTTCCTGCTGGAAGGGTCCTCTATGCTACCAACATATTTTAAGGATTATTTTAAAAGGTTTTTTTTTATGTAGGAATCTCACCTTTCATTATTTTTCTCTCTCTCTGTTGAAGAGGTCTATGCCAATTTTTCATAATTTTATATGGAGTTTTAATGAGACAGTAGGGAAATTGGTCTAATTTCTATAAATCGCACAAAATACTGAATCGATATTTCTTTGATTGCTGATTTTTACTTCCTCTGTTGCAGTGGTAGGATCTGAATTCATGCTCTTAAATCATTAGCTAAGGTTTCTGGTTTTGCAACATAACTAAATGCTCAAGGGCACGGTGAACATTTGGTTGGTTTGCATATTGCTGTCATAACTAAGGAAGCAAAATTCCCCAAAGAGGATACCATTTTAAAGCAAAGCCTTTGTTATGCTTTCCCTTTATGAGAATTGCAAGTGAATTAGTTCAGTTTTGTTGAAGTGGAAGAACAATATTTTGGTTTTAGCATGTATATGAACTTTAATGATTAACTTTATTTGAATCTGAGAACAGAAAATGAGTTCCATAAAATGTGGCATGGTTAGTGTAGAGCCTAGTGCAATGCTGCTATCGTGCCAGCGATTGGGGCTGGGATTCCAATCCCATGCTGTCTGTCAGGAGTTAGTACATTCTCCCTGTATCTATGTGGGTTTTCCCTGGGGGCTCTGGTTTCCTCCCATTGTTCAAAACATACGGGGACTCTAAGTCAATTGCGTGTATTTAAGCAGCACTGTCTAAATTTAAAATGTCTTGGAATATTGGCATTTTCTGTTATTTTAGCATTAGTTGTCAATAATATGATTTCAATACTGTAATTGGGTTTGTTATTACTACTTAAAGCATGATTCAAATGACATTAAAATGATAATATTTGCCATTATTTCTGCTAAGCGTGTTACCTTAAAAGAAGAGTGCACCGGTAATTTGGCTATTGTGCTTAAGAATTGCTGGGTTGTTTTATTATAACAGATAGCTTGAATGATAACAAATGGCATCTCCTGGAAACATCGATTCAATTTCTCTCTTCACAGATGCTTCTTGATTTTTTGGGTACATCAATCATTCTGTTTTTGTATCAGACCCAGCATTTGCAGTCATTTCATTTTTCAATTTACTTTTGAGAAGTTCAATTCCCAAACCAAGCTATGGAGTTTAATATTTTAATTAAATTTAGAGATACACCATGGTAACAAGCCCTTAATGTCCCACAAGCCCATGCCATCCAAATACACACATGTGAGCAATTAACTTGCAAGCCCTGTACGTCCTTGGATCTTTAATGAGGCAGTAGGGAAATTGGATTAATTTTACGAATAGTTCAAAATACTGAATCGAGTTATTTATTTGGTGGCTGATTTATATTCCTCTGTTGCATTGGTAGGATTTGCATTCATGGTCATGGGAGGAAACCAGACCATCCAGAGAAAACCCACACATAGAAATCCTTTACAGACAGCAGTGAATTGGAACCAGGCACTGTAATAACGTTGTACTCACTGCTGGGCTAACCGTGTTGACCGTATGTTACAAAGGAGAGGGAGAAAACCCTCTTTGCCTTGAATTTGCCTGAATGATTTCCACTGTAGCTTAATCATGAAGCAGTATTGACTGTGAAAGTTCATTTGAACTGTATCACTTTCTAAGTTTGAAACAAACTCTACGACGTAGGCCTCAATATCCTACTGTGCAATTGGATCCTGGATTTCCAACCATAATCAGGAAGTACACCTCCTCCATAATCTTCATCAGTGTAGGAGTACCTCAGGGCTGTGTTCTTAGCCCACTACTCTACTCGCTTTACATCTATGACTGTGTGGCTTGGTACAACAATAACACCATCTACAAATTTCCTGATGATACCACAGTAGTGGATAATGAGTCAGCATAGAGGAGAGAGAGTTAAACCTTGGCTGAATAGTGTATTAACAAACACCTTGCACTCAATGTTACCAAAACCAAAGAGATGACTGTGGACTTTAGGAGAAAAAAAACCAGAGGTGTGCATTCCAGTGATCATTGAGGGAAGTGGAGAGGGTGAGCAAATTTATATTCCTAGGTGTCACTATTTCGAAGGACCTTTCCTGACCCAACACATAAATGTCATTGTGAAGAAAGCCTGTCAGCGCCTCGACTTTCTCGGGAGTTTTTGGAGGTTTGTTAAGACAATGAAAACCTTGGCAAACTTCTACAGATGTGTGGTGGAAAGTGTGCTGACCGGCTGCATCACAGCCCGGCATGGGGGCACCAATACTTCTGAGTGGAATGCCCTGCAAAAGATAGTGGACACAGCTCAGTAAATCACGGGCAAAACTCTCCCCACCATTGAGGAAATATACATGGAAATGCTGCCATCAGCGAGCAGTAGCAATCATTAAGGATCTACACCTCCCAGCACATGCTCTGTTCTCGCTGCTGCCATCAGGAAAGAGATATACAGTAGGTGCCACAAGACTCATACTACCAAGTTCAGGAACAGTTGCTGCCTGACCACCATCCGACTCTTAAACTCAACCAGAGACTCATTTAGGGCATCCTACTTTGCACATTATTTATTATTGAATATTTATTTTCTCTGTTGTATCTTTTTATTTGCCCTTCTTTCTTTGTTCACATTCCTCTCTTTTGTATTCACATCTTTTCAATGAGAAGGTGAGATACAGTAAATATGAACCCTGCAAATGGATGGATAAACAATTAGTGTTGAAATATATAAAAGTAATAAAATATTTTTTTCATCATAAAATCAAGATAATTTCTTTCAAACATGTTAAAAATTTTGGATCTATTATTTCTTATTGACTTGGAGCAGATTTAGTTACATGACCAATAACTGGTAATTCTTCCTCGCCCACAGGAAAAAGAATCTTAGGATTGTATGTGATGTGCTGTCTGCACTAAATCTAAGCTTTCAACCTTTATTTATATTTCACAAATGTATTTCACTCATGAAAATATATAGTAGAGCACAATCAGTTTCTATCTCTCTTTCTATTCATTGCACCACAATATCATTAGATTCTACTTACAACGCATCAATGGCACTTTTGTTTCCTCTTTCGACCATCCATGAAATGTTTGATCACAAACAGTACAGCCCCAACCACCAACTTGTCTGTGTGGGTTCCGTCTAAGGGCATACAAAACATATGGGGGTTGTCGGTGTAATTGGGGCAGCACAGGCTCGTGGACTGAAAGGGCCTGTTCCCATGCTGTATGTTTTTAAAAAAAATATAGAAATAATTGTCATTAGTATGTTTGGTAGCATAAGCAATTAATGTGTTTTTTTTTCAACATTTACTTTTTTTTGCCCAAATGAACACGTGGACTACAGTACGTCTAGCTTTGTTTATAAATATATAGCAAGAAAGAAAAAAAAAGTCTGTGTAAAGTACTGGGGAAAACATACTCTGAAGCCAGAAATAAACCATGTCATTCAACACAACAGCTTTCAGTTAAATCAATAGGAATCCAAGAAGAAAAATGGCGGTTTTATGGAGATGAACAGATATATTTTAACACCTCATTTGTATTTCATTGAGATGTAGAAAATAAGTCAATATATCTTCAAGCTTCCTATTAAAAAAATGGTCACTAATTCAGACTAAAGATAAGGTGACTTTATTCAATAAAAGAGGAGCTTACAGTGTCATGACAGCATTTTCTTATCATGCCTTTCTTTCACAGTCAATTTGTCTGGAATGTTTCCCAGTGGTAGTCTTAAAGCAAAGGTGCAGTTTCAAGAGTTGTTGCCTCACAGATCCAGTGATCCCACTTGGGCCTTACCTCCAGGTGCACATTCTGCCTCTAACTGTGTGCATATTTCCTAGGGGCTATGATTTCCTCCTATATCTCAAAGATAACCTGACCCACTGCAAAATTTCCCTTTCTGTGTCAGTAAATTGTAGATTGTGGTGGAGTGGGGGGGGGGGGTAGTTGATGGGAATGCAGGAAGAACAGATAAATTAGGGAAATTATAGTGGGAATATAATTGCTCTGAGAAGCCTTTATATAGTCAATGGGGTGAAATGGGTTCCTTCTACATTTCATGGAAATTTAAACAATACTCTGTGTAAAAAAAAAAGTACCCCTGATTTCTCCCCTAAACTTTTCTCACCTCACCTTATACAGATGTCATCTGAATATTGATGTGGGAAAAAGATGCTGGCTTTCCACCATACCTACGTTTCTCATAATCTTGTCGACCATCCATTATCAACAGGGGCCAAATAGCACATTTAATTGGGGGCCATGGAGTGAAATCATAAAATTTAAAAAAAATGTTTTTATGGAGAGTCAGTAGGAGAGAAGTATGGAAGAAACCAACTAAACTTGTCTGCTTCACAGGGCCCATAAATTGTGAGCAAAAAAAGAGTTGAAAATATCTGAGGTAGACCTCTAATAAGTCACCAATATTCCAAGTGTGGTCTGTCTAGAGTTTTATAGAGCTGCAACATTACCACACGGCTCCTGAACTCAATCCCCTGATTAATGAAGACTAGCATACCATAAGCCTTCTTAACTACTCTATCAACATATGCAGTAACTTTATGCATCTATATGTCCCTCTGATCTTCCACTTGGTTAAGAATCCTGCCATTAACCATGTACTCCACCTTCAAGTTTGACTTTCCAAAGTGCATCCCTTCGCACTTAACTGGATTGAGCTCCATCTGTCACTTGTTTACCCAACTCTGCATCCTGTCTATATCCTTTTAAGAGCCAAAGGTGTGTGTTTATTTTTGCTTGTTTGGCTGTGGGCATCTGTGGTGTCCCAGGGTCCGGAGACTGCGCATGTTCTGTTTCTTCCAGTGCGCATGCGCTCTTCCCTTCGGTTGTTGGCGCACGGGCAGGGTTTCGTGCGGTTGAGTGTTAGCCCTCGTTGACTGGTACGGTGGGATAGAAACGGGGAGGGTGAGCAAGGCTCCGATATTTTCTGTTAACCGTTATCGTTAGCATGCTACCACAGTCGTTATCACACATTACCGTAGATGGTACAAGTCTTTTTGTGTTCATTAATATACAATTTAAAACACATCTGTACTTTGGTACGAATTTGTTCCAATGCATCACAGTTAAGAGTCTACTTATGCTCCGTGTGGCCTTTTTTTATAGGTAGTCATCGCTACAATCCTGTTGAAACCTGCGACAACCTTCGAAACTATTCACAACAACTCTAACCTTTATCAGAACTTTAGAGCGAGAAATTGATATTGTCTTATTGAATATATGTCAATGAGAAGGTGAGATACAGTAAATATGAACCCTGCAAATGGATGGATAAACAATTAGTGTTGAAATATATAAAAGTAATAAAATATTTTTTTCATCATAAAATCAAGATAATTTCTTTCAAACATGTTAAAAATTTTGGATCTATTATTTCTTATTGACTTGGAGCAAATTTAGTTACATTAATAAATCAAATGACGATGTCAGTAAATGTCATAAATATTGTTCTGCCATGTACAATAATCAGACTGAATTTTAATAGAATTGTTTAATAGAATTGCATGTAATTCAGCCAAGTTAAACAATACCACAGGTCGTTCAACAAATAACAAACAGAAATGCTTATGATATGTTTTTGAAAAATTACCATGAGACAGTGAAAGGCATCATATTTCACAAGAGAAACAAGTTGTAATCGTCCTGTCAATGTGGCAAATTTAAAATATTTGCTTTTCAGTCAATACCAAGATTATGAATAGTCTAATTCATTCTCAGTTGGATTCCTCATTCTCAAATGGTTATGAGAAAGGGGAGAGATAAAGGAAAATATTTTTGTTGGGCAAATTGAAGGCAATGACCAAATCTGCAGTAGAAAGATTTTGTAGACTTTGTACAAAAAAGCTGGCAATTTTTATTTAAATTTTCATTTAAAATTTTAGTTCATTTTGTGTCTATTGGCCTGAAATATACAATCGAGACACTAAATCCACATAAAATCTACGACTGATTTATCTAATTACATGTTCAAAAACATATCATAAGCATATGATATGAATCTTTATAGATTTGTGTTTCCTTTTGATAGAGCAGTAGTCATAATTTGCAAATCACAAAAAAAGCATGATTGACATCTCCAAGCAATAGCTTATTGTTGTTTCTAATTACCCAATTTGTACTGATCTTGTTTTCCGTGAGTGATAAATGAAGTATTCATCTGTGATGTTGCCATGTCTTTCACTGTCGAGTGTAAGATCAAAACAAGGCTGTTTAGCTCTTTGAGGCTGTTCTGACAATCAATGAGATCAAGGCAGATCTGTGACCTAATTTGATGCACTTGTCTTTTCCCCAGGCCCCTCTAAAGCTTGAGTTCACAAACATCGAGCCAACTCAGATTTTAAAATTACAATAGTGGTTGATCTGGCATCAGTCGTCATTTGTGAAAAGATTTTTTTTTTAAATTTTTTTTATTTTGTTAGCACTGTTTCTGGAGACTTGAAATAATATGTCTCCACATAATATTTTAAAAACCAGTTATTTTGCCTAATTTTCAGGAAATGCACCCTTGATTTCCTTCTCTCACAATTTCATGGTTCTACATGTATGGTTCAGAGCTTTATATGCAACTGCATAACTTCTACCTTCTATTTAACATAAGAGTCAAGCTTCCATTAGGGTACTTTATTACTTCTAGTTGAACCATTTTTAACTGTTATTAACTTTCAGTTACATGTTAAAATCCCTTCAATATTTAGCAATCTAATAAGAATTCTGGCAGCAGGATATGACTCACAGGATTCTAGACCGCATGGAGCAGACTGTGTTGTCAGACATCTGATGGTGCAGATCAACCTCTCTGTCCCTCCACATTTGGGAAGAGTAATTGCAGGTGGGTGGGGAGTGTGGGTGGTCAGGAAGCCAGGTCCAGAATAATACAGCTCAATGTTATCCCGTTTTTTCACATAAGTAGCAAGTTGTAATCAATTTTGTGTACGTAAGTTCTAAGCAAAGACCTATGAAAGTAATTTTTGATCTTCAAGTTCTTCTGATGGTTGGACCAAGATTTCAAAGAAATTTTATTGCAGCCTTGAGTATATATTTTTAAAGTATGTAATTTTGAAAGGAAGAAATGATATCAACTCAATTTCAGCTGATCACTAATTAATTATAAAGAGGTGTTAAAGAAAATGGTGCTGTGACCTATATCGAGACACTAAATCCACATAAAATCTACGACTGATTTATCTAATTACATGAATAGCTATCCCTTGTTGCTTCTCTGTGGTGGGTGAATAAGTTGTAAACTGTGATTTACTCGAGGAGCAGTCAGGACCAAGGGGCAAAGAGAATGAGCTGCTGCACGTGGTGGGCTCTTAAAGGGCAGTAAGTTGGGGACTCTGTTCCAGGTAATCACAAAGTGATTTGAAGGGGTTCGTGGTTAGGTGTGCACTCATGGGGGGACAGACTCCAACCTTGATTGGCAGGGTGCTGACTAGGTGGCAGACAGCGAGGCCACGTGACTCTCCACAATTCATGCTGCAGACCCTGTTGTAGCCAATTGGATACAAAATTGGTATGCTAGAAAAAGACACAAGATCGCAAGATGTAGGAGCAGAAGTAGGCCAATGGCCCATTGAATCTGCTCCACCATTCTATCATGACCTAATTCATCCTCCACTGAGCCCCATTCCCCGGCCGCCTTCTGTAACCCTTGATGTCCTGATTAAGAAAATACCTGTTCATTTCTGCCTTAAATATACCCAACAACCTTGATTCTGCAGCCAACTGTGGCAATGTTTCACAGACTCATGACCCTCTGACTAAAGACATTTTTTTTGCATCCCTGTTTAAAATTGATACCTTTTTACCCTGAAGTTGTGCCCTCTTGGCCAAGACTCCCCTACCGTGGGAAACAACTTTGCCACATCTACTCTGTCCAGGCCTTTCAGCATTCAAAAGGCCTCTATGAGGTCATCCCTCATCCTTCTGCACTCCAACGAATACAGTCCAGTAGCTGAAAAATGCTCCTCGTATGCTTGCTCTCTCATTTCTGGTATTATTCTAGTAAATCTTCTCTGAACCCTTTCCAATGCCTGAACATCAGAGGGTGGTAGTATTGTTTTCCAGTTGGAGGCCTGTGGCCCAATGATGTGTGCTGCAGGAATCAATGCTGTTATTTGTCATGTATTGTAAGTTAATGATTTGTATGAGGATGTAAGTGGAGTGATTGGGAAGTTTGGGGGATGACAGTAAAATTGGTGGATGTGGATATGGGGAAAAGGCAGAAATGAGCCATGATCTCATTGAATGTGGAGCAAGCTTGATGGGCTCCTAGTTCTAACGTTTTATAATGAATAAAGTTTTCTGAGGTGGCTGCATGATGCAGATAACTGGGAAAGTTTGCTAAGGAATGGCGGATGGAATTTAACTTGTGAAGTGATGAATTTTGCAAAGTTAAATTGGGGCAGAATGTACCAAGTAAATCACAGGACAAATTCTGCCCTGGTTCAACTTCCTGAGATACAAATACATATTTGCATGAACCTGGTGACACAGGTAGGTAAGGTGGTGAAAATGACATGTCCATAATGTGATTAAATTAGAAAGGGTGCAATGAAGATTCTCAAGGATGTTGCTGGCTCTGGAGGGCTTGAGCTATGAGGCTGAAAAGAACTGTTTTTCCAACTTGATAGCATGAAGATTGAATCCTCCAGTTCCTGGTAAGCCACACCCTATTGTTCCTTTCTCTTTTCTTCTGATCCATCCAGGTTTTCTCACACTCCCCTTTCATTTCACCTTCTCCCCCACCCCTCTATTGCCCATGTTATTTTCTCTACCTCATCTGGATTCTTCCCCCTGTCATCCACCTACTCCTCTCACTGGAGCCTTATCTCAGCCCTACTGTTCCTACCTGACCACCATCCCTTTATCGCCTGGTTCTGCTCATCATCTTCCTTTCTTAATAGATGCCATAATCTGCTGTCCCTTGTCTCCACTTACCAATTCCCAGTTTCTGTCACTATTTCCACCTTCCCTCCATCTTGCCCCTTCCGCCCGTCAACCCCTCCTCATCTGGATCCACCTTTTGCTTGTCAGCTCCTGCTCCCCTCATCCCCTACCCTCTTTATATTGCCTACCTTCCCTTTGCACTCTCAGCCCTGAAGCAGGGTCGACCCAAAATGTGGACTAACTCTCACCTTCCACAGATTTTTCCTGTCTTTTTTGCAGTCTGTTTTGTGCTCCAGATTCCTGCGTGTGCAATCTATTGCGTCTCCATCAAATATTTGATTAGGTGCCAAACAATAGTTGCTAACTTAGGCATGGCATAAATTTATTTTTCAAGGACCTTCAGGATAGAATAGAATTTACCATTGAACTATAGACAGTCCCCGGGTTATGAGCGAGATCCATTCCTAGGTCTGTCTTCAAGTCGAATTTATAGTGAAGTCGGAACTTGCTGCATCTGCAGCTTTTAAATTATTGAAAAGGCTTTGAGCCTTTTCTTGCCCTAAAGTGCTGACTAGCAGGCATATTACCCTGCTTTTGATTGACAATGACAACGCCATCTGATTCAAAATGGTGGATGGCATTCTCCTTCCGCGAGCCGATAAGCCGCACTATACTGTTCGTAAGTATGAGTGGTCCATAAGTCGGACATTCATAACCTGGGGATTGCTTGTATATCACTGAGAGTAGACGGAGAAACCTAAAAACTGACAGTTACCCCTTTTTAGGTGCATAAAAATGAAAAGACTAGCGTTGGCAAATGTGGAGATAAGGACAGGGAAACTTGTGGTTGGGAATAAGGTAATGGCAGGGGAATTAAACAATTACTTTGCATTTGTCTTCAGGAATGTGTTTCTCATATTTAGGCAGCCTTTAAGATTCAAGAATCCTTTATTGTCATGTTATAAAACTGGTATAATACAGCACAAAATTTGCTTTAGTCTGTCGTAAGGCAGACAGACTCACCTTCACCAGAAATTGTCCGGCTCCACTTACAGTCAGAGAAAAAGAAGCAAGAGAGTCCCCCAGCATCACTGAGTATCCGTAGATTCACCTCCAGCGCTCCCGTAGCCTCTGCAGCCACATAGACTTTAGTCCAAATCGTCGGCAACCTGAGCTCTAGATCAAAATCTCCAACACGATCAAGAAGCCTTCAGTACCCTTGGCACCCTCTCTCATCCTGGTTCCAATATCTGCTACCCCTTCAGCCATTCTCGAGCCATTTTCCAGCAGTCCGCATCCTGGTGTGAGTCCTTTGACTGCAGTTTCTAGAGCCCGGAATCTACCTGGGTTCCTCGCCTCTCGTCACCGACGCACCGCTGCCTGCGTATTCTTAACACACAAAGGCTTATAGTCGTCGATTTTATTGTCATCTGACTGCATAAATGAAACCTGACGAACAGCATTCTCTGCTCCTCGGTGGAAAACATTCAGACACATAGCCAGACAAAACACACATATAGACAAACAATTCATATGCAGGACAAGTATTCATAGATACAAATAAAAAAATAAGTATTGCTTAGTAAACATGAGAGTCTTGGATAGTTAGCGTAAGCAATTCTTTTGGTCGTTCAGCAGCCTCACTACCTGTGGGAAGAAGATTTTCCCCAGCCTGGTGGTGCTGCTCCTATCAGGAAGACACTTGTGCAGGGTGGAAGGGGTCCTTAATAATTATTCATGCCCTCTTCAGACAATAATCCCTGTAGATCACATCAATGGAAGGGGAGGGAAGCTTCAGTGATCTTCTCTGCCACTCTTATGGTCCTGTGGATTGACCTCTGATTCATTTTTCTGCAGTAATCATATCACCCTATGATACAGCCAGCCGAGATGTTCTCAATAGAGCTCCTGTAGAACATAGACATGATTGGCAGACAGTAGCCATAAATCAAAATATTAAGTACGTGAATTTGGATGTTGTTGGTGAGGCCAAATGTGTGCAGTGTTGATCATAGGTTCAGTGGGACAGAGGAGCAGAAATAGGCTATTCAACCCATCATGATAAAATGCCTGCCATTTTATCATGAGCTGATCCGTTTTCCCACTGAGCCCCCCCCCCCCCTAATATTTGCAATTTTACTATCCTCCAGGACCATGCCAGAATCCATTGATTCTTGAAAAATCATTACCAATGCCTCCACAATCTCTATCGCTTTCAGAACCCAAGGGTGCAATCTGTCTGGTCTGGGAGACTGATCCACCTTTAGACCATTCTGAGCACCTTCTCCCTTGAAATAGTAACTCCAATAACTTCAATTCCCTGATACCCTTTGACATCAGCCACACTGCTAATGTCTTCCACAGTGAAAAATGATGCAAAATACTCATTTAATTCCTCTGCCATCTCCTTCTTTCCCATTATTATTTCTCCAGCATTGTTTTCTAATGGATCTTTATCTACTCTCGCCTCTCACCTCTCTTTATATAGACAAAGGCGCTTTTTGTATACTCTTTGGCATCCTACATTCATCGTTCATCTTTTCCCTCTTCATGAGTCTTTTAGTCATCTGCTGCAAAATTAAAAAGAACTCCCAATCCTCAATCTTTCCCCTAATTTTTTGTTTCCTTGTCTGCCAGTATCCCTTTCAAATCTACTTTGGCCAGTTCCTATCTTATGCCAGTGTAATTTCCTTTCCTCACTGAAATACCGACACACCCGTCTTTAGTTTCTCCTTGTTAAATCTCAAATTGAACTCAATCATATTGTGATGAGTACCCCCTAATGGTTCATTTACTCTAATCACCTCTGGTTCATTGTATAACACCCAATCTGGTACAGTCAATCCCTTAGGGGGGGGGGGGGGGTCACTAAGAAGCCACCTCATAGGTTTTCTATAATTTTTCCCTCTTCAAATCTGGTGCCTAAATTTCCTAACCTACTTGCATGTTGAAATCCCCCAGGACTGCTATAATGTTGGGCTTTGGATAAGCCTTCTCTATTTGCTGCTGTAATTTGTTGTCCACATCCTGGCCATTATTTGAGCATCTGTCTGTATATAATGGCCAACAGTGTCTTGTTACCCTTGCTATTTCTTAACTCAATGCACAATTATTCTGTATCTTCTGATCCTACGTCACCTCTTTCTAATGATTTCATGTTGTTCATTACCAACGGAGCCATGCTTACCTGCCTCTCTTTTCAATACACTTGTATGACCTTGGACATTAAGCTTGAAAATGAAATCTATCCTTTAGCCACAATTCCATGATGGCCACAACATCATACCTGGCAATGAGTAACTGAACTACAGTGTCCTCCGTGTAATTTCAAATGCTGCATGCATTTAAATACAAAACCTTTAGCCCTTTATTTGTTACTTTTGATTCTGTGTCCCTGTTGCTTTGCCACTCATCCCACTGGCTGAAATTTTTCCCTATCTGCCTGACGTTCCACACAAACTCCCGACTTGTACGCCAACCACTTCATCCTCTGCCTCATCCCTTTGGTTCCCACCCCTTGGAAGTCTAGTTTAAATACCCCCCTCCCCCATCCACAGCATTAGCAAACCTTCCTGGTTCCACTTGAGTTCAACCTGTCCCAATTGTACAGGTCACCTCTTCCCTAGAAAAGGTTTCAATGAATCAAGAACATAAAACCCTGCCCCCTGCACCATCTTGTCAACCACACATCTGTCTGCATTATCTTCCTGTTTTGACCTTCCCTAGCTCATGGAGTCATCCAGAGATCACCACCTTGGAAGTCCTGCTCTAACCCTCTATCCATACTCCCTAAACTTTCTTTGCAGGACCTCTACCCCACTCCCGTCTATGCCATTGGTATCAATATATACCACGGCCTCTGGCTCCTCCCTTTCCCCCACCACTTGATAATTCTGCACCTGATCAGAGACATCCTGGACCTGAGCACCAAGGAGAAAACACACTGTCCTGGAATATTTTGTTGCGGCTACAGAATCTCCCATTGTGCCCCTGACCTTTGAGTCCCTTATGCCTATCACTCTACCTGACTTCACCCTTCCCTTCTGAGGCTTAGAGCTGACCACTTTGCTAATGGTCTGGCTGCTGCTTTACCCAGATAGATTATTCCCTCAGCAGTATCCAAAGAGGTATACCTGTTGCTGAGGGGAATGGCAACAGGAATACCCTTCCCTGTCTGTCCCCTTTCCCTCTGCTGACTGTCACCCAGCTACTTTCCTCCGGCCTCCTCAGGTTGATTGTGTCCCTGTCACTCCAGCCTATCATTCCCCTCAGCCTTCCAACTCCAGCTCCAATTCCCTAACATGATCTGTAAGGAGCTGCAGTTGGATGCACTTGACACAGATGAAGTCATCAGGGTTACTGTTGATTTCCCTGACTATCCACGTTCTATCTATAGGAAAGATATAAACAAGACTGAAAGAGTGCAGGTGAGGATGTGGCTGAGACTTGAAGAACTGGGTTACAGAGAAAGGTTAAACAGGTTAGGACTTTATTCCCTGGAGCCTAGAAAATGAAGGTAGATTTGATGAGGTATGCAAAATTATGATGGATATAGATAGAGTAAATGCAAGCAGACATTTTCCACTGAGATTAAGTGAGATAAAAATCTGGCTTTCTTAACCATAGATTCATAGAACATTACAGCACAGAAAACAAACCCTTCGACCCTTCTAGTCTGTGCCAAACTATGGGTTAAGAGTGAAAGAAGAAAAGTTAAGAGGAAACATTAGGTGGAACTTCTCCACACAGAGAGTGGTAGGAGTGTAGAATGAGCTGCCAGCTGAAGTGGTGAACTCAGGCTCAACTTTTAAGAAAAGATTTGACAGGTACATGGATGAAAGGTGTATGCAGGGCTACGGACTGGGTGCAGGTCAATGGGACTAGTTCAGCACAGACTCAAAGGGCTGAAAGGCCTATTTTCTGTGCTCTAATATTCTTTGATTCTATGGTTGTGGAGGCCAGATCATTGGGTATATTTCAGGCAGAAAAAAACTGATAGGTTCTTGTTTACCTTGGGCATCAAAGATTATGGGGAGTGGGTCTGCATGTGAAAATGGATCAGCTCATGTTTGAATGATGGGGCAGACTCGATGTGCTAAATAGCCTATTTCTGCACCTGTGTCATGGCCTTCTGGACTAGAAGGGCAGATGTGCCTGTTTCTGTTCTGTAGTGTTCTTTGGTTCTAATAAAAGAGCAAATGTTCTCTGTGGTTCTTGTGGAATCTTGACCTAAACTCTTCTGGAGTGGGACATATGGTGCATCTATTGACTTGTTTAAATATATGGGCCAATAATCAAACAGATTGAGGCAAAATGGCAAATATGAGACTGCAGATGCTAGAACCTTGAGGAAACAATGTGAAGCTGCAGGGACTTGGTAGATTAAACAGCATCCGTAGAGGAAATGGACACTCAACATTTCAGATCAGGGCCATTTTTCAAGAAAAGAAACATGCAGGAAAAAGAGGCAAGACAAATTCAAATGACATTTCTAAAATTTCTTGAAATCATTCAGGAGCTAAAGAAATTGAATTGCACTTTTATAATTAACTTTCTGGGCAAAAGGTTGCCAAATGGAAACATTACTTATGCAGTGAGTATTAAAATTAACTATAGCAAGTTTAAGGACAATTAATACACAAATATAGCAATTTCCCAAATTCACAAGGCTGAAGCGTGAGATGTCACATTCACGAAGGAAATAGTTGAGAGGTGCAAATCAGCTCACAACACATGGTGATTTGAAATGCGGATATCTGGTTTTGTTTTGCAGTTGACAGCCAATTTCTGACTTTATTTCCTTAGTTAACTCTGCCCTCTGTATTTATAAATCACACCCACAGCATAATATGCAAGAGGATTTATGATTGCAGAGTTTCCATTTTGAGCAAAATTAGAAATTCAAGAACAATTTTAAAACATGAAGTTAAGTTTACATTTTCTGCTGTTCTTTATTTGCCTAGTCAGAAATGAAAAATTAATCAGCTGGTCATTGCTCATTTTTCATTGTTTCTCGGGTGGTAACCTCATATAAATTAGCAAGGCTGAAAGAAGAAAAAAAGTCTCCTCTAAAGAACTGACTTTTAGTGCCTTTTACTTACTATTGAGACAATCTTGAAGGACCAAAGCAGCTCCAACTGTCAGAAACCAGCCATGGAGATTAATTAGAATCAAGGTTACTTTCCAATTAAGTTGTTTTAAAGCAGTGCAAAAACATTTATGATATCTTGAATTGCATCCAGCATTGCTTGGGGTTGAAGTTATTGAAATTTAGTCAATTCTGAGTAAGGGGGTCAGAAGCATGGGTTAAAAGTCCATTATTATTCCAATTCAGTGTGATGTTGAAAGAATTCAATTAAGTGTTTGGGATCATTTTGATGTTCAGAATTTTAAAAGGAATTTGTATGACAATGTGCATTGTCTAAGCTAACGTTATTATTGAGATTTCAGATTTATTGTCAGAGAGCATACGTGACATCACATACAATTCTGAGTTTCTTTTTCCAGCAGGCCTGGAAGAATTACCATGAATTGGTAGTGCAAAAATTAACTGCACTCAGCGTGAACACCTATACAATCAAAAGAACTGTAAACAGATAACGAATGCAAACAAACTGACTGTGCGATACAGGGAGAACAGAGAAAATCAATAAAGTGTACAAGTAAGAGTCCTTAAATTAGTCCCTGATTGAGTTTGTGTTGATAAGTCTGATGGTAGAGGGTTAGCAGCTATGGTTGACTGCAGAGGTGCATGTGCTGCTCAGGAACCGAGATGTGGCCTTCAGAGCGGGTGACAAGGCAGCCTTAGTGATGGCAAGAGCCAAGTTGTCTAAGGCCATCAGGGGGGCTAAGCGTGTGCAAGCCCAGTACAATCACAGTCACTTCCTGGATAGCAAGGACACGCGACACATGTGGACGGGGATTCAAAATATCACTAACCACAAGACTACTCCATCAGCATGTGCTGGTGATGCCTCCCTCCCAGATGAACTGAACAACTTCTACGCATAGTTCGAGGTGAAAAATAAGGTGGCAGCAGAGAAGACCACCCCTCCTCCAAATGATCAGGCGCTGTGTCTTATAGTGGCTGATGTTAGGAGAGAAGTAGGCAAAGTCAACCCAAGGAAAGCTCCTGGACCAGATAACATAGTCGTGGCAAAGTGCTCAGGGGCTGTGTGGCTCAGCTAACTGACATTCTCACCGACATCTTTAACATCCCCCTGAGTAGCGCTGTGGTCCTTATGTGCTTCAAGGTGGCTACTGTGCCAAAAAAGTCGACTATGTCCTGCGTCAGTGATTACCACCCTGTCTCTCTCATTTCCATCTCCATGAAGTGCTTTGAGAGGCTCATCATGGGGCATATCAAGCACCTGTTGCCCTGCTCACTGGACCCCTGCAGTTCACATATAGATCGAACTGCTCCACAACAATGCTATTGCCACCATCCTTCATCTAGCCCTCATCCACCTGGAAAATAAAGATCCGTATGTTCGAATGCTGTTTATTGACTTCAGTTCAGCATTCAACAAGATAATACCTTAGTACCTGATAAGGAAGTTGGGCCTTCTGGGACTAAACACCTCCCTCTGCAATTGCATTCTCAAGTTCCTGATGGGGAGACTTCAAGCAGACTGAATCAGAAACAGAACCTTCAAAACTATAATACTGAGCAGATAGGCCCCACATTTGTCCAATGCTGTTTATTTACTCTGTGGATCCACGATTGTGCAGCCAAACACAATTCGAACCACATCATCCAGTTCACTGATGACATGACAGTGGTGGGTCTTATCAATAAGAACGAGGAGACAGCATACAGAGATGAAGTGCAGACACTAACGAACTGGTGCAGAGCAAACCACCTGTATCTGAACATTATATATAAAAAAACAAAACAGATGGTTATGGACTTCACAACAGCCAGGGGAGATCATGCTCCCTGACCATTGATAGCTCTACCATTGAGGTCATCAAGAGTATCAAGTTCCTTGGTGTGCACCTGGCAGAGAACCTTACCTGGTCCCTTAACACCACTCCATAGCCAAGGAAGCCCAGCAGTCCCTCTACTTCCTGCGAAGGCTGAGGAAAGTCCATCTCCCACCCTCCATCCTCATTAAATTCTACAGAGGATGTATTGAGAGCATCCTATGCAACTGTATCACCACCTGTTTTGGAAGCTATACCTCTTTGGACTGCAAGGCCCTGAAGAGGATAGTGAAGTCAGTGGAAAAGACCATTGGGGAACCTCTTCCTAGCATGGAGGACATCTACTAAACATAATGCAGGTAGAAAGCAATAAACATTGTGAAAGACTCCACACATCCCGCATGTAAACTGTTCTGCCATCTGGCAGGAGGTACTGAAGCACTTGGGGCCCTTATGTTCAGAGTGGGAAACAGCTTTTTCTCCAAAACCATCAGACTCCTGAACTCCCAGTACAGATGTGCATAGTATGCTGTGGACTTTCAGTCTGTACCTCTTAATACCTTAATATTGTAATGTGTTAACTGCTTCCCTAACGTATATTTATGTAAATATGCTCCATGGTCCTGGAGAAGCGCTATTTTGACCTACTGTGCAAGCATTGTATGAAAGATAAATAAAGTTAATGACTTGAACTGTTCCTGAACCTGGTGGTGTGAGTCTTGTGGCATCTATTCCTCTTTCCTGATGGCAGCAATGAGAAAAGAGCGTGTGCTTTGATGATTGCTGCTGCTCTCCGATGGCTGTGTTCCCTGTAGATCAGTGGTTCTCAACCTTTTTCCTTTCCACTCACATACCACTTTAAGTATTCCCTATGCTATTGGTACTCTGTGATTACTAAGGTATTGCTTAAAGTGGTATGAGTGGGAAGAGAAGGTTGAGAATCACTGTTTTAAACTGAAGTATTTTGCTTGAGAAAAATTGTCATTGGCCCATTTCCTTTGGAGTTATGAAACTGCGCACATAATGAGTCAATTAGGTACGATTAAAACAGTGGTTTTCAAACTATTTCTTTCCACCCACATACCACCTTAAGCAATCCCTTATTAATCACAGAGCACTGATGGCATAGGGAATACTTAAAGTGGTATGTGAGTGGAAAGAAAATGGTTGAGAACCACTGCTGTAGATGTACTCCATTGGAGGGAGTGTTTTGGGCCTGTAATGTCTTGGGCTGTGGCCACTATCTTTTGGGGAGCTTTATGCTCAGTGGTAATGGTGTTCCCCTACCAGGCTGGGATGCAGCCGGTCAGCATACTTTCTACCACATCTGTAGAAATTTGGCAGTGTTTCTGATGTTGTGCCAAACCTCCGCAAACTCCTGAGGAAGTTGAGGTGCTGTTGTGCTTTCTTCACGATGCCATTCGTGCGCTGGGTCCTGGAAGGATCCCTCGAGATAGTGAGTCCCAAGAATTTAAATGTGCTCGCCCTCTCCACCTCTGATCCCCCAATGATCACTGGATTGTACACCTCTGGCTTTCCTGAAGTCAACCATCAGCTCCTTAGTTTCGGTGACACTGGTGCAAGGTTGTTATCGGTGCACCATTCAGCCAAGTTTTCAATCTCCATCCTGTATGCAGACTCATCCCCTTCCTTTGTACAACCGGAGAGATCTAAGTTTCAAATCAATGATTAATAATCTGTGTTACTAAAGTAAAAGTGATTCTATTTGACAATCCACATAAAAGAAGCAAAGGTTGCAAGTTCATGCGTGTTAAAAAGGAATAGCATTTCACCCTGATGGCCGAAGTTGCCTCTTTTTGGTGCCCCAACGTGTCTGAATGTTTCTTTGCAGTGTGGGGCGTTGGAAATATTGCAGACTAGAAAAAAAAACAATCGGATAACTTTCTCTTCAAAACTGCAGTCCTTTTTAAAAGAGCTTTAGGATAATAATGATTTAATATCACCTTTGCTGTGCCTGAATTTACAAAGCAGAATTGATTCGTAAGATGGGTTTTAAAACCTTGAACTAGTTGGGGAAGGGGGCTCGGAATTTGACGATCTGGAAATGTTTATTCCGATGTGGTGGGGGTGGGGGGGGGGGTCCTAAATTTACAAGGGGGAGACGATCTTCCTGGTTTCAATGTGGCCAGGGTGTTGTCCCGATCCAGCTCCAGTAATCAATCGCTGTGGCAAATCTGAGCACTAGACGGCGCCTCGCTCCGCCGAACTGAGCGCAAGTCTCTGAAAAGGACGAGGTTCCAAACTTACGCGAGCAAAGCCTCCTCGTGTTGGGCTCAAATAGACCAGAACGTTGCGAAACTGCTGTGAAAAATGAGCGCCGAAGTTTCTTAAATCTGTTAGATTTAACATATCCGCTGAGGATCAAATCAATATTACATTAATCTCAAGGAAGATGGATCCGAGTCAGTGTCACCTGGAGGTTGAAGATCTCAACGAGCTGCACTAACGATCCTTTCATGTCATCCTCAGGCGCTTGTGAACGGCATCACTGTCCTCAGGTGGAAAGAGTCCGCTGCTGCCAGCCAGCATTGCTCAATTCAATTCTGAAGTTCTTAGATCTCAGGTAATCCTCTGTCTGGATTCAATTTAAGGTGGGTCAAACGGCACCCTTCATTCTTTCCACTTCACCCCCCCCCCCCCCACTCCTTCCTGAAAACAAACTTTTTAAAAGTATAGAATGCAAGTTAAGCAACGCATGATTCGGATTGTGTGTATGAGAGAGTTTCAGACATGGGGGAAAAAAGCTCATCGAAGTTTCTTCAGACATACTGGGGTCTTGTTTATACTCAGCCAACACGCGGGTCCATTCTTCTCGAGTCCCGTGATTACTGTCCACTCTCATCCCTGGCGAAGGGACATATCTCACGACTTTGGGACTGTTATTTTGGGTGCGCATGCACAGCGAAACGAAAACTAAAATCACCGTCGATAGCAATACCATGTTAGATAGTGCAAGATGAGTAAAAGCATCCACTCAGAATTTCTTCAGTAAAGAGTCAGGTGAATCGAAGTCCAGGTTCTCCGCCCAAATCAGTCGTGGTGAACTTAAATACTTTTTAAAAATAAAAATAAACCTTTAAAAGACAGGAACGTGGTGAGGAATGGTTTTGAGGGCCACACATAGGGCAAATGGGACTGCCTTAGGCCCGCAATTTAGTCAGTATGGAAGTATTTCCTTGCTGTACGACTCCTTGGCTGCAGGGATACCCGACTTGACTTGAGGGCTTCGTAATGTGTGAAGATTTTAGGATTTAAGACTATTACCGTAAACCATTCTCACTGATCATCATCTCGGTCACAAGGACAAGCACCCTCTAGTTGAATGAGATGAACTTCTGCTCCATTTAGGGTTCGAGCTATTTGGTGTTTTTTTTAAAACCCAATGGCTGTTGATGTCACGGTAGATTTGAACAGCAGAAGACGTGTTACTTCTGTTTTAAGCGTGATCTCTATGTACTCTGTTATATATGTAATACTTAGTACTGTTGTTGAGACACCAGGAGAGGTTTAACATGCATTAGATGGAAACAACTTTAATGTATTTTTAAAAAGATTGATAGCAGGTAACGTGTTACTATGGCGATCCATTTCTAAACCAGCCCAGTCCATCCAAATTCCAGGTTGTTCAGGTATAAGTGAATGGAACTGAAATGAAATTGACGGGGAGACGGGTGGAAAACCGAGACGGCATTTCTGATGCAAACTGTACGCCACAGATGTCAGATGATGCTTGCAAGGCTAACGCTTTAGTTTAAGTGGTACAAGGAGTGGTACAAGATTTACATGTGCGATTAGAAACGATGGTGGGACGACGGGTTTTTCTTACATAATCGCGAGTATTGTTCCTTAAAAGAAAATGCTCAGTGTGATTTTTGATCACCAATGAAGACTTCTGCTCTATAAACCGATGTAAATAAATGCCCGGAGCCAAAGAACAGAACACAGTTGTAAAATTTCAATCCGAATGGAGCGAGGTTACTGCAGAACGCGATCGATTTCTTGAATCGCCCAGAAAAATCCAATTTCTTTTTGTAAAATGAGAATCTCTTCACTAGGCTAAGTTGAAGGGATTCGATCACCTTAAGGGAACTGCATTGTATTATGGCGAGTGGCTAAATCGGCTCCGACTGCCTGGCATCCCCGATCTCCGGCTCTTTTTTGCAGTCACTCTGAGAGCTGGATGGGAACTGAAGTCATTCATTACAGGACGTGTCGTGTTGCGTCGGGTATTTATACAGTTAGGCTCAGTTTCTCTGCCTGAACCACTAGTGTGGAGGAATGAACAGGCGTTAGACGGCCCTGGAGATCTGCTGCTGCTTGTCAACGGATACTTTCAAGCCCAGTTAGAACCGTGGGTCGTTCCAGCACCGTGGGTGATCTCACTGCTTCTTGCTTCAAGCAACAGGAGCTTGTAGGTTTTCAGAGGCGAATATTGTGAGAAGGAAAAGCTAAACCCGGAGACAGAGAGACAAGCAAATTGACGTCCTTAAAATCGCCGTATTTCACAATCTCAGGCTCGACATCCCATCTCAAGGTAGGGGTTATCTCAACTAATAAAATGTCTTTCTCCTTATTTTAAAATAGAGTTCCCAGCTTGTATAGGATTGCAGCTGGATGAACAATCAATCGCTGCGAGCTCAATGTTCAGCGCGGAGCACAAACTATTAAAGCAGGGAGGTTACGATAGCTTATTTAACCGAATCAAAATTCCAAACGCAGTCGAACTTGATTTCCAAGAGAAACCCCCGCGTTCTCGGTACCCTTTCCGGCAGAAATGACCGGTGCCTTTCGTCTCCCAAGGAATGGATGTGTTGTTCTGGTAACTCCCAGTCAGACACTGTGGGGAAATGCGGAAAATATGTCTCTATTTTTAAGCTGTTTACATCGTAATTAACAGGGATCTGCAGTGTGCGGAACCCTCCAGAAGTACAGTTCCAGCAGGGATGAAATTGTCTGTTAACCTCCTGTTTAAATACCAACGCACAACAGCACCCCTATCTAGCCGTAATAGCAGTTCAGAAATGAAAAGGGGTCCCTATTCTGGGCAGTCATCAAACTAAAAGGAGGTACATGGTTTGACGAGAGCATTGAATATGGACAGCGCCGACCTGTCCAGAGTCCTGAAATGACGGCTGGGGCAACGTAAAATCCTTGCTCTTTTGCATGGAGGAAACGTGGACTCAACTTTAGACAAGGCTAGGATAGATCCACCGGTTTTGAAAGACAGACCCTCACTCACTCTCAACCCTGAGTTGTACTAGAACAAGTAGAAAGACCATTTTAAGAACATTTTTGATTTCATCGGATTATTGCACTTCGTGCTACCCTGTCCCAGAGATATGTCAGGATCTTAAGAAGCCATGAGTTCAAACCGTTCACTATATGCCAAGACAAAAATTATGATTGGGTAGTTTTTGAACTGATGGAAATCTGTATTTCAAAGCCCTGTAAAGAAGTTGACGTGCTTTATATACACTGCTCAGATTCCTCGAGTTGTATTTCGGTTCCAATAGCCGTTAATCAGGTATAGACACTTCGAGCAATTTAGCGATTCGGCAAAACAGATTAAAACGGGGTTTGCGATGGAAGGTGAAAGGGTCCACTGTGTGTGTTTGAAACCTCGCTCGGATTCACCATTATATAATAAAGATCTTAATATCTTAAACATGACTTCACAAACGGACACGAGAAAATACCTTTTGCCTTTGGGAAGGAATTCAGTAACATGTCACTTTCGGAAAGAAGATGACTCTCTCACGAACCCAGGTTGCGCCAGATCGGGGTTGTAACGCGCTAACCAATTACCTCCTTTAACTCGTCCATCTCCCACACAAAGCGTATCAGACTGGAAACGGGAGTTGGTCGAGACGTTTTAACAGTGACCCTTAGAATGATTGCATCGGACATGTCAGTGGTCAGAGTGGCGGCCGCATTTTTGCAAAACACCTGCAGTCCCTTGTGCCTCCAGAGCTTTTATTAGGTTGGATTTCACAATGTTGGAATGTATTAGCTGCAGCGAACAACAATTTACATTGCGAGTCAGAATAATGTACTCATAAATGTTCTTTAAGACTTGTTAGAGATCCCTTAATCAACCTAATTATGGTGAATCTTTTATTATTTCTGGCAGCGATATGCTGGATCACATTGAAGGTTGAAACAACTCAAGTAAATTCATCTGAAGCTTGATCTCTACCTTTGGAAGTTGCTAGATGATCAATTAGATGATCAGATCGATAATGAAAGTACGTTCTCGAAACACTAAGTATTTGCTTATAGAGATTACATTTCTTAGCCTCCTGCCATATTTTTATAACAATGTGCATAATTCGAATAATTCATTTAAAAGCAAAATGGAGGTTGGCAGTAATGGACATCTATATGCCAAACCCTTTGCCGGCGATGTTGCACAGTTATAAACACATCTATTGCATTGTAGGGCTGGTTTTATGCAGTATTTTTTGCGGGCAACGTGGCATCATGAACAGTCTTCGGAGGAAACCTGATTGAAATCATTAAGCAACTTGTTTGGCAAGATAGAAAGTAAAAGCCAAATGTTGGACACTCAGCAGGCCAACGAGCATCAGTGGAGAGGGAAACAAAGTTAAGTTTAGGTCTTCAGAAAAAAAAAGGTGCAAATGTTCCAAAACGTATTCAATGTGCAACCCTGAAGTAGCTTGGCACAGCAATCTGGCCATGAAGAGCATTTCTATTCACCAGGAGAGGATTTTGGGGAGTGATCCAATAAATGGCCAGTTCAATTTTGTGATTTGTGAGTATCATTTACCCTTCTTAAATGCAAGGTTTTGGATCCAGTCTTCAACAAATCAAGAGGCCAATGCAGTATTTGAAAGTACCCTGGTTATGTCCTGCAAAGAGTAAAGAAAGTTTCTCGTTTAAGTGCCTACAACAACTCAAATACAACTTGCACTGAATTGAGAAGTCTCCTTTCTTTTAAATTTCCATGCTCACTTTTTTGAGCATTGCTGATTGTGAAGTCTGCCATGGGCCAATATTTATGAATCAGTATTTTGGAATGCTCCTTTTAAATTGTTCTTTGTTGTATTCAAAAGAGCAATTAAATCAGCGGTTTTCAAACTGCCCCCTATACTCACATTCCACCTTAGGCAACCCCTATAGGTGCACTGATTAGCAAGGGATTGCTTAAGATGATATGTCAGCGGGAAGAAGATTTTTGAAAACCACTGTTTTAATCATACCTAATTGACTTGTTATGTGCACGGTTTCATAGCTTCAAAGGAAATGGGCCAGACCATTTTTTTTAAAGCAGAGTATTTCAGTAACACTCGTGGTTCTCAGCCTTCCCTTCCCACTCACGTACCATCTTAAGCAATCCCTTACTAATCACAGAGCATGAATGGCATAGGGCTTGTTTAAGGTGGAATGTGAATTTGAAAACCACTGAATTAAGTGAATACAACTAAAGACAAGTAATGAATTATGTATTTTAAATCTTAGTGCCAGGCCTCATCTATGAGTTGTCCAATTGTAAATTTACTCTAAAAATTGTTTGCTGAGTTTTGATCCAGATTTCAGCACACCGTCAGTCACTTTTGTTTCATAAATTCACTCAACTTGGTGTAAAGCTCAATATTGTTCATAAACTTTCAATGGGAATCTTGTGCAGAAGAAAAAAAATCTTAATTTTAAAAACTTTATTGAAAGCCTGAAATAATTCGCAATCTCCATTAGTACTGGAGCAGCACAGAACTGTGTTCTTAGCTGGGTGTTCTACTCACTTGACAAGTATTACTGTGTGGCTCTGTACGACAAATTCACCGACAATGTATATTTAAAAAAAAAGGACAATAAGTCAACATACAGGAGGGGGGAGTGTTAGGTCTGCTTTGTTCATGAATGAGTGAGACAAACACCAGGCTGAGTCGAAATCAGGGTTCTTTGTTCTTTATTACCGGATTGTAACACTTGCGACTAAACATGTTAGTCGGAGAATGCATTCTGCCGTTATCAGCAAAATGGTGATTTTTTATACCCTTGGATACATGCTTAGAACATCATCATATCATTACTTGTCCAATGACTAAAACTGTTGCTATCCTTTCCCTGCTAGCTTCCTGCCTCTCAATCCATCAATGTCTCTCTTATCTTGTAAGTACAAGGATGCATTCTGTTACTCCTTAGTACTGGGTGACTCCTTCTCCGGTCCCATCTCATGATGTTTTACCTAACAGGAGTACAAGGACACCTCCCCTTCTTGTTACTGCCCTGTACAGGGTAACTCCCTACACATTCCCATCTCATGATGTTTTACCTTACAGGAGGGAGGTTGAAAATTAGGCTGAATGCACCAACCACACACTCAATGTCACCAAAACGAAGGAGATGATTGTTGACTTCAAGAAGGGTAAACCAGAGATGCATGATCCAGAGATAATTGGGGGAATCAGTGATGGAGAGGATGAGGAAATTTAAGTTCTTGGGAGTCACTACCTTGGACCCAACACACTAATAGCATAGTGAAGAAAGCATGTCAGTGCCTCAACTTCCTCAGGAGCTGGCAGAGGCTTGGTCAAATTTCTAAAGATGTGTGGTAGAATGTGCACTGACCAGCTGCATAACGGTCTGGTATGGGGACAGCAATTATTCTGAGTGTAAACCTATGCAAAATGCATTGGACATAGCCCAGGATGTCACAGGCAAAACCTCCACCCCATCAAGAACATCTGCAGGGAATGCTGTCATCAGAGACCAGAAGCAATCATCAAAGTCTACATCACCCAGCACACATGTCCAAGTTAAATTCTGTTCTCGCTGCTACCATCAGGAAAGAGGTGTAGATGCCACAAGACTCGCACTACCAGATTCAGGAACAGCTGATAATCCTCCACGATCAGACTCACCAACAACAAACTCAATCAGGGACACATTTAAGGACTCTTACACTTTATTGTTTATCCCTCTCTGTATTGCACAGTCAGTTTGTTTACATTATTTGTTTATGTGTGCTTTGAATGGATTTTTTTTTGTTTACCAGTAAGTGGTAATTCTGCCTAGACTGCTGAGAAAAAAACCTCAGGGTTGCATGTGATGTCATGTATGTACCCTGGTAATACATCTGAATTTTGAACTTTGAATTGATGGAAACTCCCAGTATTGATCAGTTCATCCTTGGGCATAAACAAGTTTGTTGGCGAAGGGGGGAGCTTCTGGTATATTTTCTTTGGAAGAAAGAGAATCTGAATTTGTATTGGATATAACGTGGTTTAAATTCCATAAATTTATACCTATTTTTGCAGATTTCAGGTGCATTACAATAAAAGAATACAGCTATGGAAATTCCAGGCTGTGCTTTATTTCTGGAAAGAAAGCATGATCAAAAGAAATTACATCAACTAAATGTTAAAAAAAACTGAAAATGATGAAGGAGAGCAGAAGCAAAAGCTGTGTATATTTAAAGGTCTTTTACAACAGTACCTTCAGGGCTCTTGTTTTAATAAAATATTGATAAATGCCATGTAATGTTTTAACCATTGGAGAATTTTAGAAAAATGATAGAAGAAAATAGAAGGCTGAATGGCTTTATACTTTTTCCCATGTTTCAAGTGGCATTTTAGGGTATTGGCTGATAGTAATAATATTAAGTTGTGCCATTATACTGATCCATAATGAGACGTCAGTTTCCATCATTGGATAAAGTCTGACAATTCCCTAACTTATAAGAACTCTGTATTTTCTGTTGGACATTATGTTCTATTATTTAGCCAAAGTTGTGAGTGAGATCTGAATAGTCTGATTTGACTTCTACTTGTGACTCATTGACAGGTGTGGCTGTAATGAGCGCAATCCACTGTTTACTGACAGGCCTGTTGAATTCCTGATTAAGTTCACTTCGTACCATTCAATCTAGGCTCATGAGAAGTGACCTGCTCATGCATTGATAAGTTGTAAAGATAAGTCCTCACAGATGATTAACAGGGAATCATTTGCAGACATTTGTTTTTTTTTTGAGGCTAGGAGGAGCTTGATTACCATTCTGATCCCAAATAAAAACCTAACTATAGAATATCACTCAGGCTTACCATGACATACCAACCAGAGGGTATATTTAATAAATTTAAACAAGCAATGTTCCAATGCACTTGAACTTCTTTTTGAATACCAAAATATCCTCCTCATTTAGACCAAAACTCAGCATTGTGTTCCTTCCAAGACTGACCCAGAAACATTTTATATTTCTGGGATCCCATTCAGAGAGATCTCTCTTGAAACTCACCAATCCAGCCATATCAGAAGATTAAAAAAAAATTAATTAGGCATCACGTCTTAGACCTTCTGGCGCATGAGCCTGAGCTGCCTAAATACACCAAAAAGTCTATAAGCCCCTGTAAGTTTTTGAAGGGTGGGAGGAAACCGGAGCACCCAGGGTAAAATCCATGCACAAGCTCTTTACAAACAGTGCTGGATTCAAACCCGGGACGCTGGTACTATAATCTTTCTTTGGCTTGGCTTCGCGGACGAAGATTTATGGAGGGGGTAAAAAGTCCACGTCAGCTGCAGGCTCGTTTGTGGCTGACAAGTCTGATGCGGGACAGGCAGACACGATTGCAGCGGTTGCAGGGGAAAATTGGTTGGTTGGGGTTGGGTGTTGGGTTTTTCCTCCTTTGCATTTTGTCAGTGAGGTGGGCTCTGCGGTCTTCTTCAAAGGATGTTGCTGCCCGCCAAACTGTGAGGCGCCAAGATGCACGGTTTGAGGCGTTATCAGCCCACTGGCGGTGGTCAATGTGGCAGGCACCAAGAGATTTCTTTAGGCAGTCCTTGTACCTTTTCTTTGGTGCACCTCTGTCACGGTGGCCAGTGGAGAGCTCGCCATATAACACGATCTTGGGAAGGCGATGGTCCTCCATTCTGGAGACGTGACCCATCCAGCGCAGCTGGATCTTCAGCAGCGTGGACTCGATGCTGTCGACCTCTGCCATCTCGAGTACTTCGACGTTAGGGATGTAAGCGCTCCAATGGATGTTGAGGATGGAGCGGAGACAACGCTGGTGGAAGCGTTCTAGGAGCCGTAGGTGGTGCCGGTAGAGGACCCATGATTCGGAGCCGAACAGGAGTGTGGGTATGACAACGGCTCTGTATACGCTTATCTTTGTGAGGTTTTTCAGTTGGTTGTTTTTCCAGACTCTTTTGTGTAGTCTTCCAAAGGCGCTATTTGCCTTGGCGAGTCTGTTGTCTATCTCATTGTCGATCCTTGCATCTGATGAAATGGTGCAGCCGAGATAGGTAAACTGGTTGACCGTTTTGAGTTTTGTGTGCCCGATGGAGATGTGGGGGGGCTGGTAATCATGGTGGGGAGCTGGCTGATGGAGGACCTCAGTTTTCTTCAGGCTGACTTCCAGGCCAAACATTTTGGCAGTTTCCGCAAAGCAGGACGTCAAGCGCTGAAGAGCTGGCTCTGAATGGGCAACTAAAGCGGCATCGTCTGCAAAGAGTAGTTCACGGACAAGTTTCTCTTGTGTCTTGGTGTGAGCTTGCAGGCGCCTCAGATTGAAGAGACTGCCATCCGTGCTGTACCGGATGTAAACAGCGTCTTCATTGCTATGCTAACTGTGCAGCCAAATTTGATGGAATCTAGATCACTTAAGTGTGTGTGCGTGCCCATGCCCTCACATGCACATGTCTGTGCGCGCATGTCAGAGACTGGAAAATTAAGTTCCCAGAGGTGTGGAAAGTGATTGGTGAGATCCCTAATTGTTGCTTGTAGATAGCAGTCAGGAGATTAGTCCTTCAACAGTCAGCAAGGATGCCAACCAATTTAGTCAGTTTCTGACCAAAAATAAGAGAAATAAGTATGAATCAGATCTGAGATAAATCCTTGCAGTTTTGATTTTTTTTGGTCATAAAACAAATCTTGATATGTTCACATTAATTGAACGTGCTTTCATACAAAACTGATATACGGTACATACTGTATGTCAAAAGACGTGCACTTTGAGTTGATCTCACTAACTTTTTAGCAACTGTTATATTGAGAGATCACGAAGATGGAATTTTTTCATAATTCCCAATATTGCCATGAAACTACAAACAATTAGCAGGAGGGGCTCTTAATAAAGAGGCAAGATCAATTGTACCAAGTCCACCATTATAGACTAAAGCATCATAATTGCTTAGTTTATTTTAAGGACAGTACAGATTCTAAAACACTTAAAAAAAATCTTGTTGACAAGATCTTGTATGATTGGCTGGTGTGATCAGTTAGATCACATGAATCCAGAATCAGCTTGTGTCCTAGGTAAACTTGTACCTCTCACTTTGTTCGTTTTAGATTGGTCACAGTGTTTGAGCTATCGAAAGAAAATAGACACACACACGCTGAGAGCACTTCAGTTTATACAAATCTTTATTACAAATTCTAAAGCTGATATCAAACTACAATATGCAAGCCCTTCCCAATCATACTTATCAACGCCTGGACTGGTCCCAACTGCCGAAGCGAGGCAACAACCGCACACTTATAATAGGGTGTCGGGGCGCCGGCAGCAGCTTCTCCACCTCCCCCGACCAGGACGTTAGCTGGACTCTAGAAGTTCTTCTTCTTGCTGAGAGATGTTGCCACCTCTCGGAGAGTCTCCAACTTCAGCAGCGGGACCATGGCTTATATTACCCAAAAACTGCTTACCCAAGCACCTATTCCCAGCACAAAAAAGCAAGCTAGCATGCCTAGGCTTCTATCGAATATCACAACTTTCAGCTTATCACTTTGAATACAATGGTTTATTTTGCGTCAAGGTTAGGTCTCTATCTGAAAAACTGTGACCAAAACAAGCAGGAAGATTAAATGTTCTTGGTACACAGATGTCTTCTTGTCAGATAACTGCATCTCTGAGCCCCATGGTGGAATTTAGCTTATGTCTGCTGAGTCTCAGCCTTGCAGGAGCAAAAAAAGCATGGTTTAAATCCTCCAATACAGCTTGCCAATGGGATACAAAATTGGCTTTGGTAGGGGTCAGATAGTGATGGTGGAGGGTTGTTTTGCAGATTGGAGGATTTGGGGTGTTCAACAGAGATCAGAGCGATTGCCACTATTTATTGTTCATCATCTATATAAATGATTTGGCTGAAAATGCACTTGACATGGTTAGTAAGTTTATGGATGATTCCAAAATTTGTGGAAAAGTTGGCAGTGTAAAAAGTTACCTAAGATTACAATAGGGTCTACATTAACTAGGAAAGTAGCCTAAAGAATAGCAGATGGAATTTAATTTTGACACATGAGAAGTGTTTCATTTTGGTCATTTAAAGCAGGGCAGGATGTATAACATAAATGGCAGGGTCAGGAGAGGGTTGTAGAACATAGAGGCCCATAAGTCGAGTACATATTTCCCTTAAAGTGGTCGCACAAGTAGATCTCATAGCGAAGGGACTGTTATATCCCTTGTCTTCATTGTTCAGGACATTGAGTTCAAGAATCTGGACTTCATGTTACAACTATCAAAGATATTGGTGAGACCATTCTTAGAGTAGTGTGTGCCCCGCTGTGGGAACGCGTAGTAAAAATGGAAAGGATGCAGAAAAGATTCAGAAGAATGCAGAAAGAAGGCTCAAATTACAAGGAGAGACTGGATAGGCGAAGACTTTGCTCTTTTGAATGCAGGGCGCTGAGGAGTAACATTTATAGAGGTATATAAAATCATGAGGAGCTCAGACAAGATAAATGGTACAGATTTTTTCCCCCAGGGTAGGGAGTCTAAAACCAGAGGGCATTGATTTCAGGGAAAGAGGTAAGTTTTAAAGGGGACCTGAGGGACAATCTTTTCACACAGGTGGTGTGAGATATGTAGAATGAGCTGCCAGAAGAAAGGTAGAGTCAGGTATGATTTAAAAAAAATCATTTGGACGAATGGGTCAGTACAGGCACACAATTTATAGAATCAGACTAACAACATTGCGTTTGAGTAGTAAGGGAATCATATTCCCATTCCTCGTGACACGGATTACTACTTGTAGTATGAAAACATCTCTTTTCCAGCATTCAAAGCAAGACACAAGATCCTCCCAGGAGATGTTTCTGTTCTCGCCCATGGACACTGCTGGCAGATTCAGATGCTTTAAGTTTTGAAAAGCAATGTGTACCATATTTAGTGTGATTACTCAGTAACCAGGCAAGATAGATGTGGGAAAATGCATGATAAGGGGACCAACCATAGTCTTCAGAAGTTTCAAATTCATTGTCATATTATATCTGACACAGTGAGAAGTGTTCCTCCACAGGACATCTAATAAGTCCACTCTAACATACAACTGTACAAAGTAGCAGGGCAGGACTACAGTTACAGAGCATAAGGTTACAATTAGAAATATCAATTGGGACATGAAAAGAGCACCATGATGGTCCTGTTGAAAGCTTTGTTCAGTAGCTAAATGGCTGCAGGGAAGAAATTGTCCTTAAGTCTGTTGGTGCATCTGCCACTGTGTATATTTAAGAGGGAAATGTTTGTATGTATTTTGGTTGATATAGTTCACAGTGCGAAATTATATGAAAAAAGTCTGTTGGTGCATCAAAAACTGACAAATTTCCACAGATGTGTGGTAGAAAGCGTGCTGACTGGCTGTGGTCTGTTATGGGGACACCAATACGCCTGAACGTAAAGCCCTGCAAAAGGACGTGGACATAGCCCAGGACATCACAGGCAAAACCTTCCCCACCAAGAACATCTACAGGGAGATTGGAAAGCAGCAACAGTCGTCAAGGATCCACACCACCCAGCACCTGCTCTGTTCTTGTTGCTGCCATCAGGAAAGAGAAATGGGTGTCACAAGACTTGCGGCATCAGCTTCAGGAACAGCGGCTACCCTTCCACCATCAAACTCCTCAATAACAAACTCAGTTTTCACAGTTAGTTTGTCTACATTTCTTTATTTGTTTACATGCATATGTTGAGTCAGTATATTTTTTTTCACTACCAATAAGTGGTAATTCTGCCTCACCGGCACGAAAAAAAAAGAATCTCATGGTTGTATGTGGTGTCATGCACGTACTTTGCCAATAAATCTGAAATCTGATTTCACACTCATGAACCTTCTTCCCAAAGGGAGGAGGGAGAATAGAGTGTGTCCAGGATGGGATGGGTCCTTCATTATGTTGTCCACTTTGACATAGACAGCTGGGGGTGCAGGTGAAGGAGAGGGAGATTTGCATGCTGCTCTGAAGTGAATTCACTGTCTTACCTCTCTTCTGATCATGGGCAGACCAGCTCTCATATCATGCTCCAATACATGCAGCCAGAAAGTTTCTGATGCTGTCCCTGGAGAAGTTGTTGAATGACATGGGGGCATTCTGAATTTTCTTTGTCTTCTAACAAAGTGGAGACATTGATATGCTTTCTTGACTGTGGCATCAATGTGGTTAATTTAACTCTGGTCAGTGGAAATGCTTACTTTCAGGAACTTGACGTGTGCATTATGGTTGGTCTAAGTGAAGAGGCATGAAAGGTAATAAAATATGAAGCCAAAAATAAGTCTTTGCCCACGGTGAATCTACTCAACCTATCCAAAGGGTTGCTAACTCAATTGAATTCATAGTTTCTTTTCTACTCATTATCTACTCCTTGGTTTACTTCATCTTCTTTCATAGCGCATATTAATGATATTTTAGGTTTTTAAATGCTTAGAAAAGGCCCTGTATTTGATCCTGGACAAGTTCATTACTCAAGATAAAAAATGCGCCAAGTCATTTATTTGCCATTTAAAACATATCTGTGGGTTACAATGTCAGCAAAAGAATGACAACTTCAGATGTGTAGTTCACAGAATAATGCTGTTGGATACAGAGTTGGTCTCAGTTCACTGTTCCCTACAGACAAATTATAGGTTCTTGCTGTTCTCAGCATGTACCCAGCATGTGTAATCATTGCATCCAGTTATTATGCAGAAATAAACACTACACTTCCAACTATGGAATACACAAATGTGCTGGCAAAACTCAGCAGGTAACCAATGAGCCCTTTGTCAAGGTGTGAGCAAAGAGCTGGCAGGCCCTGAATAAAAGGTGGGGGGAGGAGAGGAGAGAAAAGAGTAAGAGGAAGACGGAGAAGCATAGGCTAATAGGTACGAGGTCATGGATGATGCACAGTAGGTTTGAGAAACAAGCAGAGAAGTGATAAGAGAGAATGAAGCAGCTCTCTGAATGGAGAGGGAAGGGGAGGTGATGGGGGCTGGAGGAAAGGAGACAGATAGATAACAAAAGAAAATGACGGGGGAGGGATTTAATGGAAATAGAAGGTATATGGTAATGGCATCTGGTTGAAGGGTGCCCAGACAAAATAATGGGTGTTGTTCCACCAATTTTCAAGGGGAAGGGGGCTAGGTTTGGCAGCACATGATGCCATGGCAGAAATTGCAGCAACCTCCTTTGAAGAAGACCGCAGAGCCCACCTCACTGACAAAAGGCAAAGGAGGAAAAACCCAACACCCAACCCCAACCAACCAATTTTCCCCTGCAACCGCTGCAACCGTGTCTGCCTGTCCCGCATCGGACTTATCAGCCACAAACGAGCCTGCAGCTGACGTGGACATTTACCCCCTCCTTAAATCTTCGTCCGCGAAGCCAAGCCAAAGAAGAAGAAGATATTGGTTTTGGATTTCTTGAACTAAATTACTCAAGCATCCATATAAATTGCTTTTTATCCACAAGGCAATTGAGTAAATGCTAAGACTTCAGGAGGGTCACTCTCCGCGGACCATTGACGACTCCACCATTGAGGATGTCAAGAGTATCAATTTCCTTGATGTGCTCTCAGTGGAGAATCTCACCTGGTCTCTTAACACCAGCGCCATAGTCAAGAAAGCCCAGCAGCACCTCTACTTGTGAAGGCTGAGGAAAGCTCATCTCCTACCCTCCATCCTCATCACATTGCTACAGAGGATGTGTTGAGAGCATTCTGAGCAATTGCATCACCGTCTGGTTTGGAAGCTGAGTGACCTCAGACCATAAGACCCTGCAGAGGATAGTGAAGTCAGCAGAAAAGATCACTGATGGCTAGATTTGCAGGGGTAGGGGAACCAGAGTGATAGAGCAGATAGTGAGGTGGATGACGGAAAAGGTCATGTGAGGACTGCATGTAAAGACAGAAAGCAGAGGTTTGTAAATGATAGAAATGATCTCAGATGTATCTATTTCAATGCGAGGAATATTGTTGGTAAAGCAGATGAGCTTAGGGTGTGGATTTTCATGCGGGATTATGATATTATTGCTCTTAGTGAGGTTTGGTTGCACGAGGGGCAGGACTGGCAGCTCAATGCTTCGGGGTTCTGACGTTTCAGACATGATAGTGGACAGGATGAAAAGGGCAGGAGTGGCATTGGTAGTGTTAGGTAAAAACATCATGAGCTGGGAATGAAGAAGGAGTCACCCAGTGCTGGGCTGTAACAAGATGCAGTTGTGACCTTGTACTCTCAAGATAAGAGTGGAAATGACAAATTGATGTGCAGCAAGCTAGCAGAGAAGGATAGCAACAGTTTATTAATTGGATAATGTAATGGTATGATAATTTACTAAGTACGTATCCTGAGGTATAAAAAAAAACACCACTTGCTGATAACGGCAGAATGCGCCTTCTCCAACTAACACTGTTAGTTGCAAGTGTTACAATCCGGTAATAAAGAACAAAGAACCTTGATTTCGACTCAGTCTGGTGTCTGACTCACTCATTCATGAACAAAGCAGACCTAACAGTAGTCAGGGAAAACATCACAGTTGTGCTTAGAACAGCTGTAGACTCGCCTACAGAGGCTGTATGGGTGGAGCTAAGGTGAAAGCTGTGAGCACACTAATAGGGCTGTTTTATAGACTGCTCAATGGTCCAGGAGAATTGGAGGAAAGAAATCTATTGGGAGATAGCAGATCATTGTTAGAAATAGAAAGATGTGTTTGTAGCAGATTTTAACTTTCTGCATATTGAATGGGAATTCCATACTGTAAAAGGACTGGATGGCTTGGAGTTCGTCAAATGTGTATAGGAAAGTTTTATAAATCAATATGTAGAAGAACCAATGAGAGAGGATGCAATACTTGATCTCTTATTAGGGAATCAGACAGGTCAGGTGGCAGACGTCTGTGTAGGTAAATATTTTGGGTCCAGTGACCATAATGCCATTAGGTTCAAGTTACTTATGGATAAGGATAGTTCTGGCTCTAGAGTTGAGATTCTAAGTTGGAGAAAGGGTAATTTTGTGGAAATGAGTAAGGATCTCGGAGAAGTCGATTGGAATAAGCTGTTTTCTGGCAAGGATTTGTCCGGCAAGTGGAAGGTATTCAAGGGAGAGATTTTGAGACTGCAGAGTTTGCGAGTTCCTACTAGGATTAAAGGCAAAATTAACATAGGGAACCTTGGTTTTCAAGGGATATTGGTGATATGATTAAGAAAAAGTGAGAGGTATATAACCGGTATAGGCAACAAGAAGCAAATGAGGTACTTGCAGACTATAGAAAATCTAAGAGAATACTAAAGAAGGCAAAAAAAAAGGCACGAGGGTGCTTTGGAAGATAATGTTAAGGTAAATCTGAAGGGTCATTGGTGCTTCTTTGTGCCTCACTGATTTCATATTATCATGTTACCTTCTCCACTCACGTAGTTCAATGATTATCAGGTCGAGTGTCACAAGATTATAGATTCAGAATTCTGGTTTGCTGATCCAGGGATTTGAATTTATATCTGACTGACCAGTGAGTTGATACGAAATGCTAATAATTTGCATTTATAATTACGTATTTCTGATTTCCACAGTAATTAGATACACATTAGCTGGACTGAGTATGTTATTGACCAACAGCTCCCCAATAAAATATAAAATCAACATTATGTCTCACAAAAGCTGTTGCAGTGCCAGCCATTGGACCGGAGTGTGAATCCCGCGCTGTCTGTAAGCAGTTTAGACATTTTCCCTGTGATTCGTGGGTTTTCTCCTGCTGCTCCGGTTTCCTCCCATAATTCAAAACGTATCGGGGGTTGTAGGTTAACTGATTGTAATTGGGTGGCATGGCCTCATGGACCTAAAAGGCCTTTTGCCATGCTGTATTTAAATATAATTTTTTTTAAATCCAAAATGTTTTACTGCAGAATTGAAGTACTGGCTTCAATGGACTGAGCAACACCTGATACTTCATGCTTCGAGGAAAAAATACTTTGTTATCCTTTAATACTTCACACATACGAATAGAAAACTGTTGTTGCTCCTTAGAAAATACAGGCATAGGTGTAATTGGGGTGGCACGGTTGGCATAGCAGTTAACACAATGCCTTTACAGTGCCAGCAATCAGGGCTTGGGTTCGAATCCTGCGTTGTCTGTATGTTCTCCTTATTTCTGTATGGGTTTTCCCTGGGGTCCCCTGTTTCTTTCCACTGTTTGAATTGTTCAGGGGGGTGTAGGTTAATTGGATGTAATTGGGGAGCACGGACTCATGGGCTGAAATGGCTTGTTACCGTGCTGTGCGGTATGTCTAAATTTAAATAAATATTCAGCCTGTGGTTTTAAGGAATGAACATTAATGATGAGGCAATAAGCAGTAACATCTATGTAATAATAAAGTGGCAGTTAAATATAGAAATCTGGAGTTTGCTATATTAGTCATTCTGTTCATCCAGAAGCTTAGTTTGTACAGATACCTTGCCAAAAATCCTGGCATGGAAACTCTTTGGACTTGTGCATTGATACCTACAAAACATGCTGGGAAAATTTAGGCACTCCTGCCAAGTACAAGTAAGTAGATCTTAATTACTGCCAAATAACCTCTCTGGCACTGAAAATGAACTTTAAAATGTGTGGAGTTCCATTCTTTAAAATAATAGTTGTTGTTGCGGATAGATAAGCACCATTTTACATTGTGATTAAATGTTATATTTCCAGCTTCAAACTTAGTAAAATTCATCCGTGGTCATATGAATTAAGTGACAATATTGCATCAGCTGTGCATTTTAATACATTTATCAAGGTTCATTTAATTGAAGTCAATGGAAGCAAATTCCACACGGAGATGACAATGTAACCGTCACACTATTATGTGCAACCAAGAGTGAACTTTCACCACTATAATTGTCACACTAAGAATTCTTTAAGCTGATTGTTTCGTGTTTGCTTGCTTTTTGTGGACAAATCCCATGGAGAATTTGCCAAATTGTTTTGCAAGGGAATAAAAATGCTCTGTAGTGCTACTCAACCACTATTGGCTACAAAATATGGCTAATTTATCATCCACAAAGAACTGCATGGTACTGATTTTGTTATCATTATCTTTCTCAGAAGAGATGGGACTTAGCATTAATGTAGGAACGTTGGCTACATTTCCCCTGTACTGTGTAATTGAAGCAAATATATTGATTTGAGTTTCCTCACTGGAATGTTAACCTTGACTGTATGATTGCAGGATTGCAGCTTGCTTCTAAATTCTAAGCTGCAAGCTTAAATCCATTCCAGGCAGCAAAGCCAAAAATGTAGATTAATATACCAGAGCAGTGCTGAGGAAGTTTTAAATTCTTAGTATATATAGATGATAATTGGGGACCAGGTGGAAGATTTACCGAATTTTGATGAAGGAAATCATACCTGTTATGGACAACCAATTTGAAATGTTATGAATAATCGAATGACAAATGTCCATACCCTTCTTATAAAGTTAAGCTTTCTCCTTTGAACCCAGACTATTCAAGATGATGTTGATAAAATTGTCTACCACCTAAAATTCAACAGAAAACGCAGTGTTTCACTTAAGTTGTTTCAATGGAATCTGCTCCATAATTGATAAAAGGTCTGTTGAAATCATTCAGCTATAAACCTCCTGCAGTGTTCAAGTTGTTGAGAAATTGCATTCATTTAAAAGCAATTCATGAGGATCCATTGTGGCAGAATCTCAGTCCTTTCAGAAATCACGAATGACTACAACTACTTCCCAGTACTCCAATTCTACTTGAGCAAATTATCAAGAAATTATGCTATTGTAATTTTGCTTAAAACCCTCAGATTTAATTTTATTAAAAAAGTTTCATTCAAGTAGAGCAGAGAAATAAGTATTATGTTCAGGGGACATTCCCCTCAATTTCCAATGCTCCCAATATATTTAGTCAAAAATTCCAAAGGAAAAAGTGGCACAAAATGGGAATGCATCAACCTTAGCCATATATTCTCATTGAGTGGAGCCTCCAAAGATCTATATATGTTCTCAGTTGTCAATTACAATGACTGGTTTAAAAGTGTAAATTGACAGCAAAGCATTGAGAAGACATTTACAGATGGTGTCTATAATAATAGTTATACTTTTACAATTAATCAGAACACATTTTCATTCCAATAATTCAGTTATTTTTTTAAATGGAAGTAAATTTCCAAAGGCATATTGTAATTCTCAGGTTTTCCTTCTGTTATTGTGTTTCCATCTCAAATCTTTTTCACCCTTCTCATCAAAATAACTAAATGAACCCTTGTTTGTTTTTTTTTTGACTTCTTGAACCTTCACTTTTGGAGAAAAACAAGTATTAGTTCCATGGCATTGGGGGCGGCCCCTCGCAGCCCCCTCGGGGTGCCTCACAAAATGAAGGATGAATGCGATGATCCAGCAGGCTGTACGATGCCCGCAGTGCTGCCCTCCAATTAGCCATAACTAAAGGAGCCTAACTGGCCTATCAAGTAATGCGGATTGCAAATGCACCAATCAGCACTGCTTTGACCATGCCCCTCAGCTTTAGAATAAAAGCAGGGCTGTGAGCCCAATAAAGCTCAGTGTTAACTGCACTCAACTGGGGTTCGTGCCATTATTTCTGAGCTAACCTGCATGCAGTTATAACCTCTCCTGTGCTATAGGCTCCGCTAGCAATAGTGGTGATCCCAATGGTCCAAACGGCACTCTGGACCCACCGATGGAGGCAGATTCTTCAATCAACATGCTGTCATTGAAGCTGCTGAGCTTCTGGGCAGTGTAGCCCGAAGTATGGTTCCAGCAAATGGAGGCACAGTTTGCCCTGAAGAAGATCTCCGATGACACCTGTTTCTACCACGTGGCGGGCACCCTCGACCAAGCCACAGCCACCAAGATCACAGATTTTTTTAAAAAGCCGCCACAGCAGGGTAAGTACGACACCATCCGAGAGCTTTTAACCCGCACCTTAAGGCTGTCTGAGCGCAAGCACGTAGTCTGTCTGCTGCATATGAACGGTTTGGGGAACAGGCCCCCATCCGAACTAATGGGCGAAATGCTCGCCCTACATGTTGGCCATGCCCCCTGATTGCTTTAAAGGGAACTATTCTTGGAAAGGGTGCCACAAAACATCCGAATGATGGTCCAGGAAGATTACTTCAGCGACCCACGAAAGGTAGTGGAGAAAGCGGCTCCCTGCTGGCCGAGAGGGAAATAGCCTTCGCACTCCATGAGATTTCCACGTCCATCACGTATGATGCCACCCCAGCACTGCAGCGCGTCGGCAGGCAAAGGCAGCAAAGACCCAACCGGTCGACCATCCACGAGGTCAATGGACATTCCCAGGCGAACGGACTAGTTGAAAGGTTCCACAGGCACCTAAAAGCAGCCCTGATAGCCTGACTCACTGGGCCCAACTGGGTTGATAGTTACCTTGGGTCCTCTTAGGCATCCTCTTTGGCATTGAAAGAGGATTTGGAAGTCTCATCTGCTGAAATGGTGTATTAGTCATCCTGGGCGAATTCCTGGCCACTAAGAGGCCAGGAAGAGCCCTCCAGGGAAGCCCTAGCACACCTCTGTGAGGAAGAACCCTGGGCCCTTTACCACCCAAAGCCCATGGCCAGCAGCACACATTTGTCCCCAAAGATTTTCAGAGCTTCACACATTTTTGTAAAACATGGAGCGCACAGATCCCCATTGCAGAGACCCTATGAGGGGACATACCGTTCCATCCAGCACACTGGTTCAACTTGTGTAATTGACATCAGAGGCCAAGAGAAGACTTTTACCATTGACAGGTTGAAACCAGACCATTTGGATATTAAACAGCGATTGATCATCCTCCCCCCCCCCCCCACTCCTCCTACCCACCCCCCACCCCCACAAAAGAGGCTGGCCTCCCAAGAATAACAACATTCTGATTGCTGGTTCGGTGGGAGGTCATGTGGTGGCCCCTCATAGCCCCCTCGGGGTGCCTCACAAAGCTAAGGATGAACGCTACGATCCAGCAGGCTGCATGAGGCTCACAGCGCTGCCCTCCAATAGGCCACAACTAATGGAGCCTAACTGGCTTATCGAGGAAAGTGGATTACAAATGCACAGATCGGCACTGAGGAGGCTTTGACCATGCCCCTCAGATTGAGAATAAAAGTAGGCCTGTGAGCCCAATAAAGCTCAGTGTTAACTACCCTCAACTGGTGTTTGTGTCATTCCTTTTGGGAACAGTGTGTTCTTCGTGAGCTAATCTCCCTACAGCTATAACCTCCTGTGCTATAGGCTCGGCAGAGCAGCCAGCTACAGCATTATCATTTCTTTTATTTTACTTTTTCCAACTAGGTCATTTTAAATTTAATTTAAAAAAAAGTTAGACATATATAAATTTAGATATACATCACAGAAACAGGCCATTTCGGCCCACGAGTCTGTGCCACCCAATTTACACCCCATTAACCTACACCCCAGTACATTTTGAACAGTGGGGAAAAAAACTTGAACCCTCAGGGAAAACCCATGCAGAAACAGGGAGAATGTACAAATTCCTCACAGACGGTGCAGGATTCGAGCCCCGGTCCTAATTGCTGGTGGTGTAAAGGTGTTGAGCTACTGCTATGCCATCCATGCCACCCCAACTTTTCTCAACAAAAAATGGGCTTTTAGGTCATTTGGCGTTCAGAATTTTTATCTGAAATACCCTACATTATTAATGTCAATGGTTTGCAGCGCAATGCTTAATTGCAACATTTATTTAAAGCTCCTAACAAGAAAATAATATGAACTTAAACAAGTAGAAAAGACTAAAGGAACATTAAAATAGGCCACAGCTGAGGAATATTTGCAATGATGATTGATATTGGAATTCAAGAATCAAATATACCTTTTCAATAACTTGAACTAAGGGAAAAGATTATTTGACTTTTTGAATGTTAAAACACCCCTTCACTACTGTGACAATTCTTTTCCTGGTCTTAATAGAGATTATGATCATAACTGCTTGGTCCAGTTAATTGCCATTTCTGAACTCATTGGACAATAAATGGGGATATGATTGGGATTTCCAACCCATCATCGCTTAAAATCAACTCAAGAATTTAAATGATTAACTGTGGAACTTTTAACAATCATGTGCAGAGAAGATCTACCTCACAAACCAGCAATTTTAAAATCTGAATCTGTAATTTCAACTTTATGGTAATATAGGCCTTTTCTGTAAAAACAGGAGAAGTCAGACATTGTGATTTCACAGCAGATTAAGTATCAGGGTTTTGAACTCAGTCTTTCATTTGTAAACTCAGACTTTACTTGGCATTTAGTTGTTCTAGTAAAATAGATAATTTTCTATTTGACAATAAAGAGGATTAAAAAGTCATCAGCAGATTTTTTTTTCTTTCTACAATGCATTCAATTTACAAGCAGATGTTCAAAATTAATTCTTCTTTCTTCTTTGGCTTGGCTTCGCGGACGAAGATTTATGGAGGGGTAATGTCCACGTCAGCTGCAGGCTCGTTTGTGGCTGACAAGTCCGATGCGGGACAGGCAGACACGGTTGCAGAGGTTGCAGGGGAAAATTGGTGGGTTGGGGTTGGGTGTTGGGTTTTTCCTCCTTAATAATGTTACTACATAAGACCAGCATAGACAGATGGAAATTTGGAAAACCGCTAGTTTTATGTTGGTCGACTCCATGGTGTTTCCCCTTTTCACTCAGAGAGAAATGAGCCAGCAGCATGTAAATTAATTCTTGGCTTTAATATAACCCAGGCCACATTCTTGTGACATTGAATGAGTTTCCAATTTGATCATCTAACCCACCCAAAATTCTGTTAAGGGAAGAACCATAATGCTATGTCCACTTCAGTTTCAAGATGAACTCCTTAGGGATAATGAAAAAAATCATCTGGTTTGTGGTCAAGGTGATAAAAGCAAGGGAACAGGGTGGGAATTTTTCCAATGGGAATGTGTAAGACTGATGAATCCAAATGATAATGTGGCTTTAATATTTTAATACTTATACCCCTTCCTGCCCAGATGTGACTTGTAAATGGAATTGCAATTGGAGATATACAATATAATATTCATTCATTGCATAACATTTCATTTGAAAATACAAAATTGCTTTTCATCCCTTGCTCTGGTGGAGTGCTGGTAGAAGGATGGGGAAGAAAAATAAATCCAAATTATTTTCCCTTTTCTGTTCTCGAACAGGCAGCAAGGATACCTGTGCAAAGTATATATTTGCAACATGGCTTGTCGTCAGCAGCGAGATCAACTGCTTTTAATTAATACCTTAGCTTGCTGTATTTGCTGTGGCCACATTAACCCAATTTAAACAAAAACAGGCTGTGAAAGGCAAACATTTTTCTTTTGATGGGAATAAAACAGGAAAATATGGAAAGAGCATCCCTCCCCTCATCAGGTTGCCCTCCCCTTCCAATTTGGAAAACCGCTAGTTTTATGTTGGTCGACTCCATGGTGTTTCCCCTTTTCACTCAGAGAGAAATGAGCCAGCAGCATGTAAATTAATTCTTGGCTTTAATATAACCCAGCCCACATTCTTGTGACATTGAATGAGTTTCCAATTTGCTCATCTAACCCACCCCAAATTCTGTTAAGGGAAGAACCATAATGCTCAAAGCATGACCTAGTTACCCAGCAAGTGATTGACTATTCTCTCATTTTTAAAAAAATTGGCCATATTTTTCTTTGTTGTATGATGGGTAAATGTGAAATTGATAGTTTAATTCATTCATCCTTCTGCCAGAAGCATAATCTCCTGAGAAATGGGTCACATTCAGTGGGTTTTTTTTATCTTTCAAAAAATAATAACTGGTTACTCAGGGAGCCAGGTATAGCACCATGAATTTAATATTTGTATCTCTCCCCTACAGGTAGTTGGAGATTTATTGCATTAATCCTCATTCAATATCATGTTAAAAATGTGATCATTTTTTCTTACTAGCAATTGTGAGCTATCTGTACCAACCTTCTTCTACCTATTAAGTTCAATCATACCTGGAGTATATTTTCCAGTGGCAAAATCCAGAATTAATCCAAATTCAAAATGATCAGTTAGGTCCACATTGGTGCTTTGAAAGTCTTGTGTGCCATGCCTCCAGGCTGGTTCGTTGTCAAATCTGTCAAATAATTTGAATGTTTGTGAATGTCTCTCACTTGCATCTCTACCAAGCAACATTCCACTCCATCAAAATAAATAGAATTGTTGAACTTGTGCCAGGACTAACCTGACTGGTTTGGAGGGCAGATTTCTCAAAGGAGCTCCTGAAGAATTGTTGTTAAAGTCAGCATGGGCATTAAATCAGGAGTGAGCCTCACTCAGGAGGTTTGAAACTTGCACTATTACACTTGTGTTAGAATTCTGAACTTCCAAAGATGCAGAGAAAAATGCTGGTAGTTTTACACAACTGCAATCACCTCTCAGGAATATCTAGGTCATTAACTTGTCCCTGTGAAGGTGTAGATTTTCAACTTGGCAAATGGTGAGAAATGACTTGGTCCAATGATCTTATTTTATTCTTCTATTTTGAAGGTTGTGGCATACATTTTAAGGTTGATATTCCTCAGGCTCCTCCATGAAAATGTATCAGTTTATGGTCTTTCGTCATCTTTTGCCTTCTCCCTGCAAATTCCTGCACTCTGAATTATCTTTACTTTTGTTCTTTTTTGAATATTTCAAGGTTCAAGTGCCTAATTTTCTGCAAACTCTCTTCATGACTCAATAGACTGACACCAGGGATCACACTTGGGCACTTTACATTGCCTGAATGACATGAATGTTTCTTGTATCTTTCTACTATCAATGTGAAATGTCACTTCTCTCACAAAATAATGGGTTTTGGGCAACCTGTATTTTCAGAAACCACATCAGCTATTATTTGACAGAATTCTTTATAAAAATAATTATCAGGTGTGAGATTGATGTTTCCCTTCCTTTCCCTTACCCATCCAAGACTATTAAGACGAGTTCTTCATTAATTTAGTGAGATCCTACCAGTGCTTAGTGAATGCATCAAGATAATATACTAGAAAGATCACTAACTTGTTTAAGGAAAATATTCTGACTATATTGAATCATGTTAAGAAATACTTATCTCAATGATCTCCTCTTTTGCTGATGTTAATAGGGAGGGTTAATATTATTAAGATGAATACCCTGCGTAAGTTCTATGTTTTTCAAGCTGTCCCAGCATTTGCTCCTAAATAATTTTTTTGATTAATTTGACTCCATTATTTCCTCTTTTATGTGGAAAAAATGTCCCCATTTGAAAAATATCTTCCTTCAAAATACTAAAGGAAATGGGGGCTTGGCATTACCTAATCTGAGATTTTATTAACGGGCAGTGAACATTAGATATATCATTATTTAAAGACATAATAATGAATATTCAAGTGGCTCCAGATGGATTGATTTAGAGATTAAACGCATTAAAAGACATTCTCTGATCTCAATAGTTGGAGCACATTTGCCTTTTTCACTTTCCAAATTAACTGATAATTTGGTAGTTAGACAGACTGCGTATTTGGTTCCAGTTTGGAAAGCACATAGATTTTTTATTAATTAGTCCAATTTTACATAATTTTTTTTTTGTTAACCTTCAGTCCAAGACATTGGACTAGGTTAATGGTCTAGGTTAGGTATTAAATCTTTCTTGGACTTGTATATAGACCAAAACTTTGCTTCTTTTGTGCAATTATCTGCCAAATGTTTTTTCACTATTTACAGATTAGGAGCTTCTTAAACTGTTTAACATTGAGGCTTTTCTAAGACTTAGATTTTAATCTTATTTGGGAAGTATATAATTTTAGACCTAATCAGAAAGGACTGCTCTCAGCCCTTCATGAACTACTTTTAAGATTTAGCGATAGTTCTTTATCTCACATTTAAGAACATTTGGGAACATGACTTTCAACCACTGTTTGCTGAAGATGCATGGGACTCTACTTAGAAAAAGGTACATTGATCCTCTTTCTGTGCTGGACCTTCCTTATTTACAATTTATCATCCATAGGGCCCACTATTCCAAAGTTCAATTTTCCTCCCCAATGTATCCTCTAAATGTGATAAGTGTACAATGCAGGAAGGTACTTTATATCTATGTTCTGGCTATGTTCCTCCCTGTGTAACAACTGGGAAGAAGTATTTAGTACATTATCTTTAATTCTTTACATAAATCTCACTCCAAGCCTTTTTATTGCTATTTTTTGGAATGAGTGGACCAATGGACTTAATTTGGACTCCATCTCAATCCCAAGTGGTTGCTTTTGCTTCCCTGATTGCAAAGAGGCTTATTTTGCTGCAGTGGAAAGATGTTGTCCCTCCCACACATACACAATGGTTACTGAATTTGATGGTACCTATCTCTCTCTCTCTCTCTCTCTCTCTCTCTCTCTCTCTCTCTCTCTCTCTCTCTCTCTCTCTCTCTATCTCTCTCTCTCTCTCTCGAAAATTAGGTGTTCAACTACTAAAATGAATATTATTTTTTTCCTCTTTGGGGTTCCTTTTTCAATTATTTCAAAATTTGTAGATCAATTATTTTTGCTTTTTATTAAAAAATCTTTTTTTTCTATTTCTTGAACAATGAGTATTGAAATTTGTAGTTGATGCCTGGCTTTGATAGTAAACACAGATAATAGGTTGGGGTTAGAAATTAGATTAGTTATAGACTTTTATTTCCTTTTCCCTTTTTTTAATCAATGACGTGTCATACATATCTTGTTTGCTGTTGTTTACTATCTGTAATTTTAATTTATTTCTATTTGAACTTTCTATCATATATATCTGATATTATTTGTTCTTAAAAAAAAACAGTAAAAAAATGTTGAAAGATATACTTCATGGATTAGTGCCAGACTTTTATTCTGTTTAATGAAAGATATCATCCTTCTCTCAGGACGACTTCACTATGATCCCGTTAAGTCCGCTTTAAGACTTTGTTTTGTTGATATAAGTGTCTGTAAGTCTGCATCGGTTATTTCCATTGATAGAGGACATGCTACTGTATTCTTTGTTGAATTAACACTTCAAGGAAATAATTATCGACAACTAACACAATCTTTTGATCTTCCCTAATTAAGAGATAATGGGAATTTTCTTTTGCTCTATTTGGGCAGTCGTGTTCCTGTTACGGTTGTATGTAATGAATGCAGCCAGACTTTTGAACTTACTTCACCTTGTATTTTTGATGTGCTTTTAAACACAATTATAGCACGCCCCATTATGATTGGGACAAAGACACTCCCCCCCCACCCCCACCCCCACCCCCATCCCCCCCTGTGCTCCACGGTTTTAAATTTGTAATCAAACAATTCACACATGATGAAAGTGCATATTCCAGATTTTATTCAAGGTTATATGTATACATGTTGGTTTGAGAATGTAAAAATTAGAGCACTTTTTATTTATTGTTTCCCATTTCAGGGCACCATAATGTTTGGGACATTTGGCTTCACAGGTGTTTGTGATTAATCAGGAAAGCTAGGTTTGCTTCAAAGCTTTTGATCACCTTTTGGAGTATGGAGTTGCCATTTTTTCAACATGAGGACCAGAGTTGTGCCAATGACAGTGAAGGAAGCCGTTATGAGGCTGCAAAACAAGATTAAAACAGTACAAGACATTGCCCAAACCGTAGGATTACAACAATCAACAGTTTGGAACATCGTTAAGATGAAAGAGCGTATTGGTGAGCTCAGTCATCGCAAAGAGACTGGTCGGCCAAGGAATACCTCCATTGCTGATGACAGAAGAATCCTGATCAAAAAGAATTCTGACCAATCAGAAACATTCTTCAGGAGGCAGGCATGGTTGTGTCAACAACTGCTTTCTGCAGAACACCATGAACAGAAATACAGAGACTACACTGCAAGACACAAACCACTGCAGGTATTGATGCACTTATCTTCATTGATGATGTAACTGCAGATGGAAGTAGCAAAATGAATTCTGAAGTGTATGGAAACATCTTATCTGCTCAAGTTCGAGCAAATGCCTCCAAACTCATTGGACGGTGATCCAAAACGTATTGCTAAAACAACAAAGGAGTTTTTCAAGGCTAAAAATTGGAAAATTCTTGAATGGCCAAGTCCTTCACCCAATCGAGCATCCTTTCCACATGCTGAAACCAGCTAAAGATGGCTGCAGTAGAGGCCTGGCAGAACATCACCAAAGAAGATACTCAGCACAAAATGGTGATGCCTATGAATCACAGACTTCAAGCAGTCATTCCATGCATGGGATGTACAACAAAGCACTAAACATGAATATTTTAATATACATAAGATTGCTATATCCCAAACATTATGCTGCCCTGCAGCAAACTGGCAAGGATTCTTCAATATGACCTCCCAAAGCAAGAAGGACAAGAGCAGCAGTTTTATGGGATCTACAAGACCCCTCCATAATATACACTCTTTTGACTAGAACATTTATCCCAGCTCTATTATGATACTGTCTTTAAGAAAACAGTTCACCACCATCTTTTGTTGGGATAACTCGGGACAATAAGTGCCTGATTCCTTCAATGGATTAAATAAAAATTGAGAGCTACTTTATTTTAAAATGTCATGATTGTCCTGGAGGCATGTATCATTTTATGAGTTAACTGCCATTTATTCAGTTCCCTTTTGAAGTTGATCTGCAAATCAAATGAACATAGGCTTGTTGAAAATCAGCACAAGGCTTCAGATGTGAAATCCCATGGTATTGTAAAATTGATTTCCACAATTTTCTACTCATTATAAAAGTTGGCAGAGGGGAAATAAGCCAGACGTTATCCCAATACATCCATTCACCACCATCCTGTCTATCTTTGATTGATATCCCATCACCAGACACATCCTACTCTCTCTGTTTTAAGTGGGGATTATTCCCTCCACTACTCCACCATTTACTCATCCCTTCCCACCAATCAGAGTACCTACCCCTGTACTGCAAAAAGAGCTACACTTACATATTCTCCTTTGGGGCTTCAAACAGTCCTTTCTAGTGAAGCAACTCTTGTAATCTGTAGGAGCCATCGACTGCATCCAATGTTCCCAATGTGGCCTCTTCTATACTGGGGATTCAGGACACAGACTGGGAGATTGTTTTGTGGAGCAACTATACTCTTTCTGCTGCAACAGCAAGGATCCCTGAGTGACTAACCATGTCCTCAAGCTTCCCACAGATTGGCGAAACATCTTGTATTCCGTCTCTGCACTCTCCCACCACACAACATTAATATCAACTTCTAATTTCTATTAGCCCCCCCCCCCCCCCCTGCCTCTTTCTTTTTCCACCCCTCTTTGGTAATGTTCTGCCAGGCCTCTACTGCAGCCATCTTTAGCTTCTGCTGGTTTCAGCATGTGGAAAGGATGCTCGATTGGGTGAAGGACTTGGCCATTCAAGAATTTTCCAATTTTTAGCCTTGAAAAACTCCTTTGTTGCTTTAGCAATATGTTTGGGATCACCGTCCAATGAGTTTGGAGGCATTTGCTTGAACTTGAGCAGATAAGATGTTTCTTAACACCTCAGAATTCATTTTGCTACTTCCATCTGCCGTTACATCATCAATGAAGATAAGTGCATCAGTCTTGCAGTGTAGCCTCTGTATTTCTGTTCATGGTGTTCTGCAGAAAGCAGTTGTTGACACAACCATGCCTGCCTCCTGAAGAGTGTTTCTGATTGGTCAGACTGGTATTCGAGGATCTTTCTTCATTTTGATCAGAATTCTTCTGTCATCAGCAGTGGAGGTATTTCTTGGCCTACCAGTTTCCTATTTTCCACCTCCCATCCCCTTCCCTTCCTTGTCCTGTCAGAAAGCTACCCTGCAGAGCCCTCTGCTCTCTTCCCCATTGCTTCTCAGCTTCTTGCTCTTCTACCCTTCCATCTATGACCTCTTGCACGTTGACCTGTGCTCCATTCCCTTCCCCTTCCTCCCTCCTCACTTCTCTTCCTCCAACTCCCATCTTTTTTTTGTTCAGGCATCTATTTTCCTGAGGAAGAGCTCAGGTCCGAAACGTAACTGACTTTTACTTCCTATGGATGTTGTGTGAGTTTCTCCAGCACTTTTTTATGCATGGCATCCGACCCCAGCATCTGCAGATTTTCTTGCTCAACATGCAAGGGGTAATGCTCCTTTTACATCACTGGTAGGGGAATGACCTGAAATAGACTTTAGAGTGACTGGCGCAATTATTTTGGCACTATTTGGATCCATGCAAAATCCATCATTGCTTTTGATACTGAGGATCTCCCCTCACCTGGCTTCTTTCTAAAATCCCCCCTGTAGGAAAGTTAACCCAAATGCTCTTAATTTCAAAGCTCCTCTGAATCCCCAACTTTGTTTGATCCCGAAATGTTTTAGTCTTTGGAACACTTTATTCTCTTTATGTTCTAGGTCTCCCTATCTCTTAACCCTTCAATGTCCTGATGTACAGGATCATTGACACTCCAATCTCCTGATGCTCAATCTCCCCAATCATCCAACATCTGATTTCCAATGGCTCTGACATTCCAATGTCCCAGTTCCTGTCCCTCTGACCCTCCAACATCCCAAAGTTTGAAAGCATCCTCAAATCTCCAATTTATTCATGTTTGAAAGCCTCCTCCAATTGTCCAGTGTTAATGTTTCATGTCTCCTCAGCTCCAATATATCAATGCTTAAACACACCCCAACTATTAAATATCCTATGTTCTAATACTATCCTCTCCAACCCGTCAGTCCTGTTTTTTATCTTGATATTTAAAGTATGCTCTCCAACCCACTTATGTTCTGATATGTGGTTCATTTGATTTTCCAATATCTCCTGGCTCCCAAGACCATACTAATCCTTTTTTCTGATGTTTCAAAACCTTTGGCACAATGTGGAAGTAATTTCTGATCATTTAAAAACTACTTGGTGAGCTTACTATTATATTAACCTTCAGTTGATTTATGCAAGAGATTATGTTCATGTTGAGCAACATTTATAATTTTAAATTATTACTTGCCAAGTGAGTTGCTTCTATTACACATTTATTCAAATTAATTAAACATTTTATTAGTTACATTTTATATCAATTGATAAGGATTTCAAATTGTGCTTTCAAAATAAAGCATGTTATGTCTAAAGAAATTCAGCACCATGTCTTTAACCAGCACACTATCTGTCTTAGGTTTATGGTTAACATTAATTTATACACCCCGTCACTTTGGCTGAAAATAATTAATTTTCCAATCTAGTACAAGTATATGCACATTAGTTACACAGTGGATTTGAATATAAGCAATAAATATGATTGAACTCTACCAGTATCTTAGAAGCTTGTTTTGAATTTAGCTGATGTCAGAGGTTACAAATGAAAGGAAGTCCCAATATTACTTGACAGAATTGTTGGATACTGTTAACAGCTGGAATAAATTTAAAAAAAAATCTTAATATGGAAATGGGGCTTCTATAATATTGATGGAAATATTGAGACGGTTTGACTTTTTAAGAGAACTATTGCTGTCTTGTATTGCATTGAAATTAAGCAGTATGCGCCCTATCATCGAAATAGTCATTTTGTTATGGACCTATTACTACCCAAACAATGAGTGGATTGTTGCATTGGGGTGGCAAGGTTAGCGTACCAATTAGTGCCATGGTATTATAGCACCAGCGATAAGGATTTAAATCCGGCGCTCTCTGTAAGGAGTTGGTACTTTCTTCCCTCGTCTGCATGCAATCCCTCTGGGTGCTCCACTTCCCTTCCATCTTTCGAAATGTATGGAGTTGGTAGGTTGGTGTATTTGGATGGCTCGGTCTCGATACTGGGCTGTATTTCTAAATTGTTAGAAATGGTGTCCAATGAAATATTTAATTTGCATGTGACATTATAAGAATTCTTAGAAAATGAGTTGAATGTTTCTCAGATCTCATTGTTGGGAATGTTGATTCTTCTTCCTCCACCAAATAGTGTTTGTAATAAAATAATGTAGTTATTAGGAAGGGTTGCAGCTAACTGTGCAATGTATGTCATTTTTAGAGAGATTAACAGCAATACACTGCACTGAATAGACTAGTTTTTCAGGGTGCTCTGTCTCTAGGATATTGATGGGCCACGCTCTTGCAAATCTTGTTGTTTTATTTCTGCACCAGTTGCTAAATCTCTTTGAAAAATCCTCCACTATTCCTCAGCTGTCCCACCAGATAGCCTGTGCTCACCAACTACATTAGCCAAATCCTCCCTCATCCATTTATGCTAACGCTCTTGTTTTGGATCTTACTTTCTCACCCACCATCTATGTTATAATTTCAACCATACTGTGATCTTTCTGAGAGGATCCTTAAATATGAGATCATTTATTTTACCTGTCTCGTTGCACAGGACCAGAACTAAGATCCCATAGGTTTTCTGTCATGCGGATCAAGAAAAGTGTTGGCTGCATTCGATGAACTTCTTCACAATGCTGCCTTGACTAATTTGATCTGTTCAATCAATGTTGGTTAAAATCCCCCATAACAACTGTTGTTCAATTCTATGTGCAAATATCCAAATCTATATTGGATATATGCTATATGTGATATGGTGGGGGGGCTGAATTTGAGTCCATCTGTTAAATACATAACAAATTAATTCCTTGCTTTTATAAACAGTACTGATTTACCACAGCTTACAAACAAATAAAAAATGCACCCACTTCATTCAGGACAGCATGAAATCGACTTTCTTTTATTATTCACTAGTCACAACGTTGCATTCTTCAACTCCTTAAACACCACCCAGCTAAACACCTCTGGCCCTCTCATTGGCTCACTGTCATATGGGTGATCCTGACATTCTCACTCTACTCCTCCTGAATCTGAGATTCGTCACCGTATGCTGATGCTTATCACACCCATGTACGTATGCTATTACCCCCCGCACATCTCATTGGTTACATTATCGGCAACAGCCAGCTCCGCTCCCGATGAAAGTAAGTACATGACTGTGACAATACTTATTTAGAATATGAATGATGATTCCAAGCAACTGGTTGGAAGCACAAAATGCAGTATTATAAGGAAAGAAAATATATATATACATTGGTAAATGCAGTTGCAGAAAATAAACCAAGAAGATTGGAGATGCATCAAAGTGGATGTGGATTTCAAATTTGCTTAAAGGAGACAGTTTTAAGAATTTAATTAAAAAATGCAGTGTATGGTTTTTACTGGGAAATGCTGTTAATGACAGGCTGAACATAAAATTCTTTCATTGAACAAAAGGAAATAGCAAAGGAATAGCACACTAAATAAAGAAGCGCATTCCAAACCATGAACAAGCAGAATGAATTCAGAAAAGAACTGCCAGATAACATTGACACAATGCCAAGGAAACACTCAAGTGAGCAAACCACTGATTGGAAAAAACAAAGCAAGCAAAATATAAACTAACTCAACAGAAATATTATCTGCGTACTTGGTAGATGAAAATAAACTAATTCGAGAAACTGTTACAATTTAATTTGAAGACAGTGACTAAGTGGTGTAAAGTACATGGAAAGCAGAAACGAGAACCTCATGTTCGAGGGGGAATAGTGAAAAGGCAACTTAAAAATAGATTTCACAGCATTGCTCTAAATGATTCAGAGGTTACATTATTCATGAGGAACACACAAAAAATACTAATGTGAGTCTTTGGAGAGTTCGTAGGGTGGTGGAGATGAGGTATCAGCCCAGGCTACTAGCCCTGATTACCTACTGTCCATGACCTGCCAGAGACGTGCAGTGCTTGTTTCTACCTCTGACCCACTACTCAAAGCAATGTTTGACAGCTCTGCTTCCTGAGGCAGATTAACCTTTCTCTGAAGTGATATTTTAAGGAGTAGAGGGAAATTCTGCTTTAAATAAATTAATGAGTGATTTGATTTTACAGTTGTCTAAGAAATGGCTGTATTCAATCAGAAGTACAATTTGCAAAGAGGCATTTCGATGTTTATCCAGTTTCCTTCCACATCACATTAAATGAGAAATTTAAATTGGATCTTGACTCTTTTTGATGCAAAAGAAATATAGATGTGACTGAATTTTGGAATCATCATTAAGTATTGTATATTTGTTTGTAAGCTAAATCAGTCATTCCCAAGCTTTTTTTTTGACTATGGCCCCCAAAGTTTATGGGCCCCCTTCTCTGTGAAGCAGTCATGTTTCGGTTCTTCCATATTTCTCTCCTACCAACTGCATTAAAAAAAAAACATATTTATGTTACGTGAGGTGAAAAGGAAACAAGACTTTTACTTAAATGGGCTGTTGAATGGCTGTCCTGAGTGATCCTGGCTTTGGACCACCGAGAGAAATCCATTGAGCTAGAATGTATACAGTTTATTATAGTGCCATGCAATTGAAGATAAAGTTTCCAACAGTGAAGCATGATAACAATAATTTCTGTATTGAATGTGGTTATTTGTTTTGCATTCCTAGAACAATTAGGTTTAACTAATGCATTTCTGGGCTGGGACCCAGCTAATGTGGTCCATTATTTATCTTCTATCCTTTGTTTCTATTCCCACCTCATTCCAGCTCATCTAACCACTATGACCCAATCCACTTGAATCATTATCCCCCATCTCCTAATCAGCCCAGGCCGCAATTCTGTCCTCTTTCAAATGTCCATGGCCCTTGTACTTGATCAGCAATTTTCCAACCTAGATTCAGATTTCAGATTTCTAGTTGGTTTCATCATCTCTAGTGGTTACCTGCAATTCTCAAAACCCTCTCATCTCAAGCCAACTGATCCACCGAATCTGCAAAATCCAAATGCCTGGAGTTTCGTTTGTGGGTGCTGCTGAACCTCTCTGTGGCCAATAAGAACTGGTGCGCATTGGTGAACTGTTCAACACCCATGTCAGATCCTTGAAGAGCACTCTGAAGTTCTTGGTCATAAACTTTCTATCTTACCAATCAGATGGAAGGTGGATTCACAGCATTAATTTTGACAAAACTCAGTGGGGGCGGTGGGGGGGGGGGAGAAATTGAAAAATTATTTTGCTTCATTAAACATCTTTTCAAAATAATTTTGTGTGGCATAGATAATCATTGGAACAGTTTTGTGCCAATTTATATCTTTATTCCTGTCATCAAGTCAATGTTGTGAATTCAGTTTTAAATAAGGATCTGAGTTTCACTTGTGTTTTGTTCAAGGCCACCTTGTGTTCTGAGAATGCTTCTGTTCCTGCCATGAGAACATTTTCTCATCTTGTCATATCCTTGCATAATAGGAGCTCATCATGTCTCAGTGAGCTAACAACTAAGAATTTCCAGATGCATTAATGTCTGATTACATCAGCTCAGTTTAGTTCTAGCATTGATTATGTTTCAGCATTTGTTGAGTAAATGCAGCTGGGCCCAGCAAGTTCAAAAGCCAACTTATTTTTTCAAAACAAAACAAAATCTAAGCAAGCATCAAAGCAAGACAAGCTTATTTTGAGGCCTTAACAAAAACCAAAGCTGAAAGCAATGCAGGTATCCACAGGGGTGCAGTGCTGCCGGAGCTCACTGGACTGTCGCTCCGGCACCTCAGGGGGCAGCTCCACCACCTCGTGTGGGCCGCTGCAGGCACTTCATGGGGTGGCTCCAGCATACAAATTAACACTGCACCCCTGGATATCCACATCAGAAGTACACTATCACAGAAATAAGATTCAGAGAGATATATTCATCCTCTCAAATTTGGATCCAGTAAATGCAGAAAGTTTGGGTTGGGAGCAAGTCTGGTTTATAAAAGAGATCATTCAAATTTCTGGTTAGATTGGATGGGTTCATTAGTTTTAGGATTTCTTTCTGTTCTTCTCCAATTGACTACACTTCTACCAGTTGGGATAATCTGAAGCATTGGCATTGTTCCCTGGTTCTGTGAGCCAGATTATCCATTAAACTTCTGGTGATGGGGCCTTGAAATATTGTATCATTTACAGAGGAACAGCAAATGCAATTCAAAAGTAATAATTGTTTGAAGTATATGTTAAGATGTTATACAAATGCAAATAATTTATGGCAATTATTTCTTCATACAAATAAAAACTGCGGGTAATTTAACCCAATAAAAATTTCATGGAATTTCAGCAACTTCTATTGAAATTGAAGTTACAACATAGTGCCTTTTAGTTCATCTTTGAAGATGAACTGTTTAGTTATAATTGACATTTCTCATATTAGGTAAAATAGAAAATTGTTCAGGCATAATTAAATACTTTACTGAAATTTTATTAGGAGACCACATTGAAAACATTTGTCAGCATCCAAACTGTTTATTACACTAGATCTTAATATTGTCCTTCACTTCAAATAAATTATAAGATACACCTTCTCCGAGACTTTCAAATTAGAATTAGGCTCACTGTTGCTGGAAACCATGAATGCACTTATTGTGTATTACAGAATATTTGTGGCACCAAATGTGCTTTCTCCTACTCTTCTTTATCTAACCCTATCCAAATACCAAATAACTAATTTCTCTGTACTAATTTCAAGCATTTCAACTAGTTGTGGGTAACAAATTTCAGATCCTAACATTTCCTTGGATAAAATGTTTTGTATGAAATTCCTATTTCATTGATACAAATATTTATCTAAAAACATAGCTATCTGGCCCTTGTTCATTTTCACCTACATGTAAAAATAACCTTTTACATCAGCCTAGGGAATGAACAGACTGCTTTCCTTCCTGGAAAGCGGATCAATTGCATTGTTAACTTTTTAAAAATTATTCCATTTTTGGGATCTTGGGAACACCTAGCAAGTCAGAATGCTGGTAGCATTTCACTTCCATGAACCACTGCAGGCCTTGTGCTGGAGGTAAAAACAGAATGCTGGAGCAACTCAAGAGGTCAATAGTGTACTTTTTATTGCAAAGATAAAGATAGATAACCAATGTTTCAGGCTTAAGGTATCATACCTTGTTGAAGGACTCAAGCTATATAAGAACACTTCTCTGATTTTGAGTTTCTCCAGCATTGTGTTTTTACTTCAAGCACGGCGTCTGCAGTCTTTCCTGTTTTACTTCTGCTGCAGGTACTTAGAGTATTCTGGTGCACATGGATGATGAAGCAACAGGGTATATTTCCTATTCCAAATGATGTTCAACTTGAAGGGAGGGGCACGTCATGTGATGCCGTAGGGTGAGGACGCAAGACCCTGACCCTCCTGGTGAATTAGTAAAATGGTGCTGATTAAGAAATGTTTTGAACTAGTAAAATTTTTAATATTATTAAACACTTCAAGATGCTTCCAAAAAAAGATAAAGTAGCTGCTACCTTACCCGGAGCCCAACGTGATGAGAAGACCAAGAGGGATTGAAGGCCTGCTGTGAGTCAGAAACAGTGAATTAGCACCCAAGCTACTTCCTGGGTGAGTGATCCTGCTGATGTCGCTCTCCTGCAGCGTCGGAGAGATGGTGTCGAGAAGAACGCGCATGCGTGAAAAACCAGGGCCTTCAGAAACGCTGACAGAGCAAGAAGAAGAAGAGTCATGCTCCCAACGGACCAACAGTAATGAGGAGGAATCTCAGGTACTAGTAGAGGAGGTTTTAAAAGAAACTAAAACTTTTAAAAGTAAACATAAAGGACATAACCAGCATCAATTTGTTAATAAAAAAGAATTTCCATGAAATGAGAAGAGAAGTAAAAGGAGAAATAAAATAAAGTTGTGGATGTTGTTAATAAGCTGAAAATAAAAATTGGTAAATTAGATGGGAAAATTAAGAAAGTACAGGGAGAAATTCAACATATGATGGTTACTAGAGTGGAAGATTCCGCCACTGCCTTAATTATGGAAAAACAGAAGCTTCAGAGAAAGGTGAACATATTGGAAAATTTTAGTAGAAGGAATAACATTAAAATAGTGGGTCTTAAAGAAGGAGTGGAGGAGCAAGATCCAATTGCTTTCTTGCCAAATGGAACACCCTATAGAGATTGAAAGAGCACACAGACCAAAACTACTTCTGAATCAGAATCCACATTCTTTATTAATTAAGTTTCTCCGATATCAAGACAGAGAGAAGATTCTGACACTAGCAGCAGAAGGGGCAAGAGCAAGGTAAGGTCCACTTGAGCATACAGGGGGTAGAGTTCTATTTTATCCCGATGTAAGTACTGATTTATTAAAAAGAAGAAGAGAATTCAATCCACTTAAGAAGATCCTTTGGGGAAAAGGGATATCGATTTGTACTGCGCCATCCGGCAACTTTGAAGATTTTCTTGCCTGGAGGTGAAAATAAATTTTTCTCGAGCTTTGTGCAAGCAGCAGAATTCATGCAAAATCTCCCCAGAGACCAGGAGGAGTGAAGAATCAAAAGAATAGTAGCTTTCAATATGTTTTGATGGACTAATACTATTTGGCAGTTTATGATGAGTGGCTAGTATAAAATATGTCTACTTATTTTTCCTTTGTTGGTTTTTGAAAATTATTGAAATTTTCTTTCTGATTTTTTTGAATATTTTCTCTTTTATGCACATATTAAATTATTAAAAATTAATACACCAGAGTTTGGGGGAGTAGACAGGTTTCTGAGTCTTACTGTATCATGAGAGGGTAATTGTGACTCTTGTTGCAACTGTAAAATAGAGGGAGTTAGTGTTTAACTATCACCTACTGTTGGGGAGAGGGGGTTCTCATTTATATATAGTTATAAATGTAGTAATATCTTTGCTCGAGAAGTAAATCTGTTTTCTTTATCTGGATTGCTGGAGGAGGTGCTCACCAATACATTCAATTTTGAATAAAAGAATCAAGGGAGGAGGAGCCACAGGCGGAGGCGGTGGAAGTAGTGGATTAGTAAAATGAATAATATAATAAAAGTTATACATTTTAACATTAATGGGTTAAACAGGTCAGTGAAAAGCAAGATTGTTAGCACATATTAAAAAAAAGGGAACCAACCTGACTTTTCTGCAAGAAGCCTGTTGAATTGAGAAAGAACATTTGAAGTAAAAAGAGACTGGGTTGGGTATGTGGCAGCTTCATCGTTTAATTCTAAGACAAGAGGAATAGCAATTTTGGTGAGAAAAAAATTCCAATTAAAATACAAAATGTAGTAATAGATCCTGTAGGGAGATATGTGATAATACATTGCCAAATTTATTCAAAATTATGGACTCTTTTAAATCTTTATGCACCAAATGTGGATGATGAAATATTTATACAGTAAACTTGTTTGAACTTGGCAGAGGCACATAAGAATATTTTAATAGGAGGAGATTTTAATTTATGTTTGGATCCAATCTACTAAACAGAACTACGAGGAATATTAAGAGCTAAAGTAGCAAAAGCCATATTGGTATTAATGAGAGACTTGAACTTAATAGATGCATGGAGAAGAATCCATCCAAAAGAAAGGGATTATTCTTTCTGTTCAAGTAGACATGACTCCTATTTCAGAATTGATATATTTCTAATTTCAGCACAATTATAGGGCAGGACATTAGGTGCAGAATATAAAGCAATAATTTTGTCAGATCATTCACTTTTATTAATGAAGATTGCAATGCCAGACAAAGAGAAATCAGTTTATAGATGGAGATTGAATTCATTACTATTGAAAATACCAGATTTCCAAGATTTCATTAGAGAGAAAATACAGCTATTGTGATATAAATTTGAACTCTATGAATAATAAATTTGTAATATGGGATGATCTGAAAGCATATGTGTGAGTTCATATTATGTTTTACTTCTAAAATCAAGAGGGAGTATATGAAAGAGGTGGATCAATTAGAACAAGAAATAATGATTTTAGAAAAAAAAAGATCTTCAAAAGAGAAGCTCTGAGGATAAATGTAAACAACTAGTTAACAAGAATTAAACAAAAGTATTATGAGTTAGGTGAAAGCAGAACAGGTATCAAGAATGATTAATGCAATTAAAATGATTTGAATGTCATGAGCTACAAACCTCAAGAAATAACTGAATTGTTTAAGACATTTTATTCTAAACTATACAAGTCTTTAAAAGATGAGAATAAAATAGGTAGATATTTATCTCAGATACATTTACCTAGAATGAGCATGGTAGAACTAAGTGCTAATTTAGCAGAATTAAGTGCTAATTTTACACAATTAGAAGTGAAGGAGGCAATAGATAGTTTCCCATCTGAATTTTATAAAGAATTTAAAGATTTATTTACTCCCATTTTTATGGAACTGCTTGATCAATTATCAAAAGTGCATACTTCCAGAATCATTTTCAACAGAAATAATTACTGTGATTCCAAAAGAAGATGGAGATCCTTAGAAACCCTAATCATACAGACCTATTTCATTATTGAATGCAGATTACGTTACTTGCTAAAATAATGGCAAATAGGATGACTAAATTACTGCCTAAATTAATAAATACGGACCATATTTGAAAAGAGACAATCAGCGGACAATGTGGCCAGACTACTTAGGTTTAGAGGTGCGGCTACCCATTTAAAGTGAGGTGCAAACTCTTATTAGGGGAGGAAATACACTTCTGCAGTATGTCTTTTGTTGCAAAAGGGAACTATTAAACAAGGAGTGCATAAATCTAGACAGAAATGGGAGCTGGATTTGAATATTTGATGAGCAAAAATGGTTAGATCAAGATAGTATGACAAATACTATTAATGTAAGATATATATTAGTTCAACAATTTGAATGCCATTTATGGGTCAGTCGAAGTGGAGTGCAGTACTTCTGCCAACAGAGAACACTTTTCGCTGTCAGTCTAAAAAGAACATTTCTCTGAAGTACCAAAGGAAGCCTGCGCGCCTCCACCATTTTAAAGCCTGCGTATTGCATCAATCTCAAGCCCACGTCCATCACCAAATTTCTGAACTTTGAACTGCCTTCCCAGAATTGAGCCTCGAGCTGTAGTGGCTTGGGGTATTCCACGTGCACACACATATATTCGTGCATGGTTAAAGTTAAGTTAGTTAATACTATTATATTAATTTAATTAGTTAAATTAGATTAGGTGTTATATCATTGTTGATTAATAATTAATCATATTATTTCAAATGTAACCCCGTCTGGGCTAATCTTTATCGCTGCTGTCATTTATGTAATAATAGGCAGTGCAGAAGCTCACCAGGCTGATTTTAGAATGAAGGAGTCAGTTTATGAAAAGAGATTGAGTTGCCTGGAACAAGACTCATTGTTTATAAAGACTTTCCAAGCCTTAATCTGAAGACTTTATATTATTTGCTAACTGTTCCAGGGTCATTCCTTTTAACATTTTCTATCTATTGTTAACATCCAAGGTCTTTTATTCCTCCCACTTTTTTTTTGCCCTTTCTGAATAGTCAGTGAAATCATCATTTTTCATTTCCTCATTAAGCAATAAGGAATGCTTTGAAAATCAGGGATAGTTTTAGCTTCTGTATTTCTAGCAAATCTTTTCCAACTTTTAGGAGCTGAAAATGAGTTTCAGTGAGATTAAATGGGAAGTAATGCATTTTGGTCGGAAGAAAAGAAAGCCACAGAGTTATAAGAATATAAATGAATTAATGGATGGACAAACATAGGGGGTTAAAATCTTTAAAAGAAGAGACCTACAATAGCCACATAGCTATAACCCATAAATTCTTACACTAGGAAGGCAAACTCATCAGGTGAATGGGGATAGCAATATCTATAGGTTTCTCTCCAAGTTTTTTATTCCATACATGTAATTAATAAATCATTATAGATGTTTAAATTGAATTTTTCATTCATTACATGGTTATAACCCCTCCCATTCCCTCCCTCTCCCAACCCCTCACCTCCCTCCTCCTCATAAAGAATAATATAAGTATAAAGAATTATATATAGTAATAAAAGTTAAGAAAATGAGAAAATATAGTATCTTAATTTGTCCAGAGTATTGATCCCCCACACACTGGAATTCAACTGATTTTATATGGTCATTTTCATTTTAAGGAAGAAGGTTAACTCAGATCTCAAGAGGTTGGAAGAACATTTCTACATAATTACACCTAAGGTTTGCATATACAGGCTTCTTTTTACAATGTATATTTATTTCTCAAATTGTATGTAATTTTCTCTAAAAGAATTCAGCTTTGAATTTCTTCATTCCCTCTTTCCTTGCTTAGATGTGAGTCCAATTTCCAAGTCACTGCAATAGATTTCCTTGCTATTGCTAATGCTATTTTAATAAATTTTATTTTGTATATTGATAATTTCAATTTAGGTCTTGTTTTTTCTATATTTCCCAATAGGAATAATCTGGATTTAGTGGAAATACTATACCTTTAACTTATCTAAGAAGTTCCCTTGATCGACCCAAAAAAGGTTTTACCTTGGCGCATGACCAGTTTGAATGCAAGAGAGTACCTATCTCTTCACCACACATAAAACATTGATCTGATATGTCTAATTTCATTCTGTTCAATTTTTGTGGTGTTAAATATAACTGATGTTAAAAAAAAAAATTATACTTATGGTCGGAGATCTGTGTAGCGAGTTGAGTGCAGTATTTCTTCTGCAACTTTAAAACCCTTTTGAGGGGTCAGTCAAAGTTGTTTCTCATCCTTTGATAAGCAAAAGGAGGGAATCTGCCAGTTCTGTCTATAACCACATAATGAAGCCAAGTGGGTTTCTCAATCCCACAAAAGAGGTCGAAGAGATGTCTCTTTTATGCTGCCTTCTTAAAATGGCATCTTGAACAAAATGTGTACTGTCTTTTTAAGGAGCTGGTCACATGGTCTCTGCTTCAGGCCTTCTCCCCTTCACTGTGCAAAATGTATCAAGAAAAGAACATGCCATCTCTGTAGCCTAGTGCTAGTTCACAGTCACTTTCCAAAAACTGCAGGCTTTTGCTAAATCTGGTCTCTTAAAGGAATAGTCCCTCACAAGTAAAATGAACTCGAAAATGGGGGGAACGTCCATAACATACCCAGGACACAGAATGCTTTCTCAAATAAGGAAATCAGAACAGCACACGATATTCTAGGTGGGTCTCAATTGCAGCAAAATGCCACTGGTCTTAAATTTAATCCCTTTAGTGATGAAGACCAATATCTCATTTGCCTCTTAATTTCCTGCTGCATAAGCCAACAAATATTTTGCAATTCATGCACAAGCACTCTCATCTTTCTGCACAATGGCATGCTGCATATTTAAACCAGTGATTAATACACTGATCTACTATTTTTCTTTTCAAACTGGATGACCTCATATTTACTGACATTGCATTCCATCTGCCAGATTTTTGTCCAATCCCTTAACCTTTCCACCTCTGCAGACTCTGTGTCCTCCACATAATTTGCTTTTCCATGGAATTTAGTGTAATCAGCAAAAGTTGAAACACTCCACTTGGTCTCCACTTTAATACCTTGTCCCCTCTGCCAAATCATGTCGGCATGTTGCAGGTCCAGCACCGATCCCTGCCACATGGATTGCCAACCAGAGGGGCACCTTTTTATTCAAATTCTTTGCCTTTAATTGTTAACAAATCCTCTATCCCCAAACCATTACATTACCCTAGCTCTGCACATCCTTATATTATGTGCACCTTATCAAACAGCTTTTGAAAATCTCGGCATACCACATCCAGCCACTCCTCTCTATCCAATATCATATACTCTAAGAACTCATTAAGTTAGTTGACATGACCCTCATTTCCTGAATCCATTCTGTGTCTGCCTGATGTAATCATTTCTATCCAGGTGTCTTGATATTTTTTTTCTTTAGTGATAGCTTCAAACACTTTCGAACTATGGAAGTTAAGGTAACTGGCCTATACTGCCTTTTGTCTCCCCCATTTTTAAACACCAGAGTTACATTTGCTGCCTTCCAATCTGAGGGACCTGCCCAGAGCCCCGAGCCACAAGCCTATTGGTTCCTTTATTTCTCTGTTGGGCTGGGTTTTTCAGACGACAATTGTTGAGCCATTTCCTAGAAGGCTTAGTGGGATTTGATACAGGTTCTTTGCTGGCTTAACATGTGTTGGTTAGTAATGGAGAATTGTCACTTCTGTTTGTGCTGTGATCGCCAAAAGGTATTGATTTGAATGCATCTGGCATGATAATCTTTCGCTCATTTAGACCATGAACATATGAGAGCTTCTGGTCCAGGCTCATGCACAGCACTTGGCCACTGAATACACATGGACCAGTATAGATGTTCTTGATGTTTGAGCACCACATTTCCTTTGGAACCAGACAGCATATTTATTACATTGAATTACCAATAATGTTGTTTCAAGACAGAATTATAATAATTTGTAACTCCAAGGTAACATGAGAAGCAGTCATGAGAATATTTCTGCCACAGGAGCTAATCTGGAGTTTTCTTGCAGGCTCTGTATCAGTGAGGTGGAAACCAGGCCGTTTTATTGGCTGAGCCTACAAGGTGCTAGAATTGAAGGTATTCCTCCATGATCTTAAGGTCAGCAGCAATGGATTTTTCTGCTTTGCCAGCAGAAGATTGTTTGTTCAAATTAATTTTCAGGTTGAACATTAGGTGAATGAGGAGTAAGCAAGAAGCTCCTGAAGAAATCATTTTGTAGACGTCCTGTTGAACTGCTTAGTTTGAAAGACCAGTTCTGGCTTTGTTGGTTGAGCCATTTGTGCACATGATTATACAGTCAATGGGTTTAAGCTTTGCTCTTTCCACTATACATTGTCATACGAGGCTTCTTGAATGTTGCAAATGTTCCACGTTTGTTGTGTGTGGAGGAAACGTGGCATCCCTGCCTGTCTGGAATGTGTATATTGCAGGTGGTTACATGTCCACTCTGTCCAAAACTTACTTGGACGTCACATCACCTGGCAGTCAAGGTTGGACTCTGGCCATCCATTAGTGCACACCTTGCTCTTGGCTAATTTAAATCAATCAATAATAATAACAACAATAAATCATGGCTAGAAGAACAGATTAACACTGTATGCACAGCACATTCTTCCTCTCTGCTTTGTGGTCCAACCCCTGGACATCACTTCAGGCAAGGTCACTACTGTAGTTGTCACTGAACGTGTCATGGGTAAGGTGGGTACAGCACTGAAGCTGAGCTCTAGTTTTGCGATAGATCAAGAGAGCCACTCTTCCATTGGTAAGGGTACCAGTTGTGTGTAAGTACTGTTTGTACTCAAATGTGTGAGTGTGTCAAGTATAGGTTCACTATTGTCTGAGTCCATCCTAGGTCTGAGATGTCGAGTACTGCCTAACGTTTTCTCCTGTTTGTCTCCCATATGTTAATTAAAGTTTTGTGTGATTGTAACGCTTGTGTCCAGACTCATCTCTCTGAACCCACTGAACCTGATACTTTTCCCAACACTGCAATATTTGAATGGGAAACGTGCATTTATGCAAAAAGTGAATTTTGGCTGTTGAATTTTGCATGTTCTCCAGCAGTGAAAACCTGCTTGCCTTATATATAAAACTGGTTTGAATCTCTTAATATGAAAGTTCTCCATTGGTTTTTAATCTGCCCATTGAGGGAATATTAGAAGCAAGCTTCTTGGAACATATTATGCTCATGAGATGGAGAGCGAAAATGCCTAGAGTGTAATGGTGAACTTTTGGAATATTGAAATAATGCTTGTGGAAAGATATGGCATTGAGCTCATCTTAGAGCCTCGAAGTTGTTGTGTTTGAGAAAATATCAGGTTTGATAGGTTCACAGTGAGACAAGTCTGGACACAAGTGTTACCAAGGTAATTTTATTGGACAATCGGGATGATGTCAAATGATACTTAATTACTCTACTACTGAAGAGCTATATAGATATTCACATCGGACCCAGGTGGAACTCCAGCACTAGTGGCTGCCTTTCTTCTACACGATACGAGACAAAACTATAACAGTGCAAGCAGACCCATCAGACTCGAGACTCCAATACCTGTGGCTGCTTACCCTAGTACATCTCCCACACGTGTACACACTTCACAGACAGGGACTTTCAAGCATACTCCCGATTCCCTGTACTAGTGGGGGTACGACTCTCTTCAAGCACTGATCTATAGCAGTACTACAGCTCCACTCAATGCAGTGCACAACTTACCTGTGACCCCTTAAGCAATGTCCACAGTAATGACCTGGCGTGGAGCAATGTCTGGGACTTGGACCAAGAAGAAGAAGAGAGAGAAATGTGATATGCATTGATGTTTATACTGTTCTGAGCTGGGCGTCTGGCCAATCACTGAGCCAAAGGTAAATTGTGCACTAATGGGTGGCCGGAGTCCAACCTTGATTGGCAGGTGATGCGACTTCTGAATTAGTTTCAGACAGAGAGGTCATGTGATCCCCACAATCCACCATGTCCCAGACAGGGTGGCCACTTGTTCCTCCACAATCCACATACAATAGAAGTGCATACACTTTGCATGACAGGTGCATTTTGAAATCTCTTTGTATTACTTTCTCTCCTTTGACTTTGCTGAGAATCCTTGCATAACCATAAAGAGATTTTTTTTTAAATGCAAAGCTTGTGCTACATAGGTTAGATTATCATTATATTAGTTCAAAGTAGCTAGAATCTAAAATTACCAATCAGGTATTATTAGATCAACTTTCATTAGCAAGACTTTCTGCACTTAAGGCTGACAAACGTCTTGACAAAATGTGGCACAGTAACAGCTGCTGTAGAAATTTGATGGTGTGCTCTGACATTGGAGAGAACAATGACAGATGTGAGATTATTGGAGGTGGAAAAATATAAGCTTATCCAGTTTGGTGCACAAAACAGAATGGAAGAGTATTTGTTAAATGTTGAGAGAAAGAATACAGTTGATAATCAAAATTTCTGTCTCAGGAAGAACCTGGACAATTCACCTATCATCATAGCAGATTAGTGGGGGATGCCATCTCTCTATCCCTCCACCCTGCATTAGGTTACTTAGAACACAGGAACACCTATGTTATTGACTACAGTTTGGTGTTCAACACCATCAGACCAGCAAAGCATGACCAAGCTAAAGGGCCTTGGATTCTGTTCATCACTTTGCAACTGGATCCTTGACTTCCTCATCAGCAGTGTGGATTGGGAACATCACCTCCTCCTCACTGACTGGGGCACCCCAAGGCTGTGTACTTAGTTCCCCACACTATTCCTTATACACCCATGACTGTGTAACCAAATCTATAACTTTAATGATGACTCCACCGTTGTTGTCTGAATAAGTGTAAATGATGAGTCAGAATATAGGATAGAGATTGAGAACCTAATTAGGTGGTGACAGAACAATATTCTTGCTCTATAGATCAGCCATTCTATACAGGGGCCGTTCAGCCCCAGGAGGGCCACAGAACATTTAAGGGGGGGTGGTCTTGGGTTCACAAGATCACAAGATAAATGAACAGAAGCAGACCATTCATCCCATTGAGTCTGTTCTGAGCTAAACTGTTTTCACATCTAGTTCCAAATTCTAGCCTTTTTCCCCATATCCCTTGATACATTGACTAATTAGATACCTATCAATCTCCTCCTTAATCTCCCCCAATGATCAGGCCTCTACAACTGTATGTGGCAATGAATTCCACAAATCCATGACCCTCTGGTTAAAGAAATTTCACCTCATCTCTGTTTGAAATTGGTAATTCTAATTCTAAGAATTAGAATCCTCTTGTCCTGGATTCACCCACCAAGGGAAACATTCACATCTACTGTGTCTAATCCTTTCAGCATTCGAAATGTTTCTATGAGATCCCCTCTCATTCTGTACTCCAATGAATACAGTCCAAGAGCTGATAAAATGTTCTTTATATGTTAGACCTTGCATTCCATAAATCATCCTGGTAAATCTCCTCTCTACTCTCTCCAAAATCATTACATCCCTTCTAAGATAAGAGGCTCAAAACTGCGTACAGTACTCCAAATGAGGTCTCACCAGTGCCCCATAGAGCCTCATCAACACCTCTTTACTCCTATACTGTGACAGATTATATCATATTTTATATTATGTATAGATATGTTTTTGGAGGAGATAGATTGTGGGGGTTTTAGTGTAGGAAACAAACACCTCACAAAACAGATCTCATTTAAAATGGAAGAGCTCTGCTCAAACCAGACACTCTGGGCCCAGTGTCTTTTTAATGACAATGAAAATTGCTTTGCTGAAGGTTTTCACAAGGAGGTAAAAAAAAAAGCCCATCTCAGGGAACTGATAAGACCTTTCAGGAATTTATTTTGGAGCCAGCAATTTGGTTGGTGGCAGTTTGCTCTTTTAAGAGAGGTTCTGGTTTTTATAAGCAGAGAGAGAGAGAGAGAAGAACATGCGATTCTGTGGAGAAAGAGTTTTCTGCAGTGGCTTCTGGAGGCTGCAGCAAGGCAGCCTCATTTTGGAGACGGGTTGTGAGTTCTGAGTTCAGCCTGTTGAAAACCCTTGTGGTCCATACAAGAGGAAATTGCTAGCTAGAGTGTTTCACCTGATATAAGGGAATCTAAAGGAACAAGAGGATATCATTTAGAAAATCCTGATGAGGTAAGTTTCTTCAGCAAGATGCTGAAGTACTGACGGAAGTAAATCAGTTTGTGTGCGTCCAATGAATAACAAATATCTCTCTGAAGACCGACAAGAACCTTCCTGAGCGGTAACCATTTAACCATTTCCATCAGAGCCTGGTGAAAATTTATAAATGCTAAATTCTGTGCACAGTATAAGAATTGCCTGATACTAGTAAACTTGGAGGAGTGAGAAGTGAGATTGGACTGTGAATCAAATAACTTTTCTGAAGTTATACACATTACATACATGTGTGCTTAGAATTAGAAGGTGGTTGTTAGAAAGCCAAGCCAAAGAATAAGTTAAAATTTGATTTTTTTAATGTTTAAAGAAAATTAAAAACTACTTTTGTTAAACTAACCATTTGTCTTGGTGAATTTCTTTTCCTGCTGGGTTTTGGGGTCCTCTGGATTCATAACATTATACTATTCCTCTTGGAATGAATGCCAACCTAGCATTCGCTTTCTTTACTACTGATCCAACCCTGGTGGTTAACCTTTAGTTTTTCCTGCACGAGGAACCCTCAAGACCCTTTGCACTTCTGAATGTTGAATTTTCTCTCCATCCAAATAATAATCTGCCTATTTATTTCCTCTTCCAAAATGTACAACTATATTTCTCAACATTGTATCTCATCTGCCATTTCTTCGCCCACTCTCCTACACTGTCCAAGTCTCTCTGCAACTTTTCTGTTTCTACAACACTTCCTACTCCACCACCTTTCTTGGTGTCATCTGCAAATTTAGCCACGAGACCATTCAATCCATAATCTAAATCATCAATATACATTGTAAGAAGAAGCAGCCTCAACACTGACCCCTGTGGAACACCACTAGAAACCGGCAACTAACCAAAACAGGATCCCTTTATTCCCACCCTTTCTGCCCATCAGTCAATGCTCCACCCAATCTAATATCTTTATCGTAATGCCACGGGTTCTCATCTGATTAAGAAATCTCTTGTTTGTGGCACCTTATTGAAGGTCTTTTGAAAATCCAAATACACAACATCCACAGCCTCTCCCTTGTCCATCCTACTTGAGATTTCCTCAAAACATTCCAATAGGTTGGTCAGGCAGGATCCTCCCTTCATGTAACCATGCTGGCTTGGACCTATCACATCATGCATTTCATAACCTCGTCCTGAAGATCAATTCCAACAAATTTCCAACAACCAACATCAAATTAACAGGCCTATAATTTCCTTTTATCTGCCAACTTCCTTTCTTAAACAGCAGAACTACATTTGTGACCTTCCATCCCCCAGAACCATGCCAGAGTCTATTGATTTCTGGAAAATCATTTCTAATGCCTCCATAATTTCCAAAGCCACTTTCTTCAGAACTTGTGGGTACACCTCATCAGGTCTGGGAGACTTATCTATCTTATTTACCTTATTAAGCACTATCTCTCTAGTAATCCGGACTGTATTCCCTGAGACCTCTGACTATCAGGTATATTGCTATTGTCTTACTAATGAAGACTGATTCAAAATACTCATTTAGTTCCTCTGCCATCTCTTTGTTACCCTTTATAATTTCTCCAGCATCATTTTCAATCTATCCTATATCCATCTATATCTTTCTTTTGCTCTTCATATCTTAAAAATCTCAGTGTCTTTTTGTATCTTATTTTCCAACTTCCTTTCATAATTCATCTTTTCTTTCCTAATGACATTCTTTGTCTCTTTTTATAAGTTTTAAAAAGTTTCCCAATCCTCTTTTTCCATGAATTTTTGCTTCCTTGTATCCTCCCATTTTGCTATTATTATTACCTTAACCTCTCTTTTCAGCCACATTTGTGCCATTTTTCCATGCAAAATTTTCTTGGAATATATCTATCCTGCACTTTTAAAAAGTAGAAATATCATCCAATTCTGCTCTGTCGTCCCTCTATCTAGCTTTTTTTCCAGTCAACCTGGGCCAGATCCTCCCTCATACCATTGTAATTTCCTTTGTTCCACTGAAATATTGACACACTTGAAATCAATTTTTCCTTTTCAAATTTGAAACTGAACTCAATCATTTTGCGATCACTCAGGGTTCCGTTACCTTTAATTCCCTAATCATTTCAGGTTCATTACACATTACCCAATCCAAATCGTTAATCCCCTGGTGGGGTTATCGACAAGCTGTTGCAAAAAGCCATCCTTTAGGCATTCTACAAACACTTTCTCCTGATATCCAGTATGTTCCTAACTTTCCCAATCCCCTTTTATATAAAAAATCCCCCATAATTATTTTGACATTTTCCTTCTGACACGCTTTTTCTATTTCCAGCTGTAACTTGTCATCCCCTTCTCGGCTGCTGTTTGTGGGCCTTTATATAACTGCTAATAGAGTAATTTTTACCATTGCCATTTCTTAACTCAACCCAAAGATTTTACCACTTCATATCAAAATCATATATTTTTTTAAATGTAGTCGATAGGAGAGAAGTACAGAAGAAACCAACTAAACTTGACTGCTTCATCGGGAATGGGGCCTATAAACTTTGAGCAGTGCACTAAGGGGGCCATAGCCCAAATAAAAGTTGAGAATATCTGCTCTACATCCCTAGACCAAGGATCTTAATATTGATTTTAGGAATCAGAGGGCCAAGGGACCATGCTCATCGATGGGAAGAAGGTGGAGAGAGTCAGAACCACCAAGTTTCTGGGAGTCCATATTTCAGAAGACCTCTCCTGGAGCCAACTGTGAAGAAATCACTCAATCCCTCTTCCTTATAATGAGTCTGAGGAAATTGAGAAGATCTATCAAACTTCTACAGGTGCACTGAGGAAAATATACTGATGAGTTGCATCACGGCCTGGTTTGATAACTCAAGTGCACAGGTATACAGAAAGCCACAGAAAGTTGAAAACAAAGCCCAGTCCATCAGAGGACCTGTCTTTATATCATTATCTCCAATGGACGCTGTGAGACTGGCTGAGTTCCTCCAGCATTTCTGTGTGTTTTTACAGCCTCTGACTTCTCCAATGCATTCATCTATGTGAGGCTCAGCAAACATCATAAAGGTCTCCCAGCCCCCTGGTCACAACCTCTTTTCACTGCTACCTTCAGGCAGAAGGTATAGAAACCTGAAAACTAGAATGACTGGTTTTAAGAACAGATGAAACAGTACTTTTGAATAGCCACGAGTCTCTTGAACCTCCCCTTGGAATGGATACTGTTCCAACAACATAAAAGGATGTCTGTATGATTGCAAGTCACTTTTTTTGCATTGAGATTACTGTGAATATTTAGTTTCTGTCTATATTTTGTATTGATTGTCTATTTTAATTTCATTCAATTACACAATACTACACAATACTCCAAGTGCAGTCTCAACAATGTTGTATCCATCTGTAACATGATGTCCTAACTCTTGGACTCATTGCCTTGCCCATTGAAGGCAAGTGTGCCACATGCCTCCTCCACAATCTTATCTACCTGTGTCACTATTTGTGAAAGGGTGAGTGAAATGGAGGAAACTGGGTGGGATGGAAATGAGTGAGAGGCCTCAGGAATCTTCAGCATTCAGTAGAGGCCAGGGAGGACTTTTGCCTACATGTTTCAGGGATACATTTTTTTTAGATATTAACTTTCAATTGTCCCATTGATCAGGGTGCATCAAAGTTTTTTACATATATATATATAGATATACATATCTATATATATATGTTGTTGGCCTGGTGGCAATTTACAATCTAGTTGAGTTTTGCAGTGAACTGTTTTTAGGAGCTTCATAGAAATCTGCCTCCATTGTAGGGGAGGGATACTTTTTCTTCTGATCTTATCAACATGGCTAGTGCTTTTTAAGAAATAAATCCAGAATTAATTCCTCTGTGTCATTTTGTATCTGCAAATCAATCAATTTTAGGCCTTTTTTCATATTTTAATGCAATTTATGTACCACATTTTGGAAAAAAAGTGAGGGTTTAGAAAAAATGTAGAAAAGAGATTTACTAGATTAGTTTCAGAGTTGAAAGACTACAGTTAAGTGAATAGATCAGAGAAGCTAAGATGATTCTTCTTAGAGCATAGAAGGCCAAAATAAGGTTAATGACAGGAGAGGTTATCAGAAGTAAATAAAGTGACTCCGTTTCCAATAATACTGGACAACAAATTTTTTTCAAAATGTATGCTTCTCAGGAAAAAAAACCACAGGGATTATGATAGACAGCTTCAAACAGAACACAAAGATTAATTTCAGATTTGCTATATCATGTAAGAATTGGAGAAACGTTAAATTAACTTTTATTAAATTTAGCATTAAGCTTATACTTGCCACAAATGTAACAGAATGTACCTCAGCTGTTGTGACATTGATGAAACATTTCTGCTGTATTGAAATTTCCTGAAGATAATAAATGCTATTGTTAAATACACTCACTACGCTAATGCCTGAAGAACATGTGCATCAGCTTGCACTCAATTTATCTCAATGCAATGCAGAGTATCAGTATTTGTAAGCTGCTTTTATAGCCTGTCTGCATTTATCCTGATGAAGCATTCCCAGGTCTAAGACAACTTTTGTATAGCACTTGTACTGTGTGCATGCCCAGACATGCTTGGACTGACCCAAACAGCTTGCCTTGTGGGTAATATCCAAGTAGATTTAAAATATGAGAGGAAATCACAAAATAGGTTATATCTTAAAAAAAAACTAAGTGATTTGAATATGTTTTAAGGTGAATTTCATGATCAGCAGCTCAAAATCCATAAAATACACCTAAAAGTTTTCAAGAAGCAAGATCTTCAGTTTCTAGAGTAAACAAAGTCAAAAACCAGTAGTAATTGACAAAAAAAAGCAGAAGTGATGTGAGGAAAATTTTCTGATGTATTGGTTAGAATTTGGAACATATCTGCAGATAGAGAATTGCACACTGGTTCTATAGCAAGCTTCTAAAAAAGTATTTGGCAAGTATTTGTAGGAGGAAAAAACACAGTAAAATAGGGAAAAATAGGACAATGGAATGTTCATGCTTTAAGAAAAGCTAGCATTGACTTGAAGATTGAATGAGCTCACGTTGTGCGTAGTTGAGGACTCGAGTTCTCGGCAAGGGATGCCATGGGCCTCTTTCATGTGATAAAAGTCATAAAATGCTGATATTTGATGTTCTTTTGTATCCTAACCAACAGCATTTTTAATATTCTGTACAGTAGCAGAAGGCATATCAGGTTTAGCCTTAAATGATTTCAGCTTATGCATTGCCATAGGACACATTGAGAAGAGGGGACCTATATAATGAAATTTGATATCAGTGGTTTAAGGCTGATAGAAAGAAAAAAAATCCATAAAATATATAAAACATGCATGAACTGGAAAAATGCTGCCATGTTTCATTTATTACTTTTTTTTCTCAATGTGAAATACATCTGCTTTCTTTCATTCATTTCTCAGGCTCTGGGTGTCCTGCCAAAGCTATGTCAAATGTGTCTGTTTCAATAGGCCCTTTTATAGTGAAAAAAAGTGATTGCAAAGACAGATATTCTCAACCTTTAAATCACTTCACTTACCTCCATAGGCAGATTGACTGGTCAAACTTGCTCCATCTTCCCTCTGCCAAGAGGGGTAGATTCAGAGATGGAGTGAAGTCTCTCCACCTCCTCTGTAAAAGGAATGCCGCTGATTATGGCTCCAAAGGGTAGGGCTGATGATGTCATGATGACACCGTCAGCCTGTGACGCAGGAGCGTGAATTAAAAAAAAACCCACATGGTTAATAAAGGCTATTATGTTGCGCAGGAGATCTGCCTCAGTGCTAAGACTGCTTGCACAGATCTCTAGCACTTTTACCTGCTCTTCAGTCCCCATTTTTTTGAATATAGGCCACTTGTCCTTCGAGCCATGTTTGTTTGAGGTCATGGTGGCAGGTGGTTCTACTGCACCACTAGCCCCACCTCTTTCAGCTCTGGAAGCCACCTCCCAACTCAGCTCTGCATCAAGGTACCATGGGATCTGCATTATAGCTCGTCACCATAAAAGGTAAATTTGCCTATTTTTTAAAAACTTGATCTGGCTATGATGCAAGGGCTAATGTGATCAGTTCTCATCCTCCAGACTTCAGAAGGCAATAGGCCTTGACTGCTTAATCTCACCTCATAGAACAAATACTCCTAAAAATCTGGTGAACCTTTGTTGCCCTCTCCCTCACAAAAATATTCTTTAGGTTGCACAATCTTCTAAGCATGGACTCAAAAAATTGAGTATCTAAAGTCCCTCTCACACTGGCACCTTGTCCTATTATTTGACGGCCAATCTACCAGTTAAGGGTCCAGTGTGAAAGCTCCTTAATCGACACGCAGGCATCAAATCACACCGGGATGATACAACCTAGATAGGTAGTATCATCCCAGGTATCTGATAATGCCTGTGTGCTGATAAGCCCAGTGTGAAAGGGATGTGGACTATCCAGGGGCAAAGTAGTGACACATTGATTAAGTTTTTGCGTGAAAGAAACAAAAGATTAAAAAGAAGGTATAAACTTTGTCATCCTAAATAAATGCTTCTAAATTTCTGAAGGACCGTGGAAGTCTTAGCAGGAGAGAGAGAGATGGCGGACCTGCCCTCCCAGAATTCTGTGCGGCAGAGAAACCTCTCAATGAGCACTCTATACATACAGCCCTTTCTCTGCCTCATGGAATTCTGGGAGGGCAGGTCCGCTATCACTCTTTCCCACCGTATTTATAAATTGTGCTCTATTGCTGCTATTGCCGCTAGGACTTTCCCAGCATGTTTATAAATTGTGCGGCTATATTTTCCCATGGTCTTTTATAAATTTATAAAGGTTTATATAGGTTAGCACAACAACAGGGGCCGAAGGGCTCATACAGTGCTGTACATAAAGCTTAATTATGTTATAATTGGGTATGATTCATTTTGTTTGAATACAGGTTCATAATACATTGATCAGACGCATCACTCAGATGTCGCTGGTGGAGGATATCCCTGGAGATGCCCCTTCTGATGAGTGTGAAATGACACAGAGAATCAGTTTACAGTGTCCAATGTGAAAGACAAAAATGGCTTCCTTGACCGGTTCACTGAACAGTCAATCTACTGGTTAGCCAGTGTGAAAAGGGCTTCTGATAGGCAGGAGAGATTAAACAATAAAAGGAATGATGGCTGAAAGGGAAAGTGAGTGATAATGTGGGCCATTTATATTAGTGCATGAATATATTGACACCTGTTAATCAAGTAATTTGATTACTTCCTTTGGAAGTACATGTGTTTGTTTCCTAGAGGGGAAAGCATCTTACAGTGTTCTAAAAATATGGTTTCTGTTGATTGTCCACTGCCACCAGCCACATTCTTTCGTGCAGACTGGTAGCTGAGTTGGTGTTATTGGAAAAAAAAAGTCAAATACAGAGGAAACTCCAACTGGTGCAAAATTATGATTTGGATAAGGGTTTGATTCAGTCTGGCTTCTACCATGCTCTGGAGGGTGGCTGGCCCTGGAACGCATCTTCAGCATGACACCCAGGAAATTGCTAGGGGAGCACATTCTTTGCTGCATCCGGTGAATTCACCCATTTATTTCCATCGCATAGGGTGAGTTTCATTGGTTTCTGGTGGAGACCACAAGAGTTCTAGATATATCTTAGCACATGCAGCTGTAAATGGTTGTATTTGCTTCAGTCCTGCCCTTTGGATCTCTGTATTCTGCCATCAATGAAGACAGATATTCATGGATATACCCCCCCCCCCCCCCCACCACTCCTGCTCCCCACAGAAATTGCGTTACTGTCCACTGGAATGTTGCAGGACTGTGGCATTGCTGTCTTGATGGGATTGCTTAACTCTCTGTCTGTGTCATACTGCTGTTGTTCAGCTTCACAATGTAACTGTTTCATTATTGAATACACAGCCCACTCATCTTCACACCTCTTGAATGAGAGCTTACACCCTGGCTTGTTGAGGAATGCACTAGATTATAACTCGACCATTTTCAGTTTTAAGCAAACAATGGGAAGAGAGAGGAATTCAGCCAGTCAGGCAGCATCCATGGGTAGAAATGGTATCCCTCGATAAAGGGTCCAACTGGAAACATTGACTTTCTTGATTCCCTCCAGGTTCTACACTCTTTTCTCAAGATTCTGTTATCTGCACTTTTTGTGGATCACCAGTTTAAGTTGTTCCAGGCAAATTTATATCAAGCTACAGTAGGGCCTGTAATACTCTTAAGATTCTTTTTCACAAAATAATCTTCATTGATTATTATTGGCATCAGTAGCAGATAGAGCAGAGAGATTAAGGACAAGTAGATTTCCCCTGGTGCTGCTTCTCTCACCACTTGCTGGAGCAAGTGACCACAGAGAGAGCCTTAATATTTGTATTAATTGCCAAACAAAATATTCTAAAACCCCACATCCTCTTTCAGGGAAATTGAGCTGTGAGTCGGATAGAAAGAGCCTTGAAATTGGTTTACTTGCTCATAATGGTATTGGAAGGAGAATTATGGTTACACTAATGGTCTTTGCGAAGCTCCTATAGAAATTACAGTTGCAAGGGTCACAGAAATAACTTCTCTGGGGGTTTCCCTCAGTGATGCCACATAGTGACAGTTTAAGCTCGATAAATGATATTGATTACGTGTTCTTGCAGCTTCTGTCCAACTCTCAAAGGTACATACCTTAATTCAAACAAAACTCTGAATGACTTTTTGAGGAAGCAACTTAGGTAATCAAGAGATTTTGGAATTCAGGGTTATCTGGAACAGAGGGAAATGAGGTCAACATAGATCATCCATGATTACATTGAATGGTGGGGAAGATCTGCTTGACGTGGTGGCCTATTTCTACTCAGATTTTCTTGTGCCCTCAAAGAGTGTGGCGTTTGGGTGATTGCCTCAAATGCAGGCACACTTTTGGGCTGCGTGCTCAGCTCACTACTGCTCACACTGCTAACTTACAACCGCACTGCCAGGTTCAACTCTGACAGAATCATCACGCTTGTGGAGGACACAATGGTAGTTGGCCTCGTTGGCAACAATGGAACAGGGGCTCCAGCAAGTGGCGAGAGAAATAGCACCAGGGGAAATCTACTTGTCCTTAACCTGACTGCTCTCTCTGCTACTGATGTCAGTGTTGGCTTACAGATGACTTGGACAATGGTGCAAGAACTACAACCTGATTCTCAATGTGGACAAGACAAAGGAGATGATTGTGGACTTCAAGGAAGATGAAGAACCACTCTTCACTAAATATCAATGGCTATGACATAGAGAGAGTGGGGAGCATAAAGGTCTTTGCTATCTATTTAAAGGATGATCTATCCTGGAACCACAACACTTACTTATTCGTCAAAATGGCACAGCAGCCCCTACAATTCCTCAGGAGGTTGAGGAGGGCAACAACATACCTGACAACATTCTATAGCAGCACAATAGAGAGTGTCCTGGTGCCTGCATCATGGTAGCTGAAAATCATCAGATCAGAGGTCAGTATGGAGGGTGATTAAAACTGCTGAGAAGATCATTGGGGTTCCCCTTCCTTCTCTCAATGATATCTACAGGGAGCAGTGCTTAAAGAGGGCTCAGAGAATCATTGAGGAAGCTTACCATCCAGCCCACAGTATTTTTGAGACCTAGCTTCAAGGAAGAGGTACAGGAGCATAAAAAATGTGGGTGCCAGGCAGTGAAACAGGTTCTTCTGCAGGTAATGATGTCAGAAATAAAACTTCTCACACATGAGTCTCTTTAAAACTGATGACACGACAAGCTTTATTTACAAGTCTGCAGAGTTGGACTCAACTGGCTTCTCACCAGTTAAGCCCCGATACATACAGTGCATTGATTTTTATACCCTTGTTGTTTGCCCTTCCCCTTCTTATTAATACTGTTTTAATTGGTTAGTATTGCAAAAGCATTCTAAGTACAACTGCATTTTTAATTATCACGTTCGTTACGTACGCTGCGAACTCTACATACACTAAATTCTGTTTCTCACCCTTCTTATCAATCTTTTGTCTCCTGCATGTCTCTCACTATGACCATGAAAAGATATGTTTAAAAAAAACATATCCAGCTGAACTTTTTGTCCTTGGCTGCTAGTAAGCTCCCTGTCCGTTCTGGCTTCCCTTTTTATGATTAATCATCACATTTTAACTTAAGCCATTTTAACCTAAATTCTCTATCTATAACAATCCACCCCTTTCTCTCTTTAAAATGTGTGTATTATATATATATGAATGGGGATTTTAACTCGGGGAAGAGAAACGTCTCATGATAAATTAATTTCGTGCTGAAGTATAATTCTAACGGGGTCTCCCAGTTCCCCTGGTTGCATAGCCTGTTGGACCATGGAAATCACCAGGCTGCGTAGACAGGGAATAATACAGGGCAAAACAAGTAGGAGGAATAAAATACCTCCGATGACCCACAATAAGGTACGCCACCAGGTTCCTCCAAACCATTTGTCCATCCAATTTAATTTTGCAAAAGGATGCCAGGTTTGAACCGGTACATGGGACAAAGTACGAATATTATCAGTGATTTTTCGAATGGCTTGGCCATTATCATCAATCTGTAAGCAGCAGTTAGTCAAATTAAGCTTTCTTCCCCAAGTGCGGTCCTGAAACAGGACCGCTGTGTCTCTGCATTTCTTACATTTCACACCTGATAAAGACATAGGCAAACTAAGAAAAATCAAAGAACATAACAATAACATTGTGAATCAAGTCTTTCTGCGAAATCGCAAGGTAAGAGGTTTTTCTCCAGGAACACAAGTCCAATCTGAGTTCGTATCTGGGTCCTGAGGTGCCTCTACAGGTCCCTTAAATCTGGATGCGTGTGTCCACCCCTTCTCTCTTGTTCGTGCTGCAGCCTCTGTAGTTAAGAGAACTTGGTATGGACCTTCCCACTGGGGCTGGAGTTTTTCAGTTTTCCAGGTCTTGATGAGAATCCAGTCTCCTGGTTCCACTTTGTGTAAAGAAAAGTCTAGAGGCGGTGTTTGTGCCAATAGTCCTCTCTTTCGTAAATCTGTAAGAGAGCGTGACAGTGCCTGTAAATAGTTCCTAACAAATATATCCCCTTCCCCCAAGGTGGGACACCCCTCAACTGTACTCCAGAAGGGAAGCCCAAACATCATTTCATAAGGGGACAACCCTACATCTTTTCGTGGGGCAGTACAAATTCTCAATAAAGCCAGGGGCAGACACTTTATCCAAGGCATTTTAGTTTCCACCATTAATTTTGTCAATTGCATTTTTAGGGTTCCATTCATACGTTCAACCCTCCCTGAGCTTTGTGGATGCAAAGGGGTATGCAATTTCCAAGAGACCTGTAATGCATTACAAATCAATTGCTGGATTTTTGAACAAAAATGTGGACCCCTGTCTGAGTCTATAGAATCCATTATACCATATCTGGGGATTATCTGCTCTAGGAGGAGGCGAGCTACTGTAGAGGCTGTAGCATTTACTGTTGGGAAGGCTTCCACCCATCGGGTAAAGTGATCTATTACCACCAACAGATACTTCCATCTTTGGACTTGAGGTAACTCTGTGAAGTCGATCTGGATACTTTGAAAAGGGCGTATGGCTAATGGTTGACCTCCCATGGTCCCTGTCCTCATTACCTTCTTATTAATTTTTGTGCATAGGTGACAATTCTGCACCTCCTGTTGGGCCAAGGTGTAGATTCCCTTACACACATATTCTCGAAGCACTGTGTCACATAAGGCTTGGGTGCCCCAGTGGCTCTGATGATGCAGGTGTTTTAAAATATTGCGAGTTATTTCTTTATTTAGAACCATTCTTCCATCTGGTGTCTTCCATGTTCCATCAGGCAGCTGGCTTGCGCCCAGCTGAGCCATGTCCTTTTCTTCCTTAGCAGTGAAAATGGGAGCCTTCTTTATGCCTTGTCTTATTGGGATTAAGGTCAGCAAACGGACTTCTTGTTGCATGGCTGCCCTTTTAGCTTCTTCATCAGCCAGTCTGTTTCCAATTGCTGTCGGGGTATCTCCCCTCTGATGGCCTGGTATATAGACCACTGCTATTTCCTGGGGTAATGTCAAGGCTTCTAAAGTCAGAGTAATCATCTGTTCGTGTGCCAATTCCTTTCCTCTTGATGTAATTAGACCACGCTCCTTCCAGATCTTACCAAAGGTATGCACTACCCCGTATGCATATTTGGAATCAGTGTAAATCGTTCCAGTTTTCTCTGCCAGTATTCTGAGGGCTCTCTGCAAGGCATATAGTTCACAGGACTGTGCTGACCAGCTTCCGAGTAGTCTCGTGGATTCTACTACTTTCCAAGTATTTCCTTCTATTATAGCATACCCACTTCTTCTCATTCCGTCAACACATCTGGCGGAGCCGTCAATGTAGAATTCATATCCTTCTCCCAGAGGAGTATCGCAAAGGTCTTCTCGGGTCTTGGTCTGAAGATCCGTCAACTCGACACAGTCGTGCTCCACCTCTCTCTCTGTTTCACTGCCGTATAAAAACTGAGCTGGGTTGCAGCTATTAATCTTTGCAAACTGTAGATCTTCTCCGACCATTAAAATGGTTTCATACTTTAATATGCGAGAATCAGTCAGCCATCGATGGGCAGTTTGTGTTAATAAAACACTCACAGAATGGGAGGTGTACACAGTCATCTTTCCTCCAAAAGTAAGTTTACGTGCTTCCTCTACCAACAGAGCAGCAGCCGCTACTCCCTGGATACACGTCGGCCATCCGCGAGACACTGGGTCCATCATTTTGGAAAGGAAAGCCACTGGGTGTCGCTGACCGCCTTTTTCCTGTGTTAAAACTCCCACAGCTGTTCCTTGGTTATGAGTGACAAATAGCTGGAAGGGCTGTTTTAAAGAGGGCAGAGTGAGTACCGGGGCTCGTGTCAGGCGATGCTTCAAGTCCTCAAACCATCCCTCCTCCTCCTGGGTCCATTTCAATGGATATTCATTTTCATTTGTCAGCTTTTCATACATAAACTTCACCAACGCTGAGTAGTCCTCTATCCATAACCTACAGTAACCTAAGAGTCCCAGGAATTGTCTTATTTCCTTCTTATTACGGGGTAACGGCATTCTAGTGATTCCCGCAATCCGTTCAGGGGTAATCCGTTTCTGTCCTTTACTTATCTGGTGTCCCAGATATACCACAGTTCTCTCAACGAACTGTAACTTGTTCCTGGACACCCGTAGACCCTTTTTCCCCAGATAATTCAAGAGTCTAATTGTATCTCCCCTCATTTCTTGTTCCTTGGGTCCTGATAATAGTAAATCGTCCACATACTGCATTAGTTGGGAATCATCAGATTGTTGATAGTCCGCCAAGATTTGTTCTAGCATTTGTCCAAACAGGTTCGGAGATTCAGTGAACCCTTGGGGCAATACAGTCCACCGAAGCTGTCTCCGTCTACCTGTCCATGGATTTTCCCATTCAAACGCGAACATATCTCTACTTTCCTCTTCTAATGGACACATCCAGAAGGCATCCTTCAAGTCGATAACACTAAACCACTCATGGTCTGGGGGAATCCGACTCATAATAGTATAGGGATTAGGCACCACTGGGTGGCGGGTCTGAACAATAGCATTCAAACTTCTTAGATCCTGAACTAGGTGATAGGATCCATCTGACTTTTTCACTGGGAGTATAGGGGTGTTATAAGGTGACATGCATTCTTCTAATAGTTCGTCTCGTATTAGAGTCTCAATTACCGGCTGTAGCCCTTTTCTCCCTTCCAAAGAAATAGGATACTGACGTTTCCTTACCGGCTGATGACCTGGTATTAATGTGACATGTAAAGGTGGGATGCCCAGACCTCCTCGATTTCCCTCCTTATACCAGACTCTCTCGTCAATCTGCCGTTCATCCCCTTCCTTTAGAGCACAGAGGTGGACTCGCACTTCTCCGTCCACAGGGAGAGCACCCAAACCTAGGAGAGCCTGTAAGTCCCTTCCTAGGAGGTTAAATCCAGCCGACGGTAACAACAAGAGGTCTTGTACCCCTTCTCTTTCTTCCAGTTTCACTGTTACTTGGGGAATTATTGATACCATTCTGGGAGCCCCTTCTATCCCAGAAATTTTCAAATTACTTTTTACAGTTTCAGTCCTGATTGGCACAGTTATTACACTACTTCGTTCCGCTCCTGTGTCCACCATAAACACCACCTCTTCTCCCTTGGGACCAATTTTTAGTTTTACCAGGGGTTCCCTCTTATACTTGGTCCCCAACATTTGGAACCCCTGACCCCCCTAATCTTCTTCCATAAGTTCGAGGGCACGCAATTCCCTCTTGTATCGGGGGCATTCCCTCTTAAAGTGTCCTTCCTCATTGCAGTAATAGCACTTAACGAACCTCCGGGGTCTTCCCTCTCTTGGATATCTTGGATTGTTTAGAGGAAGGTTTTGTTTTCTTTCCCCTCTGGATTCGGCATTCATCTGTCGGATAGTCTGTACCATAACCTTTGTCGCCCTCTTTTGATCTTCTTCTTCTCTCTGCACATATACTTTTTGCGCCTTTTTTAACAGGTCGCTTAGGGGTTTTTCGCTCCAGTCCTCCTCCTTTTCTAGTTTCTTTCTAATGTCCTGCCATGATTTGGAAACAAATTCAATTCGAATAAGCTGTTCACCCATTGGTGTACTAGGGTCCACACCCGCATACTGTTGGACATTCTTTCTCACCCTCTCCAAGAAATCAGTAGGGGACTCGTCTTTCCCCTGGTGGTTCCCAAATGCCTTGGTGAAATTGTGACCCTTTGGCACAGCCTCCCGTATCCCTTTAATTGTCCACTCTCTATATTGTCTCATACTTGCCAATCCCTCGGGTGTTCGTTTGTCCCACCTGGGTTCATTTAAGGGATATTTTTGTTCATGGGGTCTGGGGTCCCCAGGTTGTTCATATTCCCACATGAGGAGGGCAGCCCGTCGAATCATCTGCCTCTCCTGGGGTGAGAATAATGTTCCCATTATTGCCTGCATCTCTTCCCACGTATATGTGTTTGGTCCCAGGAATTGGTCGAGCTGTTCGGCCAGTCCTATAGGATCTTCCAATAACTTTTTCATTTCTTTCTTAAATCCCCGCACCTCTGTACTAGTTAGGGGAACATTCACATATCCCATTCCCCCTCCCGGTCCTCCCATAGGAACTTCCCTCAGGGGATTTAGGCTTACTGAAAACTTTGATGGTCCTGGACCAGTCTGGGATCTTGTCCAGGGTCGGTTTACCGGTGGAAGTTTAGGGTCCGACTCCCTTAATTCATTCTTTTTTTCCCGGCCCCTTTTGGGGCAATCAGATTCATCACCTTTCCCCTCCGGTAATGAGCTTTTCTCGGGCGCAGTAGGCACCGGGGGAATATAAGGAGGGGGAAGGTTGTCCAGAGGTTCCCACTTCTTTTCTCCCGCTACCCTCAATTTAAAACATTTTGTTAAGGATCCTGGCCAGGGAACCCAACAAAATGCATATGCTGACTCTTCTTGATTCACCTTTGGTCTCGAATTTACATATATGTTTAATGCTTGTCTAACCCAATCCTCATCAGATCCAAATTTCGGCCACCAGACCGAGGAACCTTTAATAGGTTGTTTCGACCAAAGGAGACAATATTGAACCATCTTTTTCTTGTTTTTGTCTCGATATCTTTTACTATCCCAATTTTCAAACATTCTCCCCAAAGGGCTGTCAAGGGGAACTCCCAGGAATTGTCCTGAATTTTCAGACGAGCCCTTAGATTTTGATCCTCCCATTTTCCCACCTAGATCCGTTTATCGTTGCTGAGGACCCTCTCGTTCTGGACCCTACTCCCTTCTTCTCAGACGCCTCGTCGGAGGTACTGTCCCTCCTTCGGTTACCGCTGAGGTTTCCCTGGGGTCGACCCCTCTCTTCTCGGCACTTCGTCGGAGGTGCTGTCCCTCCTTCGGTTACCGCCGAGGTTTCCCTGGGGTCTATCCTAGAGTCCCAGGACAGGGTCCTCACGCCATGACAAAAGCTCTATACCTGATCTATTACGTTAGGTTTTTTTTATCCAAACAGGTGTATCCCGTTACACCTGTTACCCAATCCCCACACCACAATCGTAAGTCGTCACTTACCGGTGTCTTCTCGGGGATTGAACTGTCACCCTTCTCCTCTCCGTCTTGTCGTGTCACCTTGTCCGGATACCACTCGCTCAAGCCGCCCGAAGCGACGAGCAAGGGACTAGGAGCCGCTGAACTCAGCGGGGTGCACCACCTCCGATGTCCCTCTTCTCGCCTCCCCTCACGGCCGGAGTGTAGATCCCGGACGAGCCCCCATTTGTCAGAAATAAAACTTCTCACACATGAGTCTCTTTAAAACTGATGACACGACAAGCTTTATTTACAAGTCTGCAGAGTTGGACTCAACTGGCTTCTCACCAGTTAAGCCCCGATACATACAGTGCATTGATTTTTATACCCTTGTTGTTTGCCCTTCCCCTTCTTATTAATACTGTTTTAATTGGTTAGTATTGCAAAAGCATTCTAAGTACAACTGCATTTTTAATTATCACGTTCGTTACATACGCTGCGAACTCTACATACACTAAATTCTGTTTCTCACCCTTCTTATCAATCTTTTGTCTCCTGCATGTCTCTCACTATGACCATGAAAAGATATGTTTAAAAAAAACATATCCAGCTGAACTTTTTGTCCTTGGCTGCTAGTAAGCTCCCTGTCCGTTCTGGCTTCCCTTTTTATGATTAATCATCACATTTTAACTTAAGCCATTTTAACCTAAATTCTCTATCTATAACAGTGAGACTGTTGAACAATCCAAGGAATCAATAATTTTTTAAAAATTTATATTATTATGGAGATGTACAGTATATATGTCATTTGTGCATTGGGTGTACAGTAAGTATTATGTGCAAGTGGGTGAACACTATTGTCCAGAGATGAGCAGTTTCATTAGGTTGTATATGTATATCTAAAATCAGATGAAAATAAACTTGAACTTGAATTTAAACAGTGGTTTTAAAACTTGTGACATGACAGAAATAATGAGTTGGAGTGCTCCTGAGCCAAGAAAAAGCAACTGACTTAGATGTCCACAGGAAGAGAAGTTGATACACATAAGGGAGACTATAATTTGTTGCAGGGAGGTGAGTTAAGCTGATTCAGTGAGTGCAAGAAATGTAGTTTGAGATTTGCTCTTTTAAATAGCACGATTTCAGTGGAAATGGTGACAGTAACGTACAGTTGTTCTGTGAGTAAGACTACTGAGATTGCAAATAACACACAAGACAAATTTTTGCATCTTGCAAGAATGTTAACATCCTTAGGGATGTATTACACCGTAAAGTAACTTGGCAAATGAGAATACTGCCAAATCTGTCAGATGAATGTCTTGATGGCTGCAATGTTGCACGGAAAAATATCCTAAATGGTTGTACTTTCAATTGAGCTGATTTTCAACTTTGCCACATGTTTTTGAATTTGTTCAAAGTAATATGTAATGAAAGATGAACTGGGAAGCTAATTACCAGAGTTTATTGTGATGAAGTGTAAGGTTGGCCACTTTGGTAGGAAAAAAAGAATCAGATTTCTCGATGGAAAGCAAAATAAACCTTTTCAATGTTCCTCAGTACACATAGCTTGAACATGAACAGATTATTTGTAAACACTGAGAGAAATGTGCAGTAAATTGAAAGACGTAATCTACTGCACCTGCTCATGATACTCAGAAAACAAGAATGCAATTATTGCAAACAGTTATGAAGGGAAATATTGTGCAGGTTTGTTCCAAGATAGTTTCAGTCCAAAAGTAAAGATGTTTTACTGCAGTGATACGTTATGGAACTGCACTGGAGTATTCTCTGATGTTTTGGGCTCTACACCTACAAGGAACTGGGAGTCAGTGAACCATTGAATGCTGGGATGAGAGCATTGCATATGAGGAAAATTAGTTTATATTCACTGGAACTTAGAAGAAGATATTATTGAATGGAGACATGCAATATTTCCGAGAGATTGACAGGTAGATATTTCTTCAGGCTGGAAATATGGGACACTATTCTGAGAATATGAGACTCAGAAGTGAATGAGAAAGAACGTCTTTTTCCTGGAGGGTTGTAAATCTTTGAAATTAGCCCAGGAGGCTTTTGATATTCAACCATTTAGAATTTTTGAGGCTAAGATTGATAGATATTTGAATATGAAAAGAATGAGGGAATAAGGAGTGAAATTGGTCAAGGCATTGGATCAATCTATATCTGAGTGGATGATGAAATGGCCATTAGGCTAACATTTACACCCAATGATCTCTAAATTTGAGATATCTTCTTGATATTGCAGTATACTTGAATTTCCTTATCAGCTTTTCTTTTTCTTTGTAGTCAACATGAATTGATTAATTTCTGGCAAGAATTTTCAAGAAGATGTGAAAAGTTTGAAGAAAAAATAGTTTGTGTGGATCGCTAGAAACCTCCATTCTTAACTTGAAAGGCACAGTATCTGAAACCAATACTCAATGATTTGCTGATGTGATAGTGACAGACCAAAGCTTACCACGAGGAGTTGTGGCAAGTCCAAATCCAATTGTTTGAGCAAGAGCTACTGAGAGAAATTTCGTCCAGTCTGAAGGAATATTGAACACACCAAGGATAAAAAAAAATTGAGCTGGCACCTGGAAGGGCACCCAAGGCAAAATTCATGTTGATCCTAATGCGCACCTAGTTTCTTCAAGAAGGGCTAATGCCTTGGGCAATTAAATGGAAATTGACAGCAAAAATTGATTAGTCTTGTCAGAGAAAAAAAAAAATTGTATCAGTGGGAGCACCTCTGGTGCCGGTGTTAAAGTCTGCTCCAAGCTGACTTTTAATGCAATCTCATTCCTGGGGCATATTCCAATACTTGAATATAATTTTCTTGTGTAATTTTCCTGGAGGATAGCAGTTCGCTAAGTTGGATATGTGTTGTGTATCTTCCCAGATATCGCTAGAGAAGCATTCTAAAAATTTGTGTCTATTAGAACAGAGCAGTGTTGTTCCTTTATAACTCACTGCCCATTCGAGTTTTGTCAGCACCTGCTATCTCTCAGAGAACCATGGAAGGTTGCTGCAGCACATTTCAAGGGTCATTTTATACTTGGATATCCTGGATATTAGACTTGAGGGATGAATACCCATCGAATATGGACTAAGCTTTGAGCAGACAGGAACTTCAAGGAAGATGAAGAACCACTAAAGAGAGGTAAATCTTGATGAATGAAGTACAGTACTTGGGCCAAATGACCACATTGAGTTCAAGAGAAGGTAAAGACTATTACTAGTGCTGTTGTCTCATTTAACTGAGTTGAAGGTATACCTGAATTATTCTAATAAAGTTATGATAATAAATTCTTGCCAAACTTAGCAATAATTGCTTGCATGCTACCATGTGCTGCATAAGGATGTAAAGTGGGGATGGACAAAGTCCTTTCTAAATCTTGACCTCTCTGCTTTGAAATGTGTCTTCAGACTGCTAATGCGCTAGTCCAAAACTCAACACAGAGTTGTCATGTGTCACCATATGGGGTTAGTGCTGTGTTATCCAATGAATGAAAGACAGCTCTGAAATGCCAATAGAGTTTATATCTGGAAGGTTGACAGAGGCACTGAAAAAGTTAGATGAAGGTGCTGCAGCACGCCAGTTCCATTGGTACAATATTTTGCAATTTATAATCTGCATGGTACCATCCATGGGTTTGTAACAGATGGTCCATGATGATGTGGCAGGGTCAAATATTGCTGATGTAAGTAATATGGAAAAACAAGATTGTACATTTGAAGGCAATAAACAGCCCAAAATTCTCAAACTGTTTCCCATTAAAAGAAAACAAAAATCCCATCAGTGGTTTAGGAAGGAACTTGAGCTCACCAGTACCCCCTCCCCGCAATAGTGATCCATGGCTTTGTTATAGGTGGCCTGTGGTATGTGGTAAGTAAAGGAATATTTCAGGTGGTTTGTAAGTGAGAAAAAGTTCATAACCACTGCATTAATACATTGGTGAATGCAACTTCACTGTTTATGCAGATCACCAACCCATGGTTTCACTGTGCCCTAAAGTAAAGCCACCAATAGTTTCCCCATAACTTCAACAGTATACTTTGACCTTGAGAAAATAATACAATTATTATATTATTGTTTGCAAAGAAGGAGGATACCAAGAAATGCAGATGTGCTCTGGGCTCCTCTGATGCTAGAGACAACAGCTATTGTATGCTTACCAGTGGCCAAGTGCTGAATGACGGGTAATCTGCACATTATACCTGTAAATGATATGCTAATTAGACAGTAAACAGTAAAAGATCCTGTTCTGCCCCAACATTGTGCGTACATCATGAAAAAGTGATCGTCAAAGTAAGATCTGGAGTTAATCTCCAACCATTCCAGTAACTTGGAGTTTGGTGTGTGGCGATCTAGAATTGACATTGCTTCTGAAACAACCCATCTGGCACAGCTAGAAATTACTTGAGTGAAGAGGTTGGCCAAGTTGTAGAAGTGGTGACCAAAATGATCTCTGACATTCAGTGAGATCTTACCTTTAATGAAAAGAAACAAAAATCTATTTGCTTCTGTTGTCTTCTTTTCTGAGGAGTGGCTGAGCAACTGTTGACGTTATGTTTGACCTTACTAAGGGAAGATCTTCTTGGTGGTAATTGGAATTTATGAGAAGGGGATGGATGTATATTCAATAGATACTTCCACATCAAATGCTGTAGTTGTAAGGTTTAAGAGTTCATGGATTACATCACATGTTACAATCAAACAATGGAAACTGCTTCATAAGAACAGAACTTAAGGACATCATGAATCAAAATGGCATTTGTCAGGTAACATTTCCACATTTTATCCTTAGCTGATGAATTGATAGAGAGAGTAATTCAGAATTTCATGGAAAGAATCAAGGAAATGCAAAGAGGCAGCACTGATGCCACCATGTCTCAGCCCCTGTCTAGTTGCTGTTCAGATTTCCCCTCTCTGGTGGAGGGCCTGACCTGCACTTCAGGGAGAACATATTGCACCAGTCTTCAATTATGCATTCTTTGGGACAATTAGTCATGGCTAGGAAATTGAAGTCAACTTCAGATCTTAGCATTCCCAATCAGAATATATAAATATTCAACAAACAATTATGTATTTTAAATATCATAATAAAAATGTAAAACAAAGGATTTTCAAAGCTGAAGTTTACAACTTGGACCAATGCGGTTTATTGCTGTGGCTAATGCAGTATGGACAATTTTCATATCTGGGACATGTAGTAATCCAGTGACCTCTGCCTCTATTTGGAATAATAGTAGAGCCCAAAAAACGGCATTGGTCACTGAAGTATGCAAGTCTCAGGTATAATCATGTTCCTGAAATGCCTTTAGGTAATTGTACACCATCACACATTTTAACTGAGGATCTGCTAAAAGCAATGTCCTCTGGGATGGTTGGATCAGAGGAGGTTTTAAATGATGAGAACATTTTACTTTCTCAAAAGAAAACTATCCTGTGTTATGGAATGGTTAATGTTGAATAAGCTTCTGTGGGGATGTTAACTTAGATCAAAAATAAAGAAGTGTATGACAAATAATGTGAGTACAACACAATTTTATTTGCTTCCAAAGCGGGTGCTCTGTTACCTGAGAGTACCTGTTGAAACCTACGACAGGGTCTTCCTGCAAGAAAGCCCACATGCAGTTGCACTTCTGAAAAGAAAACAATTTCTTTAACAGGACTCTAGTATTTTCCCATAAAAATATTATTTTTAAACCTTTTATAGTGCTGCCTCTTTGCATTTCCTTGATTCTTTCCATGAAATTTATAGTAAGAAAAATAGCAGATAAAGCAAATCTATACAATTTATCCTATAATCTATTCAGGGATGGGATGGAGAAATGTTCTGATATATAATTGTCAGTTTCCTTTCAAGTCAAGGGAAGTCATTGTACATCAGAATTATCTTGTGATTTTGCTTGATCGTTGACACATTTTTATTTTCTGTAAATGTTCTACTTGATAAACATATGCTGGCTAAATTTGTTTGCAGGAAATAAATCAAACAGACAAAATGATAAAACTGAGTCTCTTTTGTTTTGTTAAGATGTATCACAACATGCTTATTTTAACATTATTGTACTGAGACTACATGGTGCAAGCTTTGCATACTGAACTGGAGTTTAACTGATGTCAGAACCCTGATCTGGGACTGATATTTCTAGTGTCATTGCCAAAGATTCCAAGGCTTCCACCTTTTCTTATGTTTATATGATTTTAATTTCCTTCTTATTCACCCTAATCTTCATTGTGTCAGTGACCGACACATCTCCACATTGCCTCTAAAATGAATTTTTTTTTTCCCCCATCAAATCTTATTTCCCACAAGATTCTCTCCCATAACTCTCCATTTCCAATGCTGGTTCCACTCTCTACCACAATTAATTTCTACTATTATCCCTGGTATCTATAAAATAAGAACCTGATGTGCAAATTTAATAGTTCAAGATTTTTTTTATCCCTACAGATGATATCTTACCTCCATCAGTATGGACCACAGTTACCTTTGGGCCTAGCACATAAATGGCTGGAAGTCTCCTCATTTCACTTCCTTATTACATGGCTTTGGGAATCCTACAACTCCTAGGTATTACTTTTTATGAAGGGGGTCTATATATGTGGTTACACAGCAGCGGTCCTTATGGCAAAAATATATAGCCAGCTTTGCAGATACCTTGGCAAAGTGCTCAGGCCAGAAATGTCTGATCTGTATCTTTGCCATAAAGAATGCTGAATTTCTCCAGCATTTTTGAGTATTAAACTATCATGAGAATGTGGTGTTTATAGTATGAATTATTAGTTAATCCACCAGAAAAAACATGAACAGATTGTTAAACTACTATATAGCCATGAAATTGTGGATGATCAGTTATCCTTTACTTTGGAAAAACAAATAAGATTGCTTTGAATACTAATGGATTATTTGACCAGGTCCAGGAAGCTTGTGAAAACATACAGATTTATGGAAATGGTTTTGGGGATTAGTGTTTTCATTTGGGGAGTCAAACACTGTGGAAGCCCAAAGAATGAAATAAAGAATATTGAGAAATTAATTATTCAAAATGAAGGGAGGTTTTTTTTCACAAAAATAAATCCATAAGGGCTGTCTTTTTTCATTGGTACCGTAACAGGGTAATTCAAAATCAATATCAAAGTAGTCAAGGAGTGGATTACACTCATGAAGTGCTGTACAGAAACAATGGTGAAGGCAGGAGCAATTTGGAAATATAAAAATAAATATATCAGTAGAAAATACATTTAAAAAAATCAATTATATCATAGCTCAGTCTTTATTAGCATACTTTATTAAAGATGAATTTTATTTTCTGTATTGAATATTCAATAACTTGGGCAACTTTGTGTGATATTTTGCTCATGTATATTCAAGTTTCTATATTTTAGGTATGCAGTTACTCTTTCATAATACCAATAGCTTAATGTAAAACAGATTTACTAGGTAATAAATGTGAAATAACTTTGCTGATATTTAATTTAATAAAAACTAAGGCTGAGACGTTGGTTCAACTTTCAACTATACTGAAATTGTTCGTGTGAATTAAAAACTGGCTTTGTTAATGAAGCTTTAGGTTCAAGGGCTATTGCTAATTGGTTTCAGGGATTTGTCACACATCAATTTAATTGGATAAGAGAGTTAATTAAGTATTATTTGAGAAGTTAACTCATAGAGGTATCAGAAAAATAACAGGTTAATTTTCTGGCTTTTAACTTTCGAATGCATGATATGCAATACTTTGAGATGTGGACAAAGGAGTACATTTGAGCTTGATAATGAATGAAGAAATCAATTTATTCAGCCATAAATAGGTATCTTGTGGATGCCTGCAAGGCTGAGAGATAAAAGTACTCCTGTTGCTAATTGCCCCAAAGCATTAATATACAGTAATGCCACAACAGGTTTGTGATAATTGGTGCTTCTCTAAATGCTGCACATGAATGGGAAGGAAAAAAAAATCATTTAATTATCCCTTTAGCTCCTTATTTGTCAAAATGTGGAGCTAAGCCAATCCATATCAAGTCCAATTTCAAAGCAATCTATTGCAGGATATTTCCAATCTTTTTACCTATGAATTTTGCAGAAACTGAGGATTTATTATCCTTCATTTCTTTGCACTTGAGAAAATGGTGGTGATCCAAGCACTGCAGTCTTTCTGGTCAAGATAGTGCTATTATAAAAAAATACTTCCAAGATTGAGACAATAAGACCAGCCAATTAGACATTGTTTTAGCTTGATAATAGGCACAGAGTGGGAGGGTAGGGTTGCTTTTCAGATTAGAGGTTTGTGACCAGTAATGTGCTGCGGGGATTGGTGCTGGTTTCCTTGTTTATTCTGAACAAGAATGATTTGAATGAGAATGTTGGTGGTATAAATAATAAGTTTGCAGGAGACACCAAAATTAGTGGTATCGTAAGAGTGAAGAAGGTTGTCCAAGGTAACAACAGGATATTGATCAACTGGGAAGTGGGCAAAGAAATGGCAGATGCAAAGTATAAAGTGATGCATTTTCCAAAGTTAAGCCAGGAAAGGGTAGAAAAGTAAATAATTCGGCCATGGAGGGAAAAATCAAGTGGGGCAAGGCAACAGGTCCCTAAAAGGGGAAACATGGGTCGACAGGTTGGAAAACCAAGGGCATGTTTTTCATCATCCACCAAAGGAATTGAGTACAAGAGTTGGGGTATCACAAAAACAATGGCTATACCATACTTAAAGCATTGTTTTCCACTCTAAGGGGTCTGTATGTCACTTTGTGTGAAATATATAATTAAACAAAGAGGATGCAGTAAGCCTTTACAAGGATATTAACCCTTTGGATTCTGGCCATTTTTAACCTTTCATAATATACACTCTGGATTAGTCCGTGGATAAACTACAGTATGGACATCATTATGAACCACCTGGTGTTTGGGTATAAAACCAGTCCTGGAAAATGGGGACAGTGAGTATATGTGCTTGTTGGAATATATGTGCTTTATAGTAGTCCCTGAGAACAGGGACATGGAGTCCAAAAGGTTAAATTTTATTTAGCACTCAGTAGAAGCCGATTCCAGACATTGAGACCAATGACATCCGATTAATCTACAATCCTGTACATTTCCGGAGGGTGGGAGGAAACCAGAGCACCTGGGGAGAACCCATGCAGGTCACAGCGAGAATGTACCAACTTGTTACAGGCAAGTTGTTAACCTGGGTGGCTGGTTCTAACTGTGTTACCCTAACTGTGTTGCCTGGATTGGCGGGTTTGAGCTATAAGTTGAGATTGAATGGGCTAGATCTGCTTTTCATGGAGCAAAAAAGGCTGAGAGGTAACAGGAAAAGTATATAAAACATGAGATACACAGATGGGATGGAAAGTCACGGTCTGTTCCCTCTGGTAGGGGTATCTAAAAGCCTTGGTTTAAAGTGAGTGGGAAGAGGTTTAAAGGGGATGTCAGAAGTACATTTTTCGCATGATGGATAGTTGGTATCTGGAATGAGCTGCCAGAGGAGGTAGTGGAGGCTTGGACAGAAACAACGTTCAAGCAATATCTGGGCAGGTAACACCAGGCAACAATTTTTTCAAAAGGTTGGTTTCCTGAAAATAATTGTGGATTATGATTGACAACTTCAAGGTGAACACAAAGATGATTTCAGATTTGCTGTATTACATATGAAGTTGGAGAAGCATAAATTAAATTTTTACTGAGTTTATTATGTTTAATTGCATAATGATTGCTGGCACAAGCTGTCAGTTTGACTGCACATATTGTACAACAAATGTGAGGAGCCCAGGTTTTGTCTTGGTCACCAATTCTACAACCGAAGTAGAGGTCATAGGTGTTCTTCGTAAGTGCAGTCATGCTACATCTTTGAGGCTTCAGTGGAAACTCGCCACAAATATAACAGAGTTTATCACAGTGGTTGTGTCATGGTTGAGACATTTCTGTTGCATTGAATCTTCTGCTAAGCATGCCCAGGTCTATGACAGCATTTGCATAGCACCTGTACAGGCATGCTTGAACTGACCAAAACAGCTTGTTTTGTGAGCAATATATTGGTAGACAAAATATGACAGTAAATCACAAAATAGGTTATACCTAAAAAAAAGGGACATGATAAGATCATTTTAAAGTGATTTTCATTATTAGCAATCCAAAATACAAAAAAAAATACACCCACCAGTGTCCAGGAGGCAAAATCTTCATTGTCTTGTGTAATTGAATGAGCATGGGCAAGAGGATATGGAATTAATGCAGGCAAGTAGCATTAATATGAATAGACATGATGTTCGGCATAGACACAGTTTCTATGCTGGACAGCTCATGAGTCTATAGCTCTATGACATAATGACCATGAAGAAATAGTTGGAATGTGCAAATTTGCTAGGTTTTCCATGTGTTTGTTGGCCATGTTATATGTGACAGTAAAGGTTGGATGTTCGGGGCAACATTGTCAGAATCTCCTGGGTGAGTAGCTACAGTGTGCTTCATTGATATTATTCTCAACAAACATGGTGATTGATAGAATGAGCACCAATCATGTGGGCTGCTTTATCAATCTTCTTCTTGACTCTTGTTGGAACTGCACTCTTTCAGTAAAGTGGAAGGATTTTCATCACACTGATTTGTGCCTCATTGATGCCAAAAGGCTTTGGAAGGTCTGGAGCTGAATTATTCACCAAAGTATATCCAATGTCCAACCTGATCTTGTAACCATTTGTCGGTGGTCCCACTGAGTTTCTGGTTACTGGTGATCAGAAAAATATTGATGATGGGGTTTCAAAAATAGTAAAGCCATTGAATAATGTCATGGTGGTTTGGCCCTGCTGTTGGAGATGGATATTGCCGGTACCTTTATAATGCATTTGTTAGATTATGCCTCAATTGTGCTTCAGACTTGCTGCATGCAGACATAGACAGATTCATTTGCTGGTGAGTTAAATTTGACTTTTCGTTATTGTCAACAAACATCCCGTTTCTGGCCTCATGCCTGAAAGAAGTTCATTCATGAAGCACCTAGAGATGGTTGGACTGAGAAAACTGTCCTGTGATCTCTGACAGAAGTGCTCTGGGAGTGTGTTCCATACTGAATAACAAATAGTTTCATTGTTGAGACGGAAAGAGAAATCATCCAAGCACATACTTTGGTACAAAGCTGGTTTGGCGGGATGGGGGTGGGGGAGTCTAAGCATTGATGTTAGCTGAATGGTATTTACTCTTGTATTCAAAATGATCAGTGCACATGTTAAAGATAACCCTATCACAAAGGATGAAAATGTATCTTGCATCATACTTGGCATCGCAATGGAAACCAATCAGTACAAAATTAATATGGCATGGGTCATTACTACCTATTGCTGTTCTCATTGTTAAAACAATGGTGCAAGGTTAATTGTTATAATGACATCAACCTCCATCATTGTCCAGTAGCTTCTCTGTTCTCACCAAGATTTAAAATATAGGCACCTCCGAAATGAGCTGTTAAAAAGAGGTTAGACAAACTTGGATAGTTTCTTCTGGAGCTTCAGAGGCTCAGGGGAGAACTGATCGAAGCTGATAAAATTCTGGATGTAGAGATCAGGGAGACGGTGAGAATCTTTATCCAAAGCAAAAAAAAAGTCAAATTGATGCACCATCAATAATTCCAAAAGACTTCTAATGTAGAACTGATAGGCTTTTATTAACATAGGAATGGAAGCATGTCCATGCTGGTTGACTGTCCTGAACTGGAGAAGGTCTGTGGGAGGAGCTACAGGTACAGTCAGCCAAGGGCCTTGACCGGATAGCTAAACATACATACAGTGGTTTACCACACATATACTTGAGAATATGCTTTTAAGGTGAGGGCATGCAGAGATTTAAGGTTGTGTGTGAGGCATGTCTTTGATAGTGTTTGGTGCATGAAACGGGCTGCCAGTGTAGTAGTGGAATCAAATATGACAGTTGTGTTTAAGAGGCTTTTAGAGAGACATGTGAATATGCAGGAACAAGAGGGGCAGACACCAGAGGTTTAGTTTAATTTGACATCATGTGCAGTCCAGGCTTGTGGATCAAAGGCATCTTCCTGTGCTGTACTCTTCCATGTTCTATATGGTTCCTAAATTCCATTCTCTTCCTCCTACATTCTTCTGTGTAAGCACCTAGTGTACTATATCATCCCAGTGTCAACAGAGCAGAAGGTCCATTGCATGAATTCATCAACCCACACTTGCTTCCATTTTTGCTTTTTTTTTGCAGAGGTTTGGTATGACATTGGTAAAATTTCTACAGAGGTGTGGTGGAAATTGCACTGAACGGCTGCATCATGGTCTGGGATGGGGACACCAATATCCCTGACTGTAAAGCCCTGCAAAAGGTAGTGGACACAGCCCAGGGCATCAAAGATAAAACCTTCCCCACCATTGAGAACACCTATGGGGAATATTGCTGTTGGAGACCAGCAGCAATCGTCAAGGATCTATGGCATCCAACACACATCCTGCACTCTGTTCTTGCTGCTACCATCAGGAAAGGAGTATAGGTGCACAAGTCTCGCACCAGCAGGTTCAGGAACATCTGCTCCCCCTCCACCATCGGACTCCTCAACAAGAAACTCAATCAGGGACTCATTTAAGGACTGATATTTTTGCACTTAATTGTTTTTTTTCTTTCTGTATTGCAAAGACAGTTTGTTTACATTTCTTTATTTGTTTACTTGTGTATGCTAAGTTTTTTTTTGCACTACGAATAAGTGGTAATTCTGCCACACTTGCGGGTAAAAGAATCTCTGGATTGTATGTGATGTCGTGCATATACAATGACAAGAAATCTGATTTCACACTATTGAATTTTCTTCCCAGCTTGACTTAGGCAGCTGGAGGCGTAGGTGAAGTCAATGGAAGAGAGGGAGATTTGTGTGCTTCTCTAAACTGGATTCACTGCCTTATCTCTCTTCTATTTATTTATTTTCTCCAAATTTTAACAATTCCAGCAATACTCTTTTTGCCTTGGGCAAAATCTCAAAATTTGGTTATATTTTTTAATATGGTTATTTTCTTGTCTCTTTTTTTGTTTCAGTTCATAGGTTCTCTTGTTATGAACTCTTCCGATCCAAACAATCCTTTCTGAATTTAAGGAACATCCATTTTAATTTCTCCTGTTTGATCTGTCCTGTTCTTGCTGCATTACCACGCCATATGGTGGTCAGTCTGAGCGAAGCATTTCCCCCTTCTGTTAAGATAAAATTGTACTTCAGTTGACCAATCTTTTAAATTTCTTATGAACAAATGGTATTTCTCAAAATCTTTCTTCACAGTTTATTTTCTATGAATAGTATTTTGAGATTTACTCAGAAGTCGATGTAGCAGTACATGTACGCAAAGAGTTTCATGTAAGAGCAAGTTTACTGCTGTGAATTTATGCATTATGTGTAACCTTGTCTATTCATGTCAAATATGTCAAACTATTTTAGTTTATTATTCAAGCCACAAACAAACATTATTTTCCTTGCTGGATTCCATTCACTTTTAGATTAAAAATTCTTTTTGATAGTATTTTCAGTTTTTCTTTGATGAACGAGGCCATGTAGTTCCAAAGCTTCATTAGTAACGTACTCTCATTATTTTGTTGTGTGGTGAAACCGTGAAGAGGTGTAGTGCACCTATCATTGATGCAAAATTGCCTGTTGCTGGAGTAGAGACTGATTTTCATGCATTTCTATCATGTACTGATTTTCAAGAACAATTCATTGTGAAATGATTTAGAGCAATATGTTCCTTTCACAGAACATTCAAGTCATTTGATGGACAGAGCTTACCTGAAATGTCGAACATCTATTGCTCTCCATGCATGCTTGTAACATGCTTGTAACACACTTTTGTGTGTTGTTCCAGTTTTTCAGTATCTATAGATTCCTCGTTTATCTGTTTATGACATGGAACAATCCTTATTACTTACGACTAGCGAGTTAGAGTAATATTGTAACATTCATCTAATGTGAATAATATCCCAAAGTCAGTTCAATGTACAGAGTAAACTCTTGCTTCAATAATTCCAAGGCAGATTATTTTCTTGAAAACATGCACTTGTTTCAGCCTGGCCTCTCAAATTCTTGTACCGTGCTGGAGCACAATTGTGTATGGGGATGTTCGTGGGATTTAATGCTCCTGTTACCTGCCTGAACTGAATGTATTTGAAATGCAAAGCTTTCTTTTCATCACTGGGTTGTGAAATCACTTGGTTCTGCTACTCTGGGTATTTAATATACATAAAGTCATTTAATTCCAAGATCTGCGTAGTATTGTCCCAGATACACTGTTCACATTGTGCATGTTAGATGGATGTGGCCTTTTTTTTATTTTTCACACCATAAATCACAATAGCCATGATATACACTTTTTCTTTTTCACACATATACAGTGACTTTTTCTCCCCCCCCCCCTCCCTCCTCCCAAGCCACCCCCCTCTCATCCATTTTAGGTATACAATCTAGGTTGCATTAAGCCAGTCAGACAATGTTGTCATTCAACAAAAATACTCCAGAAATTCTACTGAGTCCATTCTTTTCTTTCCTTCTCCTTCCATCAACTTAGGTAATGTTTGTCCCCGGTAGGTTTTCGCTATTGTATTTAATGTAAGGCTCCCATACTTGTTCGAATATTTCAATATTATTTCTTAAACTATATGTTATTTTTTCTAATGGAATACATTTATTCATTTCTATATACCATAGTTGTATTTTCAAATTATCTTCCAATTTCCAGGTTGACATAATACATTTTTTTGCTACGGCTAGGGCTATCTTAACAAATCTTTTTTGTGCATCCTCCAAATCAATTCCAAATTCTTTCTTTGTTATGTTACTTAGGAGAAAGATCTCTGGATTCTTTGGTATATTGTTTTCTGTTATTTTATTTAATATCTGATTGAGATCATCCCAAAATTTTTCTACTCTCTCACATGTCCAGATTGCATGAATTGTTGTTCCCATTTCTTTTTTACATCGAAAACATCTATCAGATACTGTTGGGTCCCATTTATTTAACTTTTGCGGTGTAATGTATAGTCTGTGTAACCAATTATATTGTATCATACGTAGCCTCGTATTTATTGTATTTCTCATCGTTCCAGAACATAATTTCTCCCATGTTTCCTTTTTTATCTTTATATTTAAATCTTGTTCCCATTTTTGTTTAGTTTTACCATTTGTTTCCTCATTCTCCTTTTCTTGCAGTTTAATATACATATTTGTTATAAATCTTTTGATTAACATTGTATCTGTAATCACGTATTCAAGGTTACTTCCCTTTGGTAAACTCAAATTGCTTCCTAATTTATCTTTCAAGTAGGATCTCAGTTGGTAATATGCCAGTGCTGTATCTCCAGTTATATTGTACTTATCTCTCATTTGTTCAAAGGATAAGAATCTACTTCCTGAAAAACAATTTTCTATTCTTTTAATCCCTTTTTTTCCCATTTTCTAAAGGAAAGGTTGTCTATTGTAAAAGGGAGTAGCTTATTTTGCGTCAATATTAGTTTTGGTAATTGATAATTTATTTTATTTCTTTCTACATGAATCTTCTTCCAAATATTGAGGAGATGATGTAATACTGGAGAAGTTCTATGTTGTACCAATTTTTCGTCCCATTTATATAATATGTGTTCAGGTATCTTTTCCCCTATTTTATCTAATTCTAATCTCGTCCAGTCTGGTTTTTCCCTTGTTTGATAAAAATCTGATAGGTATCTTAATTGTGCGGCTCTATAATAATTTTTGAAGTTTGGCAATTGTAAGCCTCCTTGTTTATACCATTCTGTTAATTTATCTAGTGCTATCCTCGGTTTCCCCCCTCTCCATAAAAATTTCCTTATTATTTTCTTTAACTCTTTGAAGAATTTTTCTGTCAGTTGTATTGGCAATGCCTGAAATAAGTATAGTATCCTTGGAAAAATGTTCATTTTAATACAGTTTATCCTTCCTATCAGTGTTAGTGGTAGATCTTTCCAATGCTCTAAATCGTCCTGTAATTTTTTCATTAGTGGATTGTAATTGAGTTTATATAATTGGCCTAGATTTTTGTTTATTTGTACACCTAGGTATCTTATTGCCTGCATTTGCCATCTGAATGGAGATTCCTTCTTAAATTTTGAGAAATCTGCATTATTCATAGGCATTGCTTCACTTTTATTTACGTTTATCTTGTAACCCGACACTTCTCCATATTCCTTCAATTTCTTATATAATTCTTTTATTGATAGTTCTGGTTCTGTTAAGTACACTATAACATCATCCGCAAATAGACTGATTTTATATTCCCTGTCTTTTATTTTTATTCCTTTTATATTATTATCTATTCTTATCAATTCTGCTAGTGGTTCTATAGCTAGCGCAAACAATAAAGGTGATAGTGGGCATCCCTGCCGCGTTGACCTGCTTAAGTTAAATTGCTTTGATACATGTCCATTTACTGTCACTTTTGCTAACGGTCCCTTATATAATGCTTTAATCCAATTAATATACTTCTCCGGTAAACTGAATTTTTGCAATACTTTGAACAAATAATTCCATTCTACTCTGTCGAAGGCCTTCTCTGCGTCTAAAGCAACTGCTACTGTAGGTGCTTTATTCCCTTCTACTGCATGAATTAAGTTAATAAATTTACAAATATTGTCTGTTGTGCGTCTTTTTTTGATAAATCCAGTTTGGTCTAAATTTACCATTTTCGGTACCTGTTCTGCTAATCTGTTTAGCTATTATCTTATAATCTGTGTTTAGCAAAGATATTGGTCTATATGACGCTGGTGAGAGTGGATCTTTCCCTTGTTTTAGTATTACTGTAATTATTGCTGTTTTACATGAATCTGGTAAGTTTTGTGTCTCATCAATCTGGTTGATTACATCCAGGAGGGGCGGTATTAATAAGTCTTTAAATGTTTTGTAGAATTCTATTGGAAATCCATCCTCTCCTGGTGTCTTATTATTTGGTAATTTTTTTATTATCTCTTGTATTTCTACTGTTCCAAATGGTTCTGTTAATTTATTTTGTTCCTCTATTTGTAGTTTTGGTAGTTCAATTTTAGTCAAAAATTCATCTATTTTCCCTTCTTTCCCTTCGTTTTCAGTTCGGTATAATTGTTCATAGAATTCTCTAAAGTTTTCCTTAATTTGTTTTGGATTATATGTAATTTGTTTGTCTTTTTTCCTTGATGCCAATACCATTTTCTTAGCTTGCTCTGTCTTAAGCTGCCATGCTAGGATTTTGTGCATTTTTTCACCTAGTTCATAATATTTCTGTTTTGTCTTCATTATATTCTTCTCTACCTTATATGTTTGTAATGTTTCATATTTTATTTTTTTATCCGCCAATTCTCTTCTTTTAGTTGTATCTTCCTTCATTGCTAATTTTTTTTCTATGTTTACTATTTCCCTTTCCAACTGCTCTGTTTCCTGATTATAGTTCTTCTTCATCTTGGTTACATAACTTATTATTTGCCCTCTAATGAATGCTTTCATTGCGTCCCATAGTATAAACTTATCTTCCACTGATTCCGTATTTACTTCAAAATACATTTTTAATTGTTTTTCAATAAATTCTCTAAAATCCTGTCTTTTAAGTAGCATGGGGTTTAATCTCCATCTATACATTCTTGGAGGGATGTCCTCTAGCTTTACTGTCAATATTAAGGGTGAATGGTCCGATAGCATTCTCGCTTTATATTCTGTTTTTCTTACTCTATCCTGCATACTAGCTGATAACAAAAATAGGTCTATTCTTGAGTATGTTTTATGTCTAGCCGAGTAGTATGAGTATTCCTTTTCTTTTGGGTTTTGTTTCCTCTATATATCCAAAAGTTTCATTTCTTGCATTGATTTAATTATAAATTTGGTTACTTTGTTCTTCCTGTTAATTTTTTTCCCCGTTTTATCCATATTTGGATCCAAATTCAGGTTGAAATCCCCTCCTATTAGTATGTTCCCTTGCGTATTAGCTACCTTCAAAAAGATATCTTGCATAAACTTTTGATCTTCTTCGTTAGGTGAATATATATTAAGTAGATTCCAAAACTCCGAATATATCTGACATTTTATCATAACATATCTCCCTGCTGGATCTATTATTTCCTCTTCTATTTTAAATGGCACCTTTTTACTAATTAATATAGCCACTCCTCTTGCTTTTGAATTATACGATGCTGCAGTTACATGTCCTACCCAATCTCTTTTTAATTTCTTGTGCTCCAATTCAGTTAAGTGTGTTTCTTGGACAAATGCTATATCAATTTTTTCCTTTTTCAGTAAATTTAGTAGTTTCTTCCTTTTAATTTGGTTATGTATTCCATTAATATTTAAAGTCATATAGTTCAGCGTAGCCATTTTATATTTTGTTTATCTTCTCTTTCCGTTTTTCCATCATTACCTTTCCTCCTTTTCCATTTCTGTTTTCTTATTTTCAACTCTTTATAAGACAACATTCCTACAACATCCAACATTTTCCTTATTCTCCTATTTCTATCTTCTTTATCCCCAATCTCCCCTTCCCCTCCTGAGTTGTCCTTTATCCCTTGTCGGACAACCACATCTCCCCTCTCCATTTGGATTTGCGAATCCACTCGCAAGCGTCAACTGATTTTGCAGTGACCGCTATTTCCCCCCACCCAGCCCCCCCAGAAAAGATTTCACTTTTCATATGTCACAAAGGTCACTCTTTTAATTCCCTCCTTATTCTCTCTATTCCATTACCTTCCCTTATTAATTCTTGTCTATACTATCTATATTTTCCTCTAAGTACAGATACATTCACGTATGCACATTGTCTCTATTCACTCTTATACCTCTTTACCCACATACATATCAATCGTGATCATTTTTACTCTCATTACCCGTCTTCATCCCTCAGTCTATTTTTGTAATTGTTCTGCAAATTTTCGTGCTTCTTCTAGGTCCGAGAATAGTCTGTTTTGTTGTCCTGGAATAAATATTTTCAATACCGCTGGATGCTTTAGTATAAATTTATACCCTTTCTTCCATAAAATCGCCTTTGCTGTATTGAACTCTTTTCTTTTCTTTAGGAGTTCAAAACTTATATCTGGATAAATGAAGATTTTTTGCCCTTTATACTCCAGTGGTTTGTTGCCCTCTCTTACTTTTTCCATTGTCTTCTCCAGTACCTTTTCTCTTGTAGTATATCTTAGGAATTTTACTAAAATAGATCTTGGTTTTTGTTGTGGTTGTGGTTTAGAGGCCAATGCTCTATGTGCCCTTTCTATTTCCATTTCTTGCTGTAGTTCTGGACATCCTAGGGTCTTAGGGATCCACTCTTTTATAAACTCCCTCATATTCTTGCCTTCTTCATCTTCCTTAAGGCCCACTATCTTTATGTTATTTCTTCTGTTATAATTTTCCATTATATCTATTTTTTGAGCTAGTAGTTCTTGTGTCTCTTTAGTTTTTTTATTAGATTCCTCCAATTTCTTTTTTAAGTCTTCTACCTCCATTTCTGCTGCTACTGCCCGCTCTTCCATCTTGTCCATTTTCTTTCCCATTTCTGTTAAGGTCATATCTATTTTATTCACTTTCTCTTCTGTGTTGTTTATTCTTCTTCTTAAATCATTAAATTCCTGTGTTTGCCATTCTTTAAATGACTCCATGTATCCTCTAACAAGAGAAAGTATATCCTTTACCTTGCCTTTCCCTTCTTCTAATTCACTGTACTCTTCCTCTTCTTCTTCCTCTGGGTTGGCCATCTGTTGTTTCTTTGTTGCCCTTTTCTTCTCTTCTTTCTTGTTTTCATTGTCTTCTGTGGTCTCTTCTTGCTGCAGGTGTTCTGCAGCTGTCGTTGCCGGCTGTGGAGATCGACTCCCCAGCTGGTCCCCCCTCCCGTCGGTGTGGTTTTTTTCATGCGCGGTTGCGCACTTTTACTCGGCTCTGCGAGCCATTTTTGTAGTCCTATTTCTACCGACCTGAGGAAGCGGGCTTCTCTCTCCACATCGGGCCTCTTCGGACAGGTAAGGCCTTCTCTTTCTTCCTCCGTTGTCTTCTCTTCTTACCGTTGATTTTGATTTTTCTTTTTTTGTCGCCATCTTCTTTCCACCTTTATACTCACTTTTCTTTAACTTTTATTTCTGTGCCTTTGTGTTTTCTCTTGTTTTTCCCGACTTTTCTGGAGAGGGCTGGAGTTCACCATCTGGCCACTACTCCATCACGTGACTCCTCCCGATGGATGTGGCCTCTTGATGCCCTTTTGATTGTATTCATAGCAGCTGTAAACAACCAAAGCTTAATGATACGAACATTAAGACTGGGGTTTTCTGTCCATGCAGTTAGCACCCCTTAAATTTCCTTTATTTTAATGTTAATCAAGTCTGTAAATCATTTAAAAACGTTTAGACATACCACATGGTAACGGGACCTTTTGGCCTACGAGCCTGTGACGCCCAATTACACCCAACTGATTTACAGTCCCTGTATGTTTTGAATGGTGGAAGGAAACCGGAGCACCTGGAGGAAACTAATGCAGATATGAGGAGTATGTACAAACTCCTTACAGACCACGTGGGATTCAAACTCCAGTCCCGGTCGCTGGCAATAAGCTTTAAATAGCCCTTTAAATAGGCAACATAAAGCCTAGATAAAATCTGTTGATGCTAAGGTGCTTTCATTTTGGAGCATTTTGGGCTTTGGAGGGATTGACTGATGGGCTTAAAGTGAGGGACTAAGAAATAGAGTCACCCATTGGGTGCACAACCGACTCATTACAATGACTGTCACAACCATTTTCACATGATTCTTACAGCCATATACTATAAATTGATGGATGCTGCCCTGTTCTAAACAACTGGATGATCTCAAAGTCCTTAAGTCTGTTAAAATTGACAACTCTGCCCCTGGGCTGGGGTATAGACCAGACTCAGGAGATAAAATGCCTCATCTCAATTCAAACAAAATACATTCAACCTTTTACCAAAGATTTCTGGTTTTTGCTAAGAATTTGTTTGTGTACTTAATGGTAGATGAGATCACTTTAAATTCAACATTGAAACTGCTTTGGAAATGTATGTTTTGAAGTGATAATCTGTATTGAAACAATGACAATTAGGCCGGTGTTTTCTCGATGTTTGTTTGATTTGACCTGCCCTTCCAGGAGGTTAGAGCCATGTTGGTGAGTGTGTTCCAGAATCAATAGTGAAACATTTAGCCCTCCTTTACATCATGTTTACGTAAGGCATGAATGATAAGGAAGAAATGTTACCTCCTCCAGTGCACTTGTATATTGATTCTGGGAAGTTGCATGCTTCCCTGTTTAGTTGTAGCTTCACATCTACCAACGCGTCATTCTGCAAGATTTTGTCACAATGTTTTGCACATTTCATTGCCAGATAATGGCTTCTTCTATGCTTGTTGGTATTGTTTTCCTGTAGCTGTGAGCTACTTGAAAGAAGACACACATATGTAGTGTAGTCAGGTTAAGCTCTGAGTTTTATTAGGGCCCAGGCCCGACTTTAATACTTGCACTGTGCCCACCGTGGCCCCCCTTGGCTAATGTCCCAATGTGCATAACAAAAGCGGGTTTCCTGCACGTGGGTACTTTACTGCATAACAACGCCCTTCTTCCCCACGCGCTGTCCCTGACTGTTGGCTGTGCAGCAAGGCCAGTACCATTTTGGGGTCACTGGACTTTAATCTTCCCTTCCCGTTCACCCGCTGATTCGTTTGTTGGAGCCAGTGCTGCTGCGCAGACTGCTGGCCTTTGGTTGCGCTCACCGCCTGGAGCACCGGTTCGATTGCCGCCGCGGCAGGCCGCCACATTCCATCCTTTATATACACTGTCCAGCATTGCAACATCAAATGGAATCATCAAATAAATTGTCCATCTCATTGAACCTTCACTTAATTTTGCATACTTTGGCACTGGGCTGATAGCTAACCTTGATTTTTTTTTGGAGCTCACCCTGGAGAAATTGCTCTATAATCTTCTTGAATGTTTCATTATTTCCTGCAGATGCTCTACTTTAGATGGAATGATGTGCAATGTAAGGATTTTTATTTCATTTGTAAACCTTACAGCATTTTAAATCCTTCTGACACCGGTAATGTGCCTGATTCCACAATTTTCCTTGGTTCACGAGATTTTGTGTAGAACAATCTCTTGAGAAGTAGATAAACCTTATGAAGTCTAGGAAGCAATTAATCTGTATTTTTACACTCCAATAGAGAGTTGCTTTTTTGATATTTCGGCCAATAAGATGAAGCACCCAAAAAACACCCCCAAAAAAGGGTTCATCCTATAGGCCAGATACAAAAACGATCATCTTAAAATTCTACACAGAATACCACTTGGTTGGTTACATAACCCACCCAAATCCCACAATATAAGAATTTTTTTAAAGCCATATTTAAAAAAAATCTGAAGTATACACAATTTAAATTTTGCACTAAAATCCATTACCAATAAAGTGTTTAACCAATAAAAGAATAGTTAAAAAAAAAATCACACTCATTTAAAATTCTAGAAAATCACTCGCTTCGTCATCTGAGGCAAAGAATATCCAAAGTCTCATTGTTTACACTGTCATCATATGGGTCCCAGTTTGAATCTGGTGAGTTGGCTTTGGCTCCATCATCAATGTCCCACAATAAATCATCCTCTCTACTATCCATTGCACTAGAGATGCTGCACTTTTCAAAAGATTTTACAATGTTATGAGTCCAGAGTACCCCAAAACCGAGCGGCAATAGGTATGCACCACGGCAAAGGGTTACTTAAACAAAAGTTGTTTTTAATTATCTTTGAACATGAAAATAGAATCAAACTTTAACTTATCTATATTGACTCGCTTAAACTACTGAACCCCCTTAAAGTGCATGTGTATGTAAGTTCAGCAAAGTTCTTTGGTTCACAGTCCAATCTCACTGGTTGCAGGCAATGCTTATATTGGGCACAGAAGTTAACATTAATAAAGTTCACCAGGCTTTGGTGCTTAATAGGTAAATGGTTACCACTCAGAAAGGTTCTTGTTGGTTTTTAGACATTCCAGGTCATCCACAACTGATTCCTTTTTAATCATCCACTCCAGTATCTTCCTGACGAAACCTGCCCCCTTCAGGGTTCTCCAGATGATGATCTCTTTTTTTCATGTCACCACAGAGTTCCTTTCTGTTTCTCCTATTCCTAGGGAAACACCAGACAGCCAGTCTTCTCCTTTGACCAGGCTGTCTTCAAAGCTTGCCACCTTGTCCCTCTGGAATCGATGTCTGTGTCTCTCTCTCTCTCACTCCCTCCAACTTGCACTGAGAGCAAAGTCTCTTTTTTTCTCCTCTCTGATGATAACATGACCTTCCAGACAGTAAATTCTGTTTTCCAGACAAAGCTGCCACTGCATGTTGTTACATTTGTTGCCTTTTGCAAATAACAGTCCATCATGAGTCTGTGTGCACTCTTCCAAAAGCTCCTGCTAAAATTCTGTTTTAAAGTGTTTGTGTGTGACCTGCTCTAATGAACCTTTCCCAATTTATCTCCCAAACACCTCTATATACTCCGTCACAATTACAGTCTCAACTTCCACTTTATTCCTATGCATTTATCACAAAATCAAACAGCACATCAAGTGATACATAGCATTCATCATCCAATTATTTCATTCTTCATGCAGATATCTAGTGATTGCAATAGAGAAGTCAAACCACCTGGTATAACAGCAATCTCAGTATTATTTCATGCTAATCTATTTTTAGTGTTATCAGTTATATGACTGTGAAACGTATCCCAGACCAACAAACTCCACTCCTTGCACATACCACCTGTCCACAGGTTCCTCACATCAATTATCCATAGTTTTATACCACTTTCATCCATCGATCCATACTTTTTAAAAAATATGTACGAAAATAGCTGGTGGGAATTTTATTTTGTTTAATTTTGTGCGTGAAGATGACTATGGGTTTTAACTTCATACTGTGACAGATTGCATTCTGTTTGTATATAGATATGATTTCGGGAGATAAATTGGCCAGTTTTTTTTAGTGTAGGTCACATACAAACACTTTAAAACTGATCTCATTTAAAATACTGGAGCTCTGTTCAAGCCAGACAGGGTGGCTCCTGGGGGCTTTGCAAAAACTTTGGAGAGTGCCCAAGAGACTTCACTAATGGATTGTTGTTTATAAAAAGGCAACAGATGAAATAACTCATCGGAACCGCAGGCTGTCTGGAGTGCAGCTTGCTGTTCTGAGAGGGTTCAGTAGTTTTGCATGCAGAGAGTGAAAAACACAGGGTTTTCTCTGAGAGAGAGAGAGAGAGAATTCAGTTCTGCAGTGCTACAGCTGGGACTGGAACAGGACAAGCTGGCAAGCTTATGGAAAATCCCCATTTGGAAGACTGGTTGTGTGTTATTATTTCAGCCTGGTCAAAGCCCTTGGGGTTCATGCAAGAGGAGAGGATTGGCTGCCTAATGTTTCACTTGAAATAAGAGTGGTGACCTGAAAGAAAGAGGTTATCATCTGGAAAACCCTGATGGGGCAAGTTTCTTCAGCAAGACACTGATGTGGCTGATTAAAAGGGATCAGTTTGTGTCCAGGAACAATAAATCTCTCTCTGAAAACCAACAAGAACCTTCCTGAGCTATAACCATTTACCTTTCAAGCACCAAAGCCTGGTGAAATGCATAAATGTTAAATTCTGTCTCCAGTATAAGAATTGCCTGCAACTGGTGAACTTAGAGGAGTGAGAAGTGAGATTGGACTCTGAATCAAAGAACTTTTCTGAACTTGCAATTATATACACGTGCGCTTAGAATTAGAAAGGAGTTAAGTTAGGTTAGTTAAGTTAATAGTGATAAGTTAAAGTGTGATTCTGTTTTCATGTTTAAAGATAATTAAAAGCAACTTCTGTTAAAGTAACCATTTGTCTTGGTGAATATCCATTGCTGCTGGGTTTTGGGGTCCTCTGGGCTCATAACAGTGCCATTGGCCATGCACGATAACACCACCATACACCTAGTTTCTTTATGATCTGTACCTCTTTCTGCTCATGATTGTTTGGTAGTTCCTGAGCATTTTTTTTGTATTTGTTGTTGTTATTTACCTAGACCAGCAGCAATAGAAATTCACCATGACAATGGTATCTTCAAATCAATACTTTTTATTTGTAACTATTAATAATATAACATTTCTTACTTAACTCTAAACTTGATCCCACTATGTACATATGTGCGTGTATGTTTGTGTGTGGCAGATCCCTCAAACCATTAGAGTTTGGGCATAATTCTGAAGAGATGATTCAAATTTAAAGTTCACTCTTAGAAAGCTTTTGTGTTCAAACTCAGAGTCTTTAAACTGTTCAAAAGTAATTATGTAGTTGAGACACCAAAATATCAGACTTCTCAAAACTTCTGAATTCTTGTAGAGTTGCTTTCAGAGAAATACTGATTTTTTTCCACAATTCCCCTCTCTTGCATTGAGGTTACGGTACTTGTAATTCCCACATTGATTTCACAAACCCAAGAAAGGGTTCTGTGAAATAACCATTAAAAATATTTATGATCCACATGCAAGAATGATCTTGCTTTCCTTCAGTCAAAAATTTAAAATGGCACTGTTTTTTTCTCTTGCCAAAGGGAAGCAGCAAAATAGCCATCCGTAGCCACTCCAATGCTGTGTCCCTCCTTTAACAAGGAGAACACTACAACTGACCTTCTCATAGAATGTTACTGCATTTCTGACTTCAGATTAATCTGGTTCATTATTAAAGATTCTTTTTTGAAGTACCATAATCACATGATATGTCATCACTACTGGTTCTGTTTGAAGTTTTATTTCTTCGGAAACATGAGTCAACAAGCAAATGATCTCCAACTTGTCTACACAGGTCATGAAGGAAATGGCTGTTTGAGCAAACATTCATTTTCTTCAGTATTTCTTTGGAACAATCATATGTCTTTTATGGCTGTTTACAGCTTTCAACTGAACAATGATACAAGCTTGTTTATAGCTGGACATAGGAGACTCAGCATCTCTCAAAATGGTGCTCTCTGTGTGAAAGTGTCTTGCTGTGTGTTTCCCTGTTTCCAACCCACAAAGTAACTCTCTAAAATATAATATAACATAAAGATTAATACACAGATCATTTTATAACAGTTGTATTACCAGATTTTTCCTGTTCATGAAACAGTTGCACCAGCCTACTGTAGCTTTAGAATCTCTACTGTTTTCTGGGTTTGACCTTGCCCACTTCAGTGCATATGCTCTGTTATTTGTTGTGAATACAGTATGTAGCAATCCTGCCTCTGTTCGAGTATATGATTTTCCATCTCTGGCCAATGAATGATTCCTCTTCTCATCGAATATTGTTTCTTTGGCATTTTTCTTAAAACATCTTCATTTTTTCTTCACTCTCTTACCCTCTTCTCAGTTATGTCAAATGTCTTCACGGCAGTAGAATTGGTCGATTCCTTGGCCACTTCAATGACTTTGAACTTAAAACTTGCTTCATACTTTCTTTGTTTAGCTGGTGGCTCTATGATAACAATTTAATTAAAAAAATTTGGACTGAACACTGAATCACTTTGTGACAGTGCTTCACCCACCTACCAGCCACACTCACCAACTCAGTCAACACACCCATATGGTACCGGTATTTAAACAAATTGATCTTGGATAAACTAATACCATGACAGGCAATAGTCTTCAAATGGTATTTACCGTTGCCTCATACTGATAATTCTGGTAATACATTCAAAGTATTTAATTCATTGTAATAACATCACCGTATTGGTCATTTGGTGCTCACTGACTTAAGCTTCACCATAGTAGTTTGGAGGCCATCTTAGACCACCAATATGAGCTAAACTGAAATTGGGGACTCATTGCCTCATCCACCAAAATATACATTATATCATGTACTCAAACAGTAGTACAAGCCATCTTCTCCCTGTGTGCATATTCCTTCATGATATCTATTGTGGTAGCGTGCCACAAGGGATAGCCACACAATATTTCACAAATAGACTTCCATCGGATGCCTCTTAATTTAGAACTGGCAGTTATGTGTGAAAAGTTAAACAAAGGCTAACACTTCTGTGCAATCTAGTAAAATGGCCTCCAAATTTGAAGAGACTTAATCATTTTGTACAACTTGATCTCAATATTTTATTGGCGACTCTATAGAGCTGCAGAAAATAAGCATCTTAAAATCCGATACTACGGTTATTTTGTTCTCTACCTATTTAACTGCTCATAGAGAAACACAAAAATTGTAGATGGTAAATTTTGAGGAAACAATGAGCTGCCGGAGGTAATCAGCCATGAAGCACTAAGGGGTAGAATGGCTCAGTCAACATTTTGACCCTTTATTGAAACTAAAATAGGAAGAGGGGATATCAAGGGGAAAGCAGATGGAGAGGGTCTAAGAGATGATAGGGCATTGGACAGAAGATGAGAGAGTTGGAGAGATGGGTAAAAAGACTGGTGGGGTTGGAGATTAGAGGAAAAAGTAAGAATGGGAGTAGGTAAATAAGAGATAGGAACCAAAGAACCAGGCAGTGGTGAGGGTTACCAAAAAATTGGAAAAATATATGACACTGAGTTTAAGGTTGTCCAGGAGGAATATTATGTGGCTTTCCTCAAGTTTATGTTTTAGGTCACACTGGAAATGGTTGATTCCAAGGGCAGGCATGCCTGTGGAGGAATGATGAAGAAAATTAAAGTGATTAGCCATAGTATGTCAAAGCCAAGATCTCCAGACAGAAATCATTGTTTAATTTTAACTTCCCATACTTTCAGGAGTTTCCAGGAGTTAGAGAACCTATTGACTATATCAGTGGCCTAAAATTGCCCTTAATCTTGAGTGATCCATCTTCATGGATTAACAAAAGAATAAATGATGTGAATATAATTTATTGCTGGCACTTCTCTCTGTTAAAACGACTAATGCTCAATCCACAATTAACTTCTTAGGAAATTCTGCATCTCACAGAATGGCAGGTTTATGGAATGGATTCCAACATTTATCTACTTAATTCCTGTTTCAGAAAAGAAAATAAGTTACATGAACATTTGATGAAGAATACAAATGAAGACCACATGTACAGAAGAACATAATCAAATACTGTGTGGATTCTACTAACTGGAATTGGCCATAAAAAAAATGTAGGAAAGAAATTATCTGGTTAAAATTAATAATATTAATTGAAAATGTGTAAATTTCAGGATCAATTACTTAACTTTTGCATGAGGCCAAGAATAATCCAAAAATATATTGTCCAGGAGATAGTCTGAGTTAAGGCTGAGAAACTGGATAAGGAAAAAATAACTTGTGCTATTTTCTATAGATATGAGTCGTGTATAACATTGTTCTGTGGATTGTAATGATTATAATATTTTGAGGAATTTGTAAGGTTTAGAATAGGTTTCATACATACACACATTTTAAAACAGATCTTATTTGAAAGACTGAAGAAATATTGATCTCTGGAGAATGTTATGCACCTTTCGTAAGTAGGTGTTAATCGAACTGGCATTATAAAATGAATGACCATTGTTTGGAACTGGAGCCAGGATAGTTATAAATGCAAAGTACTCACAGAAAGGTCACTCCTGGGTTTTGTTTATACTTAAGATAACTTGAGCAAAAGAAAGAACTCCTGTTGTTTGCTGGAGAAGGTGGGGGTTTTGCAAGTCACATGGTTTTCACTGGAGTTCTCAGTTGGAGAGAGAGAGCTAGAGGACACAAGCTCTCTCAGTCAGTGTGTGTGTGGGACACTGAACAGTGCAATCCAGGAAGAACTGATGAAATGTTCCAAAGCAGTGGATGGCTGGAAGTGCTCTCTGACTGATGTTTCTCTTGGAAGAGGTTACCATCTGGAAAACCCTGATGGGGCATGTTTCATCAGCAAGACATTGAGGTGACTAATGGTGGTACCTCAGTTGTGGAAATCCTGGAACAACAAATCTCTCTCTGCAAACCCTACAAGAACCTTCCCGAGTGGTAAAGCACCAAAGCTTAGTGAACTTTATACATGTTAAATTCTGTGCACAGTATAAAAATTACCTGCATCCAAAGAACTTGGAAGAAGGAGAAGTGAGATTGAACTGTGAACCAAGGAACCTTTCTTGAATTTACACACACATTGCAAACACATGCGCTTAGAATAAGAAGTGGGCTAATTTGGGTTAGTATAGAGTATAGTTAAGTATAGAGTTAAATTAAAGTTTGATTCTATTTTCATGTTTAAAGTTGATTAAAAATTACTTTTGTTTTAAAGACCACTCGTCTTGGTGAATGTCTATTGCTGCTGGGATTTGGGGTCCTTTGGGCTCGTAACAGGATGTTTTGAAATGTTTGTTTCCATTTCACCCATGGAGTAATTGGTCCAGGCTCTTCAAAATTCACTGTAGAGCAGCTGTCAGTTTACCGCTAAGTTTTGCACTTATGAGGGCGACACCAATATACTCTTGAGTGGCCGACAGAAGTCAGGTTAAACTGTCAAGACCCATAACTTCACTCAAAGTAACAAAATAGCACAGAAAGCAGAAGGAGTAAAACACAAAAGTCTGCAGACACTCTCTTTTCTCTTTGGCTTGGCTTCGCGGACGAAGATTTATGGAGGGGTAATGTCCACGTCAGCTGCAGGCTCGTTTGTGGCTGACAAGTCCGATGCGGGACAGGCAGACACGGTTGCAGCGGTTGCAAGAGAGCCGTTGTCATACCCACACTCCTGTTCGGCTCCGAATCATGGGTCCTCTACCGGCATCACCTACGGCAGACACTGTGGTTGAAGTAAAAACACAAAGCTTTGTGTTTTTACATACAAAGGGGAAAACTCATTGTGGTTTACAGGGCTCCTCCTGGGACATTGGTTTTATTTTCACTACATTTCCACATTGATTTACAACTGTTGCCTATTGATGATGAACAACAGTCATGAAGATTTCATTATTCATACACCAGCCATGGCCTTTGGCCCCTGATGACCATTGTGGCAATACAGGAACTAATTGTTCATTCCATTAGTATGGGAGGCATCCATCCCCTTATGTAGCAGAATGTTTCTGCCTCAATTTCCCACTATTTCTATCCTCTCCATTTGTTCCCCTCCTTTTTTAAATTTTCCCTGTTTCTCCCCATTTTTATTCATCTCCATGGTAGTAGCACCTTGGCACATACCCCCGTAGGCAGCTGCTGTCTGAACACAAAAGCCAGCTAATGGTTTCCAATGGGAAAAAGCCTCAACGGCACATTTTAAAGCCAGAATGTCTCAATAGACAATTTATTTTGTGTAAACAATCTGGAATTAAGGCAAAATGCAGCACCCATTTAGTGAACCATTAATGGTTAAAATTATATTTTTTGGATAACTAGCATTGAAAAATTACTGCATGATTGAGATCAAATTCCCTTACAATTTCTATGAAAATGACAAATCAATAGAGTGTTAGTACAGTGACAATAGTCCATTTAATAATTATTTGAGTTCATTGTCCATATGCAGTTAATGAGCAGCAATATTTATCTTAATTTATGATGGTTTGAACCCATTGTCATAATATTTGAGAATCTAGCTAGATTCCGAGAGTTCTGAATTGCTTCATTCGACATCCCCAATGCATTATAACTAGCGTCTTGATGCAACAACTGATAAAACTCATAGGCTGAGATAGTTTGGAGTGGAAGGCACACAAAAGCATCAGCAAAGGTGTGAAAAATCTATGACTTTGATTAAAATGTACTCAGCATTTGGTAGAAGACTACTTTTTTGTAGATTAGTATAAACTGATAACGTGCAAAGTGGCCTTGAATTTAATGATTCCCCCGTTGAAAAATGGCCTTATTTGTAATTCTACTTGACCCTAAGTGGTTTCAAACTTTGCACAATATAGTAATAGTCTCATTAACTGCTGAACTCTCCTGTAGTTTTTCTGTTAATCTGCCAATACATAAAATATTCTGCCAAGCAAAGGGTGACATCAGCTGTTTTTCACATTTTTTAATGAATGGCCTGATTACACATACTGAAGCTTCAATCTTACAGCTTGAGCTCTGCTTAAATGATGCAAATGCAAATTTAGAAAAAGAGTACCCTGAATGATTGTGAGAAAATCCCTTATTTTTTAAACATAGAACTTCATTACATATGTGTACAAATGCTGCTCGTCATGCACAGTGAACTCAGATGTTTGCTTTTCCAAGGCAATGGGAGTTATAGATGGAGTAAATGTCCCGCATCGGACTTGTCAGTCACCAACGAGCCTGCGGCAGACGTGAACATACCCCTCCATAAATCTTCGTCTGCGAAGCCAAGCCAAAGAAAGAAAGAAAGAAAATGGAGAGGAGGACCATGTTCACACCTCTTTGCTGTATTGGAGAAAGTCGTTCCAATTGGATGCAGTGAATCACTTTTAATGTTGCACCTGCAGAAGATATTAAGACATACTGGTGACTTGTCAAATTCCCTCAGGCTTCTAAAGCAAGAAAAGTGTTAGAGCACTTTGTTGCTCATTGCATCAATATGGGTGGAAAAGGACAAGTCACTAGACATGTTTAACCCCAGGAATTTAAATCTGTCTACTTCCTCCAAATCATTACCATGGATGTGAACCCTCTTCTAGAAGTTTTTCACTGATTGTCCTGGCTCAAAGCCATAAGTCTCCCCAGTACTTTGTCCAAGGCTTATTTTTGCCTGCCGCAAGGCAGATAGATCCACCTACTGCAATTGCCTAAATGCCTCCTGAAGTCAGACTTGGAGTCAGTCAAAGAGTTTCATCATTGTTGGAGTTTCTGCCTATTATGGTAGCTATGTTTCGACAAACATTCATGGGTGTATAGAGAATATAGTAGAGGATTGAGTTTGCAGCCTCCTGGTCCCCTGGTATTAAGCATGAGTGTAGAGGAGGTGCTGTCACTAATTTCTACTGATAGTGGCCTGTGGGATAGAAAGAGATGGATTTAATTGCAGAGAGCGGTGCTGAGGCCAAGGTCACTTAGCTTGGAGATTATTTGTTTGGAGCTGTAATGTTGAAAGCAGAGCTGTAGTCAATAAATAGTAGTCTGACGTAAATGCCCTTGTTGTCCGGGTGTTCAAGGGCAGTTGATTTTTGTTCACTGGTGAGAAATTATTTTCGAATTTGAGAAGCTTTTATTTGTAGAATGTCTAATTTATGCATTTAGGATTGAATTCTGTGCATCCTATAAACTGGGCTCACTTATAACTGCTGATAAGATCGTGGACCCACTTTTCCCAGCCTTGGTCAGACTCACTTTCAATGTTCGATTCACTCTCTCAACTCTGCCTAAACTCTGAGATTGTAGGGAATGTGAAACTTCTGCTTGACCCCTCACAACATGCAAACCCTCTTCATCTCCTTTCCAGTAAACTGTGACCCTTGATGTGAATCAAGATTGGCCAGTATTGCCTCCCCAGCCAGCATCTGGGTTACAGTTTTGACAGATCAGTCCTGAGAGGGGAATGCTTCTACCAAACTGGTGCAGTGATCAATGGTCACCAGAGAGTACCATTAAGTTGGGGTAATAGCCCTGTCTTTCCACAATTGTTGCACTTGAACTCTTCCCCTAGGTTTATAATCCTGGGCCACATGCCCCCTTCTGCAATTGAAACATTCCACATCACCTTGTCTGCCCTGCCTTACACCCACCACTGTGGCTGCTCAATCTCCTGTTTTTTTCCCTCTCTCCTTTTGCCCCCATTGCCCAGCTAAGAATTTGGTTAAAGGTGCAGCCAACAGGTAACCCCATTTTTTTTTAATTTCTGGGTCTGATGTGGACCCATACTGTCTTTCAGAAGTTGTAAGAAGACATCATCATCCTGTTCAGGTCTTGTAGGTGACTTTGTTGCTGGTCTGCCTGATATTTTCACTCCACATCATCCTTAAATTTCTCCTTCAGCTCTTTCTTGATTAAAGTTATCTTGATTTAGTGGGTCTGTCTTCTACCGATTGCATCCTTCACTGCCTCAGTAAAGTCACCCAGTTTTTCCTCTGGGGATTTGTTTCTCTCATTAAGCCAATTTTTAAAATTTTTTTGATGTGGCCAGGCAATGCAGATCAGACCTGTCTGGGTATTTTAGCCTTTAAAAAGATGTGTAAATCATTATGAATCAAATGATGAACCTACCTTAATCCTTCAACCTTTTTCCAAAAAAATCTAAGATCATCATCAAGCTTGATCACAGGTAATTCATTTTGAAACATCTGTTTCTCTGGTGCTGTTAAAGGTTCTTACACACTGGAATCTGTGGTGTTGTTCCCATCGGTCTTCCAGATGACCCAGAGGATTGCTAATTCTGAGGCGCCTACTGCTATCCTGTTATAGGATGGGGGTGGTACATCTTTCTTGCATTGCACGTTCATTAGCTGCATCAGCCAAATAATTCCAATTAACATTATGTAGTGTGCTTGGGCTTGCACTACCGACCATCCTCCCTGTAGCCGGTGTTGGGGGTGGGGTTATTCCAAACTTCTTTGATGGTCGCTACTCTGTGGTGATTGTGCTACAACGCTGTTATGACTACAGCAGCCTTTTCATTATTTACTCTTCTCTCGTCCCTTCCACCAAGCCATTTCCTCAGGGATTGTTCCATCTGGATTATCACTGTTCATTGCCACTTTTTTGCATCAATTTATGGTTAAGGTGCACTACCATCTGTCAAAGGGATCATTCTAATTCCCACATTGCTTCGCTGGCTTCCTTGTTCCTGTCACAGCAATAACTTACCGTGTCTGCAATTCCGGCTCCCCGACCCTATGTTTCAAAATAAAGTTGGCTAGTTAATGGATTTCCCAAAGCAATCACAATCCGTAATCACCATCTGCCAGTTACCCAGATACCTCAATCCCTGTTTTCCAATACCAAACTAATCATATTCCAAGATCTCTTTTTACCACACCTTGCAGTCACAGTCGACTATGTGGTTATCACCTAACCTAACAGGGTGGTATTTCAAGAACACTCACCAACCAGAACCCTCATAGACAGTTGCAACCAGTAGGGTATCCTGCTGACTCCACCATTTGTAGGAGCAAAGACAAATCCCGTGCGGAGTTGGTGTTAAAAAAAAAATGGTTGATTGATTAAAACTGATGTGGGCCAGTCAAAGCTGATCTACTGAGCAGGTTTAGAACTGTCAATGGATATGATTACAGAAAGTTTATTAACTTGGGCAGCACGGTTAACATAGTGGTTAGTGCAACACCTTTACAGCGCCAGTTATCGGGATTTAGGTTTGAATCCTACTCTGTCTGTAAGGAGTTTGTACATTCTCTCTGTGTCTGCATGGGTTTTCCCTGGGGGCTCCGGTTTCCTCGCACTGTTAAATGTACCGGTTGTAGGTTAATTGGGTGTAAATTGGATGGCAAGTACTTGTGGGCCGAAATGGCCTGTTACCATGCTGTATGTCTAAATTTAAACTTAGTTTCACTGTTTTGATTACAGAATGTGAATTACAAATATCTAGTTACTGGTAAGATAAAGGTTGATCACAGAATAGGATGCTTAATTATCCCTAAGATTAATTTAGTTAATAATATGTCTAAGTTTCTGTTACAACAATGACTTTCTTAATAAAAATCCTATTACAGCAACAGTTGAATGCTGGTGTTCCTAAAATTTGGGTGTCATTCTGCTGTTTTCCATAGCTCTACTCTTGGACCAGTCTTTTGTTCCCTGTTACCACATTCGCCCACATTTTTGCTTGTTAAATCCCTCATTATTCTTTCTCCTACAACATTTTGGGCAGTGAAACAGACAAATGATTTTTGTCATTCTGATCAACCTACCAGGCATGGAGAAGTAATGCATAATTTTGGCTCTATTAAGAGAATGTCATCCAGGCACAGTAAAAGTGTTTATTCAAAGACAGTCAGTATTGCTCTCTCAATACTACCCTAGTGCAATTCTGATCTCTGATCCATTTCTCTGCAGCAACTCTATCACACTGCAAAGTAGCTGACCTGGACACTCTCGATAGAGCCTACTGTAGAAGGTTGACATGATGGCTGGTAGCCTTGCCAGCTTCGGCCAATTTCTACATCCAAGGGACATGCAGGGAGTTTAATTAACCACATTAAGTTTATGGTTTGTAGTTAAATGGCAAAAATGAATCAAGGAAGAGAGAATTTAAGTTGTAGGGTGAGAAAGAAATAACATGAGGGGAAAGAGACTGATGGATCTGCTCTCCTGAATGCTGGCATTGATCCTTGCAGGCTTAATGGTCTCCTTCTATGTCATCATTAGTAAGTGTGAAAAAAAAATGTATTTTTTAATCAATGATATTCTATTATCTCCTAAATAAATCTACTTTCCTTTCCATCAAGCATTTTGATTTTACTTTGGAATGAAGAAAATATAATTTTTTCTGAAGATCTCCAAATACTTATTATAATTTGGTATGGATCCAATGCCCAGAATTTGGGAACTAATCAAAAATGAATTTAGCTGTATATCTAAACAAAAGCCTTATGATTAACAACATTTTGTGTGATGTAGCAAACATAGATGTTAAAAACAAAGCATATTTTTGTTCATGTTTATGAAATCCAAACCTCGGTGGCCTTAATATTAGACATGACAATCTGTGAAAAGAAATGGCCAGGGAATATGAAATTCAATAAGTGGTATTATAACACAATAAAAGCGATATCTTTGAAATGACTGGATATAAGAATGGTTAAGGCAATTACTTCACATTCCACAGTGTAGCCTATAATGGGGGCATTAACACACTAAAAGCAAAAATGCCCAGAAATTCAGTCATACATTTCCCAAAAGTGAAGTATAATTGTGCCTATTCACATCACTTGGGAAATTGATCAGATAAATGACAGGACAAAGGGGAAAATAGTAACAGCAGCTGAATAGTCCAATGGTCTTGGACCTTGAGCGTCAAGTCAAATCAAGTTTATTGTCCTCTGATTGCAGAAGTACAACGTGACAAAACAGCATTCTCTGTTTTTTGGTGCAAAGCGCACATTCCGACAAAGTGTACATATGTAGGACAAGTATTCATATGTACAATTAAATACATCTTGTTTTGTAACTCTGAGAGTCTGAAATGATTAGCATAAGCAGTTCCTTTGGTCATTGATCATTCTCACTGCCTGTGGGAAGAAGCTATTTCTTAGCCTATCCTGATGAGAGCAGCGGAAAGATGTGTGCAGGTTGGAAGGGGTCCTTGACAATTTTGTGAGCTCTCTTCATACAACAATTCCATTTGATGGAGGTAGAGAGACTCCAGTGATCCTCTCTGCCACTCTTGTGGGCCTGTGGATTGACCTCTGATCCATTTCTCTGCAGCAACTCTATCACACTGCGAAATAGCTGCCCTGGATGCTCTCGATAGAGCTACTGTAGAAGGTTGACATGATGGCTGGTAGCCTTGCCTGCTTCAGCCTATTCAGGAAGTACAGTCACTGTTGTGTCTTCATGACAAGTGAAGAGATGTGTTGATCGCTGAGTTCTGCGGTGCAAGCCTGAGAGTGATCTAGTCATCAGTGCACTGCAGAACCACCAGGTAGCCTCACTGTTGAGGCCCGCCCCCTCATTTCCTTGACTGTAGGCTTTGGGTAAAATAAGAGTGAGATGAATTTGATACTTCTGCCCTTATTACACATCCCCGCACCCCAGGCATAAAAATGACAGTGACGCGCTGGTCCTCACTTCGACCCCATTAGCCTCCATATCCAGCACATTTCCGCCAACATCAGAATGATTCCATTAACAACCACGTCTTCTTCTCTCCACCACATCCTGCTTTTCTCAGATATGTCTCTATGAGGCTCCCTCGTTCGGTCTTCCCTTTCTGCCCACTTAGGTAATTCCCACAGTAATCGTGCAAAGCTGGTCCTTCATTTCTATCCAGGGGCACAAACAGACCTTCTAGGTGAGGCAGAGACTTACACACGCATCACCCAACCTAATCTATTGTGCTTGGTGTGGCTGTCTCGACCTTAGTGAAATTAAACACAGGTTGGGTGACTGCTTTGCTGAACACCGATGCTCTATTTGTGGTTCTAAGCTTCAACTTCCTATTGGCATCTATTTCAGTTCCTTCAAACATTCCTTTCATATGTTGTCAGGATTTGGCCTGACTTAAACTTGAGGAACAATAATATTCTTTATGGATAGCTTTAAACGTAATTGCATAAACATGGATTTTTCCAATTTTAGGTTATCCTCACCCCCCCCCCCCACCCCCCCCTCCGCCATCAGGTTTCCTTGCTTCCATCTCTTCCTTACCTATTCATGTCCTAATTTTTCCCTCTCTCCCTATCTCTTTCTCCCTCTCTCCCCCTATCTCTACCTAACTCCCCCTCCTTGGTTTCTCCCTGTACCTATCTCTCCACCTCCTCTCCTATATATCCTATCCCTTCTCCCAGGTTTTTGGTCCCTTCATGTACAATATGTAGTTTCATTTTTTATCTTGTTCATGATGAAAGATCCTGACCGAAATGTTGACTAATGATCTCTATCCATGCTGAATTCTTCCAGCAATTCTTGATTTCCAACCGCACAGAACTGACAGGCAGACCAGCTAGTCCAATCCCACATGGGACATGACTTGAAAATGTAATCATGTGAATAGACTTTAGAAGGGACGAAAGCTAGCCTGTGTTATGTGTTCTCTTTCAAGATTATCAGTTACCATAAGATGATAACCAGTTTTAGATAATTTGATAACACTGAAATCACTGAACAATTTGTTCTTATCACACCCTATGGTTAATGATAGCAAAGGAATTAATCAATCTACAGTTTTGAAAAAGCACAAGTAATAGACAACATTAATCTTGGCTGGAAATTTTCACTCCATGCAATTTTCTTTCCATTGACTTTAATGATGTTGCACCGAGGTGACTCTTCATTGTTGAACTCTCAAGCAATAGTATCATTCTCTTTTAAAGCAATGAGTGAGCACTGTGTAATAACAATTTTAATTAATATTCTGTGGCGGCTCACCACGAGGCAGGCGAACCGGCCCCACTTGTAAGCCACGCGGCGGGGCACCCGGCCAAAATGGTACCATCGGGGGTTTCCCTTCCTTCCAGAACGGGGCTCAGAAACCCGCGCTGGGGGACCACATGACGCCCGGGTGACGTCAGCGCCCTCCAGTGCGGTTCTCAGCCAGGTCCGGGCTGGGAGTATAAGTGCAGCCCAGCAGCCTGCAATAAACTAGTCTGCTCACTGAGCTCAACCCGTCTGGTTGTGTGTGTTATTGCAGGAGCAATGTAGCTGCCGCTACAATTCCATGTTTGAACCACCCTCCCACAATTTACATGCAACTTTCAATTAAGTCTGTTATTGTGTGCTGATGGTTAGACACAACTACTTCCTGTTCTCTAGATCATAAACAGAATAACCTCAAAGTGTTCCATTAGTTTTATTTTAACCTTTTAGTTCCAGTGAGCAAAGCTGCAAATTCTCCCAAAAGGCAGGAAAATCACCCACTCAACTTTTCAGTGTTTTCATATTCTTCTTAACGAGTTGCTTGAGACTGAAGGCCGAATTTCATTTTATGTTCTACTTTGTGGAAATACTCATCGGTATATCAGTTTCCATGTTAAGCTCAGTAATGTATGCGGTAAAGATTAGATTGGCTGCAACATAAATACTTGACCAGCATTATTCATTACATCTTTGCAATTGTTTAAATTCCAATTGATATTTCCATCATTCTGACAAAGATCCTCTATTCCACTTTCATGTCAATCCTCATCAATCACTTTTGGAAAATGAATTTATATTGTATTCATATATCTCAGTTGTGTAACCCCTACAATATTTCTTCCAACAATTCCATTAGCTTGATCAAACACTACTTAATATTTTTGAATAATCATGCTTACTGATCTTGATTGTGGTAAATTGTCCCAATTTAATTTTATCTTTTAACCTACAATTATTCATACACCACACTTACAAGTGAGGCAATTGGTCTGGAAGGATCATTTTGGTCTTCCTTTATAATTTCTGGATGTAATATTCACAGAGAGTGGCATTTTGCCACATGACCTGTGATTACTAATTCATCGATTTTCAAGGGATAGGAGCTAATGTGATATGTGTCTGCAAACTGTTTGTTCATTCCGCTAATGGAAACGAAGGAGTTCACAAAAAGTCTTTAAAATCCAACCTTGCATCTGATATTCTGAAGAAATTCACATTTTCTTCCTTTCAAAATTTGGATGTGATTTTACATTTCTGCAGAATATTAAACTAAAGATCAAGACCCTTGAATTAATCAACAGGTCCTAGTGATTTGATTTTCTTTTTTTTCTGTTGTATTTATTTGGTTCGATTATGCAGAATAAAACATTTAATGAATTGGTGTATTACCTGAAGCTTTAAATCCTCATCTTAATCTCTAGTTATATTTTCCAATTTAACAGATAGATAACAATATTAGCCCTCTGTATGTTATTTAAAATTGAGGTCTGCACAAAAAATGTCACCAAAATCTGAAGAAATGAAAATTGGTAACGGAAAATGAGAGAGATGTTCTGCAGTTTTCCCTCCATAGATGCTATTTGACCCACTGAGCATCCTGTCTCATTGTTCATAATTTCATTTCCAGACTGATCCATGCATCAGTTAATTCTTAGATTTATCACTTGGACTCTAGCCATTTTTAAGCTTTCATAATATATATTCTGGACTGGGTCCACGGGTAATCTAAAGTATGAACACCACTATGAACCAGCTGCTGGTTGGGTGTAAAACCAGTCCTGGAAAATGGGGACAGAGTATATGCGTGTATCAGTAGTCCCTGAAAACTGGGACACAGACTCCAAAGGCGTTAAGGAGTTTAAATGCAAACTATGGGAGTTACTGGAAATCTGAAATAAAGACAGAAAATGTTGGAAATATTCAGCTGGTCAGGTCCAATATAGCCTGATCTGCTGGTACTCCAAAAAAATTAAATAGTCTGAGCTTTCCTTAAAATTTGATTATGATGAAAATTGAGTTAAACCAATTCATTCAGTTTAATTACAACTTGTTATATTGATTGCAAGGTTTGCTGTATTGTGATTATGCGACTTTGTCACAAATTATCTTCATTGATACACAATAAATTCAGATACTCTTGACCATCACATACAGACGACTTCCCCACCACCCACCCCCTACCCCCAACCTCAGGTTACAGAAAATCTTCCTAAAGGAAATCACAAATCATGTTGTGGAGATTTCCGATATGGAATAAAAGTCAACATTGTACAATTTATTCGACAAATAAATATTCACATAACACTTAAGGAACCACAAAAATCACACTCTTCATCTTGTGGGGAGCCAAAGTAATCTCTTGGCATTTACTCCACTTCCACAAATTCACCATACTTTAGACCCCATTACTCCCTCTCCCTGAACTCTTTCTGTAGCAATACTTGTCTCAAAGTATTGAGAGACTAATTTTTTTTTTAAATGACAAAATTCGTTGTTTTCCTTGGCAAATTGACAACATATCTTGTTTTATTTTACATCCAGCCTCCAATTTTTAAGGTTGGCCTCAGTTTTCAAATAATGACAGGGGTAACTTTGTCATCGTCAATAAAATGTCTTAATATGACAGAAAACATACCATAGGAATGCATCTCTACTGATAACATGGGATCTGATAGAAAATCATGATACAAATGGTTGTCTCGAGATGCAATTTTCTGTAACACCGGGATACTGAAATTGCAGTTTCATTGCAAATTTGTGAGCCTCATTAAATCTGTTTCAGGTATTTTCATGTGTAATTATTCCAATGCTGAAGGTGTATGATAATATTAATTGTGAAAAACAATTTCACAGTTCAAAAGATATGATTTAAAAAGTATAGGTTAATCGTTCAGTGGTTAAAAGAATGGAATTGATTATTGCTGGTTTTAAGAAGGAGAAGCAAATTGTTGAATATGTTGTTTCTGTGCTAAATATAAAAAAATAATTTCAGATGTGAATTTAATGAGTATCATAAACATGGAAAATGTGATAATCACTTCAATTACATGCAGTTGCTCTTAATTCCTCCTCTTAAATTCTTCCTTACTTTAGAATAGATCTCAGCATAAATTGCAATTCAAGAATAAGCAATTCCTGGAATGTGGGGATTTGAAACATTTGACGGCCCTTAGACCACACTTCTTGAAGTTTAGAAGAATAGGGGTGGGGGGGAACCTCAGAGAAATATTTTGAATGTTGAAAGTCCAGGACAGAGTAGATGTGGCAAAGTTATTTTCCATAGTAGGGGAGTCTAGGACAAGAGGGGACAACTTCAGGATGAAAGGCACTCTTTTTAAACAAAGATCCAGAAGAACTTCTTTAGCCTGCAAATGGTAAACCTCTGGAATTTGCTATCACAGGTGGGTGTGGAGGTTAGGACACTGGGGCATTTAAGGCAGAGAATGATAGGTATCTGAATAGTTAGGATATCACAGGTCATGGGGAGTACGGTGAGTGGGAGAGTGGATCAGTTCGTGATGGAATGGCCAAACTGACTCAATGGGTCAAATGGCCTATTTCTGCTCCTGTATCTTGTGGTCTTGTATGAATGCTTTTTTATATTATTCAGTATAGTTCTTTAATGTAATTGAATATAAAAGTAATAACAGAGAAGACCTTTTCCATGCAAACTTTCAATTTCATATTATCATGGAAAAGAGCATTGGCGTGGTTGAACTGTTTTGTTTCCTAAAATATTTTACTCTTATTTCTCTCTCTTTCTCAGGAATTCCATGCATCTTGTTAAACCTTTGAACCTGATAACTGATGACAGCACGTCCTATTTCTGGCCCTTTTGGATAGATTTCAGTGGGATCGAAAGGGCTAACCAGCTTTGTTCAGGAAGCGTACAACTAGATCTTATATCTCAGGAGAATTTCTACCAACAGATGCAAAACAGAAATACAACAAGGAACTAGGAGAGCTACAATAAACAGTACACTTGGCAAGTGGAAATTTAAAATAAAACTACAAACCTCAGCAATGCTTTCTAAAATATGCAGCGAAAAATAACTGAACGTGTTTCAACTCCACACATGTGTTTTGATAAGCTTGATGTGCAAACTCTACATTTCGTTTGGTGCTTCCAAAGCATATTCCAGATGATTGCATAGACACCAAACTACGCAGCAGCTAAAATACAATATTTTTTTTCCTGGTAGTATTATGTCAGAAACAATTATTCCATAACAATGGCATGTAAAAGAGATCTCTATTTTTGGACTGAACGTTTATCCATGCTTTTTTTTCTGTTTAGTTTTCAATGGATTGGTCTAGTAATTGGAAAACCTAAAGCATCATCACGTCCCCATGTGAATTCCATTAGAATTGATGGGGACATAGCTCTGGGGGGACTCTTCCCTGTGCATTCACGGGGAGGATCTGGTACTAACTGTGGAGAGCTGAAGAAAGAGAAAGGAATACACAGATTAGAAGCAATGTTGTTTGCCTTAGACAGGATCAACAATGATCAAGAACTTCTTCCTAATATTACACTGGGTGCTCGAATCCTCGACACTTGTTCCAGGGACACCCACGCCTTGGAGCAGTCATTGACATTTGTGCAAGCTTTGATTGAAAAAGACAGCACTGACGTGAAGTGCATGAGTGGAGGACCACCAATTATTACCAAACCAGAACGAGTTGTGGGAGTTATAGGTGCTTCAGCAAGTTCTGTATCTATAATGGTGGCCAACATTTTGCGTCTTTTTAAGGTAAGCTTTTCTTATTGAAGTAAGTACATTTATTTTCACTGAGATGTTGCTGTTTCAGCCAAATAAGGGATCTACTGGATTTTTGTAGTAAATAATTCTTCACTTTTAAATTGCTCAATTTTTGTATAAAAAGATTCTGTAGACTGCAATTATGATTTGCCTGCATCAATGCTACATTATCGTGATTTAATGTGAGAAATTTCCAAAAATATGCACACTTAAAATAACTAACTTCTATTAGCTTTGAACTACAGTAATTCAAAATTTGATTAAATCTTTTATAAACTGAGCAGTGGAACTAAAGAGACAAGCTATTGCCAGACTTTGCCCTTTTCAATTAATTAACTGGGAACTCGAGAGAACAAGTTGTGATAAATTTATGCAATCAAAGGATATAGAAGGATGACTTCTCTGATCATTACTGTACTTGACCTTTAAGTTGTAATAAACTTCTGAGCGAGTATTAATATCATCAACAAAATTGCCACCAATTATTAATCACTAAATCAAGCATATTGATTCAAATAATAATCTGAATTGCAATGAACAAGATGTTTTCTACAAATTAGGAAGATTGTAATTTGAACCTTGTCAAATGTATGCTGGAGAATTCATATGAAGTTATCAAAATTGTCGTTAACTAACTTTGGCAGACTATTGAGCAGTTATTGATTGACCTCCGTATTCCCATGCCTTCTCACTGTTTTAGTAACCTCTCATGAAGAGGCTATTGCTTCACACATTGAAATATATTTTGTGTCCTATGTTGTATTGTAAGTGGAAGAATTGTATTCCTAAATTCAAAGGTATGCAAAATTATGAGGGGTAAAGTTCGAGGAAATGCAAGCAGGCTTTTTCCACTGGGCTTAGGGTGAGACAAAAATGGGAGTACATCATTTAATAGTGAAAATGGAAATGTTTAAAGGGAGCATAATGCAAAGAGTGATGAGTCAGTGAAAGGAGCTGCCAGCTGAAATGGTGAATGCAGGCTCCATTTTGCCATTTAAGAAAAAAAATTGGATAGGTAAGTGGATGGGAGTCTTATAGAGGGCTATAGTCTGGGTGCAGATCATTGGGACCTGGCAGAATAATACTTAGCACAGACTAGATAGGCCGAAGGGCTATTTTTCTGTGCTCTGGTGTTCAATGGTTCAAAACATTGAACAGTGGGATTGTCATATACAATATATCGCAGAAAACATTACTTTGCAACTGCCTGGTGTGATAGTACAGATCTATCACCAGTGTACATAGTGTATATAGTTACTGTATCTAGACTGTGCTTACAGCGATTGGCTGAGAGCTAAGCCACGCCTATTGTCTGGGCCTTAAAAGGTTGTGTCCCTAGCCAGGTCGGATCATTCCGGACTGGTCGACCACCTGTGAAGAGCTCCTGTCTTTTGCTAATAAAAGCCTTGGTTTGGATCAACAAGTCTTTGATTCTTTCGACGAGCTCTACACTTGGCTAATTTTTTTTCACGTAGTTTTAATTTAGAAATAAAGCATGGTGAGAGGTCCTGGTAGCCCATAAAACCATGCTGCTCAAATACACGCATATAACCAATGAACCTTCTGTGTCTTTGGAATGTGGGAGAGTGTACAGACAGCGCTGGATTGAAACCCAGCTTGATGGCGCTGGAAAAGCATTGGGCTCATCGCTACACTACCTGTGCTGCCATTAATGTTATCTTGGAAGTGATAGCACTGGTAAAAAGTGGCTGCATTTCAGTGTCAAGATAGATAAGTTTCAGTGTCTTTCAGTGTAGAGCAGTTTGGATGCATGCAGGTGAAAAAATTAGTATGTCAAACTGTATAAGCATTGAATTACATAAAAGAAAGAAAACTTAATCTCTCAATGATAGAGAAAATTTAGTTAATCATCCTAGACTTTTGTCAGAAGAAAGAATATGGCATATGTCACCTAATGCAGGATTAAATACCATCAGATGTGGCAGCAGATGTGATACAAGGGATCATGTAGAAAATGTTTGAAGATATGGTTGCTTTTTCACATCACTTCTAAGGTTGCGAGCGCTCTTTTAAGTTTAATTTCATGATACAGCATGGTAACAGGCCTTTCTGGCACACTAACCCGCACCACCCAATTATACCCATGTGACCAATTAACCTACTAACCACGTCTCTCTTTGGAACATGGGAGGAAACCAGAACATCCAGAGGAAATCCACACCGGTCACAGGGAGAACATACAGTGCCAGCTTTGAACCAAGGTCGCTGCTGCTGCAATCTTTGGCTTGGCTTCGCGGACGAAGATTTATGGAGGGGTAAATGTCCACGTCAGCTGCAGGCTCGTTTGTGGCTGACAAGTCCGATGCGGGACAGGCAGACACGGTTGCAGCGGTTGCAAGGAAAATTGGTGGGTTGGGGTTGGGTGTTGGGTTTTTCCTCCTTTGTCTTTTGACAGTGAGGTGGGCTCTGCGGTCTTCTTCAAAGGAGGTTGCTGCCCGCCAAACTGTGAGGCGCCAAGATGTACGGTTTGAGGTGATATCAGCCCACTGGCGGTGGTCAATGTGGCAGGGACCAAGAGATTTCTTTAGGCAGTCCTTGTACCTCTTCTTTGGTGCACCTCTGTCACAGTGGCCAGTGGAGAGCTCGCCATATAACATTGCACTAACATTGCACTAACCTCTGTGTAAACGGTGCTACAATTTGCTTTTAGTGGGAAAAAGGAATATATTTTCACCCTTTGCTCTTACATGTGGCTCATGCTAATCTTAAGGATGCGAATACACCGATAGAATAATAAAACTTGGTGAATGCCAGCAGTTGTCTCTGTGCAGGCTCGATGTCATGGTGGGGGGGGAGAATTCACTGGCTACGCCTCCCTGAAATGAGTCATTGTGCCCCCTAGCCCATGTGTAGCACTAGCATCTTTAGATGGTTGTGGACCGCACGGGGTGACGCCTTCGGTGGGGGGGGGGGGGGTCACTAAGATGAATAACGTGGCTTTGCCTCCACGTGCTTTTAACACCTGCATTTGTCTGAAACGCCGGAGGGAGGGGGAGGGGAAGCGTGATGGCGTGGCAGACAGAGGAGATCCATGGCACGTGTGGCACCCACACCCTATCTCTGCTGAATGAGTCCTTGAATGGCCGTTTGTGTTCTCCTTCCCCTCCCGTCCACCCCTAATCCCTTCTAATGCTGATTCTGCCTCTGTGCCAAACTCGTGTGTCGTTTGGATTGTCTCCTTCGGGATAAATCTTTAGAGCAAACTACACCTTAACATTGCATGACAATGACATACTATTTCATGATGAGGCAAACATAATTTTTTAAATTCAAAATATGTATGTACCTTGTTTCCTTAATCCCTTTTATTCTGAAGGCAACATTTCACCAAAGGGAAATAGAAAAGTAAGGGGTTATGTCTAGCATGTGTCGCAGCATTGTTTCTGACTAATTAGGCTAAATACCAGGCTAGTAGACCTTCAGCAAATGCATCAGATACCCATTAGACTCCGTAATGGTAAAGCCATTCAATGTCAAGGGTATTTGGGCTGCTTCTTCATTGTTGCTTGGCACCTTTGTGGAGACCTTTGCAACTAATCATCTCAGAGCAGAATATTGTCTAAATAATGTGGTGTGGACCTGTTCATCCCTTGAGTAGTTAATTTTGTACAACCATCAGCAAACATTTCCAGTATTACATTTCGATTGAAGGATGGTCATTAATAAAGCTAAAGGTGGCTGAGATTGGGAAGCTGCCCTGATTAATGATTTCCGAGGTCTGGGATGATGGACCTCCAACAACTGTTAAGGTGGTCCTGATGTTGCTTGAAAAGAAACACTAATATGGCTGCAAAAACAAATTTTATTTTCTTTGCAAAGTATGAGAACTCCGTTCCAGCAAGAAGCACTGCCACGAGCAGCTAGTCTCACCCCAAGAGTGTCTGCTTTATGGCATACAAGTTACATATTTATACAGTCAGAACTTCCAGTTTTCTAGAACATTTGAACAGGCTTCTCCATATAAGTACATATTTTTTAGTTAATCAAGGTTGTGTCGTTTACCAGTCTTTTACTGCTTAGCCAAATAAATTTAAATTTTATTTTAATACTATAAATTTAAATTTAGACATCCAGCATGGAAATGAGCCCTTTTGGCCCATGAGCCCGTGTCACCCAATTACTCCCAATTGACCTACAACCCCCCAATATGTTTCAAATGGTGGGAGAAAACTGGAGCCCCCAGAGGAAACCCACACAGACCCGGTGAGAACATACAAACTCCTTACAGACCGTGGAGGATTCAAAACCTGGTCCTGATCGCTGGTGCTGTAACAGCATTGAGCTAACTGCTGTGCTAACCCTGCTGCCTTATCAGCCCTAACTGCCTTGTATTGAAAACAAAAGAATGAAATGCAGTTAATTTCTTTCAATCCTAATCAACATTTTAAAACTTGCATTATCACAATCACAGCCATCTTTCTTTCACTTTGACCAACTTTACTGATGGCAGTCCATCAAATGCTGCCTTCGCAAAAATACCTTGTGTAGTAGAAGTGTATTTAACTCGTAGAATCTAAACACTTTTTGTGTGGTCCAAGAATTTACAGGGAGTTTCGAGTTACTTAGTGGAATTAGGAAACATTGCAAGGCTATGTGTATCAGCTAATGAAGAACCCAATCAATTGATTCATCAAAATACTGTAAGATGCCAAAACTTTTGTTTATTTTTCAATACTTTTATTAATATTGAAATTTCACATCCAAAAATACAGAATACATATGGATATATGTTAAAATTCAAAAGGATACATTACACTTAAATCCTATCACTTCATCCAAAGTACTTCACATTATAATCAATAATTGATATATTATTTTATTATTTTTTTAAAAAAAGGAAAATCTAAACCCTTTACCAAGAAAGAAGCTGTTTGGCCAAAATAAAAAGACAGAATTCTTAGGAGTGATAAATTACCTTATTCATCAACATTTCTACCTTCATAACAAATCAAAATTATAAAAGTAATTCAAAAAGGGTCCACGCAGTGTTTGAAAATTTCAATTCAAATCAGCAATTGAGCATTTAATCTCCTCTAAGTTTAAACATAACATGATGTCACATCGCCATTGAGATTGATTAGGTGGGGTCAAAACTGATTTTGTCCATTTAGACATCGGACAGATTTAGACATAAGGCATGGTAACAGCCTTTTTTCAGCCCATGAGGCCCAATTACAGCCAATTGACCTACAACACGAGTATGTTTTTGAAGGATGGGAGGAAGCTGAAGCACCTGGAGAAACCCACACGGGCATGGGGAGAACTTTCAGACAGCGCAGGATTCAAGCCCCAGTCGCTGGCACTGCAACAGCGTTACGCTAATTTCTATGATAGCCATGCTAAAATTTGGATTTACAATAGTTTAGAGATTGAGAGAGCTGAAGGATTATAATAGTATGCAGTTCTGAAAGTGGATCAAGTAATTAATGGGGGTGCAAAACATCACAACAGGATCATTAAGCATTGAACTTGATTTTAAATCACATTAATCACAGAAATACTCAGGGTTAAAGTTCATGGAAAGCAAAGAATATTTAGGATGAAAGAGCAATGAAAATATAAAATGCACAATGGATGATAAAATGTTATTGCAATGTGCACAATGGTTTGGAAACAAATTCAGACGAATAAGGTTGCATTTTCTCACTTGACATGATTTAGATTCCATCTAGAAATGTATTTTAAGAGGGCATTTTGCCCTTGATCTACTTTTGACTGTTGTTAAATCAAAATTATTTCATCAATTTTGCAACAGCTTTTGGATTCACCTAATTAATTTTGACTACTGTATTATATTCCAGCTGTGCTAATAAACAAGGTTATCACAAAAATCATATTCATGAAATTTACTGCTATTTAAATGAATTAAAACCTATGACCTGGTTTAGTTACATAAATAAAATGATCAATCATTGGTGTCTTTCAATATCAATAATAAAAATAAACTTCAGAAAATTGGCACATAATCTTTAGATAATAATCATATATATTTTCACTGACTCCTGAGATGGAGACAGAGAGATCCAGAAAAAGGAGAGTGTGATCAGAGATGGACCAGGTGAGTTTGAGGTCAGGGTGGAAATTGGCCACGAAATTGACAAGCTCATTGCGGGTACATGAGGCCACCCCGATGTAATTGCTGATGTACCAGAGGAAGAGTTGTGGGGGGGGTCTTGCTCCACAAAACTCACAGGCAGGCAGGCAGGCGTAGCTGGGACCCATGGCTACTCCTTTAATTTGGAGGTAGTGGGATGAGTTGAAGAAAAAAAAATAAGGGTGAGGGCAAGTTCTGCCAGGTGGAGAAGGGTGGTGGTGGAAGGTGACTGCTCAGGTCTGAGGTCCAGGAAAGAGCGAAGTGGGACGAGGGAAAATATTAGTTTAGTACATTCTAGAAGGGCCTGTTTTCTGTGTTGTAGTGTTCTGTGTAATGTTCCCTTGCAACCGTCCCTGCCTGTCCCGCATCGGACTTGTCAGTCACCAATGAGCCTGCAGCAGACGTGGACGTACCCCTCCGTAAATCTTCGTCTGCAAAGCCAAGCCAAAGAAATGTTCTACGGAGATACTAATTTTGTGAAGGCATGTTATGTGCGAAGCAAAGGAAGATTTAAAAAAAAAGCCAAGATGAAAATGCACCATTGTTGTTGGCTCCCTTCAGTATTTCTGGTTTAAAACAGATTTTCTGGATGAAGGCCCAGCCTCATTGAGCACTGGAGGCCACACTGTAAAATGCCCTACACAATAGGCTGGCCTTTTGCAGAGAAAGAGAATCTGTCATTGATGTGAATTTGTGTAATTGTGGCCTTTTGATGTCACCATTTCAAATGAATACAGAGCAGAGGGCACTTCATAACTCAAAGTACCTTGACATGAATCCGCCTTGAAGGTTCTCATAACTGTGCATGGAATTCATAATCAACTTTGAACTGCCTTAATCGTCGATAGTGACATAATATACAATAGATGTTTGAGATCATGAATAGCATTTTCCTGATGTTCTGTTCTTCATTCTTGTGTTACGGAGGATTAGGCCATCCCCAAGCCCCCATTGGTTTTAAAGGATTTTTCCAAAATATTCCAGGAATGACTCCTGCATTAGACATTGTGCCCATTAGTGGGTGGAGAATAACTAGCAAATATGAAATAGGAATTAATTGTTGACAATAGATATTGAAAAGTAGAATGATCAAGAATTTAGTATAAAATAAAACCTGCTGGAAGAACTCGGCAGATCAAACAGATTCCGCAGTTTAAAATCAAATTGTCAATGTTTTGGGTCGAAACCCTTCACCAAGACAGCCCAAAACATCAAACTGTGGCTGCTCGACCCACTGAGCTCTTCCGGCAATTTATGTATTGATCTGGATTTCAGCACATGTAGTCTCTGGTGTGTCTCAACAATTTAGTTTAGTTCATTGTCACATGTAACAAGATACAGCCTTACAAGTATCACAAAACAGTCACCAATTTTTGGTACAATTTTGGATTTTAAAAATTCGTAGAAAACAAAGTAACAAGATTAATCATGCCAATAGTTAAACTGTTTTTCAGCATTTTAACACAAAAGATAAATCAGATTCATTCATGGCAGTTTTCTGCCTTTCTGAAAACCACCTAGACGGATGCAGCAGGCTATCAAGAAGGCAAATGGACTGTTGGTCTTCATTGCTAGAAGGTTTGAATTTAGAAGCAGGGACCTTGTGTTGCAACTGTTCAGTGTACTGGTAAGGCTGCATCTGGAGTATTGAATGCAGTTCTGGTCTCCTTACTTGAGGAAGGATGTACTGCCTTTGGAGGCAGTGCAAAGGAGGTTCACCACATTGATTTCAGAGATGAGGGGGTTAGCCTTTGAGGAGAGATTGAGTCATCTGGGTCTGTACGCACTGGAATTTAGAAGATGGAGAGGGGATCTTGTAGAAATGTATAAAAATATGAAAGGCATAGATAAGATTGAGATAAATAAGTTATTTCCATTGGTGGAGACTAGATCAAGAGGACACAGTCTGAAGATTAAGGATAGTAGATTTAGGATGGAGATGAGGAAGAACTACTTTTTCCAGAGGATGATGAATCTATGGAATTCACAGGCCATTGAAGCAGTGGAAGCTACCACAGTAAAAATATTTAAGACGTTGAATAGATTTTTGCATAGTAGGTGAATTAAGGGATATGGGGAAAAGACAGGCAGATAGATCTGAATCTATCATCAGATCAGCCATGATCCCATTAAATGGCGGAGCAGGCTCGATGGGCCAGACGGCCTAGTCCTGTTCCTATTTCTTATGTTCTTATGTAGACATTGAGGGAAGTGCATTGGTGCAGTTATTCTTAATTGAATTCACAATATACGAAAGACTCATGGTGACATAGGATAATTAGACTGATTTAGTTGCTTAAGAAGTATGATATTAACATGAGTTGAATCTTGCTGAATCTGAGGCTCTGCTTGGAAATGCCATCCACAGTTGCAAACCATCTGAACTCATTGGATTCAGGAGTGGAAACTACATCTTTGGGCCAGGCAGCAGATATTAGGTCATGTCTTCCCTCAAACAACCCTATATCATAGAATATTATAGCATAAGAACCGGCTCTTTTGCTCGCCATGTCCATACCAACCATGGTGCCAATCTAACTGATCCACTGGCTCATGGTCCATTTCCCTCTATTCCCTGTCTGTCTAAACACCTCCTGAACCCTGCTATCTGCTTCCAGCACCTATCCTGGCAGGGTGTTCCCACCACTCTAAACAAAACCTGTCCTGCATGTCTCCTTTAAATATTTCCCCCTCACATTAATTAATCCTACACCCTCTCATATTTGATATTTCCACCTTGGGAAAAAGGCTGACTATCTACTCCATCCATGCCTCTCATAATTTTATACACACCCCTCAGCCTTCAGAGAAAACCATTTGAGTTTGTCCAACCTCCCCTTACATCAGAGACCTGACACGATGCAAAGCTGGATTGAATGTATCAGTTTTCAATTTTCTCTGACATGTTTGAATGCTGCTCACAGTGTAAAAATTGAAATGTTTAAAAAATTTTTAAAAATCGAATTACATTGAGTTGAAACAATTACATCAACCTAATTAAAAAATTACTGCTGCTTATTCTTCGTGTCAAGAATCACTTTTGAAATGAGTGAGAATCTCAGATCCTTCACTGAATTCAACTTGGTGCAGATATTGGGAAACCACAGCCAAGCTCCATGGGGTTTCCAGCAATGGAACACATGCCAAATGTAGTGAAGTTTGATGTGTAACTTCCCCCCACCCCCGGTCAAGCTCCGACCTATTAAGTTTCATTTCATTTCCTGTTGTTTGGAAGCATTGAGAGGAGGAAAATGCCCACATTGGCACTTTCAGTAAGTATGGACAATTAATCATTCATTCATCTAAAGAATGAGAGGCATTTCTAAAATAGAATAGAGTACTACATTCAAATAACCTTTGATATTCTGGCAGATACAAGAAAATGTCATTCATATTGGACCTATATTTTGAGTTCATGCCATAGGAGAAGAAGTAGGCTCTTCACCCCAGTGAGTTTGCTCTGCTGGTTAATCATGAGCTGATCCATTTTCCCACTCAGCCCCACTGCCCAGTATTCTCCCCATAACCTTTGATGCCCTGGCTAATTGAGAACCTATCTCTTAAATACACCCTTAAATCTGACCTCCAAAACTGATTGTGGCAACAAATTCCACAGATTTCACCCCCTCCCCCCAACCAAGCTGAAGAAACTCCTATGCATTTCTGCTCTAAGTGGACACCCTTCAATCCTGAAGCTGTGCCCGCTTGTCCTAGACTCTTCCACCATGGGAGCAACCTCTCAACACCTATTCTGTCCGTGCCTTTCAACATTCAAAATATTTCAATTAGATGCCACCCCCCCCCCTCCACCATTCTCCTAAATTCTAGCAAATACAGACCAAGAGCTGTTAAATGCTTTTCGTATTATAGCCCTTTCATGCAATGACTGAACTCAAATAACATTGCACATATATTGGGTGTAACTTTTTCATTGTTTTTCTCAGAACTTTATTAGAAATATCAAAGGACCTTGTTGCTGTCTTTCCTTTATTTTCCCAGTCTTCTGGCAGATTGTTATTTAAAAAAAATTTTTTAGAGATAGAGCACAATAACAGGCCTTTCTAGCCCATGAGTCCGCACTGCCCTGTGACAGAGTATATAGAGGTGTTTGCGAGATAAATTGGGAAAGGTGTGTTAGAGCAAGTCACACACAAACACTTTAAAACATAGAATTTTTGCAGGAGCTCAGACTCATGATGGACTGTCATTTGCAAAAGGCAACAAATGTAACAACAGGCAGTGGCAGCTTTGTCTGAAAAACAGAATTTACTGTCTGGAAGGTCAGGTGATCTCTGCAGGCAGAGAGGAGAAAAAACTGGCTTTACTCTGAGAGTTGGAGGGAGTGAGAGAGAGGAGAAACATACATCGGTTCCAGAGGGACAAGGTGGCAAGCTTTGGAATACAGCCTGGTCAAAGCAGAGGACTGGCTGTCCGGTGTTTCCCTTGGAATAGGAGAAACAGAAAGGAATTCTGTGGTGACATGAAAGAAAGAGGTTATCATCTGGAGAACCCTGAAGGGGGCAAGTTTTGTAATTAAGGCACCGGAGTGGCTGATCAAAAGGGAATCAGTTGTGGATGTCCTGGAACAAGAAAAAAATCTCTCTCTGGAAACCAACAAGAACCCCTCTGAGTGGTAACCATTTACTTGTTAAGCACCAAAGCCTGGTGAACTTTATTAATGTTAACTTCTGTGCACAGTATAAAGCATTGCCTGCAACCAGTGAGATTGGACTGTGAACCAAAGAACTTTGCTGAACTTACAGACACATGCGCTTAGAATTAGAAGGAGGTTAAGTGAGTCAATAGAGATAAATTAAAGTTTGATTGTACTTTCATGTTCAAAGATAACTAAAAGCAACTTCTGTTTAAGTTACCCTTTGTGGTGGTGCATAGCTATCGCTGTTGAGTTTTGGGGTCCTCTGGACTCGTAATAGCCCTAATACACCCAATTAACCCACTAATCCTGTATGTCTTTGAAATGTGGGTGGAAACCAGAGGACTTGGAGGAAACCCACACAGACATGGGAAGAAGATACAAACTCTGTTCAGATAGTGCCGGATTCAAATCCAGGTTCCTGGCGCTGTAATAACGTTGTGGTAACCACTACACTAACTGCGCTTCTGCCACTTACATATCTTTAAGTTCCAGGTACTGGTTCATATTAAACAATCCTGGAAATGAAATGCCAGAAATTTAAGGCTGCATATAAAATGGGAATATATATATTTGACTGATTGGAGGCATGGTTGATAGATATTTTACATGATGACATTTTAAATATTTATAAGAGAATTAAATACTGGAATAGGAAAGGGTTTGTATTAACAATGAAGACTGATCTGAAAGAAATCAAAAGCATCAATTTCACCTTAGATGAAAGGAATCAATCGAGCTAGAAATCTGTGGCATCAAAGAAAATAATTTAATAGGTAATCATTACAAAATGTCAGTGCAACAGAGAGATACAGATGATGGCTTATGAAATTGGTAAGAGAATTAGATAAAAGGAAAATTTTTGTTGATAAATATCTTGCAAATTTAAAATGTATTCCAAGAAATGACCACTAAATTATTTTGGATGTGGCAGCTTCAAGGATTTTAAGTCATTGAAAATTGAAAGTTGCAGAGAGAAAATAGTATCCTTATCAGTAATAGTCATGGTAAGATGAATATCTTAATTTATTTTTAGAAAGCTGACTTAGTGCAATAACGGAACATAAATTGTGAAATAAAATTACAACCAAGAAGATAAAGGAAGATGCAGTTCGTGCTCATATGGAGAAAGAACATGGAACACTCCACGTGTAAATTAAGAGGCTGGCAGCTTTGTCAGGTGGAAAGATGTGAAACCTGATATGCTTGCATCAGTCAGGGCATTGTGTATAAAAATTGACAAGTCATGTGGCGGGTGTATAAAACTTTGGTCAGGCCACATTTGGAGTATTGGGTGCATTTTGGTTGTCACATTACAGATGTGTGGTGGAGAATGTGCTGTCCGGCTGCATCACAGTCTGGTACGAGGACACCAATACCCCTCAGCATAAAGCCCTGTTAAAATGTAGTGGATGCAACCTGGCTTCACAGGCCTCCTCACCACTGAGAGTATCTACAGGGAACGCTCCATAGGAGAGCATCAGCAACCATCAAAGATCCACATCAACCAGCACACATACTCCGTTCTCACTTTTACCATGAGGAAAAAGGTATAGGTGTCACAAGACTTGAACCACCAGGTTCAGGAAAAGCTGCTCCCCCTCCACCATCAGACTCCTCAACAATAAACTCAATCAGGGACTCATTTAAGGTCTCTTATTTTTGCACTTTATCTTTTTTTTCTCTTTGTAAGTATTGTAAAACCCTGTAAATATTAAACATTTCTAGAGTTGACCCAGATTTATCAAGAAGGTTTTGTAGGCTGTCAGAATGCGAGTTTCTGAGTAGATCTGATAAACCACTTACCTCTAAAAGAATTTTTAAAAAATCAAAAATGAGCAAGGAGAAATTTATTACAAGGTGCTTTAAAAGAAGGCTGGGTATATTGTTTAATATCACTTTTGGGCTTCAAAGTGGAATGTGATATTAAATACATAAGAAAGCCAAAATATTAATTCAGATTTATAGAGGCTGAAAAACCTCTGGTACTGAAGCCCTTATTACTAGAAATGGAGATTCAATGTCAACACCATTAATAGGGGTAATAGGATTTAGGAGAATGACTTGAGAGCCAGCATAGATTTAAGGTGATTAATGTTTACGGGAAATTTAAAATTAATGTGCAATATCTTTTTCATGTTCATCTATGAGACATAAACATTGTTGGCAGGGCTAAGACATTGACCTTGAGAACATGGTGCTAAATTTCTGCCTTTACCTGGATTAATGTTTGGGGAAGGGGATGCAGTGAACAATAGTGTTCAGACCCTGAAGCTACCAGTATTCTGGATCCTTCAGCAGGCAGAGGCCCAATTCCAGGTCAGGAATATTCTTGCAGATGAAACCAAATATTACTACATAGTAACTGCACTCGACCAAGAAACAGTGGGCCGAATAGTCCATTTTCTACAGCAGCCTCCAGAAAACGACAGGTATGAAGCACTTAAGGTCCTGTTGTTAGAGATATTCGGCCTATCATGCTGTGAATGGGCCACATGTTTACTCTATATGGACAGTCTGGGTGACCAGGCACTGTCTGTGTTGATGAGTGATATGCTGGCCATAGACAATGTCTGCTTTTTGAAGAAATCTTTCTAGAACAAATGCCTGAAGATATCCACCTCCTCCTATCCAATGAGGACTTCATGGATCCACAAAGGGAAACTGTGTAAGCATCTCTTATTATTCTTTTGGGTTTAAACACTTTTGAACTTTTGGGGTCACCAATATTGCTGTGTGCCACAACGACAAATGGAGGTTGGCTGTGTTGAGCGAGAAGTGTGGAAGAAATGAGCCACATCCAGCAATGTCTCAGTGTGAACTCCTTTACTCAAAACTAAAACCCGTGTTTCAAACACCCGCGCCCTTTCCCTTTAATCCCCGTGTCTGACGGGGCAGAAGTGACGTGGGCTTCCGATGCAAGTCTTGCCCCATATCTAAAATTTCGCCAGATGCTGTCGGTTGCTTTCCTGTTTGCAACTGCTGGGGCCGGTTCACACAGCCAATCTCCATTGCTCATTGTGGCACACTGCTATAACCCAATAATTATGAAGGGAAGATGAGCTATTTCCAACCTGACTTAAATATGAGGTGAGTTTAAAATTGCTGGTGTTTTTATTTATCTGATTGTCTTCTCTTTGGCTTGGCTTCGCGGACGAAGATTTATGGAGGGGGTAAAAAGTCCACGTCAGCTGCAGGCTCGTTTGTGGCTGACCAGTCCGATGCGGGACAGGCAGACACGATTGCAGCGGTTGCAAGGGAAAATTGGTTGGTTGGGGTTGGGTGTTGGGTTTTTCCTCCTTTGCCTTTTGTCAGTGAGGTGGGCTCTGCGGTCTTCTTCAAAGGAGGCTGCTGCCCGCCAAACTGTGAGGCTCCAAGATGCACGGTTTGAGGCGTTATCAGCCCACTGGCGGTGGTCAATGTGGCAGGCACCAAGAGATTTCTTTAGGCAGTCCTTGTACCTTTTCTTTGGTGCACCTCTGTCACGGTGGCCAGTGGAGAGCTCGCCATATAATACGATCTTGGGAAGGCGATGGTCCTCCATTCTGGAGACGTGACCCATCCAGCGCAGCTGGATCTTCAGCAGCGTGGACTCGATGCTGTCGACCTCTGCCATCTCGAGTACCTCGACGTTAGGGGTGTGAGCGCTCCAATGGATGTTGAGGATGGAGCGGAGACAACGCTGGTGGAAGCGTTCTAGGAGCCGTAGGTGGTGCCGGTAGAGGACCCATGATTCGGAGCCGAACAGGAGTGTGGGTATGACAACGGCTCTGTATACGCTTATCTTTGTGATTGTACAACCCAGCAAAACAGCGTCCTCCAGTCCTCAGTGCAAAGCATGCAGATACATAACCAGACACGACACTCATACAGAGAAACTATACATATGGAGGACAAGTACTCATTTATACAAATAAATAAATGTTGTTCAATAAATATGAGAGTCCCGGATGGTTAGTGTGAACAATCCCTTTGGCTGTTCAGCATCCTCACTACCCATGGGAAGAAGCTGTTCCTCAGGTTGGTGGTGCTGGCTCTGATGTTCCTGTATCTCTTTCCCGATGGGACCAGCTGAAAGATGCGTGTACCCGGTGGAAAGGTTCTTCAATGATTTTGTGCACCCGCTTTAGATAACAATCCTGGTAGATCATGCCAATGAGGGGGAGGGAGACTCCAGTGATTCTCTCTGCCACTTTTATGCTCCTTTGAATTGACCTCTGATCCAATTCTCTGCAGCCCTTGTCTTTCTCACCGGTAGAGGTGGCGAGTGCTGTTGAGCAAGCTTTGCTGAGTTGTTGCAGGACCTCTCATAGATGGTTTCTATCGTAAGTATTCTATGTCAGTGATAGATTAAATGAATGTTTAAGATGGTATATGAAGTGCAAATAAAACTGCTTTATCCTGAATTGCGCTAGCCTAGTTGTGTTTCTATAAGTGAACATCTTTAAGAGGTAGATGAAGATGATTCCTAAACATTTCTGTGGGCCAAATATAACTTGATGCTTCATACTATTTTCAAAACAAAACTAAGGTGGTTGTTTCAAGTTAAATACATTTTTACCAGGACTGCTGAAAAGAAAATTAATTTTAAGCTTCAAAGAAGGAAGGTATGGATAAGGTATTGGGAGTACCTGTGATTGGGTGAGGGCAGGGTTACAATGGGGATAAAGTACAGAGGTTATCCAGGTTGATGGATTAATGGCGTCAGGTTGCAATTGAGAATGTCAACAGATGAGTGGTGTTGCTAGTGAAGCTAAGCAGATCAGACTGTGCTAATACAGAGAGAAAAAAAAGAGCTAATATCACAGAAGGATGATTTACAACAGAAATGATAGCTTCTGCTACAGACAGAAAAAAATAAATGCCTGAAATTGTTAAAAAAAATAACATTCATGCAGAAGATTGCAACATGCCCAGATGGAAGCTCAGATGTTGTTCCTCAAGCATTCATTAGGCCTTATTAGTACAGTGCTGGAGGCTATAGAGAAACAGATCAGAGTGGAATGAAGAGTTAAAATGGCAGAAACAGGAAGCTATGGTTGCCTCTGTGAACAGAAAATCTATGTTTGGATTCTCTAATGTAGAGGATACCATACAGTGAACACTGAATTTAGTATGTTAGATTTGGAAAAATTGGAAGTAAATCACTGCTTGGCCAGAAACAAGTATTTGGGTAGCCAGTTGTGGGAAAGAAAAAAATAAAACATTTCCATATCTCATTGTTTTCCAAGGAGTCATGCCCTCTGCAGTGAACAGTGAATATTTCTGCATCTAATAATGGGAGGAGAGATGCTGTTGATGGAATTGGACATAACTCTAAGTCTGTTCTGGGGAAGCCCTAGGGGCATCCATTAATTATTTCCTTCTTAGCATGAGGAAAAACTTTATCCAGCAGGGAATTTTCCCCTTGATTCTCTTTAAATTCAATTTTATTCCAAGCCATGAGTGATGCTATGATATTAAGGCCAATCTCTCTCTCCTTAAGTCTGCGAACTGAGAATAAACATTGATGAGCAAGTTCATGTGAAACTGTTAGGCCACTTTTCTGATTTCAAAGGGTAGATACTGGACATTTATTGGAATATTAAAGAGATCTGTTCAATTTTATCAGAAGAAAATACAGCCAATTGTCTCAATCTCTGGCAGCTGCCCATGTGATTCGAGAATAATGGAACCAAAATTCCATCACTCTTCACCAGGATGTTCGTTGGACTTGCAACCTTTACTAAACCCAGTGTTCAACCATTCTTTGATTAAACATAGGAGTAGAAATAGACTATTTAGCCCAGTAGATCTTAACCTTCTTTGGCTTGGCTTCGCGGACGAAGATTTATGGAGGGGGTAAATGTCCACTTCAGCTGCAGGCTCGTTTGTGGCTGACAAGTCCGATGCGGGACAGGCAGACACGGTTGCAGCGGTTGCAGGGGAAAATTGGTTGGTTGGGGTTGGGTGTTGGGTTTTTCCTCCTTTGTCTTTTGTTCTGCTGTCTTCTTCAAAGGAGGTTGCTGCCCGCCGAACTGTGAGGCGTCAAGATGTACGGTTTGAGGCGATATCAGCCCACTGGCGATGGTCAATGTGGCAGGCACCAAGAGATTTCTTTAGGCAGTCCTTGTACCTCTTCTTTGGTGCACCTCTGTCACGGTGGCCAGTGGAGAGCTCGCCATATAACACAATCTTGGGAAGGCGATGGTCCTCCATTCTGGAGACGTGACCCACCCAGCGCTGCTGGATCTTCAGCAGCGTGGACTCGACGCTGTCGGCCTCTGCCATCTCGAGTACTTCGACGTTAGGGATGAAGTCGCTCCATTGAATGTTGAGGATGGAGCGGAGACAATACTGGTGGAAGCGTTCTAGGAGCCGTAGGTGATGCCGGTAGAGGACCCATGATTCGGAGACGGACAGGAGTGTGGGTATGACAACGGCTCTGTATACGCTTATCTTTGTGAGGTTTTTCAGTTGGTTGTTTTTCCAGACTCTTTTGTGTAGTCTTCCAAAGGCGCTATTTGCCTTGGCGAGTCTGTTGTCTATCTCGTTGTCGATCCTTGCATCCGATGAAATGGTGCAGCCGAGATAGGTAAACTGGTTGATCGTTTTGAGTTTTGTGTGCCCGATGGAGATGTGGGGGGTGGGGGGGGGGCTGATGGAGGACCTCAGTTTTCTTCAGACTGACTTCCAGGCCAAACATTTTGGCAGTTTCCGCAAAACAGGACGTCAAGCGCTGAAGAGCTGGCTCTGAATGGGCAACTAAAGCGGCATCGTCTGCAAAGAGTAGTTCACGGACTTATGGTGGTGGGAAGGGAAGTTTGAGATTCATTCCTCTAGGCCCAATTGTTGCTGAAGTATTTTGCTTGAGAAAAAGTGTCATTGGCCTTTTTCCTTTGGAGTTAGGAAACCGTGCACATAAAAAAGTCAATTAGGTACGATTAAAACAGTGGTTTTCAAACTTTTTCTTTTCACCCACATACCACCTTAAGCAATCCCTTACTAATCACAGAGCACCTATGGCATAGGGAATACTTAAAGTGGTATGAGAGTGGAAAGAAAAAGATTGAGAACCACTGATTTAGTCCATTGAATCTGCCATTCAATCATGACTTGATCCATTCTCGCACTCAGCCCCACTCCCTAGCTTTCTCTCCACAACCTTTGATGCCCTGGCTAATCAAGAACCTATCAATCTTATGCCTTAATTTTCAATGACTATGATAAGCAGTGAATTAAATTGACTTGAATGCAGTTTGGTTTAATCAATGGTGAGTTCTTTAGGATGAAACCTTGACAAATCATTTACACAGCAATTTCTTTTGAAGATATTTTCAAATGCTTAAACCTTGACCTATGTGCTCATTGTCTGGATACCAGCTTCATTGAGAATGGGATGACCTTGGACCTCCTATTGTACATGACTGTCCATTCCAGTGATGACTGGATGTGAAAGGACTACAGATCTGTTTGTTACAAGATTACCTAAATGTATCCCATTGTTTAGCATGTGCTTATCCAAGATTGCATTTTTATATACTACAGGTCAAGGATGGTACAGTTAGTGTAGCAGTTAGCACAACGCCATTACAGCACCAGCGGCCAGGGTTCTAATCCAGCACTGCCTGGAAGGAGTTTGTACATTCTCTCCGTGTTTGCGTGAGTTTCCTCCAGGCACACCGGTTTCCACCCACCTTTCAAAAATGTACGGGTTTTGTAGTTAATTGGGGTACTTGGGTGACAGGGGCTCATGGGCTGGAAGGGCCTGCTACCATGCAGTATATTTAAATTAAAAAAAAAATATGGGTGCTCTTCCAGCATCATCTATGGAGTGGAATGAAGTATTTGACAGTACAATAGTTTACATGTTGTGATGGAATATGATTCCCTGTTGCTGATTCCCCACAAGGCTTAAAGCAACCCAATTTATCATAGTATTAAACCATGACAGAGGATGCTTATCTGTTTGTTGTAGGGTGACTGAGATCATGTGTTTTACTCTAACCGTACAATAATTCCATGCCCAGATGTACTAGATTTACCCTCCATTGTGTTTTCCTTATTATTGTTTGTGCAAAGGCTCACAGCTATGAGCTGGGTTTTGATTTCAAGCCATCATTGAGAATGGATGTTGAAGCCCAGTCAGATTATTTTGTGACCCCTTGTGGACTCACAGTAAGGTGATGCCACCACCTCCCTTCAATCCCCGTCTTCATCCCCTTGTCTCCTTTCGTCTAGTTCTGTTTCTCTCTTCCCTTTTCTCTCTGTCTCCTTTCACAGAACCAATATCAATTCTCAACTTTCCTCTTATCAAATCCAATTCATGCCATTTGTTTACTGGTAATGACTCTTCCCCTCCCATTCTTCCCCCTTTCTCTCCCAGTCTCTCTTTGGACACCTGACTGACTGCTTTTTTTCTTATACTTTGAAGAAGTGGTCAGGCCAGAAATATTGGTCTTACTTCCTATAGACGCTGCAAGACTAGCTGAGTTCCTTCAGTATTTACTGTATGTTTTTATCACAGAGGTGATGTTCAGCATAGACTAGCCCTAAGTCACCTTCTAAGGCTGGGATTGCAAATCAACATTCAGAGCTCTTAGAGTCATTCACGTGTGATTATATAGTCCTGTGACAGCATCACTACCTCAGGTGGTTGTTGTATTCTGGTTACATAATATTTTTGAGTATCAAACCATTGAACTTGTAACTTGATGGGTAAATATGATTCTGCACATAGTATTGCGAGTAATAAAATTCAGGAAACAACTTTTATTCATTTACAGGACACAGGGACGCTGGCAGAGCCAGGGTTTGGTGTCTATTTCTAAATGGATTTGGGAAGATAGCAGAGAGCCACCAACTTGCTTTGCTGCAGTCTGGCTGTGAGATTACTTAAATATAGTGGACAATACAATGGTGGTTTGCTGTGCCAACTCAGAGTGCAGGTAAAAGTTAAGCACTCCTGATGCTTGCCAGACTGAACAAGGGTGGCAGAAATTCTTTCATGAGCTGTTAATGAACCAGCTGGGTTTTTATGATATTTTGTTGGATTTGGTTGGCACCATTACTGTTTATGGATTTAGTAAATCTCCAGAGGTGGCCCACCTCACTGACAAAAGGCAAAGGAGGAAAAACCCAACACCCAACTCCAACCCACCAATTTTCCCCTGCAGCCGCTGCAACCGTGTCTGCCTGTCCCGCATCGGACTTGTCAGCCACAAACGAGCCTGCAGCTGACGTGGACTTTTACCCCCTCCATAAATCTTCGTCCGCGAAGCCAAGCCAAAGAAGAAGAAAAAAGAAATCTCCAGATGACTTTTGAGCTGGGATTTGTTCCTGGCTAGCCATGCATAAGAGGCTTGTACACATGGAAACCATTGGGCATGCTCATACATATACAATGCACATTTAGATGCGATGTTCAGGATACTTGTCAGCATGTGGGACCTTGAAATTCTGCAGATCTGATGTTGGGAAGAGGCCATCTTTTGATTTGCATTTGAGAAAGGCAGCTTGACCTTACCTCGGGTTCTGTCATTGAGACTGAGCCATCTATCATCTTTCAGGTAGATCCTCTTTTAAAGAGATTTCTTTATCTTTGCTCCAACCGATTCTACATTCTCCATTTCCCTTCCACCTACCAAGTCCTCTCCTCTATTCGCTGGACCTTCCCTAAATGACAATTCTCCCTCTGCAAAGTGGCTGAACATCTGACATCCTGGACACTGAATTTGAACAATAAATCAATTTGCTATCTTGGTGTGATGCAGCCAGCTAAGAACTAACTGCAGGCAGTGAACCTGGAGTCACATATTGTCTGGACCATGTGACAATATCGTATTTTCTTTTGAAAAATGCATTAGTGTACCAGATGGACTTTCGCAGCAATCTGTTGGTTTTCTATTACGGATGCTATTTTTTAAAAATTCCTGGTTTTATTCAATTAACCTCACTTAAATTCCAGGCAACTGTAATGGGATTTAAAATGATGTTACAAGTAGCATCCAAGTCCTGGAATTACGAGTCCAGTACATAAGCAGTAGCAGCCAAAACATCAAGTGCTTTGGACAATTGGAACTTGCACTTGGACTACTTATAATCTTTCTTTCTTTGGCTTGGCTTCGCGGACGAAGATTTATGGAGGGGGTAAAAAGTCCACGTCAGCTGCAGGCTCGTTTGTGGCTGACAAGTCCGATGCGGGACAGGCAGACACGATTGCAGCGGTTGCAGGGGAAAATTGGTTGGTTGGGGTTGGGTGTTGGGTTTTTCCTCCTTTGCCTTTTGTCAGTGAGGTGGGCTCTGCGGTCTTCTTCAAAGGAGGTTGCTGCCCGCCAAACTGTGAGGCGCCAAGATGCACGGTTTGAGGCATTATCAGCCCACTGGCGGTGATCAATGTGACAGGCACCAAGAGATTTAGGCAGTCCTTGTACCTTTTCTTTGGTGCACCTCTGTCACGGTGGCCAGTGGAGAGCTCGCCATATAACAGGATCTTGGGAAGGCGATGGTCCTCCATTCTGGAGACGTGACCCATCCAGCGCAGCTGGATCTTATAATCCTTATAAACTTATAAACTTACAAACTTATAAACCCATTAAAGGGATGGGTTTTATATAAATATATGGACTCTTCCATGTGGATGCTGCATGAATAGACAAATTCTCTGCTCAGAGGATCCAGATTGTTCACAATGAATTCCTCTAGTATTTCAGTATGTTTTTACCACAACGTATTGTTAACCGTACGGCTGTGGGACTCATTGGAGGCAAGCAATTATGATGGATCAAACCCACTGCTGAGAAAAATTGCCTTATGTCTGCTCAGGGCCCCAGGTGCATGTGGACCAAATATGCAGAGAGCTTAGCTTTCCAGTCTCTTCACTATTAAGCGAGTGCTGTAAATCCCGGTTCTCAGGTGACAGTTTGGAGTTCACGCTGAAATGATCCTAACCGGCTTTGTTAGCTGGCAGAGCTAGCATGAGCCATTGCCTTCTATCAACATTATAACCATATAACAATTACAGCACAGAAACAGGCCTGTTTGGCCCATCTAGTCCATGCTGAACACTATCTCCCACCCAGTCCCATTAACCCGCACCCAGTTCATAACCTTCTATACCTCTCTCGTCCATTTACCTATCCAACTTTTCCTTAAATATTAAAATAGATTCCGCATCTAACACTTTGGCCAGATGCTCATGCCACACCCCAACCGCCGTCTGAGTGAAGAAATTCCCCTCATGTTTCCCCTATACTTTTCCCCCTTCAATCTCAATCCATATCCTCTTGTTTGAATCTTTCCCACTCTCAATGGAAGAAGCCTATCCACATTTACTCTCTCTATCCCCCTCCTAATTTTAAATACCTCTATCAAATCACCCTCAATCTTCTATACTCCAGGGAATAAAGTCCAAGCCTGTTTAATCTTTCCCTGTAACTCAAACCTGAAACCCAGGCAACATTCTTGTAAATCTTCTCTGCCCTTTATTTTGTTGATATCTTTCCTACCATTTGGCAACCAAAACTGCACACTCTATTCCAAATTTGGCCTTACCACTACCTTATACAACTTCAATATGGCATCCCAACTCCTGTACTCAATAATTTATTAAGGCCAAAATACCAAATGTTTTCTTCACCACCCTATCGATGCGTGACTCCACTTTTCAGGGAATTATGTACCAGAATTCCTAAATCCCTTTATTCCACTGCACTCCTCATTTGTCCGCCATTTAATATGTATGACTTTTGCTGATCAATCCCACCAAAATGTGGCATCTCACAGTATTAATCTCCATCTTTCTGCCCACTCTTCTATCTAGCCAATATTCCACTGCAAGCTTTGAAAACTTTCCTCACTGTCCAAAACACCAAATACGACTAAATATGAATTATTCAGCACATCAAATAAAACTTAAAGTGACAAAGTAATATTTTAAAAAGGAACTTAATTGCTCATTATGAAAACAGAAAATTCTGGATACACTCACTAGGTCAGAAGGCATCTAAAAGTTAAACAGAGTTATCATTCAGGTTAAAAACTCTCCATTACAACTTCACTTCTTCTTTGCCCATGATTCAAATTGTAATCCATAGGGACTAGGTCTGTACAGCATATGATCCATGTAATGTTAATCTTAGAATTCTCTGCAATCTTAGAGAAGTCCACAATGGATTAAACTAACAGGTGAAATCTCAAATCTGTCTGTAATTCCTGGCCTTTTGGGGGTTTACACTACACATTTGTAAATTTGGACCACCAGATTGAATCCAAGCCGCTAGATCCAGGCCATAATCAAGCCTCCTTTTCAGGATTTATACTGAAATTAGGATGTGATGGGAGAACTTATAATCCCTTTGCTGTCTTGTTCTTGGTAAGGTCAGGTAACTCGGGATATATTCTTCTTTTGTTTAGCTAGGATATAAAGATCACAAAGTATAATTGGTATAATAAATCAAGGTCTAGTGAAATTAAAGGACATTTGTGTTTTGACATAGCATGAGGTTAATTGGTGAGAAATTGTTTCTCTGGAGCTACAATGACCTTCATAATGTTTCAGACAAATACTTTTTTTTCATTTATTGCCCCTGTGCTCCATTGTTTTACATTTGTAATCAAACAATTCACATGTGATTAAAGTGCACAGTCCAGATTTTATTCAAGGTTATTTGTAGACATTTTGGTTTGACCATGTAGAAATTACAGCACTTTTTACACATCAATCCCTTATTTCATGGCACCATAATATTTGTGATATAGTAATGATATGTATATTAGTCATGTTTAGTACTTTATATTGAACTTTGAATAAATGGGAAGGTGGGGTAGAGGGAGGGAGGGAAGGAAGGGGGGAAAAAGTGGAGAAAATGACACTGTATATATTCAAGAGAAAAATGTCTATGTATTTTGGTCAGTATGGTATATAGTGTGAAAAATAAAAAAATTAAAAAAAGGTTATTTATATGGAGTTTGGTTTATAACCATTTTTATACAATAGTCCCCCCATTTCAGGGCATCATAATGTTTGTGGGACATTTGGTTCCACAGGTGGTTGTGAGTAATTGAGGATGTTTAATTGCTTAGTTGGTGCAGGTATAAGAGAGCTTGGTTTGCTTCTAAGCTTTTGATCACCTTTAGAGTCTGTAGTTGCCATTCTTCAACATGAGGACTGGAGTTGTGCCAGCGAAAGTCAAATAAGCCATTATGAGGCTGAAAAACAAGAATAAAACAGTAAGACACATTTCCTAAACTTTAGGATTACCAGAATAAACAGTTTAGAACATCATTGAGAAGAAAGAACATCCTGGTGAGCTCAGTAATTGCAAAGGAACTGATATTTCTAAGGAAGACATTCACTGCTGATGTCAGAAGAGTTCTCATCAAAATGAAGAATGTATGTCTGACAAGTGCATAAACTTTTAATGGGATTATACATTGAGTACTCTGTATAACATTGGCCTCCAGACCAAAGAAGAAATAGGTTTAGAGGTGTTATTATATTTCTAGGACGTGTTTTGACACATTGTGAGTTTTTACTGTCTGGAGTAAAAACACAGAAATGATGGAGGAACTCAGCTGATCTCACAGCATCCATAGGCAGTAACCCACAGATATGAACAAAATGTTAGCATGCACCTATAACCATATAACCAAATAACCACTTACAGCACAGAACAGGCCAGTTCGCCCCTACTAGTCCATGCCGTAACAAATCCCCACCCTCCTAGTCCCACTGACCAGCACCCGGTCCATACCCCTCCAGTTCTCTCCTATCCATGTAACTATCCAGTCTTTCCTTAAATATAACCAATGATCCCGCCTCAACCACGTCTGTCGGAAGCTCATTCCACATCCCTACCACCCTTTGCGTAAAGAAATTTCCCCTCATGTTCCCCTTATAATTTTCCCCTTCAATCTTAAACCATGCCCTCTAGTTTGAATCTCCCCCCACTCTTAATTGAAAAAGCCTATCCACGTTTACTCTGTCTGGCCCTTTTAAAATCTTAAACACCTCTATCAAGTCCCCTCTCAATCTTCTACACTCCAGAGAAAAAAGCCCCAGTCTGCACAACCTTTCCCTGTAACTCAAACCTTGAAATCCTGTCAACATTCTCGTGAACCTTCTCTGCACTCTCTCTATTTTGTTTATATCTTTCCTATAATTTGGTGACCAAAACTACACAGTACTCCAAATTTGGCCTCACCACGGCCTTGTACAATTTCATCATAACCTCCCTAATCTTGAATTCAATACTCCGATTTATGAAGGCCAACATTCCAAATGCCTTCTTCACCACACCATCTACCTGAGTATCAGCCTTGAGGGTACAATTTACCACAATTCCTAAATCCCTTTGTTGCTCTGCATATCTCAATAGCCTACCATTTAATGCATATGACCTATTTAGATTTGCCTTTCCAAAATGTAACACCTCACACTTATCTGTATTAAATTCCATCAGCCATTTCTCAGCCCAGACCTCCAGCCTTCCTAAATTACCTTTTAATCTACGGTAATCTTCCTCACTGTCCACAACACCACCAATCTTTGTATCATCCGCAAACTTGCTTATCCTATTCTCCACCCCTACTTCCAGATCGTTAATATATATAACAAACAATAGTGGACCCAGGACCGATCCCTAAGAAACTCCACTAGTCACCGGCCTCCAATTGGACAAACAATTTTCTACCACTACTCTCTGACACCTCCCATCCAACCATTGCTGAATCCATTTTACCTCCTCATTTCTACCTAATGCCTCCACCTTTTTTCCTAACCTCCTGTTGGGAACTTTGTCAAAAGCTTTACTAAAGTCTAAATAGACAACATCCACAGCTTTCCCTTCATCAACCTTTTTTGTAACCCCCTCAAAAAACTCAATCAGGTTTTTCAAGCATGATCTACCCCTGACAAAACCATGCTGATTACTCCCTAGCAATCCCTGTACCTCCAAATATTTGTAAATATCATTCCTCAGAACACTTTCCATCAACTTGCCCACCACAGACGTCAGACTCACGGGCCTATAATTCCCAGGTTTACATTTAGACCCTTTCTTAAACAGCGGAACCACATGCGCCACCCTCCAATCCTTTGGCACTACCCCCATGGCCAGTGACATCCTAAATATCTCTGTTAATGGCCCCACTATCTGTCCACTAGCCTCCCTGAGTGTCCTTGGGAATATTTTGTCCGGTCCCGGAGATTTATCCACCTTTATCTTTTTCAACACAGCCATCACTACCTCCTCGGTTATCCTTATATGCTTCATTACCTCCCCACTATTTTTCTTTACCTCAACTGGTTCAATATTTTTTTCCCTAGTGAATACCGAGGCAAAGAAATCATTCAAAATTTCCCCCCATTTCCTCTCACTTCTCACTCAGCCTACCCTCACTATCTACAAGGGGTCCAATTTTATCCCTCACTAATCTTTTACTTTTAATGTACTTATAGAAACCCTTTCGATTTATTTTTGCTCTGTCTGCCAAAGCCTCTTCGTGCATTTTTTTGGCCTTTCTAATTTCTTTCTTAAGATTCCTTCTACACTCCTGTAGTCCTCCTTCAAATTGTCAGCTCCCTGTTCTTTATACCTCTTGTACACCTCCCTTTTTCTCCTAACCAAATTTCCAATATTCCTCGAAAACCAAGCCTCCCTATGACTTCCAGCCTTTCCTTTGATCCTCACTGGGACATAACTACTCTGTACCCTCAAAATTTCTTTTTTGAATATCCCCCGTTTTTCATTTACACCCTCACCTGAAAATACCCTGTCTCACTCAATACTCCCCAAATCCCTTCTTATTCCTTCGAAATTTGCTCTTCTCCAATCCAGAACCTCAACTTTAGGCCCCTCCTTGCTCTTCCCTAAAATTACCTGAAAACTAACAGAATTATGATCAATAGACCCAATTGGATCTCCAACATTAATGTCTGATACCTGACCTAGCTCATTCCCTAACAGGAGATCCTGAATGAAAAGGTTGTGGGAAATAGGAGGAAATGACAAGGGGAGGAGCACAGGCAAAAGGCGACAATTGGACAAGGATAGGTGGACACCAGAGGAAAAGTAAGAATTGATCGGGAGAAGCGGTGTGTGTGTGTGGAGGGCAAGGCTAACAGAAACTGGGGAAGTCGATGATAATGCCATCTGGTTTGAGGGTGCCCAGATGAATATGAGAGGTTTCCTTTCACAAATTGGAGGGAAAAATAATCTCATATTCCGCTGCCTGAAAACGGCTGGTTAGGGGCAGGTTGATGACATCTTCTGCTCATGACTTAGCTCCATAATCATCCCTCTCCCTTCGTGACGCCCTCAAGGCAGGGGGCGTGGGTGGGAGCTGTCGTGGCAGCAGGGGCCGGCAGGAGTCATCGGAGCGGTGGGGGCTGGCAGCAGCTATCAGAGGCAGCCAGTATGGGCTGCAACAGCCTCATCGGGCCGCTTTGGCCTTCAGGGCCGCTCTCAGCAACTCAAAGCAAGGCAGAACAATGGCTGTCTTCCCATACTCCCCCATGTAGCTGGAACTGTTCTGGGAATCACAGAGCGGTTCCAACTGGGTGGGGGATTATGGGTAGGGAAGACGGCCATTGCTCTGCCATGTATTTATGAAGGGTGGCACTACAGCACCAGTCGCCCGCCTCCATTGGCTCTGGAGGGCGCTATGAAGTGCCTCTCGATATGAATGTGATGCTGGAGCAGCCTTTTAGGGCTGCTGTCTTAAAGAAAGTTTTAAGTTTTCAATCTGCTCTTGTAGCCAGCTTCCTGACATGAATTGGCCTTTTCTCTTTACCTTTTGCTCAGTCTCCTTTCTTCCAGCTCTACTTTCACAGTCACCCCCTCCCCGATAAATTCACACATTTCCTCTCCTATTCATGTCCAATCATCCCCTTTTGACTTTGGCCTATGCTCTTCCCTCTGTCCTTTCTTCCCTTCTCCCCCAACCTTTTTATTCAGATGCCTTCCTGCTTTTTGTTCATACCTCGAAGAAGGGTTCAGGCCCTAAATGTTGGTTATATATCCTTATTTCTTCTGGACCCTGTGAGACCTGCTGAGTTCCACAGCATTTTTGTGTTTTTAACTACAATCACAGCATTTGCAGACTTTTGTGTTTCATTTGTACTGTCTTGAGCTTTGTGGAATGAGAGAGGGGACCTCTTTTAAACATAACATTTTGAAGAAATCGAGTGAGTAAATGCTGAGAGACTGTTTTTCCCTGCACGAGGTTCTAGGCCAGGGGAAACACATTTTCAGTAAAATGGCCCTGCCTTATGAATTGAAGCAAGGTGAAACTTCTTCACACAATAAGTCAACACATCTCTTTCCAAGTGGATTGTGGACTTTAAGACGTAGATGAATAGATTTTTGGGGTAATCAAACATTTAGATTAAATGGGAGAAGTAACATTGAGGTCTGTGATGATGCAACCTCACTCCTACTAGCCTACTGCAGGGGACAACTACTGTTCTTGGAATTAGGCAACCTGGGAGGCTGGCCCCACCTGTCCGCTGACAATCACCGGCCCATATAAAGACTCGACCCAGCCCCTTCATAAATCAGTTGGGCATATGGAACCAGAGGCTATGCCTTTGGTGCTCAACTTTAAGCTGAATGAAGTCTGTAGTACAGTCTTCTCAAGTTTTGAGTTTGTTTGCTGCAACATAAAGTTAAAAAAAAACAATGATGAGTGTATTGAATGGTAGAGTGAATTTGAGAGCCTTCCAGCTATCCTCTTCTGTTTTCTGAGAATGAACTGTGCAAGAGATCAAGGATCAGATCAGCCATGATCTACTACCGAGAAAGCAATCTCAAAGGTTCTTGGCTTGCTCTTGTTCATGTTCTTCTCATCCAATGTAAGATTTTATTTCAGGGTGATGGACCAAGATCAAAGCAGACAAATGTTTGGATGTTCTGACACCAGGGATATCAATGAAAATTATTATAGTTTTTAACGTTTGTGTGCCATCAATATTTACTATTGATTTGTACTTGTGAATGTTGATATACTTTCTTTTGTTAACTTGTTTTGATGTAGTTCAAGTAATCCATTCAGACAGTTCTGCTGAGGATTATGTTTACAGTCCTGACCATTGTGAAGTTGAGAGCTGCAATGAACCTAAGAATTTTGAAACTTGAAGACTTGTAAAAAAAATTTGAAGCCTTATCTTTCTTAGCCCAATATTGAAGTCCTATAAATAAATAAATTGCAGCATGGATTATGGAAAATATTAGGCCTGTCACTCTGACAGAATTCCTTTGGCTTTTTTTTCTGCATGGATGAAAATCTGGAAATCATATCTGAGTCATCTCACTCTCTTAGAACCATAAGACATTACAGCACAGATACAGGCCCCTTCGGCCCTTCTAGTCTGTACTGAACCATTTTTTTGCCTAGTCCCACAAAACCTGCATTTAGCCCATAGACCTCTATATCTCTCCCATCTATGCACCTGTTCAAATTCCTCTTAAATGTTATAAAATGTTATAAAATGGAGCCCAAATTCACCACCTCAGCTGGAAGCTCATTCCACACCTCTACAATCTTTGAGTGAAGAAGTCAGTTTGTATCTCTCCTACCCTCAGTAGAAAAAGCCTATCTACATTTACTCGGTCTATCCCCTTCATAATTTTAAATACCTCATTCTTCTACACTCCAGGGCATAAAGTCATAACCTGTTTAACCTTACCCTGTAACTCAGTTCCTGAAGTCCAGGCAACATCCTAATAAATATTCTTTGCACTCTTTCTATTTTATTGATATCTTTCCTGTTGTTAGATGATCAGAATTGCACACAATACTCTAAATTTGGCCTCACAACTTTGTCTTATACAACTGTAACATAACATCCCAACTCCTGTACTCAATACTTTGATTTATGAAGGCCAAATATGCCAAAAACTCTCTTTTCAACACTTTCGACCTGTGATACCACTTTCAGGGAATTCCCAGATACATTTTTTCTACTGCACCCCTCTGTGCCCTTCCATTCACTATGTATGTCCTTTCTTGGTTTGTCCTTCCAAAATGCAACCCCTCACATTTGTCTGCATTAAATTCCATTTGCCATCTTCCATTTTCACCCCTTTTTTCCAGCTGGTCCAGATCACTCTGCAATCTTTGAAAACCTTCTTTGCTGTCCACAACACCTCCAATCTTAATGTCATCTGCAAACTTGCTCATCCACTTTACCACATTATCATCCAGATCATTGATATAGACGGCAATCATTGGTTTTGCAAAGTTGACATCTTGTTCTTTGGCCAAAAATTCAAATAGATTAAGGGAGCTATCACTTTGGCCCAACTTGTCCACAATGACCAAGTTGCCAATCTAAGCTCATCCCATCTGCTTGTGCTTGGTTCATATTCTTCTAAGCCTGGGGCCTCCAAATTTTTTGGCCATCGACCCCTTCTTGGAATCCTTGATACCTCATGAACCCCCAGATATGGAATCCTCTGGGGGTGTGGGGAGAGGGGTGGTGTCAGTGCTGGATAGGGGGTTGGGTGGTGTGATGGTGCTGGATGGGGGAAGGGGTGGCAGGGTCACTGGACCGGGGTGTGGGGGGGCTACCAAAGTTAAAAAGAACACATCTTTCTTCTACACTCCATCCATCCTTCCATCTGCTCTCAACACCGCCATAGGCACTATCTTCCATTGATCTGCCCATTTTCCTCCTCAAAAGTTCAATTGACCTCAGCATTCATCAACCCCCGTGCATTTATCGACATCTTGGACAGTCTCATTGACACTGCCCCCCCCAGGGTCAATATCACCCACTTTGGTACTCCTGATCTAAACACTTCCTATGCATAAATCTGTCCAAATGTCTTTCGAATGTCAAAATTAGACCCACTTCTATAGTTTCATTCCAGATTTGGAGCACCCACTGAGTGAAAAAAGTTATTCTGAGATCCCTTTTAAATGTCAACCCTCTCACGTTAGACCTATGCCCTCTAATCCTAGAATCATCTACCCTGGGAAATAGACTGTGACCATTTATTTTATAAACCTTTGCAAGATCATCCCTTAGCTTCCCATGCTCTAAGGAATAATGTTCTAGACTATATAACCTCTCCCTTTAGTCCTCGCAACATCCAGGTGCTTCTTCCCTCCTCTCCTTCCAATTTATTGGTTTTTCCTACAGCCTGCTGCCAGAAGTGTGGCCTCACCAATGCCTTGAACAACTGAATCATGAGATCCCAACTTTTGAAGGCAAGTATTTCAAACACTTTCTTCACCACCTTATTCACCTCAGATCTACTTTCATGGAACTATGAGCCTGTAACTTCTTGAGCCACCAAAAATCATCTCTCTCTTGCATCATCTCTGAACTTATTACTTCTAATCATCTCCCTGGCACGGCCTCCATTATTTCTCAACTGTGCACCACCCGCTTCTACCTCATACCCAAGATCCACAAACCCAATTTTCCCAGCAGTCCTATCATGTCTACATGCTCCTGCCACACCAAATTGATCTCTGCTTACCTCAACTCTCTTTTGTCCTCCTACATTGAGGACACTTCACACACCCTCCATCATTTCAACAACTTGCAGTTCCCTGAACTCGATCATTTCATGTTTACCATGGACAACCAATGCCTATACACCTCAATCCCCCATACTGAAGGCCTCAAGGCCCTTTGTTTGTTTCTGGAAAATAGACCCCACCAGTTCCCCACCACCACTCCCACCTTCCTCCGGCTGGCAGAATTTGTCCTCGCCCTCAATAATTTCTCCTTCGACTCATCACACGTTCTCTAGTGTACTCATATGGGCCCCAGCTATGCCTGCCTTTTTGTTGGCTATGTGGAGCAATCTGAGATTTCCTGGTTTTTGCTCAGTCTGCTTATTCCTTGAAGAAGGGCTCAAGCCAAAAAACAGTGACAATATATCTTTACTCCTATGGATGTTGAAAGACCGATTGAGGAAAATTTGTTTTTACTTTGTTATTAAATTATTGAGCTTAACAATTCAGGCAGCGAATATTATTTCTCACAGCAGTTTCTTTCCTCTACTTTCCCTCTCCCCACCCCATCTACCCAGGACTATTAGAATTTTTTTAACAAAATAATATTTTCTCTCCCCATTCATTGTGTTAGTATATTTGTAGCGCAATGTAATTTGTTATGCAAAGCCAGACCAGGTTGCCAGGCATATTGTCACTCAAAATTAAATCTTCTCTTCAGTTAATTTCAACCATCTCTTCTCTCCAATTCCAACACACATCTGTAAAATATACACAGTGAATCAGGTGTATTTTCTCGATTAAGTTCAAGACCAGTTTATCGTCATCTGATTGTACAAGTACAACCCAACGAAACAGTGTTTTCTGGTGCTCAGGGCAAAACATGCAGACACAATCAGCATAACACACACAGGCAAACAATACACATGCAGGATAAGTATTCAGTTATACATATATATTCTTTCTTTGGCTTGGCTTTGCGGACGAAGATTTATGGAGGGGGTAAAAGTCCACGTCAGCTGCAGGCTCGTTTGTGGCTGACAAGTCCGATGCGGGACAGGCAGACACGGTTGCAGCGGCTGCAGGGGAAAATTGGTTGGTTGGGGTTGGGTGTTGGGTTTTTCCTCCTTTGCCTTTTGTCAGTGAGGTGGGCTCTGCGGTCTCCTTCAAAGGAGGTTGCTGCCCGCCGAACTGTGAGGCGCCAAGATGCACGGTTTGAGGCGATATCAGCCCACTGGCGATGGTCAATGTGGCAGGCACCAAGAGCTTTCTTTAGGCAGTCCTTGTACCTCTTCTTTGGTGCACCTCTGTCACGGTGGCCAGTGGAGAGCTCGCCATATAACACGATCTTGGGAAGGCGATGGTCCTCCATTCTGGAGACGTGACCCACCCAGCGCAGCTGGATCTTCAGCAGCGTGGACTCGATGCTGTCGACCTCTGCCATCTCGAGTACTTCGACGTTAGGGATGAAGGCGCTCCAATGGATGTTGAGGATGGAGCGGAGACAACGCTGGTGGAAGCGTTCTAGGAGCCGTAGGTGATGCCGGTAGAGGACCCATGATTCAGAGCCGAACAGGAGTGTGGGTATGACGACGGCTCTGTATACGCTTATCTTTGTGAGGTTTTTCAGTTGGTTGTTTTTCCAGACTCTTTTGTGTAGTCTTCCAAAGGCGCTATTTGCCTTGGCGAGTCTGTTGTCTATCTCATTGTCGATCCTTGCATCTGATGAAATGGTGCAGCCGAGATAGGTAAACTGGTTGACCGTTTTGAGTTTTGTGTGCCCGATGGAGATGTGGGGGGGCTGGTAGTCATGGTGGGGAGCTGGCTGATGGAGGACCTCAGTTTTCTTCAGGCTGACTTCCAGGCCAAACATTTTGGCAGTTTCCGCAAAGCAGGACGTCAAGTAAATAAATAAATAACTAGGTAGATAGATAGATAGATACTGCTTTGAAAATATGAGAGTCTTGGATGGTCAGTGTGAGTTGTTCCTTTCCATTCAGCATTCTCACTGTCTATGGGAAGAAGCTGTTTCTCAGACTGACGGTGGTGGCTTTGATACTCCTGCATCTCTTTCCTGACGAAAAGTGCTGAAAAATGCTATGTGCCAGGTGAAAGGGATCCTCAATGATTTTTCATGCCCTTTTCAAACAACGATCCCGTAGATCATGTCCAATGGTGGGGTGGGGGAGGGAGTATTGGTTGAATCCAGTGATTCTCTCTGGCACACTTATGGTCCTGTGGATTATTGTATGTGTTTCAATATTTTGTTTTAGCCACCTTAAGCAACATTATTAATGTGAAATACTTAAAGGTCACCAATGGCCTAGTTAATGTACTCAAGTCTGTAGTGTGGGACATGTTTTGAATTTGTTCCTGAGAATTTTAATGTCATAATTTCAAAGCCTTCCTTTGTGTAGGTTTGAGGCAGAGTTGCCCTATCTAATTTGTAAGTGTCTGAAAATGCTCAATTGCTTGGTGAGTTAAACTGTGGTTGATTGCAAAGCATTAGCATCATGCCTTCAGCAAGTATTGGAAACCATCAATGACAACATTAGCGAACCAAATCAAATGTTAGATCCCAGTCAATTAGCTGTAGTCTTGACTGATGAAGTAAAATATCTAATGCATCATTTAACATGACACTGCTAAACTTTTTCACTTTTCGTTCCTGTAGATTAGTTCAACTGCTAGCTGATATTATTGCCATTCTCAACTAAAAGATAGCACTGAGCAACATCCTCAAAGCATAACCTGATACTTGTGCTTATGCAACAAACTTTATGATTAATAATACTATCATTCATCGTTTAACCATGCATTGCCAAGTCGATCAATTGTATCGAGAAAACAGAGGTAAGCAAACTTCAACAGCATCTAAAATCTGTGCAGTGCTTAGTTTTGATCAACAGCTAAAATCAATGAAATTTGGACAAATGTGGAGGGTTGGCAAATGTTTACAGTTGGTGAAACAGAAATTAAACTGCATTTAAACCAAAATTATTGATTGAACTCACCACAGAAATTTAACAATGGATAGTTCCCAACTTGCCACCATCCGCACATATGACCAAATTTTAAATATTAAAAAATATATATAAATAAAATAAGATTTACATGGTTTATGTTGTATTTCACAAACTATAACAGGAATACGTGGCATGTAAGAGCAAAATGTGTGTGATTACCTTGTTAGTCGGCATTCCGGGGTCCTGGAGCTGGGTACCGCCATCTTGATTCCTGTGCAAATCTTTGGTAGGCACTTGCGTAGTGGATTCACATAATGAAGTTTGGTTGGTGCATGCGTGAGAGTTAAGGATGCAATTTCAATATTGTCAAGGTGCTTAACTCTTGTGCATGCACCAACTGAACTCCAATATGCAAACCCACTAAAGGCTTGTGCATGTGCCAACTGAAGACTTGCGCAAGCACACAGAAATCAAGATAGCTGCGCCCAGGCCCGGGGCCCTGGAACACTGACTAACAAGATAAACATGGACCAGAATGTAGAAAGATTCACCAAGGTAAATTGACAAATTCAGGAAGCTTTAAATTGTTATTGTCAAATGTACAATTAAAAAAAGATTTAATTTAAAAGTTTGCTTTAAGACTTTGGTACTTCAGGTGCGGGGGTACAATTCTGCTTTACACCCATTCTGAGATAAGACTGATTCTTCAGTCCCATTTATGGTCATGTCAGGGACTATCTGTACTATTTTTAATGATTGGGTTGATTACTGCTAAGCAATCTATTTTGGACTGAAAATTATTTTTTTCCATCTCCTATATCACTATTCTAGGTTAAAAAAAATCTCTTCTATGCTCATTAACAATCCTTAAATTGAATTGATTATGGAGATATAGATTTTCTTGATTTGTCCACACTAGGAATACATATTTAGCTGCGTATTTTCTATATTTTGTTTGATCCAATGCATGATCAGTAATAATTGGGGGGAGTCAGAGGTGGAGAGGGTGACCAAATTTAAGTTCTTGGGAGTCTCATCTCGGAGGATCTTTCCTGGACTCAACACTCTAATGGCATCATGAAGAAAGGATGTTAGTGCCTGAGTAGTTTGTGAAGATTTGGTATGACATCAGAAACCCTGGCAAATTTGTGGATGTGTGGTGGAAAGTGTGCTGACTGGCTGAATCAAGGTCTGATATAGGGACACCAATACCCTTAAGCGTAAAGCTCTGCACAAGGTAGTGGACACAGCACAGGGCATTACAGGCAAGATCCTCCCCACTTTTAAGAACATCTACAGGGAACGCTGCCATTGGAGAGCAGCAGCAATCATCAAGGATCCACACCACCCAGCACTCGCTCTGTTCTTGCTGCTACCATCAGTAAAGAGGTATAGGCGCCATAATACACGCATTACCAGGTTCAGGAATAGCTGCTCCCCCTCCACCATCAGACTCCTCAACAATAAACTCAATCAAGGACTCATTGAAGGACTCTTACTTTTGCACTTTGTTTTTTCTCTCTGTATTGCACAGTTAGTTTGTTTACATTTGTTTGTTTACACATGTATGTTGTGTACAGATTTTTGTTTTGCACTACCAATAAGTGGTAATTCTGCCTCACCCGCAGAATAAAGAATCTCAAGGTGGTACGTGATGTCGTGTATGTACTCTGACAATAAATTTGAAATCTTTTTCACAGCAACATGCTTATGGAAGATAAGCTTACAATGGAAAATGTATTGAACAGCAGGCAGCATTCATTTTCTGGCTACATTAAATTGTGCCAGAAGCAGTAAATAAAACCAAGACAAGTGGGTTTTTATTTGTGTTTCTTCCTGAAAAATGAAGTTTTTATGTGTTTTAAAAAAAAACTCAACCCAAGTAACAGTCTGTAAATTTCTATTGTCTCCTCGTTCTATCACATTCTGAAGCATGTACCTTGTGGATTGTAATAAACAATGATCCTCCTCCCTGCTACTTCTGTCGCATTGCTTCAAATGCTGTAAAATGACCTTTCCTGGTGATACTGAGCTATTGGTCCTTGTTACATTAAATCAAATTTTATTCCATGGCCACAACTAGGTTTGCTACTTATGAACTTTTTCTAAGTTGAGGACCTGTCAGCTTCCTTCTGAGATCTATGCTATAAACTCATATGAAAATTAATAACTACAACATTGTAAAGATTGTACACTGAGAAATTCTATTGTCTAATCTCTCCATTAAAACTCAATGGCTGAAGATCAATAAATTAACGTGTTGCATTTAATTGATATTTCAGGGCTGCAGCTGATTTAACCCAATAAATTCTACACGAGACTTTTAAGCAATACTTGACCATAACAAAGGAATGACCATTTAAATGTCTTGCTAAAACAGGAATCTATTAAGTAGAAAATAATCTAAAGAATTTTATCAACTAAAGGGTTGTCTTGAGCTGGCTAAGAAAGTAATAACTTATGGTAAACTTCCAATATCAAACAGGTTAAATCTCCAGGTTCATTTTGAAATCTGGGACTAAATTAGTAATTTATTAGCATTATGTGCTATAATTTTGCAGTCATTTGTTCCTGAATTGGGACATTTGCCACAACACCCACCACCTCCAGTGCGCGCGCACGCACGCACGCACGCACGCACGCACACACACACACACACACACACACACACACACACACACACACACACACACACACACACACACACACACACACACACACACACACACACACACACACACACAAACACAACCAACCACCTTATACCACCTCGATCAATGACAACATGGAAACTAACATAGTAAGCAGTACTGAAGGGGCATTATTAATTAACCAGAAAAGTCAACTTTTTATAACAAAAGTAAGCTCCACACTTGCTGAAAACATATTCCTTTAGTTTGAAATTCAGCTCAATATTGTATACCATTCAATTTTATTCGTGAGATTAAATTACAGAATGACATGCTTTAACCGTTGCAATTTCTTAAAATACACTGAGTGATGCACATAACAAATAATTAAATACTGGGCTTTCAGAAGAGTGAATTTGCCCAACATGTAAATAAGGACACCGTATTCTTTAAATACTGCAAAATAATTCACTCTAACATGTGGATTAATGTTGCTTCCCCTGTATTTGTTAGCACACCTTATATTATGAAGTACATTAAAATAGTCTTGCTATGGCTTTTAAAAAAAAACATTTAAAGTATGTAAACTTTTATGAACCATCTGAGGACAAATTGTAATCAAATAATTCTTTATTAAGAAAATTTGATAAGACTGTTATCTGTGACATTCCAAGGAGCTTGTGCATTTGTTGTGAACTAGAAAATGGTATATTAGTTCAGTCCACTGCAAATTGTCAATCTTTGTTAACTTATCAGTAGCACACATTTGAATGGGGAAAAAATGGAGTAAAAGAATAATAAATTGAGTATTTTAAAGTAATAGTCATTAGAATTTGAAGCTAAATAGGTACCTAGATCTGATGAGTGTTAATGATATTTGGCATACAGATAAAAAATATTATTTTTACTTGTCACTTTTCCAGATTTATTTTTGTTTGAACCTGTTGATTACAAATGAATAAAATGCGAACACCAGGAATGAAAATCCAATTTTTGTCACCATGCCAGAAAGACATGAGATGGATAATCTGATGTTGTGGAAGGAATTTAGCAAGAGAAGTGAATCATTTAGTCTTGCAAGCTTGCACCATTATTTAGTGGGATAATGGCTGATCTGTGACCCAATTCGAAGAACGCACAGGCGGCGACTGTTGGTGACTCAAGGCAAGAACTCATACAGGCTGGGGGCGCTGGCAACTGCGGTCAAGGGGCATGCACCAGGCTGTGGGCTGCTGAAGACTGGCTCGAGACTCACTGAAGGGGTACCAGGTAGAGGAACCAAGATCCAAAGGCACTGAAAGCTTCCTGATCATATTAGAAATTTGGATCTGGATCTGCTGATGATTTGGGCTGTAGAAGCACAGGAGGGCAAATCCATAGACACTTAATGACTCTGGGGGCATTTTTTTATGCTTCTCTTTCTCTTATTGTAAAAGGTGCCGGGCAATTTGTGCTGATAGTGAATCTTTATCTGCCTTACAATAGACTAAAGGAATATTTTTGTAATATTGTTCCATTTTTTTACATGAAAATAAAATAATCTTGATTCTTGAATTTACCCTCTTTTTTTTTAGCTATCAATAACCTATCAGTCCTTGAATTAACATCACTTAGCTTATTACTAACTACTGTTGTGGAAAAACAATCCAAGGTTCTTCAATTTGCTGCACACTGTTCACTGCTGAATAGCTGGCTCTCAATTTTAGACAATCCACCTCACTGCAAGAGCCCCTCGTGAATAGAATTTTTTTCTGCGGATTGAAAGGTAAAGGATGTTGAAGAAAAAGAAAGAGTTAATGTTTCAGGTTGCTGACCTTTGATCAGAACCAGGAAAGAAAGAAAGCTAGTTAGCAGTAAGTTGCAGTGTGTGTGCCATGGAGGAGGAAGGGTGGGGGAGGGGTAGGTGAGCTATCTCCCCATTAGGCTTGTACAGGTCTGCGTAATATTTTGAAAACTTTTAACAAATAATTTGCCAAAGTTCCAGAGTGCAAGCTTTGTGTTTGTAATCTCTCCTTGGACCAGATATTGGCTGGATGCTCTTCAGGTAAGTTGCTCTTTCTCCAAAACCAATATATCATTCTCAAGTTCTGGTGCCCAAACTGTCAAAGTAATTTAGAGCAAGTTATCTTGGCTTCTATGTGGTTCAGTGTAACCTTTGCCAACCCCAATCCCTTTCATGTACATGTGAATATTCTTTCACTGCATTTTCTGCAGTAGTCAAAGATATCTGTGGAAAGAGAAACAAGAGTTAATGTTTCAGGCCCACGATCTTTCATCGTAACTGGGAAAGAAAGCAAACAAGCCAGCTTTCAGTTGCAGAGATGGAGATGGATGGGTAGAACAAAGGGAACATCTCTGATATGTTTAAAGAAAATAAGTCAAAAACAAAGTGTTTCTTTGCCTCAGATATGTGTTGCTAATATTAGGGTTGTAGGACGTGCCATCAGTCAAGTTATACAAATATAGAGAGGGAGAAAAACACTGAGCAAAAATCAAAGATGAACAACTGACAGAAAAATGGCCAGTTCGATATCGACTCTGGAAAGCTGCCGAGATGGAAGGAAAGGATCTCTTCCTCAAGCTTGCATTTTATCCTGTTGTAGCAGTGCAAGAGGCCACAGGCAGATAGGCCAAAATGCAAATAGGATGGAGAGTTTGCATTAAGTGGCAGAAATTGCACTCCAGGGTTTCTCAAAGCAATCATCTGGTTTCTATTTTGGTTTTATTGGTTCTGAGGTGGCGAATTAAGCTCCAGAAGGAACTGCAACTGCCCCCACCCCACCCTCATTCCCATCACTGACATGGAAAGACATCTGAATCAAGATTTATTATCAAGAACAAGACATGAAATTTGGTGTTTTGCAGCAGCGACATAGAGCAAATGTTTGTATTATAACCATCTTCTGACATAAAAAAAATAAACAAATAATAACAATAATGGTGTACGAAAAGTAAGGCAGTGTCTTTGATTCATTGATTATTCAGGAATCTGATGGCAGCTGAGTGCTCATCTTTAAGCTCCTGTACCATTTTCTCAATGGTAGCAGAGTGAAGAGGGGGACTTTGAGGATAGAGGCTGTTTTTTTTAAGACACCACCTCATGTAGATGTCCTCGATGGAGTGAAGTCTGGTGCCTGGACATCACAGGCTGAGTTAACAACCCTCAGGGGTTTATTCTTGTCCTGAGAGTTGGTGCCTCCATACCAGGCAGTGATGGAACCAACCAGAATGATCAAAGCTAAGTTCCCTGGAGTACCATGGAGGTACTCCTGTAGAATTTTAAGAGAGTCTTCATTGACATGCCGAATCTCCTCAGACATCTCACAAAGTATAGCTGGTGGTGAGCCTTTGTGATTACATCAACATGAAGGTTTTAGGACACAAAATATGTTGTTTTATACCAGCATTGCAGATGCAAATGTGGCTGTAAATAACATTTGTTACATCATAGACCCGCAGCAATGCAAATTCAGCAAGACAATGTAATTTTTAAAACAATATATTTATTAATAATTACTAATATATGACATCTTATTTAAAATGTAAATGTAACCCCAACTATGTGCTAATATAGTGTGTGAGAATGAGAAAGAGCACAAGAGAGAGGGTGCTGGTGAGTGAGAGAGCAAGTGTTACCCAAACCATTAAATCTTAGGCATAATTCTGGAAAGTCAATTCAAAGTTCAGTCTTAAAAATCCTGTGTTGAAACCCAGAACTTTTAAACTGACGCTGAGAAGTAATTATGAATTTCTTGAGACACTGAGTGATCAGACTGCTCAAAACTCACGAATCCTTGTCAAGTTGCTTCCAGAGAAATGTTCTTTCATATGAATGATTGTCACAACCAGGCTGGCATTACCACTTGGAGAACTTGGAAGACCTCAGAGAGGTGCAGTCAGGATGGCCAGACATCCCATGTGTATGGGAAAATGTGAAAAGTTACTATGTACCGTGCTTACTTTTTTAGTCAGCATTCCCACGGCCATTTTTACAGGGGGAGGGGCAGGTGGCAGGCACCTACAATTTTGAAGGTGCCTACTCTCCTGGTAGAGGCAAGGGGGTGGTAAGGAGCCTTTTCTTTGATATAAATAATGACATTGTGAAGAGAGTCAAGGGAATCCTTTGCACAAAATATTAATATTTCAAAGAAGATTCATAAAAAATTAAATCACATAAAATAGAGATAAATAAATACAGGTAACTGAAGCCAATTTGTATTTGATTTATTATATGTACCTTGTTGTGATGGCCACACACATACCCACACCCACGATCATTTCCCACTCTTCTCACGACCTCCACAATGCTCGCTGTGCACGCACATTGTGTAGGAACATGTGATTGTGTCTTCCTTGCTGTCAAGCAGTAGCTCAATAGAGCCTGTCTTCCTCAATCATTTTCTTTGTGCTCATATATTTGTTGCGTAATTGGTTTATAGATACTTGTATGGAGCCTGCACAGCACCCACAAACACTCTACACAACATATCTCTCTATTAAATTTCAGGAAACTTGGCTTTGACAGCAGATAAATGCTATCAGTGAGTAGTTTCAATGTATGTTGATAAAAGATGTTTGTGATGTTTTAAATTAATTGTTTCATTATTAGCTTTGTTTATTGTTGTCGTTTGCATTTTATACACTATTTTTTGTTAACTGTTGATGCAAAATACTTTTTTCTGCTAATATATTTTATATTATGTTAATTATAATAGAATTTCAAAGTTTGAAAATCTAGGTCAGTAATTTTGCTTTTTTCTTGCAATTTAAAGAAAACCAAGTTTTGAGTTTTTCATTTTTTCTACAAAATATCTGTTTTTGAAAATCAAAGTAGGCAATTTCTTTTGATGGGGTACAAGTAGATGGCCTTGCCTAGGGCATAATATAGTCTAGCACTGGCCCTGTCACAATTTACCTCTTCCTTGCGTAGAGGAAACAAAATGTGTGGCCTCCACGATGCTTCTAAAAATCCAGGCAAGGGTCAGAAAATCAATGGTCACAATCCAATGAAGGAATTCTCCTGTTTCTTTTACCCAGATGTGGGTCAATCAAAAAATGACCTGTAAAGGAGAAACAGCAGAAGTGTCCATTTCACACAAAGTCACTTCATTTCTGTCTCTTGCAGATTCCTGGTTACTTATTAATCAATCTTCCCTCTTCACATGACTTTCTTGATCAATACTTAATGCCTGCTTCTTCAAGTGTCTCAAACACAAGTAATGATCACATATCTCCTCACCAGATCTCTTTCCTTGAGTAAACAATCCATTGTTCTGGGTTTTAGTTGAGAGCATTAATTCTGTTTATGGTTTGGACTCTGGTGCAAGGCTGACTGAAAATGTTGTGAACTGTGACTGTTTGCACTTTGCTCCAACCCCCAAAGTAAAGCTGATTAAAAAAAATATAATGGAAGCTTACAACACGTAAAAAAATAAATTAGTGCAAAAGTTAAGAAATTGAAGGAGTGTCTGTCCATTGTTCATTCAGAAATCTGAAGAAATCAGTGAGGCAGAAGCCATTTTTGCATTGTTGGGTGCTTCAAACTTCGGTATCTCCTTCCTGATGGTAGCAATGTGAAGAGGGTATGGCCTGGGTGGTGAGGGTCCTTGAGGATAGAGGCTGCTTTCTTAAGGCATCACCTTGAGGGAGTTAAGACTGATGTCCATGATGGCACTGCCCAAATTCACACCTCTCTGTAGTCTTTTCCTATCTTGTGTATTGGGACCTTCATTACCAGACAATGATGCAACCATTCGGAGTGCTCTCCATGGTACATTTGTAGAAATTTACAAGTCTTTGGTGACCTACCAAATCTCCTCAAATTTCTCATGGACTATAGCTGCTGGTGAGGCTTCTTATTGATTGGATCGACATGGAGGTCCCAGCATAGATCTTCAGTGATGTTGAACCCAGGAATTTGAAGTTCAGAAATCTTTCCTCTGCTGACCCCCTCAATGAGGACTGGTTCGTGCTCTCCTGATTTCCTCCTCCTGAAGACAATTATCAGTTACTTAGTTTTGCTGAAGTTGAGTGCAAGATGATGTGACACCACTCAACTAGCTAATCTATTTCATTCCCATATGTTTCCTAATTGTCAACTGTCATTCTGCCAATGACCATTTTGTCATCGGCAGATTCGAAGATGGCATTTGAATTGTGCATTGCCGCTCAGTCTGATGTAGAGCAGTGGGATAAGCACACGTTCTTGAGGTGCATCTGCGTTGAATGTCAGCGAGGAGGAGATGTTCTTTCTGATTCATACTGACTGTGGTCTTCCGATGAGGAAATCAAGAATTCAGTTGCAGAGAGGGGAGTACAGGCTCAGGTTTTGGAGCTTGTTAACTAGTATTCAGGGTATGATGTTGCTGAAGTTCAGCCATAGTCGATGAAGAAGAGTTGGGTGATGTACATGTTGCTGTGAATTGATCCAGAGCTGAGTGGTGAACCAATGAGATTGCATTTGCTGTGAAGCGATGGTGGAGGTAGGCAAATTGCAATGAGTCCAGATCTTTACTTGGGTACGAGGTAATTCTGGCCATAACCAACCTCTGAAAGTATTTCATCACAGTAGATGTCGGTGCTTCTGGATGATATAATGGCTATAGTTGCCTCTCATTCACATAGGCTGACCTGCTGGGTGCATCCTATCTCCCTGTGGTCACAACTTCTAATTTTTCGAACCGTGTTCTCATTTTCAAACTACTTTCATGTGGAAAGTATGTGGGGCCTAATAGCTGAAGAATGGAGATGCTTTTCTATGTTTGTCTGATGGAATAGATACAGTTGTGTAACTGAAATGCAGAGTTAAAAAAAAAGCTAAAGTTTTATTTCTTAAGTAAGTTCTTCCATATTTTCCTTCAGGGAAACAGATTGCTTCAGTTTGTCTTGGTGCAGTCTGGAGGATAACCAGCTGGATGTGTGGACATCGTCATCAACCAATTAACCTTGGTGCAAGATATCATTTTGAGCATGTGATGTCACAAATAATTTGCCAACACCCTGCTGTCTGCATTGATAAAAGGAATAGTTTTTTCTTCCCCAGAGGAATCTTAGAGTGCCAATGGTTGTTTAAAAAGTGACAAATTAACAATTGGCAAATGGTAATAGACAATGAAAGGATTAGACTGACATTATTTTCTAAAGGTATATTTGATGGATCATTCCTGGCTGCAAATAAAACATTGCAGAACTTGTTAGATGGAAATAATTCTGAATTTCAATGTTGGCATTCTGTATGAGTCCTTTTTTACAATTATGGGCTAGAACTGATCTTATTTTTCACCTGTTTTTGTCATGTCCTTCAAATTAATTCAATAGAATGAGGATGGAAGTGAAATGGTACATGAACCATCATTAAAAATGGGCATAATAGTCTGAAGGCTATATTCTTTAATTCTACTTTGTTTTAATGGATCACGTGGCAAGTTAATAAACAGATTGGCTGACAAATAAAGTTGACAACCCTGAAGAGCCACAGTTTGAAGAACTGCCAGCTGGTGCAGGGCATCATAAATGGGGGAACACCTCCTCCCCCTCCCCCCATGGAGAAGAAGTCTGGGAGATGACCCTACAGGGAATGGTGACCATGGCAATGGGACAGCAAGGGGCTCAGTGGCTGAAGGACCCACAAAGGCTGTGGGCTGTTGCCAACATATGGTCGAAGGACTCACACCAGTCTGCAGGCTATGGAAAACTGGCTCATGGGAATCAGGTATCAGATCCAAGATTCAGGAGGGTGTTGCAGGCAATGCCGAAACATCCCAAAATGATTGAGGAGGGCAACTATACCAACTATCATCCTAACAAATGGGCACTCTTCAGCCAGATGGCCTTAACATTAGCTCTCTGCTTTCTGCTAAATGCTCGACTTTTCTTTCCCCCTCCACCTTCCCAGTTCTCCCCTCCTTTCCCCCTCTACCCACCCAGCCATCCCTCCTCTCTCCCTCCCCATCATCTCCTGTCTTTGCTGCCGTCCCTTAGTAAGGGATTGCTTAAAGTGGTATGTGTGTGGGAAGGGAAGGTGGAGAACCACTGCTCTAGACCCAATTCTTACTGAAATATTTTCCTTGAGAAAAATTGTCATTGGCCCATTTCTTTTGGAGTTATGAAACCATGCACATAATGAGTCAACCTTATTATTTCCACCCAGATACCACCGTAAGCAATCACTTTCTAATCATAGAGCACCTATGGCACAGGGAATAGTTAAAGTGGTAAGTGAGTGGAAAGAAAAAGGTTGAAAACCATTGGTGTAGGGTTTACCTGACAGCGTCTTTATAGCACTGTGTGGATGACCTGGTCTTCAGTTCACTATAGAGCAGCTGGCATGCCATTCGATGGTTGTCCATTCTGATGACATGTCCCACCCACCGCATCTGGGCTCTGATGATCAGGGACTCAATGCTGATGGACTTCGCACAACTCAAGACCTCTAGGTTGGAGACCTGTTCTTGACAACTGATGCCAAGGATGGAATGGAGGGTGCACGTGTGGAATTTCTCCAGTTGTTTGATGTGATATTGGTACAGAGTCCAGGTCTCACATCAATGCAGGAAAGAAGGAATGACCACAGCTCTGTAGACTTTCAGCTTTGTGGAGATGCAGACATTGTGTTGATTGAGCACACTGGTATGCAGCCTCCACAGAGTCTGGCTGGCCTTGCTAATCCTAGAATCAATTTCTTTGTCCAAAAGCCCATCACTCGAGATGATGCTCCCCAAGTATTTGAAGCTGTTTCCATTTGTCAGCGGGGTGTCGTCAACAGTGATTTTTGGTTCTATGGTGTTGGTGTTTGGCACAGACTGGAGTATTTCAGTCTTGTTCATGTTGATGGTCAGGCCAAAGAGCATAGCAGCATCTGAGAATTTGTTCAGCATTAACTGTAGCTCACTGTCTTTGTGCACCAAGAGAGCCCAGTCATCAACAAAAAGTGTCTCTTGAATGACCATGTAGAGGCACTTCATACGGGTGTTCAAGCGGCGAAAGTGAAAGAGAGCCATCCAATTGGTAACTGATGTACACTCCTTCCTCCAGACCTTGGACAGCGCGTGACAACATGCTAGTGAAGAGCAGATTGAGCAAGACTAGTACACAACCCTGCTTCACCCCATTAGAAATAGCAAATGCTGCTGATGTATCACCACTGCAAAGGGCTTGTCCTATCGTTCCGTCATTTCTACATGGCAATGAAAGGAACCTTTGCTTAATGGAGTGTGATCAGCAGTTGCTTGAGATTTTCTGTCTCTATTCCTGGCTCCATGCAATGGACTTGAGAAAGTTCATGCTGATTGAGGTGACATTTGACATGATTTTTTTTGTCACTGAATGTGGGTTGGATTCAATCCATAGGCCTGAGAATCCTCACACTAAGTATTTGGGTAAAATAAGTAATAACTCATTTTAAAATTTCCACATATTGTGAACTGGTGTCATGCGAACAGATGCATGAAAAACGGTAGAGTGAGAAAATTAATTTTTTTTCAGATTTGCTTATAGAATTCCATTTTAAAATATAAAAATCAGATTAATCTATAAATTTCTAGCTCATTAAAATCCTGCGTGAACATTGTGTTAGTCAGTAATTATAACCCTCAGATAATCTCTTGATAATATTTGTAATTGATGGGTGATTATTAATGCAGTCTTTACTTGCTTTAACTTCCAGTAAAAATGTAGTTAAATTAGGATTTGGATGTAAAGGAAGACGATGTTAACACAGTTTAATTAAGTGAACTCTTTGACTATGCACTGGAAGGTCTGAGGAAATTGCCCAACACTTCCACTCCAGTTCTGTTATCACACTATTTCCACCAACAAAAACAAATTAAAATCTGCTGCAAGATGTCATTTACTTCGGGACAAAAATTACCCATACATTTTTTAATCACAACTATAATGTGATCAGGCAAGACTTTCTGATTAATTATGCTGACGGTTGCCCAGACATCAAAATTAGATTTTTGATTTCCAAATGAAATTTAGTTTGTTGATGTGCCAGAATTAGCTTCGCAATATTAAAATAGAAATAGCAAAAGTAATTCGTTGCACTAAATCAAAATGATCTAATTACAATCATGTGTTAATTAATCAAATTGATGGATCAAAGTGCAAGATGAAATAATTCATACTGAATTGTAAGTCCACACATTGAGCACCAAAAAGCCTATAGCAGAACTGTCGGGCACATTTAACTTAGAACAAAGCTCTAGATTCCCATTCTGAGTGAAAATAATAGTTCCATGCATTTATATTCTATGTATATCCATTAATTTGAAACGGTTTTCATCACTTTTACATCCACACACAGTTTACAGCAGCCATGGGTAAGTAATAGTGGACAATTAATAATGAATGTGGGGAAAATAGTGTTGGAACAAAACACACACACAAACACACACACTGGTACATACAATGATCAAGGAAAAATCACTACAATGCCCCACCACCCCTTGACTCAGTGCAGGCACGGCTCCATACTACAAGGGACACTAATTAAATGCTGCCAACCCTTTTAACCTTGCACATTTTACCAACAGTTTCTCCAGCTCCCTTCCACATTGCTAGGACTGGAGTGAAGCTGGTAAAGAGAGAGAAAACGACAAATACATGACACCTTTATAGAGCTGGAGGTTCCCGCCCAGGCCATTAGCAGGGACAAATAACTCGGTGCCAAGAGTTTTAATCCAATTACAACAGCCAAATGCCTATGGCCAAGTACAGGCAGGTTGGAGTACATAGGCCCAACAGCAAGGTGTACACTAATGGGTGGGGCAGAACTCAACTTTGATTGGCAGGTGGTGTGTCCTCTGACTCGGTCGGGGACAGTGCTGTCTCATGACAACCACAACCCTTCCCAGTACAGAGGATGATAATGTTTTAAACTGAAGGTGAAACATGAAAGTCTGCAGATGCTGTGATTATAGTAAAAACATACCTTAAACTAGGGGCTCAGGCCCGAAGCTTTGGTTATGTATCTTTGCCTCCTATGGTTGCTGCAAGACCTGAATTTTTGTATTTTTTTAAACTAAAGAGATTAGTTGATGAGCCAGTTGATGAAGTAGGCAAAGACGATGTGGTCAAACAATAATAATGGCTTTTATTAGCAGAAACCCATAGTAAAATAATGAAAGACAATAGGTGCATACACAGTTATACCCAAGGGGAGTGTCCTTAACAGTAGAGATAATGCCCAGCCAATGTTAGTACAGCAAGGCTCGCCAGAGGGGAGACAGGCAGCTTGGCAGACATTCACCACAGTTTCCCCCTGGCAGAAGAAGGGTTAAAATCAAAAGGACAGCTGCTAGGAAATACTGAAGCAAGCACTAAATGGATACCATGTTTGGCCTTGAGAATACTGTAACAGCCAAAATACACCAGTATCTAGCAAGCAATCAAAATATAATGAGATGTTTTATGAATATTTCAGCCTATCAGGTTGTTTATGAATTCTGGTGCTTCGTCTCAAAACAGGTGGCTCCTTTGCAACATTGGGAACTGGTACAGGTCCTGGGTCTGTCGTGTGGGAAGGACTGACTTCTGAACCCACTCCAGAATCGTCAGCATGAGGCAATGGAGCCTCAGCATGGCCATCTGAAAGCTTACTAGGGGTCACAGGCTGGGGGGAGGTGAGTCCAACCTCTCAGACACCCTCTGAGTAGGGGTGCGAGGAAGGGGCGAACCAGGCGAGCCCAGATCTCTTAGGGGTACAGTTTCAGTACTCTCGTCTGGGAATTTAACATGAGCATAGTTGGGGTTAGTATCCAGTAACTGAACTGGTTGGACTAGGATGTCTGTTTTACGCGCCCGACTGTGGCTCTTCAGCAGCAGGTACAGATAAACAGGCTGGCCAGTCCATCTCAGTTCCTGATTTCCTAGGAAAGGCAAACATACGTTCACGTGGTGTTTAATTTGTTGCAGAACACAATAAAGACCGAATAGAATGTAGTGCCTCAGCCAGTACCTCCTGCCACCGGGTAACAGGGTAACCATGTGTTTTTAAAGCAAGATTAACAGTCTTCCAGATGGTAGCATTAGCCCTTTCAACCTACCCATTGCCCTGCGGGTTATAGTTCGTGGTACGGCTGGTGGTAATCCCCTTTTATAGCAGGGCTCGCCACAGTTCAATGCTCATGAATGCTGAGCCTCTATCGGTATGAATGTAATTGGGAAAACCAAAAATGCTGAAAATTCTGTCAAGTGATTTAAAGACAGACGCTGTCGAGACGTCAGGGCAGGGTATCGCAAAGGGAAACCTGGAATATTCGTCAATTACAGTAAGGAAATATACATTTTTGTTGTTGGAAGGTAACGGCCCTTTAAAATCTAAGCTAATCCTCTCAAAAGGTCGGGTTGCCTTGATGAGAGTGGCCTCCGGAGCTTTGAAGTATTGCAGTTTGCATTCTGTGCAAACAGGACAGCTTTTAGTCAATTTCCTGATTTCTTCCATTCCTGCAGCTCCAGGACACATTTTCTTGGTGCTTTTCTTCTTCTTATCAGTGGGAGTACTTTTTGCCTTACAAGCTTTAGCAAAGTGGTCAGAGTTTCCCACAATAGCTGCAGGTAGCAAATTGAGCCAGGCACTTCTGTCTGGGGTGCCAGCTCTTATCACAGAAGTAGCATTTTTGAGGAGTTCGCCCTTTTTTTTCCTTCAGGGTTCCAGCACTCCTGGATGTTTCCTTTTAGGTTTCTAGCATTTCACTGGACCGCATGGCACTTCTCAGTGCTTTGGTTAGAGTGACTGCCCAATTGTAGGTTAAGGGCTCCGTCTCCAGCAGCCTCTGTCAGATGTAACTGGAGTCAATCCCGTTGATAAAAACATCCAGCTGCAAGGCATTTCGGTGTGACTGCCACATTGAATATCACATTCATTTGCCAGAGAGTCGAGGGCCAGTGCATAGGTGGAATCACTTTCCCTGGGTTTCTGGCGTCTAGTCAGCAACTGGTGTCGAGCAAGCACCACATTCCGTGGCACTGCACAGTAAGCAGTCAGATGTTCCCGGGCTATAGCCAGAGTGGTAGCTCCTTGCGTCACGGCGAAAGGGACCCCATCCAGCAGAGGGTTCTGGTGACCCCACTGTATCGCCTCTTGAGCCATGCAGTCATCGAAACAAGCAATCCAGTGGTTGAAAATTCCTCTGGCCCTCGGGGCAGACTGGTCGATTATCAGCCGCTCTGGCTTGGGAGCTGCATCCATTTCTGCTAATAAAATTGAAGTGCCAGTTGATGAAGTAGACAAAGACGATGTAGTCAAACAATAATAATGGCTTTTATTAGCAGAAACTCATGGTACAATAATGAAAGACAATAGGTGAATATACAGTTATACCCAAGGGGAGTGTCCTTAACAGTAGAGATAATGCCCAGTCAATGTTAGTACAGCAAGGCTCACCAGAGGGGAGACAGGCAGCTTGGCAGACATTCACCACAGGTTGTTTAGTCAGTTTGCATAGCATACCTTTGATATTTTAACTATGAATTCCATTTGACTCATATTACCTATTAGACCTCTGCACCAGTCTGTTAGTGATTGCACCTCCTTTCAGTAAGCCAACTCATCGTTCTTGCTGATGAGCCCGACCACGGTCGTGTCATCCGTGAACTTGATGATGTCATTAGAACTGTATCTCGCTGCACAGTCATGAGTCAGCAGGGGAAACAGCAGTGGGCTGAGCATGCAGCCCTGGGGGTGGGGTGGGAGCTCGTGCTCAGTGTGAAGGTGTTGGACATGCTGTTTCTGATCCGGACTGACTGAGTTCTACCAGTCAGGAAGTCGAGGATCCAGTTACAGAGAAAGGTGCTTAGGCCCAACTGGTTCAACTTCCTAATCAGGTGCTGCGGTCTGATTGTGTTGACTGATGAGCTGAAGTCTATGAACAACATTCGAACATTCGAGTCTTTATTTTCCAGGTGGGTGAGGGCTAGGTGGAGTGTGGTGGCAATGGCATTGTCTGTAGATCGGTTGTGATGGTAAGCAAACTATAGGGGATCCAGAGAGGGAGGCAGTTGAGTCTTGATGTGCCCTGTGGCTGGCTTCTCGAAGCTCTTCATGATGGTGGATGTGAGTGCGACAGGGCGGTAGTCATTGAGGCATAACACTGAGGGCTTCTTTGGCACCTTGAAGCTCGTTGGTACGACGGCGCTGCTCAGGGAGAATTTGAAGATTTCTGTGAGGATGTCAGCTAGTTCGTCCGCACATCCTCTGAATGCCCTGGACAGTGATATTATCTGGTCCCGCAGCCATACAAGGGTCGACCTCGAGCAGCATCCTTCTCACTTTAGCCTTCATGAGGCACAGTGCCTGCTCGTATGGAGGAGGCGTGGACTTCCTCACATGTCATTTTTCACCTTGAAGTGTCCATAGAATTCATTCAAAGTGTCCGGGAGGGAGGCATCCCCAGCAAAGGGGATGCCCTCCCACATGTCACTGATGTCCTAGAAGTGACTCTGAATTCTCTGGGTATGAGTCCTCTTTGCCTCCCTGATGGCCTTGGATAGCTTGGCTCTTGTTTTGGCCAAGACTGCCTGCCATTGCTCTGAAGTCTGAGTCATGATTGCTCAATAGCCCACACACCTCTGCAGTCATCCAAGGCTTCTGGTTGGGGCGAGTAATGATGGTCTTGGGCACTGTGGCATCATTAGTAACAGATCGCTGTTCCTGTAAAGCTTCCAGCTGAATGCATGTTGCATCAATCACACTTCTAGCTGAATTAATGAGATTTTCCCATCCAATCTCCTTGTTATCACCTTCATTTGATGAGGCTACTCTAATAGTGAACGATACATCCCAAATCCTTGGTTACCTTTTACATCCTTTGGATGCTGCGTGACTGGCTGAGTTTCTCCAGCACATTTGTGTATTGAACTCTATACCTCCTTTAGTCCCATTGTAACAAAATCTTAATCATGATTCTTTTGAGCCCTGTGGGGAAGTTTGATTTTACAGAAGGTTAACAGGGCTTTTCGCTTTGGGGGATGAAGGATGACAGGTGACTTAATAGATTAGGAAGGGCTTAGATTCAGCAGACATCTAGGATCTTTTTACCAGGGTGACATTAACAAATGCCAGAGGACATGTGTTTAAGGTGAGTGGCGGGTACCTGGAATACATTTCCAGGGGTAAACATAGAAACATAAAAAATAGGTGCAGGAGTAGGCCATTTGGCCCTTCAAGCCTACACCACCATTCATTATGATCATGGCTGATCAGTACCTGGTTCCTGCCTTCTCCCCATACCCCCTAATCCCCTTAGTTACAAGGGCCAAAGCTAACCTACACAAATATTGACAGGGAACCGGCCTCAACTACTTCCTTTGGCAAAGAATTCCACACATTTACAAATATTTCCTCATCTCAGTCCTAAAAAACTTCCCCCTTATCCTTAAACTATGGCCCCAGTTCTGGTTTTTCCCAGCATTGAAAACAACCTTCCTGCATCTAGTCTGTCTAAACCCTTAAGAAATTTATGTTTCTATAAGATCCCTCCTCAATCTTCTAAATTCCAGAGAATACAAGCCTAGTCTATCCAACCTTTCTTCATATGCGAGCCCTTCCATCCCCGGTATCAGCTTAGTGAACCTTCTCTGCACCTCTCCAAGGCAAGGATCTCCTTCCTCAGATAAGGTGACCAAAACTGCAAACAGTACTCCAGGTGTGGTCTCACCAAGGCCCTGTACAGCTGCAGCACGATCTCCCTACTCCTGGACTCAAATCCTCTCGCTATGAATGCCAACATACCATTCCCCCTCCTCACTGCCTGCTGCACCTGCATGCCCACTTTCAATGACTGATGCACAGCAACACCCAAGTCTCGTTGCATCTCCCCTTTTCCGAAACAGATACCATTTAAATAATAATCCTCTTTCCTGTTCTTACTTCCAAAGTGGATAACCTCGCATTTATCCACATTAAACTGCATCTTCCACGTCCTGGCCCACTCGCCTAACTTGTCCAAATCACCCTGCACTCTACTAGCATCCTTCACACAGCTAACTCTGCCACCTAACTTCATATCGTCTGCAAATTTTGAGATACTGCTATCTATTCCCACATCCAAGTCATTGATATATCTTTGGCTTGGCTTCGCGGACGAAGATTTATGGAGGGGGTAAAAAGTCCACGTCAGCTGCAGGCTCGTTTGTGGCTGACAAGTCCGATGCGGGACAGGCAGACACGATTGCAGCGGTTGCAAGGGAAAATTGGTTGGTTGGGGTTGGGTGTTGGGTTTTTCCTCCTTTGCCTTTTGTCAGTGAGGTGGGCTCTGCGGTCTTCTTCAAAGGAGGTTGCTGCCCGCCAAACTGTGAGGCGCCAAGATGCACGGTTTGAGGCGTTATCAGCCCACTGGCGGTGGTCAATGTGGCAGGCACCAAGAGATTTCTTTAGGCAGTCCTTGTACCTTTTCTTTGGTGCACCTCTGTCACGGTGGCCAGTGGAGAGCTCGCCATATAACACGATGTTATATTGATAACATTGATATATATATCGTAATCAACTGCGGCCCCAGTACTGAGCCCTGCGGTACCCCACTAGTCACTGGCTGCCATTCTGAAAATAACTCATTTATTCCTACTCTTTGGTTCCTGTCCCTCAACCAATTCTCTATCCATCTTAATACCATACCTCCTATACCGTGCTCTTTAAGTTTATTCGCTAGTCATCTGTGTGGAACCCTATCAAATGCCTTACTAAGGTCCAGATATACCACATCCACTGATTCTCCTCTATCCATTCTACTGGTTAGATCCTCAAAAAACTCCTTTAGATTCATCAGACATGATTTCCCCTTCACTAAATGATGCTGACTCTGAGCAATGATACCATTACTTTCCAAATGTACTGCATTTGCATCTTTAATAACCAATTCTAGCACCGTGGTGGAGACTGGTATAACTGGGACATTTAGAAGACTCTTAAATAGGCACATAGATAAAAGGAAAACAGAGAGTTGTGGATGTGAGGTAGGCAAGGATTAGATTATTGTGGAGTAAGTTTACATCGGTCAGCACAGCATCATGGGCCTGTATTATAATGTTCTGTGTTACTACCCCACAGGTGTTAGACTGTATTCTATTTATACCCAGAGTATCTCCCTATGGATGCAATTTTCAAAGCTCATTTGATACATCCCTCAAGCTGCAGTTCAGCTTCCTGATTTTTATTCTCATCACCGTGAATAAAAAAGGCAAGCTTGCTGTATACCTTCTTTACCAGCCCATTGACATGCTTTGCCCCTTTCAGGAAGGTGTGCACTTGCACCTCAAGATCCATATGCGTGTCAATGCTTTTCAATGTTCTGTCATTCACTGTATACTTTTCTCTTGCATTTGACCTCTCAATGTGTAATGCCCCACATTATCTGGTTGAAGCTCTATCTCTGCCCACACATCCAAGGTCTCTATCCTGCTGTATCCTTTGACAAATTCTTTATTATCCACAACTCCATCTTTTTTCATTTTCATCTGCAAACCCATTGATATGCCAACGTAAATGTTCATCTAAATGATTTATAAACAAAAATACACACACACGTGTATGTATATATGTACAGTATGTATTTATACATATGTGTGTATATATATCTTTGGCTTGGCTTCGCGGACAAAGATTTATGGAGGGGTAACGTCCACGTCAGCTGCAGGCTCGTTTGTGGCTGACAAGTCCGATGCGGGACAGGCAGACATGGTTGCAGCGGTTGCAAGGGAAAATTGGTGGGTTGGGATTGGGTGTTGGGTTTTTCCTCCTTTGTCTTTTGTCAGTGAGGTGGGCTCTGCGGTCTTCTTCAAAGGAGGTTGCTGCCCGCCAAACTGTGAGGCGCCAAGATGTACGGTTTGAGGCGATATCAGCCCACTGGCGGTGGTCAATGTGGCAAGCACCAAGAGATTTCTTTAGGCAGTCCTTGTACCTCTTCTTTGGTGCACCTCTGTCACGGTGGCCAGTGGAGAGCTCGCCATATAACATGATCTTGGGAAGGCGATGGTCCTCCATTCTGGAGACGTGACCTACCCAGCACAGTTGGATCTTCAGCAGCGTGGATTCGATGCTGTCGGCCTCTGCCATCTCGAGTACTTCAATGTTGGAGATGAAGTCGCTCCAATGAATGTTGAGGATGGAGCGGAGACAACGCTGGTGGAAGCGTTCTAGGAGCTGTAGGTGATGCCGGTAGAGGACCCATGATTTGGAGCCAAACAGGAGTGTGGGTATGACAACAGCTCTGTATACGCTAATCTTTGTGAGGTTTTTCAGTTGGTTGTTTTTCCAGACTCTTTTGTGTAGTCTTCCAAAGGCACTATTTGCCTTGGCGAGTCTGTTGTCTATCTCGTTGTCGATCCTTGCATCCGATGAAATGGTGCAGCCGAGATAGGTAAACTGGTTAACCGTTTTGGGTTTTGCGTGCCCGATGGAGATGTGGGGGGGCTGGTAGTCATGGTGGGGAGCTGGCTGATGGAGGACCTCAGTTTTCTTCAGGCTGACTTCCAGGCCAAACATTTTGGCAGTTTCCACAAAACAGGATGTCAAGCGCTGAAGAGCTGGCTCTAAATGGGCAACTAAAGTGGCATCGTCTGCAAAGGGTAGTTCACGGACAAGTTTCTCTTGTGTCTTGATGTGAGCTTGCAGGCGCCTCAGATTGAAGAGACTGCCATCCGTGCGGTACCGGATGTAAACAGCGTCTTCATTTTTGAGGTCTTTCATGGCTTGTTTCAGCATCATGCTGAAGAAGATTGAAAAGAGGGTTGGTGCGAGAACGCAGCCTTGCTTCACACCATTGTTAATGGAGAAGGGTTCAGAGAGCTCATTGCTGTATCTGACCTGACATTGTTGGTTTTCGTGCAGTTGGATAACCATGTTGAGGAACTTTGGGGGGCATCCGAGGCACTCTAGTATTTGCCAAAGTCCTTTCCTGCTCACGGTGTCGAAGGCTTTGGTGAGGTCAACAAAAGTGATGTAGAGTCCTTTGTTTTGTTCTCTGCACTTTTCTTGGAGCTGTCTGAGGGCAAAGACCATGTCAGTAGTTTCTCTGTTTGCGCAAAAGCCGCACTGTGATTCTGGGAGAACATTCTCGGCGACACTAGGTATTATTCTATTTAGGAGAATCCTAGCGAAGATTTTGCCTGCAGTGGAGAGCAGCGTGATTCCCCTGTAGTTTGAGCAGTCTGATTTCTCGCCTTTGTTTTTGTACAGGGTGATGATGATGGCATCACGGAGGTCCTGAGGCAGCTTTCCTTGGTCCCAGCAGAGCTTGAAAAACTCATGCAGTTTGGCATGCAGAGTTTTGCCGCCAGACTTCCAGACCTCTGGGGGGGATTCCATCCATACCTGCTGCTTTGCCACTTTTCAGTTGTTCAATTGCCTTATATGTCTCTTCCTGGGTGAGGACCTCATCCAGCTCTCGCCTTAGGGGCTGTTGAGGGAGCTGGAGCAGAACGGATTCTTGGACTGAGCGGTTGGCACTGAAAAGAGATTGGAAGTGTTCTGACCATTGGTTGAGGATGGAGATCTTGTCGCTGAGGAGGACTTTGCCGTCTGAGCTGCGCAGCGGGCTTTGGACCTGGGGTGAGGGGCCGTACACAGCCTTTAGAGCCTCGTAAAAACCCTTGAAGTCGCCAATGTCCGCGCTGAGCTGGGTTCATTTGGCGAGGCTAGTCCACCACTCATTTTGGATCTCCCGGAGTTTGCGCTGAAGATGGCTGCATGCGAGACGGAAGGCTTGTTTCTTCTCTGGCCAGGACGGCTTTGTAAGGTGAGCCTGGTGGGCAGCTCGCTTCTTTGCCAGCAGCTCCTGGATTTCCTGGTTGTTTTCGTCGAACCAGTCCTTGTTTTTCCTGGAGGAGAAGCCCAGTACCTCTTCAGTGGATTGCAGTATGGTAGTCTTCAGCTGATCCAAGAGGGTTTCAGGGGACGAGTCCGTGAGGCGGATTGCATCCTCGAGCTTTGCTTTGAGGTTTGCCTGGAAGTTTCCTCTCACTTCGTCTGACTGCAGGTTTCCAACATTGAACCTCTTTCTGGGGGCTTTACTGTTCTTGGACTTTGGCTTGAAGTGAAGGTTGTGCTTGCAGCGAACCAGCCGGTGGTCAGTGTGGCATTCTACGCTGGGCATGACCCTGGTGTGGAGCACATCTCGTTTGTCTCTTTCTTGCACCAGGACGTAGTCCTGGAGGTGCCAGTGTTTGGATCGGGGATGCATCCAGGTAGGCCCCGGTCCAGGCAGAAGCGAGGGGGAGGCGGAGGCCCCGGCCTCGGTTGAGTGAGGCAGGCGGAGTCCCCAGTCCGGGCAGAAGCGAGGGGGAGGCGGTGGCCCCGGCCTCGGTCAAGTGAGGCAGGCGGAGGCCCCGGTCCGTGCAAAAGCGAGGGGGGTGGCGGAGGCCCCGGCCTCGGTCGAGTGAGGCAGGCAGAGGCCCCGGTTCGGGCAGAAGCGAGGGGGAGGCAGTGGTCCCGGCCTCGGCAGAGTGAAGCAGGCGGAGGCCCCAGTCCGGGCAGAAAGATATATATATATATATATATACACCTCAAAACATATCAATGCACATTGTATGTATGTATATGTACACACACACACACACACACACACACACACACACACACACACACACACACACACACACACACACACACACACACACACACACACACACACACACACACACACACACACACACACACACACACAGACCCTTCTAGTCCATACCAATTTAAGTGAAACTCCACTAGTTCCAACTACCTGCTCCCTGCCCATGAGGAATTTTGTTGGCCAACAATCTCTGAAAGCTTCTATATTTACGCTTTTCAGAAAACGTTTTGATGTGTGGAAATCTAATGTTATTAATTTTTTTATTTGTAATTTATCCTCTAATTCAGCTTGATGTCAAGTCATTTAAATAGGCATTTAAAATGTATAAATATTATGCAAACTAATATGTTGTGAGTTGTGTTATTACTACACACAAGGTCTATTTCTGACCATTTGGTCCTCAATCAGGCTTAAGATTTCTCACACAAAGAACGTGCCTTTGGCAGTGATTGCGTTTCTCCAGCATGCCCAGCTCTCTGATCTTTGGGAATACTTTACCAATTCTCTCCCATTTCTTGCAACATTTCAGTCTTCAGCAGCTGGAAGTGTCTTGATAGATTATGGAGGTTTAGTGTAGGTTACTTCACAAACAGACATTCACATTTCACAAAAGACATCTAATTTGAAATGCAAGAGATATTGCATAAGCAGAAGTCACGTCCAAAGTGACTTTACTAGAAACTTTGAAGAATAGGTATTAATTGGACTGATGTTGGGAAGTAAATGGACTATTGTCTTTAAAGCAACAGATGGCCAGGCTAAGGAAACTGATTCCAGTGCAGAACTGTTGAACTCAATTCTCTCTCTCTCTTTCTCTCCAAAGAATCACGTTTTATTTCCTCTCTCTGTTTGACCCCTCTTAGAACAGCAAACTACAACCATGCAGATTGCTGGCACTGGAGTCATTCAAAATTCATATAATCCTCTTAAAAAATAAAAGGTCTTTCTTGAATTTGCTTTGAAATATGGTAAGTTTTAACTATAATGCCCATGATCAAGTGTCCCCAAGTTCAATTTCAGTTTATGTATATCAGGAAGATTAAATGTTCCTTGGAGATGGTGCATTATAGATTTAATGGATTGTATCTTCAGAAAAATGGGCTGTCCAAAGAGCATCTGAGTAAAATTGGCATGTATGCAATAGAGTTTATAAAAATAGAGATGTCTTCATGGAAATGAACAAGCTTTGGAAGAGGGATTGGTGTTACATATCAAGCGGTCATGATGAGACGGAACCTTTTCAAATTTACATTTTAATTTGAATTGTTCCTTATCATGTACAACAAGATATTGTGAAAAATATATGTTTTAGATGCTAACCAGGCATATCAACCTATACATAGCACAGCAAGAAGTGTAAGAATAAATTTGAACATTCAAATTTATTGTCAGAATACATATATGGCATCATCTCTATTCATCCCTGAGATTCTTTTACCTGCGGGCCAGGCAGAATTTCCACTTATCAGTCACTGTAAATTGCACTCAAGGAAAATGTTTTGTATACAAAAGAAATATAAACAAAGAAAGCAATGTTAACAAGCTAACTGTACAACAGAGAAAAAATCCCCCACAATATTTAGGAATGAATAATATGCAGAGTTAGGGCCTTTAAATGAGTCTCTGATTGAGTTTTTTTGTTTAAGCATTTGACGGTGGAGGGATACAACTGTTCCTGAACCTGGTGCTAAAAGTCTTTTGGCTCCTATACGTTTTTTTCTGATGGCAGCAACGAGAGCAGGGCATATCTTGAGTGGTGGGGTTCCTTGATCCTTGCTGCTGCTCTTTGACGGCTGCTTTCTGCTCAGAGGTAATGGTACCCCCATTTCATGCTGTGATACATTTTGTCAGAACATTTCCCACTTTACATCTATAAAAGTTAGCCAAGGTTTCCGATGACATGCCGTACCTCCACACACTCCTGAGGAAGTAGAGACGTTGATATGCTTTCTTTGCGATGACATTATTAAGATGTGTCCAGGGCTCATCAAGGTCTTAGAAGTTGAGAGGGTCAAGAGCTTCAAATTCCTGGGAGTCAACATCTCTGAGGATTGGTCCTGGAGCTTCCATGTTAATGCAATCACAAATAAGGCTTGCCAGTGGCTATATTTTGTGTGGTGTCTGATGAGATTTGATATCTCATAAACTTCTACGTGTGTACCATGGAGGGCATTTTGGCTGGTTGCATCATTGCTTGGTATGGAGGCAACAACTCTCAAGACAAGAATAAACTCTAGAGGGTTGTTAACTCAGCCTGCAACATCACAGGCACCAGACTTCACTCCATCGAGGATATCTACATGAAGCGGTGTCTTAAAAAAACTGCCTCTATCCCAAGACCCCCACCACCCAGGCCATGCCCTTTTCACTCTACTACCATCGGGGGAAAAGGAACAGGAGCCTAAAGGCTAGTACCCTAATGGCAAAAGGACAGCTTCTTCTCTGCTGCTATCAGATTCCTGAATAATCAATGAACCATAGTCACTGCCTTACTTTTCATGCTCTATTATTTTTATTTTTTTTATTGTAATGGAGTAAGATGGTTATAATATGAATGTTTGCTCTAAGATGCTGCTGCAGTCATTGAATTTCATGGGTTATTCATGACAATAAATTCTGATTCTGATTCTGAAATGTCCTCCGAGATAGTGACTCACAGGAATTTAAATTTGCTCACTCTCTCGACCTTTAATCCCACAATGATCACTGGATTATACACCTCTAGTTTTCCCAACTAGTCAGCTAGTTGGGTTTTGGTGACATTGAGTGAGAGTTTTTTTGTTAATATACAATTCAGCCAAGTTTTCAACCTTCCTCCTCTTTGCTAATTCTTTTTACATAGCCCACTACTGTGGTATCGTCAGTAAATCTATAAATGGTATTGATGTTGTACTGAGCCACACCGTCAAAGGCGTAAAGTGAGTAGAGCAGAGGTCAAGAACACTGCCCTGTGGTGCTCCAATACTGATTGTGGAGGTGATGTTCTTGCAAATCCATAATGATTGGAGTCTAGAGGTGGGGCAATCCAGGATCCAATTGTAAGGTGAGGTATTGAGGCTCAGGTCTTGGAGTTTGCTGATCAGTTTTGAGGGAATGATGGTGTTGAATGCCAAACTGTAGTCAATAAAGAGCATCCTGACACATTCATCATTGTTAACTAGGGGTGGCACGGTTTTGTGTAGAGCCAGTAAGATTTAATCTTGTCCTCTACTGTAGACCTGTTGCTGCACTAGGCAAATTGGAATTGCTCTAAAAGGAGCTGATATGCTTCAACACCAGCCTCTCGAAACACTTCATTATTGTGATGTGAGTGCTACTGGTTGATTGTCATTTAGGCAGGTTACCATACTCTTACATAGAACAATACAGCACAGTACATAGAACAATACAGCACAGTACAGGCCTTTTGGCCCTTGATATTGTGCTGACCCATATAGTACTTCCTTTAAAAAAAAGTAACTAAACCCTCCCTACCCCATAATCCTCTATTTTTATTTCATTCATGTGTCTGTTCAAGAGTCTCTTAAATTCCCCCAACTTTTTACATATGTCCTAAGGTGTTTGCTAATCCTGCCTTGGGAAACAGGGGCTGGCTGTCCACCCTACCTATGCCTCTCATAATCTTGTAAAACTCCATTGTTTCCTCTCATCCTTCTATACTCAAAAGAGAAAAGTCCCAGCTCTGCTAACCTTGCCTCATAATCTCCTCTGCACTCTCTCCATCGCTTCCAACTCCTTCATATAAAGAGGTGTCCAGAACTGAAAACAATATTCTAAATGTGGTCTTATCAGAGATTTGTAGAGTTCCAAATAAGCTTCCTTCTTGTGAAGTCAATCCCCCCTATTAATGAAGCCCAACATCCCATAGGCCTTCTTACTTATCCTATCAATGTGACCTTGAAGATGTATGGATTTGAATCCCAAGGTCCCTCTGTTCATCCACACTCTTGACTGACCATTAACCCTGTCCTCAGCCTTCTGGTTAGTCCTTCCAAAATGTATCACCTTACACTTATCCAAATTGAAATCCATCTGCCACTTTTCTGCCCAAATTTGCATCCTGGCTATATCTTCTTGTAACCTTTGAAAACCCTCAACTCCATCCACAACTCTTCCAACCTTCGTGCCATCCACAAATGTACTCACCTATCATTCCACTTCTTCACCAAGGTCATTTATAAAAATCACAAAGAGCAGGGGTCCCAGAACCAATCCTTGCGCAACACTCCACTAGTCACCAACCTCCAGGCAGAATACCTTCCTTTAACTACTGCTCTCTTCTTTATTCCTGTAAGCCAATTTTTTTTATCCACAGAGTCAAGGCTCATGACTTTCTGGATGAGTCTGTCAAGGGGGACCTTGTCAAATGCCTTAGTAAAATCCATGTTGACCACATCTACTGTACTACCCTCATCAAATTCTTTTGAAAGCTCCTCAAAAAATACAATTTAGCTCATGAGGCATGATCTCCTCTTCAGAAAGCCGTGCTGACTATCCTTGAGTAGACTGTACATCTCCAAATGCTTATAGATCCTATCCTTAAGAATCTTCTCCATTAGTTTGCACAGCACTGACATAACACTTACCATTATGTAATTCTCAGGATTTTTCTTATTACCTTTTTTAAACAAGGGAATTACATTTGCCATTCTCCAATCCTCCGGCACCTCCCCTGCAGCCAAAGAGGATTTAAAGGTCATAGGTACTGCCCCAGCTATCTCTTCTCTACTTCCCACAGCAACCTGGGGTATATTGCGTCCAGCCTCGGGTACTTATCAATCTTGATGTTTTTAAGAAGACCCGACATGTCCTCTTCCTTAATCTCAACATTGTCCAGCACACAGTCCTGTTCTATCTCTGATCCAGATCCTTTTCTCATGTGAAAACTGAAGCAAAGTATTAATTTAGGACCTCCCAAACCTCCTCTGCCTCCAGGCACATGTTGCCTCCTTTAGCGGCCTTGCCTTCATGCTCGTCATCCTTCCGTTCTTCAGATACACGTAGAATGCCTTAGGGTTCTCCTTAATCCTACATACCAAGGCCTTCTCATGACCCCTTTGAGCTCCCTCCTGGCTACCATATATTTCTCATGAGCCCTTCCTGTTTCCTATATCTAACATATGCTTCCTTCTTCCTCTTGACTAGTTGCCTCACCTGTTCTGTCAACCACCGTTCCCTTTTCCTACCATTTTTCCCTTGTCCCAGTGAGTCAAACCTATTCTGAACCCAGCACGTGCTTCCTAAATTTCATCCACATTACTTCTGTGCTTTCACCCTTGATTGAGTTTCCAATTTATTCTCGCTAGTTCCTACCTCATCCTTTCATAATTAGCGCTTTCCCAGTTAAGCACATCTGTTTTTGTCCTTTTCCTTAGCTGTTGCTGAAGCTAAGGGAATTGTGGTCACTCTCACCAAAATGGTCCACCACTGAGAGGTCTGCCATCTGACCAAGTTAATTACCCAGAACTAGATTCAGTATGGCCTCTCCTCTTGTCGGCCAATCCACATACTATGTCAGGAATCCTACTTGAACACACCTAATAAATTCAGCCCTATTCTATCCCTCTTGCAGTCTGGAGGTGCCAGTCAATATTAGTGATGTTAAAATCACCCATAACTACAACCTTGTATTTCAGGCACCATTCCAAAATCTGCCTACTTATCTGCTTCTCAGTATCCTGAGGGCTATTTGGGGGCCCATAGTCTACTCCCGACACAGTGATAGATCCCTCCCTATTTCTGACTTCCACCCACATTGATTCAATGGACACTCCCTCTGCAGTGTCCTCCCTTCCAATAGCCATGATGCTGTACTTGACTAGTAATGCTACTCCCTCCTCCCCATCATTTTTTACTTCCCATCCTATTCTAATCAACCAATCAACCAATCTTCTTGGAATAAAACCAAAGTGCAGGGGATAATGTTACAATAAAACAAAAGTGGAGTGTTCATGTCACTTAAAGTAAAAACTCCAGGGCAGAGTGTTCAAAGAAAAAGTACAATGTAAGGCATCATGAGAGTTCTTTTCACCAATCTGATAACAGGAGGAAAAAAACTGTTCTTAAATCTGGAGGCGCATATTTTCAAACTCGTCGATCATCTGCGTGATGGGAAAGGGGCAGAAGACTCTGGGACTGAGGTGCAATGTGTCCATTAATATATTAGCTGCATTCTTGAAGTTCCAAGAGATGAAGAAAGAGTAATGGCTTGAGCTGCATTCACAACTCTCTGTAGCTTTCTGCCATCTTGGTCAAAGTGATTCCTGTACCAAGTTGTTATACTTGAGGACAGAATGCTTTCCAGGGTGGATCTATAAAATTTGTTAAAAGACAACTGGGGACATGCTAAGGCTCCTCAAGGCTTATAAAGCTTTGGGGGTTTTCTAGCCCAATTTCTGTTGGTGCTCAGTTGAGTAAATTTGTGACAGAAATTTTAAAACAATGAAGAATTGTGGGGACAGTGGATTCGATGCCTAGAAAAAGCCACAATTATTGAATGGCAGCACAGCCTCAAGGAATCACATGGTTGATTCCTAATGAAGTGTCTTTATGTTTGGTTTAGAAATAGTTTTGAGTAAGAAATCACAGTATGTGGGCAAATATTGTACAAAATTTATCTGTTAACCACAAAATCAATACTGAATCCTTTATAGATTTAAGTTATGTAGTTTAATCCTATAATTGTATTATTTTTGAGTAATTTATGGAAGGGCAGAATCAGAATTTATTATCATGAACAAGTCACAAAATTTGCTGTTTTTGCTAAAGAAAGTGAGGTGGTGTTTGTGGTTCATTGTCCATATTCAGAAACCTGATGGCAGAGGGGAAGAAGCTTTTTTTTTGGTACTTCATCTTCAGGCTCTTATACCTCCTTCCTGATGGTAGTGTCATGAAGCAAGTAAGGCCTAGGTGTTGAGAGTCCTTGAGCATAGTGGCTGCTTTCTTGAGACACTGCTTCTTGTGGATGTCGCAGATGGAGTGAAGGCTGATGCCTATGACAGCGCTGGCCAAGTTCACGCATCTCTGTGGTCTTTTCTAACAAAGTGATAGTTTATTAGAGACTTCTTCAAATTGCCCTGGTTGAAATAACCTATAATGATCGGGAAGGCATCAGGATGTGCTGTCTCATGGCTGCTGATCACAATGCTAAGCCCCTCCAGTGTTAGCCTGGGGCGGAATGTATACAGCGACCAGGATGATGGTGGTGAACTCCCTAGGCAAATAGAATGGATGTCACTTGAGCGACAGATGTTCCAGATGGGCATGTGGAGGCTTTCACTTATTGATTCCTACGATCACACTATTCTATCAATAAGTACTATTATGTCCTTTCAACAATGAATAATATAATCTTCTTGTTCAGCCTATGTTCCTGTGCAATTTGCAATTCTTGCAGTGCAAATTATATGTTCTACATCCCCTAGTCCACATTGCCTCATAATAGTCTCACTATTCTTCTGCGTTCTTCCAATGTAATTGTTCCCCCAGGCATTGCATATATTATGAGGTAATGTAGGTGAGAAGCATCAAAACCCAGCATCTAGGGTTGAGATCTGCAACCTTAACCAATGTGTGGTCAACTGGAATCGCAGGTGGGATCAGTGGCAGGGACATTGTTGTATGGTCATGATGGATGGCAAGGAGGTTGTATGAGAAGGAGGAAGAAGAGATTCAATGTCTGGAAATAACCTGAGAAGGAGAATAAATACTATCATATAATCTACTCCTTTTCATAAAGGAATACAATATCTTCCCCTTCATTGATACATGAAATATAGTCAAACATTGGGAAGGGAAAGAATGAATGAGAAGTGTGAGATAATGTGGAAACCAGGAGAGATTTAATGACACCATTGTGATTATACTGAGTGAACAAAGGTGGAGGAGGTATGATTTGGAAGGAATTGGAAGGGGTACTGATGCACCATGAAGGGATGTTTGGTTCCCTGGATAAGGAGAAAGAAGGGGGTTAAAGGCAGGTGGTTCCATCTCCTGAGGCTGCATGGAATGAGGCATGAAATGGTGGAAGCATAAAAGTAAATCAAAATCCTGCAAGTTGTTAAAAGAGGAGGTGAGAAGAAAATATCTCTGGTGATATCATCCAACATGAAGCCACAATATTTATCAAAAGGTTAATTTTGACCCAAAGGTTCAACAGAGCTGGGATATTTATTGCAACAAAGCAGTAAGGTTATTAAATTTTAACGTTATGTACATATGATATTCATGGAAACAAATGAATAATTTTGTCATCTGTAATTTGAGGATCAACCCACCTACACCATTGCAAAAATAAAATATAAAAGTAATTAGTTTTAAAAAATTACTTTAACCTGCAATGAAGAGATTCTCCCGCCCACTTTATTGAAGCTTTGTGATGTCAGTAATAAAACATTTTCCACTCTTTTGTAAGCCTTTGATGTTAACATGTGTGACTGCACATTGAATTATAAAAGATCGTAGTAGTACATTATAAAGATACAACCCGAAGCAAAATGTGTGGATTGAGTTACTTTTATTGCCCAGACTTGAGATAAAAAAATAGAAGGATTGAAATTGATCTCATTGCATCCATAAAAAAAGTGCAAAAATGTCCACTCTTGGGGGCCCATGTACTGCACCCAACGTTAACTCAGAATATTTTGAGCTGCAAGTGCTGGCAGCCTTCTTGTGAGAGAAATACAAAAGCTGGTGATGCTGGAACATAAGCAGCAAAAAAACTGCTGGAGACTATACAACAATGTCAATAGGTCAGAAAGCACTCCATGGGTTGAAATGGTCAGTCAAAATGTTGGGTCTAAACTAAGATCTGAATGTAAAATGACACTTCTCTTGTATATATTATTCCTTATACATATGCAATTTTACCCTTTTTTAAATCTTAAATAACTCAATTAAATGTCAGTTAAATATTTACCAGTAGTTAAATAACTAAATATTGAAACAGCATCTGAGTTCTTCTGATTAAGATTGTGAAAAATAAAAAATTAAAAAAAAAAGAAGATTGTCCCTCGGTTCCAATTCATGAAATAGGATGCCTGAAGTTAGTTGCTACAGAAGTTTGGACCTGGATATAGAGGTCCACTCAACTCAGTCATGTTTTTCATAAGATCACTTTCAGCTTGGACTCAAACCATTTAATGTGAACAGGTGTTGCATCCTATAGCATTGCTGTGTTTGAATATTGCTGGCAACAACATGTTATCCCATTGATTGACTGAAAAAGATGTGAAGTAGATTTATTACACTTGTGGATTTATTGCTTGAAAAGCTGCTTTGCTAAATATTTATCCTTTATACTAGCACTGACTGAAGGCTTAAATAAACTGAGCCTGGATTGGCATCAGCCTGAATTCTGTTTGGACTGTTGCTTTCAAATAGCATTGGCAAATAATCAAATAAGTCACTGTAATTAAACATGGAAAAGAGATCAAATTGCTTAAATGTTCTCAGTAACTGATACGAAGGTGGATGCCAGTGTGGGTTGGGAGGAGAATGCCAAGTGGATTCGGGGCAGGAATATGGGCAGGCTAAGTAAATGGCAAAGGAATAACGTGGAAAGTTATGAGATCATCCACTTTTGTCGAAAAAAAAATTGAAAAGTGGAATATCTTTAAACAGTGAAAGAATAAGGAGCGTTATTGTTCAATAGGACCTCTCAGCCTTTATTGCCAGAGTTATTACCAATTAGAAAGACATACAGCCTCTCAGCCTTTATTGCCAGAGTACACGAGTAAAGATATCCTTATGCTTATATGAATCAGCTGCAATATTGTGTATATCTGTGCAATAGCTGGACTGCAATGAAAATTCATTTGATTGATTCTTAAGGTAGGGAATTATCCCAAGGAGAGAAATTAAGCAGGCTGGGGCTTATATTCTCTTAATTTAATATAATGAAGCGTGATCTTACTGAAACAAATCAATTAATTATGTAGATGTAGCGATGTTTCCCTGGATGCCTTCAACCGGCATTTTTGTGCCTCAGAGGACTTGAGAGGTTCAGTCATTATTCTCTCAGGGACTGAATAAATTTTGACAGAAAGGGAATCTAATGGATATATAGAGTTACTTGAAAAAGTGGTGCTAAGATAAAATAATATCTGTCACCTTATTGAATGCTGGACGATTCACAATGTGCTTCTTCCTTCTTTTATACTTGTATTCTTTGAATTTGACCTTTCTGAAGTTTTGAAATTTTTGACATTACCATAACATTCAAATTACATGCAAATTACATTTGCATTTTTATCTACTGTTGCAAGACAGACTTGAAATATCCTGGGATAAATAAGTAACCTTCGATTATCTGAAATCCTCAGTTATCTGAATTTTTTTTGGACCAGGAAGTGATGTCTGTTCAGCTCTGAATTTTTTTTGATAATTGAAGATTTCAGAAAAATCAGTAATCCTCATTTATCTGAAATTTCATGCTTAAAAAGCCTTCCCTTGTTGTTTAAACACTGTTACAAACAATTTGCTGTTGCTACTGGGCTGTTTTTAAAAATTGACCAGTTATCTGAAACTATTGTTTATCTGAAATAGGGTTGGTCCCAACTATTTTGGGTAATCAGAGTTGTGCTAGATATAATTTGTCTGTTCTCTCAGATGGTGTTTAAATGACTACTCCAAATTATTTTTGAGTATGAGATTATTCTTCTGGTTCCCTGACCAAAAAGTAGCCCTCAACCATCAGACTGAGATGGTGAGAGAGCAAGAATTGTAAGCTTCACAGAATTACATTGGCCAATCACTTATTATAGTGTGGAGCTTTGTAAACAATTAGATTAAATATTCTTGAGTGAACCCCTCTAATGCAGCAGAGAACAGCAAGCTGAGATCTGGCACAGACCCACAGCACTATGGTAGTGGAATCACTCTTAGTCAAGGAATCCAACAGTGGTGTCTATCAGTAAAGCAGCGTGGTAAACAACTATATGTATATATTTATCTGCCTGGGCACTCCCATTGGCCGACTGTACCTGTAGCTCCTCCCATTGTCCCTCAGACCCCCTCCTCCATTCGGGACAGTCGACCAGCAGGGATGTGCCTTCATTCTATTGCCCATAAAAGCTTATCAGTTTTTCGCAATTTCAGTCTTTCGAGTCATTGATGGTGCATCAAGCAGTTAAGGCAAAATACAAGATTTTAGTTGAGCTGCAGGAGGTCACAGTACAAAGAATACCGTTTTTGTGTTTTGCCTCTTTAAAGATTCAGGATTCATGTTTATTTTATTGTCATGTAATAAAACAAAAAATGTAATCTTGCACGAAATTCCTTTCGCCTATCATAAGGCAGACAAAGATTTGCCATCAGCATAAATTGCCCAGCACCTCCTACAGAGAAAGAGAAGCAAAAGAGAGTGCCCCCAGAATCAATGAATATCCGTGGATTCACCTCCAGCATTCCTGTAGCCACACGGCCTTCAATCCCAACCATTGGCAATCTGAGCTCCAGATCCAAACCTCTGACACTATCAGGAAGCCTTCAGCATCCTTAGTACCCTCTCGCATTTAGTTTCCAATACTGGTACCCTTTCATCCTGTCTCAAGCCAGTCTCCAGCAAGTCCGCAGCCTGGTGTGAGTCCCTTGACTGCAGATGCCAGTACCCACAGCCCATGTGGGTTCCTCACCTTGAGTCACCAACAGTCTGCTGCCTGTGTGTTCTTCAGCCTCAAAGCCCTTGGCTGGTCTGCTGCCATAGTCACTGTCCTGTTGATCATCTCCTCTGCTTCTCCTTCTTAAATGGAGGTTGGTCCCTGGATTTTCTGGTGCCCTGCGCCAGTCGTCTGCTTCTCGAGAATGTGCAAACCCTTTTGGTTGTTGCTGATCTTAGCTGCCACCATTTTGGGCCCAGGTCCTGCAATAACACTATTTTAAAATAAACTGCCATCAGCTCCTTTAACAGGCTGTTTAAAGCCTGTATGGAGCTGACAGTAGTTGGACTAGGCAGTTCGACCTCGCGGGGAAGCGCTGGGTCTTCGCTCCCCACTCTCCGCAGGTCTGCACCAGTGGCATCGCTGCTGTTACAGCAGTTCCACTGACATTGCCCTTTTTATGGCCCATATCAGTGAAAGAAAGCAGAGGTTTTTCAGACCAATAAGGTTAACGATAAAAGTTTCTTATTAGTGCTGGTGTTTGGGGGAAATGATAGATAGGTACTAGGATACAGAGAAGTACATACTTGGGGAACTGGGACAAATGTGTGCAGAAAGGGAGCAGGGGAATTTAAACCCCAGTGAAAGGGAAGGGAGCAAGGGAACTGAGGCCTGGTGAGTGGGAAGGGAGCTTGGGAATTGGGCCTCAGGAAGTGTGCGAGCTGGAGGAGAACTGGGGCCCAGAGAATGGGAAAGGAGCAAGGCAAAGTTACCAAGTGAGCCAAATGCTGGAGCATTGCAATTTCTGAATTATTGGAGAGTGATTATTGGAGTTTTATTCAAACTGTTCAAATGCAACCTCACTGCCATATATTTAAATAAACATTTGTTGCATTTTCAAATGGATTTTACATAGATTAGTTTTACAGTTTGTATCATTGATTGAATATTGATCAATACACTGAACAATCAATAACATCACAACATTTTGTAAATCATCAAATACTATCCACCATCTGATTGGACATTTATTGAAACAATCCAGCTGGGCAATGAGGTTAATTATGCAATGCAGAAGACAAGTAGTTCATCTTGTGATATTTAAAACTCCACTGCTGCATTGGGAGAGTTTATATTCAAGTCATTGAATAAATACAGGCTAACATCAATTAAAAATAACCCACAAAACTACAAGATAGTTATAAAACTCCATCTCAGTGGTTCTCAAACCTTTTTCTTTCCACCCACATATCACTTTAAGCATTCCAGATGCCATTAGTGATTAGTAAGGGATTGCTTAAGGTGGTATGTGGTGTGAAAGAAACGATCATTTTTATAGTACCTAATTGACTCATTATGTGCACAGTTTCCTAACTCCAAAGGAAATGGGCCAATGACAATTTTTTCTCAAGCAAAATATTTCAGTAACAATTAGGTCTAGAGCAATGGTTTTCAAACTTCACTTCCCACTCACATACCACATTAACCATCCCTTTCTAATCACAGAGCACCTGTGGCATAGGGATTACTTGAAGTGGTATGTGAGTGGAAAGAAAAAGGTTGAGAACCACTGCTCCATCAGTGTTTTTGGTAAAAAAAAAATGTTTTACTGAATTTGGACAAAACAGGAGTTGAGACTGAGTAAGGTAAAGAAATTCAATGAATAAATGAAAGATGTTGAATTGTGCAATTCATTGTTAATATTGTGGGGGAAAAATAATACTTGCAGTTTAACTACAGTACAATACAAATTCTTTGAAACAATCATTTACAATGCTTATACTCTTAATGGGACATGTTTAACTTGCGAGTTGTTGGCAATTGTCCACAGATGGTAATGGTACATTGCCACCAGTTTGGGGAAGGTATGCCAGTGTTGGAATTTCAGGGTTTCGATTCAGCAGTAGTGAGTGAATTTCCATGTGAAGATAGAATGTGAACTGGAGAGGAACTTGGATGGGCTAGTCATGTTTCAACATGTTGCCTGCCTTCATTCTTTTCCATGTTAGAGGTCATGTTAGAAGTAACTCAAGAGTTACCATGGAAGAAGATTTGGAGATTTATATGATGAGCTGTTGGTAGAGGGAATGTATATCTATGTTGATGGATGTATAACAATTAAACAGCTTTTTTGTTGTGGATAATGTTGTACAATCTGCTTATAATACTATTGTTGGTGCTGCATTCACTCAGTTCCATCAGAGTCTCATTTTAAGGCTTTGAGCAGTTGACCAGGATACAAAGCTGCTGACATGCCCTTGAGGTAAAGTTGCTAATCTGGTTAACCTACCAGTGAATGATAACTTCTGTTTTATAGATTTTCGCATGATAAAGCTTCCTTGGTATGGTTTTCAGCTTTTCAGCCTCTGATTTGCCGTTCAACTGTTTGAGACAATTAGTGACTTTTCTGATTAATGTTTCAATAGTTTGTACTTAAAATCCCATTCAAAATTAGAGAAATTTCAAGGCCCACCTTTTCAAGTTATGTAGTTCTGAAAAATATGTAGTATCATTTAAAAAGTGAGCTGGAAAAAATACATGAAAACTATTGTCCAAAAGCTATCCAAGGAATCTTTATGCATTCCTTGACCAATTTTAGCATTGGGAAAGGGGCCTGCCATGTGTAACATTCTTTAGCATGGAGCTTACTGTTGATGTCCATCAAGATTTTGATACTGCAATTTCAAGGTTGTAGTTCAAGTATGCATGTTGTGAATGGTAATAGTGTTGAGTGCAAGAGCAGGGTCAGTAGACTGGTTCCTGCCTGAGCTGCTGAGAGTTTTCAATGATGAGGTATTGCCTGGTTTGTACAAAAATCATCTGTCGAAGTAAGCCTTTCTTGCTGAGAGGCTTCATTGATGATGATCAATTTCTAGAAGCCCACTATGTTTAGAAGACTATTGGCAATGTGTGGTGCTTGTCCACATAACCACCCCCCCCCCCCTCTCTACATGAAGCTGCTTAACTATCCTATTAAAATCTTCTACCATAGGAGAGCTAACATCAACAAAACCAAGCATTCCCAGGTGTAACCTGCACAACACTTTGCACATTGTACATGCTAAAATATCACCATCCACTGGTCTCTCTCCACCTTCCATCTACACTCCACCACCTTGTATCAAGACTTTGTTAAACATAATTAAAAAAAGGAATGCTTTTTAAAAAAATAATTCTTGATTCTTAAGCAGTGAGAATCACAGGTTAAAATCAAGATATTTAGTTTTAACTGCAGCTATCATGGAAATGCAGATTTTGAATCAGTTTTCGATAAGGAAAGAGGATGCTGTTATTAAAATGTTATCCTTAACAGTCAGTGATCAATGGTTATGACTGTACTGATTCTTACTTGCCACTCACTTGAGTACAGCTCTACGGCTGGTCACTTTGAAGTGAGTAAATTTTCGTTCTTATCATTCTCCTGTCGCAAAAGAACAAATGTTAAATGGACCAAGCATTCTTTGGAACTGTATTCTTGACTTAAGACGAAAAACGTGGCACAGAAAGTTTCGCAGTTTTTTCGAGTACTCTGAATTTACACAGCGTATTGTTGAATTTGTACCATTTTATTTTATCACTGTTGCAAAATGATGGATTGTAAGATCTTGAAGAAAGTAATGGAAATGGGAAACTTGCTGGTGGAAAGATGCTTGCACTCATACACTGTTCTCGTACTGGTTCAGTGAAAGAGTCACTCTATTTTATCTGGAAGCGATTGTAATTATTAGAACTATGATACAAGTAGACTGGTGATTATCATCTATGCTCAGGAGCATGTAGTGATTGTTGGTGCCACATTATAACAACATTATCTTATGATATAATTACATCAATGGATGTGATTCTCTTAATCAATTAATGTTAGTTTTCCTTGAAATTCTACTTCTACAACATTTAAAAGCAATGTACTCCCCTCCAATTTTATTTGGTAGTCCTAGCTCAACATGTGCCTGATTCTACATTCAGAGCACTTCAATCAAGATTTAAGTTAACCATTAAAACTGTGACCAATATAATGGATCCAACGAAGAGATGATCAATAGGGGAACCTCGTCATCTACCTCAGACATGTCTCCTGCACTGTGCTGAATCTGAGTCTTGAAGGCAATGACATTTGCTTCAAGGCTCACTCCCGATGCCATTATTTACATACTTGTTCTCAACGAGAACGGAAACCATAAAGAACTTCCTATTCCTGGTTGGCAACATCTCTGAAGATCTAGCCACGGGTTTCATATCAATTCGATCCTGAAGAATGCTTGCCAGCGGCTATACTTCACCAAAGAGTCTCCAAAGACTCTTGCAAATTTCTACAGGTGTACTGTGGAGAGCATTCTGAATGGTTGCAACACTATCTATCCTCATCCCTGCCTATCGTCTGCCAATGCATAGGACAGAAAAAGGCCAAAGAGTTGCAAGCTCAGCCAGCGCCATCATGGACGTCAATCTTCTCTCCATTAAAGACGTCTACAAGAGATAGTGTCTCAAGAATGCACCCTCTATCATCAATTACTCTAATCACCCAGGCCACGCTCCCTTAAATTTAAATTTAGACATACACCTCGGTAACAGGCCATTTCATCTCACAAGCCCATGCCGTACAGTTACACCTAATTATCCTACAACCCCCAGTATATTTCAAACAGTGGGAGGAAATCCCACACAGACATGGGGAGAACATACAAACTCATTACAGAAAGCATGGGATTCGAACCCCAGTCCCAATTGCTGTCACAGTAACAGTGTCGTGCTAACCGTGCCACCCCTGTCTTCTCACTTCTTTCATTAGGAAGGAGATGCAGGAACCTGAAGACGAACACCCATCAGCACAAAACAGCTTCTTTCCCTTCATCATAACGTTTCTGAATGGACAATGAATCACAGGCACTAGTTCTCTTTTTCTCTTTTTTACTAATTTATTTTTTTTTTACATAGTGTATTTACATAAATGTAATTTATAGCAATTTTGCATCGGGAATGCACAATAATGCCTCCACAAATCAGGAAATTTTATGACACTTGTTAATGACAATAAATTCTGATTCTGATTTGGCTCACATTGGGGTTGCTGCATTGGTCGTAATTGAAAAGGATTGTGGCTTATTGTACTGTTGAGGAAGAAATGCTAACCCCCCTGTTCACTGAACCAACCTTCTTAAACAATGTTCTTTTTAATGTAGCTTGACAGCTTTGTAACTCCAGTTTTGGCCTGTTTCTCTCTGAAACGTTGTTTCTCTTCCTCGCAACCCTTGTTTAAGGTGTTCCTCGAAGCTCACATCTTTGATCAAGCTTTTGGTCATGTGTTTACTCTCTTTAAGTGGCTTGAAGTTAAAATTTCTTAAATCAGTAGCTGTGAGATGATTTAATTTTTGAAGTTCTATATAAACGGAAGAACGTGGTAACCATTATAAGTGTGATTTCATGTTGCATCTTCCTCTATTCGAAGCATTTATCAAGAGAATCAGTGATGTTGCACAATGTGTTACTTCACTCATAAAGGCATCAATCTTGCAGAAGTACTGGTGCTCCCATACTTACGATGGTCCAACTCACGATTTTTCAAAGTTACAATGGTTCGGATCCATACTTTCAATTTTGAATCCCGATCTGTTCCTGATCTGCTTGTGATATGCGGTGCATTTCCCTCTCGCTATGCTGGGCAATGGCATTGTCAGAAGAGAGTGAAATTGATGACCCTGTTGCTTTAGCATCCTCACCATCTAGCAATTTATTTTAGTTCAATGCTTCAAAGTTCAAAAATTGGTAGGTGGAGTATTCTTTTCCAACTTACAAATTTTTTCGACTTTCGATGGCCCCTTTGTAAGTTGAGGAGTACCTGTATGGACTAAATGTCTGCAAAATATGCATTGGGGTTGAAGTATCCAATCCTCTGAAGGAGATTTGGATTTAGAAATTGGAAGTTTAACAAATGTGTCAAGTTTCAGCATGAGCAGGCTCGTGGGTGTAAGATTAAAAAGAGTGACATGAAACTTTTCAAAAGAAGGAGTGGGAGTGTAATTGGAAAGTGGAAACACTAACAGGTGGGAGTAAAGAAGATTACAAAAGTGGGAGTAAGACCGAAAGAAATCAAAAGACTGAGAGCAGAGGCTTAAACCAGAAGATTGATACTGTACTTGCATTACAAAAGGGAAGAAGGCTTGTGTAGCACTAAAATTTGAGCTGGACCCAAAGCTAATTCATCAAAAACTACTAAGAATGGAAGTGAAAGTAAACAACATGGTTCTTGTCACAGGAAAGAAACATGAAGGGAGAGAAATAGCAGATTGCTATTTTAACACAGAAACACGACAGGGAATGTTGTCATAAAGGTTAAATGTTGTAGTGCAGTTTTGTCTGTAGCTGTAGTGTGTGTTGGAATAGTCAAACTAATATTCCAGAAAGATTTCTGGTTGCAAGACAAAAGTCACACACACATTCTTCCCACGGAGCTCATTATGGCAGCGCGCCTTATTATCTTGTGCTCTGTTAGGCATCATATACTTCCATGTTTCTACTGCTACTTTGAATATTGCGACCAACCTCATCATTATGGGTGGCACGGTTAGCGTCGAGGTGGGTGCATTGCTGTTACAGCACCAGCAACTGGGGTTTGAATCTGGCGCCTTCTGTAAGGAGTGTGTACGATCTCCCTGTGTCTGCGTGGGTTTCCTCCTGGTGCTCTGGTTTCTTCCCACCCTTAACAAACGTACTGGGGGTGTAGGTCACTGGGCGAAATTGAGTGGCATGGGCTCATGGGCTAAAAGGTCATTAATGTGGTGTATGTCTAAATTAAAAAATATATATTAATTTCCTGCACATTTACTTTTTTGTGATCACACCCTCATTTTCCAGTAGCTTCAAAAGACCCACTTCCTTCTGTGACATTCTGCCACATCTATTTCACTGCTACTCCCCAGCAGAGTTTTCTAACAGCTAATGTTTGAGATTGAAGCTCTGCCACCTTATTCTTACTAATAATTAATGGCAGTGAATGAAAGGAGAAAGAACATCCTCTTTCTTAATGATGACAAGGTCCAGAACTTGAAAGCCAAAGACTGTGCTGAATCATCCATGAGCATGTTCAACCAGAAGTGCTCAGTGGTTGTTTGATTTTAGTTTCCCCTTTGAGATTCCTTCATTGATAGAAGTCAATCTTCCCACAGTTTGATTCATTCCATTTGACACGAGGTGGATTGGATCATGCAGTTGTTATGTGACTAGATGGCGAAGGTGTAGCAATGAAGACTATGCTAGAATGAGCTAAACCTTGAGCCAAGCTTTTCTAGGCCAATTACAACACTGGCATCCATCCAAGAACTGGAAACATGCCCAGATGTATCTTGTTCACAAAATACATGATTAATCCATTCTGGCTAATTACTACCCAATGATTCGATTCCCATTCAGCAGCAAATTGTTGGAAAGTATAATTGACAGTATGATCAAGTGTCAATTACTTTCAGATAATCTGATGATTGAATGCTACCTTGGGTTTTGCCAGGACCATTTGGCTCCTGACTTCATCTTGCCTTCATCAAGCATGGCTGAATAAGATGAATTACAGTCAAAAGATGAGACACTCTGCCCATGAGATCAAGGCAACATTTGGTCAAGTGGTGCATCAAGGAGCCATTGTAAACTGAAATCAGTGGATAACAAGAGAGGAGCAATCCCATGGTTAGAATCAGAACTCACCCAAAGGAAGATGGTTGTGATTGTTGATGATTGATCATCCCTGCCCCTCCCCCGCCTCACCCCTCCGGATAACAGCGAGAGTTCTTCAGGAGTGGCATCGAGAGAGTCTCGAGTTGGTGAACTGGGCAACCTTCAAGGAATTGGCAAATCTGAATGAAATGTGCAACAGTGGTCATGGACTTTATCAGGAAATGGTGTATTCCAACTCAGTATGTCCAAGTGTATCCAAATCTGAAGCCATGAATGAACCAAGAGATCTGGATATTCAGAAATGATCCAGGTACATCTTCTGGAATGCCATCACCAATGCAAATAGACAATGCCAGAGCAAGGTGGAGTCTCAGACAGAGGCTTGACAGCTGTGGTAGAGCTTGCCTATATCCTGCAAAGCAAAGTAAGGCAATAATATGAATTCTGATGCATCATTTCCAGACTAGTTCAATGGCTCTCTACTCTTTTTGAAATAGAAAGCAATCAGGAACCTTCAAGAGCCCCCACCGTCCCCGGCAACTTCTGCACTCCAAGTCTCTGAGGCTCAGGTGAACAGACCTTCAGGCAGGTGTATCCACGGAAAGCATTCAATCAATATGTGGTCATTCCTTAAAACCTGCGTGAGCCAACTGGATGGAGATGTTGTAGATATTTCCAACCTCTCACTAAAGCAGTCAGAGGTCCCCACCTGCTTAAAAAGGGCATCCATCATTGTGACAACAAGTAGAGGAAGGTGACATGCCTCAAAGACTATTGGCCAGTGGCACTGATGTCGACCATAATGAAGTCCTTTGAAAGGGTGGCTATGGTATGAATCAACTCCTATCTCGGGAAAGACCTGGACCCACCAGTTCGCCTATCATTACAAGTCAACAATAGATACCATCTTGCTGGCACTCCACTCTTTGTCAGGTTGTTGTTGTTTGACTACATCTCGGCAACATCAGAACCAACAAGGCTCATGACAAAGCAAAAGGATTTGTAATTCTGTCCATCCCTCTGCAACTGGATACTGGACTTCCTTATCAGCAGGCTGCCAACTAATGCAGATGTGTGACATCACCTCCTACACACTGACCATCAACATAGGGGCAACGTAAAGCTGCAAGTTTCATCATCTACTCTCAATGGGGACCACAGCACATTTAAAAGGGTGGCACAGAGTGAACCCATAAAATAATTTTTATGCATTTTATGTTATCGGTAGAAGTACAGAAGAGAACCAACTAAACTTAACTGGGAAGGGTGCCCATAGATTTTTAGCAGTCCTGAGGGTGCCAAAAAAAGATTGAGAATGGTTGCCCCATCTGTTTCTTGTACCCCATGACTGTGCAGCCAAGTTCAGCTTCAACTCAATCTGCAAATCCACTGTTGTTAGCCAAATTATTGGAATATAGGATGGAGATTGAGAATCTGGTTGGTTGGTGTCCGAACAATCTTGCTCTCAATGTCACCAAGAATCTTCTTGTTGAGTTTTAGGAAGGCGGAACCATGCACCCATCCACATTGATGGGATGGAGGTGGAGAGAGTCAGAACCTTCAAATTCCTGGGATACTATTATCTTAGAAAAGTTTTTTTCTGGAGCCAGCACATTGAGGCAACTATGAAGAAGGCATATCAGTGGCCCTACTTTCTAAGGAGTCTGAGGAAATTTGGCATGTTGTGAGCTCAAACTCCTGTGGGTGAACTGGGGAATGCTAACTGAGTAGTTGCATCACAACTTGGTGTCGGCCATGCAAGTGCCCAATAACACAGAAGGCTGCAGAAGGTAGTAGAAGTAGTCAGGTTCTTCAGAGGCTCTGCCATCCCATCCACTGCAGACATTCTCAAGAGGGCAGTCAACATCATAGAGGATCCTATCACCTTGGTCACAACCTCTTCTCACTGCTATACCTTCTGGCAGAAAATACAAAAGCTGACAACCAACATCTCTAGGTTCTTGGTGGTTCACTAATCATGGAGTTTCTGCACTATTTGCAAGTCACTATTTTGCACTAGGGTTTAGTGCAAATGTTTCTATATTTTTTGTCTATTTAAATTTAATTCAATTAATTTACCATAAGTTTATTTATTCAGCTGCAGCAAGTAAGAATTTCAGGCATATATGGACATTGTACTATATGTTTGTGTTATATTGTTATTTTCTCAGGCTCCAACATCTTCACCTACTTCATCAATGATCTTCCTTCTATTATAAGCTTTGACATGCCTATATTCACTGATTGCATAATGTTGAATTTCATGCGTAACTGGTCAGAAAATCTAAATGTTGCTCTCAATTTTTAAACACCCCGACATAGTACAACAGATAGCACTGCCTTCAAAACATTTCAGTGGCAAAAATTATTGAGCAAATAATAATCCCCACATAAACTGATTTAAATCACCTGAAACTAAGAAATTTCACTCCCACACAGACATGTCTATATCCAAAATAAAACATAAATGTATTAGCTCACATAAATGCATTTCCACTACAAAAATAATTCAATGGAAATCAGGCAGAGCTTGCCCCCAGCAAAAACACGGCAGAATCTTTAAATAATATTGACAGGGAAGCAACTTTAACAATGCTCTTTAACAGAAAAAAACGCCCAATAAGATCTGCAGAATTGTCATCAGAAAGATTTGGTTCCAATCCCAATCCAGAAGTTTGGATCAGAGAAAGGTACTACACTGTAGGAGGGTTGGGCATGGAAGAGTTGAAAAGCATTTCAAGGTCATGGGATCTCCAAATAAGACTGGCAGTAAGGTAAAGGTTCCATGTTGTCATGTAAACATACTTGAAATCCTTTAACTTTTGTGTACCGTAAGAGTCACCACTTTGTCCAGTGCCCCTCAAGGCACCCTGGTGTTCCTAGACGGTCTCCCCTCCACGTACTGACCAGTCCTGGCCTGCTTAGGTTCCGAGATCATACAATCTCAGGTGTATTTGGGCTATTAGGTGCTATGTGAGGGCAGGGGGGGTCAAAGGTCAAGTGGGATAAACGATGATCAGAGTTGGGAATTCAAAAATACAGTAAAACCCCTGGTATTCGGCACCTATAGAAATCGATAGATGACGGATTAGTGAGTTTTCCAGCTGCTTGAGGCTTTGTGAATGGAGAACTAATTTTAAACGTCCATATATTTTTCCCATTTATTTTCCAAGATGTATATTTTCTGGTTGCTTGAGGTTGCTGGTTGCTCGAATTCTGGATTAACAGGGATTTTACTGTATTGTTTGGGGATAACATTGCTGCAATATTGTGGCAGGTTTGCTGGGTAGTTTAAAGAAAGTCATACCAATGTGGAAGAGTGAGGTCATGAAGGGCTTTAATCTTTACAATCTTCATAAAAGAAAGAGTTTGTTACTTTAAATTGACTCCAGGTCTAACATTTAAAAAATGTAGACTTAGTGATGTGCAATCATGGAGCAGTGTTGCTGTGCAATATACTGACAACAGTTTTGAGATGCTGAAATTCATGGAGAGTGCAAGGCAGGAGGCAGAGTAGAGAGTATTAGAATGGTTGGAGATTCGAGCAGTGGGTGGTGAATCTCTGGAATTCTATATCTCTTGGGGGCTGTGGAGGCTGAATCACTGGGCGCGTTTAAAACAGGAAGCCAATAACATTTAGAAAGATCATTAGATTGTGGGCTATGGCGAACTTGGACAGAAGAGGAGATGAGACCTGAGACAGATCAGCCATGATCTTATTGAACGTTGTGGCAGGCTTGAATGGCTGAGTGGCCTTCTGCTTCTCCACTTTTGCTGCTCTTATGAGATCACAGAGGTATGATGATTGATGGAGAGAGGATGAGAAAATATTGAATGAATATAGATTCATTCCTGATGTAAATCTATCACAAAGCACCTGACGGTTAAAGAAGTGCCTCTGAAATGTTGATGTCACTGTAAAGTTAAGAAACCTAGCAAAAATTCATAAAACAAGGCACTTACAAAAGAAATCCGATGTGATCGAATTATCTACCACATTATGTTGGTCGATGCATAAATATTATAAAAGATGCCATAGTAGCTACCATGTTTTTTTTCAGATACAACCACATTACCCATCTGTGTGGGTTTTGGTTTCACATGATCTTCACTGACAGAAAATTAATCAATCTCTTGATTGTTGGATTTTTTTTCTGATGACACTGAAGTGGGCTTGTTTCTACCATCGCTTAACTCGGAGGTGGCTGAAGGGCAATCAAGAGACTCCACGAGGCAGTAGATTGGAGTCGAAAGGTTTTTTTTTTAAATTGGCTTAGACGTTAGCTAGGGCTCAGCAGGCCTCTGACCTGGATCCAAATAGGAAGTGATCTGGGGTCAAGGTCCTGGATCGGGACATTTATTAGGGAATCTCCTGGAAGGGGTCAGAGGGAAGGAAGGGGAGGTCAAGACTAATACATACAGTTATTGCAGTGGTGTAATACCTCATATGATCACAGTGGCTTTTATGATAGAATTTAGAAAACCGTGGAAAATTATGGCACAGAAATTTCTCATCTGTGCTGTTCAAGCAAAACTACCAAATTGTGTGTCACCTTCCAGCACTAAATTGCATACCTGCCAATTTCAGCTCTTCATGTTAATAATCAAGAGCATTTTTAAATATGCTCCAAAATCCATTCAAGCAGATGGATTGAACCTGGGTCAGGTCAGCCACAATTTCATTGAATGGATCCTATTAAATGGCCTAGTCTGCTCCTATTTTCCTGTTTTCTGCTGACAAGTTGGACACAATGAATGAAGGAGGGAGGGAGAAGAGGAGGAGGATACATTTTTGCTCTGGATAATTTCCTTTTATCATCTCTATTCCAATCCTTTGAATCTGTACCCCTTTATATTTTCATACTTCTGCTGAGAGAAACAAGACTTATCTAGATTCATCTTTTCACTTTTAAGTTCTGCTTTCAGCATGTGCTGCAGTTTATTTTTGGAAATGTTACAATTGATCTTAATCTCATTAAATGTTTTCTCCTCAACTTGTGTTACAGTTCACCATGTTTTTATAGCTTTTTTAACAGTTATTAGGCCATAAGACAGGAGAAAATTTAGGCCATTTGGTCCACTGAGTCTGCTCCACTGTTCCATCATGGTGATTTACTATCCTTTTCTATCTCATTCTCTTGCCTTCTCCCTGTAACCCTTGATTCCTGTACACATCAAGAACGTATCTAATAAGTCTTAACAAGAAAATCTGCAGATGCTGTAATTGTAGTTTACACATAAAGCTGAAGAAACACAGCAAGTGCTTTCTTTAAAGGTAAAGAGACATAACCAACATTTCAGGCCTGAGCCCTTCATAAAGGTATGAGCAAAAAAGCAGGCAGGCACCTGAATAAAATGGTTGGGGGAGGTGTATAGGCCCACAAATAAGAGGTCATACCTCTGTCTTAAATATACATTGTGGCAATGAATTCCTTAGATTCACCACCCTCTGGCTAAAGGAAAGCCTCCTTATCTCATTTTTTCAAAAGACAAATAAGAAAGAAAAAACATAAAAAATTATACTAATAATCTATTTCCTCCTTTGTGAAGTTATTGTTTGAACATATGTGTTCCAATATTGTAAGAGGGAAAAAAACAAACCACAAAATGGGATCTAAATAAATTTAAAAGTTATGAAAATAATTAAGAAAAGGAGCCATTACAAAGTTAAAGTTAATTTCAGTAGTAAAAATCTATTTTTTTCCCCCAAAGTCAAGCATGCCATCACATCTGGTAGTCATTCAATATGAGTAGGAGGGATAGCATCTTTCCATCTCGCTAATATTCTCGCGATAAGGAGAGCAAAGGATTTTAGCCCAGAAAAATTCAAGTCAGTGGGCTTACTCGTTCTAAACCGACAAGAAAACAATTAGGAATCAAATTAATATTAAGAACTAAGTACAAGGTATGAAAAATACTTTCCCAATACATGGAAAGAAAAGGACATGACCAAAACTTATGAAACAATGTACCTTCAGTTTTACATCTGTCACATTTTGAAGAAATATTAGAATAAAATTTGGCTAATTGACCTTTGGAGAAGTAAGCTCGATGTACTTTAAATTGTAATAATGAGTGTCGGGCACATGGAGAAGATGAATTTACCAATTTCAAAATTGGTAGCATCAGAAAATAATTGTTAAAAATCTTGCTCCCATAATTTCTTAGTCTTATCCATGGACTTACTACTAGACAATAATAATGACTCACAAAGTGCTGATATCAAATATTTATGATTCGGTTTAAAATTATAAATCTTCTCTATAATATTTAATTCCAGATCTTGAGGATATCTCAATACCAAGGAACTCAAGAAGCTCCTAATCTGTAAATAGTAAAAAAAAACTTGATATTTAGCTAGTTTAAACTTGGAAGATAATTGTTCAAAAGAAGCCAAATTTTGGTCAATATAAAGATCTTGAAAAGATTGAATATCTAACTCTGACCATTAATAAAAACTAAAATCTTGTGTCAAAGATTAACAAAAAAAGTATGTTAAAACGGGACTGACTGTCAGAAATCTGTTATCCAAAATGTTTTCTGAACTGAAACCAAATTCTCAATATACGTTTAACAACAAAATGATCAGTTAAATTAGAAGCAGTAAAATGGTAATGGTGCTCCAACTATTGAATAAGAGAATACTTTGTAGTAGATTCAATTTCAAGATGAATCCAACTTGCAGCATCTTGTCTAATCCAAAAAGTATTACATCTAATATTATCTGCCCAATAAATAAAATCTAAAATTAGGCAACACCAAACTCCCTTTCTTTTAAGGATTTTGAAGAAAGAAATTATTAAGACAGGGTAGTTTATTTTTCCAAACACAAGAAGAAATAATTGGATCAAGCAAATCAAAAAAAAGTTTGAGAACAAAATACAGGTACATCTTGAAAAGTATATGGGAACTTAGGTAGGATATTCATCTTAATGATATTAATGCATCCGATTAAGGACATTAAGAGTCTCATCTATATTCTACAGAGATTTTTTTTTATTCTGAGGCTGTGTTCTCGGGTCCAAGACTCCCCCACTATAGGTAACATCCTCTCTATGTCCAGGCCTTTCAGTATTTGATAGGTTTCAATGAGATTCCCTGCACATTCTCTTAAACTCCAACAACTGCAGTCCTAGAGCCATCAAATGCTCCTCATGGAATAACATTTTCATTCCAGGGCTCATTCTTGTGAACCTTCTCTGAACCCTCACCAATGCCAACATATCCTTCCCTTGGATAAGGAGCCCAAAATTTCTTACAATGCTCAAAGTGTGGACTGGCCGACACTTTACAAGACCCCAGATTTACATTTCTACTTTTATATTCTGTCCCTCCTGGCATGAATGCTAACATTGCATTTACCTTCTTTACCACTGACTACAAGTTGACCCTTGGGGAATCTTGCATGAGGACTCCCATATCCCTCTGCACCTCTGATTTCTGAACTTGTCCATTTGGAAAATAGTCTTCACCTTCATTCCTTCAACTGAAGTGCGGGATCATACATTTCTCTACACTGTATTCCATCTGCCATTTTCTTGCCCAATTTCCTAACCTAAATCATTCTGCAGACTCAATGTTTCCTCAACACAACCTGCTGCTCCTCCTATCTTTGCAAAGTCATCAATCCCATCATCCGAATTATTGACAAAAATCTGAACAGATGCAGTCTCAGGACTGAGCCTTATGGAACATCACTGGTCATTGGCAGACAACCAGGAAATGTCCCTTTTAACCCCACTCTCCGCCTCCTGTCAATCAGCCAATCTTCTATCTATTCAAATATCTTGTAATATCATAGGCTATTATCTGGTTGAACAGCCTCAAGTGCAGCACAAGGTTCTCGTATCATCTCTATGTATTTGCATCATTTCACCTCCCTTCATGACCCTCGAAATGCCCATCGTTCATCTTTTTTGTTCTACATCAAAGGCCACCATTCAGATTTGTTAGGTATAATTGTGGTTTATTGGTCAGAATGTGTGAAAAGAAATAAAAATGATGTCAATTAAAAAAAAACCTGCAGATGCTAGAAATCTAAAATTAAACCAAAAATTACTGGAAATATTCTGTGGGAAATTGAGTTAATATTTTAGGTCTAACACTCTTCCTCAGAATGTGTCAACGAGTTCAGGAAAACAGTCCATCTCTAACCACTATATATTCCTGTAAATCCAGAATAGGCATTTAAAGGTCATGGTGCTGCAAATTCAATTGTGTGTTGCTTGTTTTAATGATTTGAAAGTTGAGCATATTCAGAAAAATGCCAGAGGCAATTTTTGCCCTTGGGAAATGGTGCTGTGATGTTCTGAATATGTGACGTGCCTCGGCATGGATGCGCCTGTGTGAGCAATGCCAGTCATCATCCGCCACATGATTAATGCCGTTGCTGCAACACTGCACCATTATATGGGTTTCAGAAAACGTAAGGGGATCAAGTGCAAGAGCAGATCTTAAAATCTTAAAAGGGGCAACAAGAAGCCTGACATTATCAACGTGAAGATGACTTGGATCTTCTGCAAAGGCCCAGCTCTCTCTAATATTTGGGATAAAGCCTTCCTTTCTTGGGTGAGGGGAAGTGGCGCTAATCTTCACCGAGAATCCCTGATGTCCCAGCATCTTTTAGAGATGTGTGGTATGCATTTCATTCTCTGATTTGCACTTCAAATGAATGCTGAATTAATTCTACCTGCCCCACTATTCAAAGCATTGAGATGCAAAATTTTTGGAACTACTTCTGCGACATTTAACATTTGTGGTGCTTTTGCAGCTTGTGCTGACTCCTCGGGATTAATAATCATTTGCATACGATTCTTACAGCTGCAAGAAAATCCTTCTCCCTTACACCCATAGGAAAATGGTTCCCTGCATTCTACCATTTTGAGTGGAATTCAAAACATTTAATGAATTAATGGTTGTGATAATACCGATTCTATCACCAATGTGTATTTGTACAGATGGTAGTGTAGGATGACTCTGATTGGCTGAGAATGTAGCCATGCCTACTGGCAGGTCTTAAAGCTCCTAGCCAGACCAGGTCATTCTGGACTGGTCGACCTACTTGTGATATGCTCCAGTCTTTTAGTTAATAAAAGCCTTGGTTTGGATCAACAAGTCTTTGGTTCACACCTACTGGCAGGTCTTAAAGGATTGCTCCTAGCCAGACCAAGTCATTCTGGACTGGTTGACCTACTTGTGATATGCTCCAGTCTTTTAGTTAATAAAAGCCTTGGTTTGGATCAACAAGTCTTTGGTTTTTTTGACGCGCATTACAGCGGCACAGTTAGTGCAGTGGCTAGTGCCACACTTTTATAGCACTCGTGAAGGGGGTTTGAATTTGACTTGACCTCCTCAACCACCTGTGGCAACAAATTCCACAGATTCACCATCCTCTGAGCTGAATAAATTCTCCTGTATCTCTGTTCTAAGCAGAAGCCTTTCAATCCTGAATTTGTCCTCTTGTCCATGACTCTACCACCATGGGAAACCATCTTTCTTACATCTTCTCTCTCCGTGTCTTTCAACAATTGAAATGTTTCAATGAGATCCCTCCTCATTCTCCTAAATTTAAATTTAGACATACAGCACAATAACAGGCCATTTTGGCTCATGATCCTGGGCCACCCAATTAACCTACACCCTGGGTATGCTTTGAATGGTGGGAGGAAACCAGAGTCCCTGGGGAAAACCCACAGAGAAATGATGAGAACGTTCAAATTCCTTATAGACAGTGCAGGATTTGAACTTCGGTTCTGATTGCTGGCACGGTAAAGGCTTTGCGTTAACCACTATGGCAACTGTGCTGCCCCCTATGCCAACTGTGCCACCCCATGACTACAGCCCAAGAGCTGTCAAACACTCTTCATATGATAACACTCATTCCTGAAATCATCCTTGTCCATTTCCTAACACTAATTAATTGTAAAAATAATATTGGAGGATACACCAGTTCATTGAAGATCCAATGTCTTGCAAGTAGTTTGACAGCCTAGAGGTCCGCATGCATGAACCTATCTCCACATAAGCAGGATTTGTCAGGCGACGCTCCGAGAAAACCTGAAAGCCGATCACGAGGAGGTTCAAGGGAGAGAGGGGAAAAAAAAATTATTAGAATTCTTGGCAAAAACAGAAAAACAGCTGGAAATACTCAGCAGGTTAGGTTCAATGTTTCAGGTTGGAAACCCTTCTTCAGAACAGATACACCTGATCTGTTGAGCATTTGCAGCATTTTTGTGCTTTTGCAGCATCTGCAGTTTGTGAGATTGTATGTGGAATGGCAACTGATATACCTTTGAACCAATAAAGAGAGAAATTTGGTTGCATGATGGTTGCCTGTACTTTCTACATGTTGCTTGCAAGCATCTGGGTTAAAACAATGTAATGTAGTAAGTATCAGGCCATAAAATGAGGGGTTTGTAAAAATAGCACTTCAGCGATGCTGAGTTTTCGTCTATGCAGTGACCAGTACACCAGGGCACTGAAGTAAAATAGTACAGTATTTACAAAACGAGACCTGCATTTCACCTGACAAAACAGCAAATGAAGTAAGCGACTAAAGGTTTTATGGAACAGCTTTCAAGAGTTCTTTTACCTGTAAGAATCGTACATTGGTGAAAAGATGTGTTTTCGAGATGAAATTCTAAAAAAGAGCAATTTACTTTGGGGAAGATTTTAGGGTCCTTGGATGTAATGATGGGCAAGAGCCTCATCATTTTTGCATGAAGTAGAGATGCTGTCTTTATTCGTTCTTAGCATGTGCATCACAGGCAGGACTGGTATTTATTGTACATCATTGAACTATGTGATTTAATTTTGGAGGGCAGCTAAGAGTTGAGTCACAATGCTATGCATGTTGAATCAATTCAAAGCAGGAATGGTTAAAAAGGGCAGATTTTCTTTCCTGAACTAACTTAATGAACCAAATCAGTTTTAACAATGGTTTAGCAGCTTCATGCTACCAGCATTGTATTCTAAATTTATTTAATTAACTATCTTCATCTTGCTCAGTAGAATTCAAACTCTTGGATTTGGATCAGTTTTAAAACAAATTAATTTAAAAATATTGTGTCTTGTTTCTTCGTATACACTGAGAAATTCTAAGTGTGATTGCTGCTCATCTAGTGGACGCCATCAAAGTTTTTGGTTATCAGTCATAATGACAGATATATACAGCACAGAAACTGGCCCCGTGGCCTATCAAATCTATGCTGATTAACAGTCACCTGCATCAAATCCTGTGTCAGTTCCATTTTGTATTCTCACCACATTCTCCTCAATTTTCCCACATTCTTCCCCCACACACCCACAAGCAAACATGCACATACAGCAAATTACAGGGGCTAATTAGCTACTAACCCACACGTCTTAGGGAGTTGGAAGGGAACTGAAGGTCCCAAGGGAAACCTGCAAGATCACAGAGAGGATGTGTAGACTCCAGACAGACTGAACTGAATGTCAGGATGGAGGCCAACTACAGTAAATGCTCTGCTGATCATTTCATCAAAAGACATGCTAAGTAGACTGGCAAGTCCAAGACCAAGTCAGTTCTTGAAAAGGAAAATCAAAAGAGACCGGATGTTGGAAAACTGGAATAAAAATAGAAATGCTGGAAATCTTCAGCATGTCAGGCAGCTTTATCTATACTCTTTTCCATATCATCTCCATCGTTGAGAGGAAGCTGGAAGATCAATACTTTTACATGGGTGATGAGATGATTCCAACAGTCTTCAAGAAACCAATGAAAAGCTGAGGTCAGTGGTATAATGCATCCTTCAAAGATACAGAGCAGGTACATCAGCTAAGGAAGGATGCTGTTCAGTGACCTTGAGAGCATCGACAGAACCACAATACCTGGCAAGTTGAAGCTCTGGTATCTGCAGTTTGGGCTCTTTGCATGCCTCGTGGCCACTAACCCTGCCAACTCTCGCAAGTGTCCCAGGTAAGACTCAGCCGTCTCCCCGGGTTGCTGGGCTCGGGTGTTGAGGAGGTACCTTGCACAGACCACATTCATGGGGGGCTTGTACAAGTTCTTGAGAGTGTCCATTGCGCTCCTGTACATAGAGCAGCCTTTGGTTAACTGGAAGGTGCGGGGACCCAGCTTTGACTGGAGTAGGACCAACCTCTTCCAATCGGAGTCCAGGATGTTCCCCTCGTGTGCCTCAATGATTGCCTCGACCGCGTGCTGCCAGATCTCGAAGCGCGTCTGGGCTTCTGGGTGGCTTGGGTCGACCTTGAGGCTCCCTGCGCACAGGAGTTTTTCTGTAGCCGCCGTGGAAAAATTTTGTGGATTAAATTGTGATGCACTGTTAGCCCGAATCAGACACACACAAAGATAAAGAATGTACAACAGGCTTTAATCCACAAAGACTTCCACAGAGCCAGCTGGCTGTGGCTGCAGCAACTCTGAGTGAGGCCGGCGCAGGCTTATATCCCGGAAGGTGATTGACCCCCGACCGGGTGGGGCTTGATCCATTCAGGCCAACTGATTGACAGCCGGCCAGGTGTTGTCCTGTCCCCTTACACCCTGCAGGTATAGAGGTTTCCCCCCTGCAGTAGGCCGGTGGTACTCTCCTGCAGGTATAGAGGTCGCCCCCTGCAGTAAGCTGGTGGTACATTCCTGCAGGTACAGAGGTCGCCCCCCCACAGTAGGCCAGTGGTACTCTCCTGCAGGTATAGAGGTCGCCCCCTGCAGTAGGCCAGTGGTACTCTCCTGCAGGTATAGAGGTCGCCCCCTGCAGTAGGCCAGTGGTACTCTCCTGCAGGTATAGAGGTCGCCCCCTGCAGTAGGCCAGTGGTACTCTCCTGCAGGTATAGAGGTCGCCCCCTGCAGTAGGCCAGTGGTACTCTCCTGCAGGTATAGAGGTCGCCCCCTGCAGTAGGCCAGTGGTACTCTCCTGCAGGTATAGAGGTCGCCCCCTGCAGTAGGCCAGTGGTACTCTCCTGCAGGTATAGAGGTCGCCCCCTGCAGTAGGCCAGTGGTACTCTCCTGCAGGTATAGAGGTCGCCCCCTGCAGTAGGCCAGTGGTACTCTCCTGCAGGTACAGAGGTTGCCCCCTGCAGTAGGCCGGTGGTATTACCACCACAATAAGTGCACCAAAGTAAGACTGATGATGTTGGCAGAGGCAAGTGATCCTTTTGTAGCTCAAGCTGCCATTATCCTTGACATTGGGAGGAAGTGGATTCCATCAGAAGTCACTAAGTAAGAAAAGACAGTTCTCAAGCATAGAGACATCATGGGCCAAATGCAGTAAGGGAGGAATAGTCTTGATCTTAGGGCCAGTTCACCAGCCTGGAACAAGGCTCCTTGTCTCAGAGACACAGGCTTGTGACGGAAGTGATATATCAGCAGGAGGAGGCAGAAAGGTACGCAAGGGCTGTCATTCAGGCAAAGCGAAGGCAATGGATGAGATGGGAGGGAGTGGAGAAAAGAAAGATCACCTGGAAAGAGCTGTGGGAGATGGAGATATTCAGAGCAAGCTTCACCATCAGGGCTGCATATGGTGTCTTGCCGTCTGCCATGAATCTCAAGTCAGTGGTGGGGAGAGGACCCTACATGCTCCCTCTTCCCGACTTCAGCAACACAAACATATTTTGGTGGGCTGCAGGACCAGCCTCATTCAAGGCCGATACACCTGGCGTCAAAACCAGGTGCTATGGTATCTTGCAGCAGTGCTGAAAAATCACTCGAGTATTAACATTCTACCCCCCCTTTCATCCTTCCATTAACAGCATTTGTCCAGGAAGGAGAGGATCAAGCCAGAATCGCCACACAAGATCAGATTCCAGGCAGCTATGGTGGGGCATGTGATTGGAAGATGGCACAGACTTAGTCCAGAGGCTCTGCTTCAAAAATGAAATTGCAGAAACTAGCATTAGACCAGACCTTGTGCTGTGATTGGACTCACACCATCTTGCTTATGTAATCTAGCTTGCCATGCCCTGAGAGGATGCAGTGGAGGAGGCATGAACCTGAGGTTCGCTGAGCTTGCAGCTGATGTGCAGCAACATGGCTGGAAAGCAAGGGTGCGATTGGTTGAAGTAGGCTGCAGAGGATTTGTAGCCACATCGATATCAAGGCTACTCCAAGAGCGAGAGAAGATACACTGACCAGCAGTCAAAGATCTCTCCACAGCTGCTGAAAAGGGTAGTCAGTGGCTCTGGAGGAGGAGAAAATGTTCCATCTGAGCCCCCAAGTGAGTGAATGGAATCTACGGGTGAGCCTGAAACGCTGGCATTCACCTCTGAACCCTTCGGAGGTGTCATGGGTCTATCAGCGAAAAGGAGAGCGCCCACTTGATAACCTAGAAGATGCCACCACTCACTTGACTACCCTGGAGGGTCTAGACAGCAAGTCTCATGAGTGCAATAAGAGATATTAACATCTAATCCTACATATCATACCTTTACAGCATGAGTGACTTGACAGGCTATTTCACATGTCTTGAAGGTCAATGTGCAGTGGTACTGGGTGATTATAGACTAGCACTTTTTAAAATTAAAATTTAAATTTAGACATACATGCCACACATTAACGAGTCATTTTGGCCCATGATCCCATGTCGGCCAGTGACACCCAATTGACCTACAACCCTGGTATGTATTAGGTGGGAGGAAACCCATGCAGACATGGGGAGAACATACCAACTCCTTAATGACAGTGCCGGATTTGAACCTGGGTCATCAGCGCTGTAACAGCAGTGCGCTAACTGCTCTGCTAACCGTGCCACCCTTTTAAGTTAAAGAAATGACCGTCTTATATCATCTTCAGTGGAAGGCTTGACTAGTATTGTAAAACATTTCACGTAATTTGAACCCAGGAAGTTTTGTTATTCTTGCATTTTGAGGTGATTTAAATTCTCTTGTGTGTGCTAAATGAGACAATGACCTATTTTTAATTTTTTTATTTTTCACACTATGAACCATACTAACCAAAATACACACAAACATTTCCCTCTTGAATATACAGTGTCATTTTCTCCCCTTTTCCCCCCTCCCTTCCCTCCCTCCTTCACCCCTCCCCAACCTATATGATACATTAAAGCCATTAAACAATGTCATCACACAATGAAAATAAACAATAAATTTGTGTTTTCTACTTTTACACACTGGGTCAGTTCATTTCATCGTCTTCTCCTTTAGGTGGTGGAGGTCCGCAGTAGGACTTCTCTGTTGTGTTCCATGTACGGTTCCCAAATTTGTTTGAATACTGTGATGTTATTTCATAGAAATTAATAAATGTATTCCATTGGAAAAAATAGCATATAATTTAAGACAATGACCTATTTGAAGCAAGCTGTGATCAAGATATTACTATAAAGCGAGACAATTTTGTATGAGCTTTATTGTTCCAGAGTATACCACTTTTGTCCAGTACTTTGAAAAATTGTACTAAAATGAATGGGTTGAGATTTTTTCTAATGGCACTTGAAAAGGTGAATTAAACCAACATTTTGCCAGATGCTTCCTGCACCTGTTTTGTTCAAAAGTGAAATTCTGTTCTTTCCAGATGGGGCAAGGTGGAGAGGATGGATTAGTAAAGGGGGAAGGCCAGAGACGAGCATGGAGAGGGTAGTGTCATTAGAAGCTGCAGATAGGGGCACTGTGAGCTAAGTAAGTTTGATTGTGACCATTGATGGTTGGAGGGGTGGTGTTTTAAAAAAAAAATGCATTTTCACTGGTGCAGCTTAGATCTGCCATTCAATAAAAGGCTGTGGCTATGCACCAATCTCCAAATCTTGCGACTCTTGGTATTTCAAAAACTATCAAACTCTTTGCTGAATAAAGCACAGCAAGTGACAAACTGCTGCACCTTTTGGGCCAAATAAGAACATCTGGTCTGCATTCTGTTTCCTTCTACAAATTTTTACCACAGCATTATGTCACGTTAATATTTGAAAAGTTCTTTGTTGATTCCAGTCACTTAGCACACTGTGTCTAATGTGCATGGCTGAAGGTGAAATGAGCTGAAACTTTAATTTTCATGTTCATGTGGATTTGATCCTTTTGTTAGCAGATAGTGATTCTTTTAACAATTATATTAATATTTTAAACATGTGACTATTTTGATTATAGCAGAATATGTGAAGAAAGGGTTCATTTTTGTTACCTTTATTTTGGTTGCCCAAAAGTGGTGATCTTTAAAATTTTACCAAATTTTGTGGTTTTTATGGAATCAATTTAATTTATTCTTTTTTTTTAATTTAGACAGACAGCATGGTAATAGGCCCTTTCAGCCTACGAGCCTATGCCATCCAATTGACCTACAACCCCTGGTACATTTTGAATAGTGGGAGGAAATTGGAGCCCCCGAGGGAACTCCATGGGGAGAATGTACAAACTCCTAACAGATAGTGGGGATTTGAACTGCAATCCAGATCACTGGTGGTGTAATAGGGTGGTGCTAACCGTGCCGCCATTTGAAGAGGTAAAATATACTCTGAAAATGCTCCTAGGAACTCCTATTCAATTGATAAGAGATTGATTTATGGAAATAACTGCCAGCAAGATTAGAAAATAAACTCTGAGCACACTTTTATGACACACCTCTGTTTGCAGGTGTAGATAATATCCATCTCTACATGTCATCTAATTAAGGTCCATTTATGGACTGGGAACATCTTCTGAAAACATTAAGGATGAATCCAGTCATATGATAATCCCCATTTCTGACCTATTTTCTTTTTATAGACGGTTACATTTTTATTTAATCTTGGCACTCAATTGCAATTGGGATTGCTTCTGCTGAAGGTCTACAGAGAAGAGATTTCCTAAATTGTCTGTAATGAACAAGGATAATTTCTCTAATGTTTTTTATGTTCAAAGTTGAAACCTTAAGGAAGGCATGTGTGAAGATGCTCCATGCAATATTCAAACAAAATAATTAGAGAAAAGAAAGTTCTTATGTGGCATTAACCTTATTGGTGTGACAAAAGAAATAGCTTATCTGAAATGTATGGTTTAACTTCTGCTTTATCCAGATATTGGTTTTCACAGTAAGCATATTTTATACCATAAAATATAAAAAGACATATTTGAGGAGGGGCAAGATCTTATGAAGGAAAGCCTTTATGTTTAGAGCTCCTATACTTGATTCAGAATTATTTTCATAATATATCTTCGAATGGGCAATGAGAATGCTGAACGAACAAAGGAACAGCTCACATTAACCATCCGAGGTGCTCATATTCATGAAATAACGTTTATTTATTTATTTGAATTTATGAGTCTATGAATACTTGTCGTGCATGTGTAGTTTTGTATTATGGTCTGGTTGGGTGTTGGAGTATTTTGCACTGAGTACCAGAGAACGCTGTTTCATCGTGTGGTAACTAGTGTAATCAGATGACAATAAACGTGATGTGACTTGACAAGATAACTATGGCTTTGATTTACTGGTATCTAGGCATACAATTTTGTGCAGGAGTCATGGAGGTGACCTTTGCTATGCTTTTCATGTAAGGATAGCCAGCCCAATTGTAGCCAGATCTATTGGCCATCAACCTCTCAATTAACCTCATCATTGTGGGAGAACTGGAATCTTATGAAAAATATAGATATTCACCATTAGGAAAATGTATCTGAACTCAAACTACATTAAAGTACTCCAACATCTAATTCCAAAGAGTGGGAGGAATATATTTTCTGACATCAGTCCTCTGGTTTATTTTTTATATTGAGAATATAGTTTGGACAAGCTTGGGATAGCAAGCTCAGAGCTGCCTTGACTGACCTGATGGACTGGGTACATTTCAATGGATACTTGCTTGCTAAACCTCCCATTATTTTACCTTCTGAAACCATGCTCCACTTAATGTCCCATTCCTCTAATTGCATTTCCAATGTGGAGGAGGCAGAAAACTGCAAAAAGGCCACAGGCGATGTAAACTGTTGACTTCCTTCTGATATCTCATGCTGGCAAAGGCAAGTTCACTTAACAGGTCTCCGTGAAAGTCTTCCCTTTTCCCTCTTTCTCCTCTCGCAGAGCCAAAATCAATTCTCACCTCCCCTCTTATCAGATCCAATTAAAACCTTTTGTTGGTCTGGACTCCACTCTCAGCCCACCTTTATTCCTATGCCCTCCTGTTCTTTGTTTCTTCCTGAAGAAGGGCTCGGGCCCTAAATGTTGGAAGTAGATCATTGTCTCCTATGGACGCTGCGAGACGGCATTTCTGTGTGTTTTTAGAAAAATGAATCTTACCTAATCTCAGAACAACCAGCATTTTCTGCACCCATTTCCACTTTTATTTTTTTAAAACCTATAATTGCTCATTGCAATGAGAACATAAGGAAGCCTTACAATACTGCTCTGCAAAACACTCAATTGGAAATCTTTGTCTTTATGGAATTTTCAGAAACAAGGTTAGCATGGCAATCAATGCTGTTTTAATACCATAGAAATGCAGTGGAGCAATTTCTAGGCTTGATTCCTCACATCTGATTTTCTCAGCTCAATCCTAATAACATGAGCAACAATATTTGATGCATAATACTTGAAAGACACACAGTGGTTAATGATATTTGCAATCGGTCACTCATTATGCTTAGAATCAGATTTGATAATGCGTGCAATATAGCTTGCTTCAGTGGTTTTTGGTCCTTCAAGGCATCTGATGTGTGTGTCTGTATAGCATGTGAAGTAGCATCTCAAGTTACTAATGGGCAACCTACTGTTACTGTATTATACATCAGAGAGAGATGGAAGAAAGTGAGTTGTTCACATTTGGATGAGTATGTCCTCATTTATTCAATCTTCACATACAAATAGAAAGGCCTTTACAGTATTCCATGGTGGGGAAATTAATTTAATTGGATGCAATCCCTTTCAGCATTTGCAGTCAGGGATAACTTTCCCACTTGACTGCACACACAGGCGGTTCCTAGGATGAACTTTTTGCTTTTCATCCCCTTTCGCTGTCAGCACCAGATCTTCTCAAATTAACCTCTATGTCAGACAAGATTGATTGGGATTTATTGTACCTCTTTTATATCATCCCCTGAAGAGTTCAGCCTCATGGCAAAAATCTTGATAATCCTCTAAGCCTAATTCTCTACATTTCTTCGACATCATCTGATGGTTTCAATTTACCGATTTTGGACACACTGCTCCAGTGATTGCTAATTACTGGAGTAGTGTGTCACTCAATGTTTTAGAACCATAGATCACTACAGCACAGAAACAGGCCCTCCAGCCCTCCTAATCTGGGCTGAACTGTTTTTCTACTTAGTCCCTACTGACCTACACCTGGACTATATCTCTCCATACCCTTCCTGGCTACGTCTACGTAAATTTTCCATTTTTATTTTAAATTAAATGTCAAAATTGAGCCTGCATTTACCAATTCAGCTGGCAGTTCGTTCTACACCCCTGCGACTCTCTGCATGAAAAAGTTCCCCTTAATTTTCCCTTTAAACATTTCCGCTTTCACCCTTACTCCATCTTTTCTAGTTTTTTCTCACCTATCCTCAGTGGGAAACACCTTCTTGCATTTACTTTATCTATACCCATCATAATTTTGTATACCTCTATCAAATCTCCTCTCATTCTCCTGCATTCTAGGGAATGAAATCCTAATCTGTTTAATCTTTCCCTGTAACTCAGATCTTCAAGTCCTGGCAATATCCTCATAAATCTCCTCTGCATTCTTTAAATCTTTTTTTATACCCTTCCTGTTGTTAAGTGACCAATACCCCGAATTTGGGCTCATGAATGTCTTGTATAACTTCACCTTAACATCCCACCTCCGATACTCAAGGCTTTGATTTATGAAGGCCAATGTGCCAAAATCTCTGTTTACGACTCTATCTACCTGTGATGCCACTTTCAGGAAATTATGTATCTGTATTCCCAGATCCCTCTGTTCTTCTGCACTTCTAAGTTCCCTACCATTTACAGAGTATGTCGTACTTTGATTTGTCCTTCCAAAATGCAACACCTCACACCATTAAATTCCATCTGCCATTTTACAGCTCATTTTTCCGGCTGGTCCAGATCCCTCTGCAATCTTTGAATGTCCTCTTCGTCATCCATGACAACACCAATCTTTGTGTCAACTTGCTGATCCAATTTGCCACATTATCATCCAGATCATTGAAATAGATGACAAATAACAATGGACCCTGCACCAATCCTTGAGACTCATCACTTTTACAGTCCTCCAGTAAGAGAGGCAATAATTCACCATTATTTTCTGGCTTTCCCTTAAAGCCAATTTACTACCTTATTATGAACACTGAGCCACTGAACTATCTTGACTAATCTCCCATGTTGTACCTTTCAGAAGCCTTACTAAAGTCCATGTAGACAACATCCACGGCCTTAATCAATTTTTTTCTGGTAACTTCCTTGAAAAACTCTATAAGATTGGTTAAACATGACCTACCATGCACAAAGCTATGTTGACTCTTCTCATCAGTCCCCATCTATCCAAATACTTGTATATCCTATCTCTTCGAATATCCTCTAATAACCTGTCCACTACTGATGTCAGACTCATTGGCCTCTGATTTCCCGGATTATTCTGAAAGCCTATTTTAAACAATGGAACAACACGAGCTACCCTCCGATCCTCCAGCACCTCACCTGAGGCTAAGGAAGTTAAAAATATCTGCTAGTGTCCCTGCACTTTCTACTCTAGCCTCACTCAAAGTCTGAGGGAATACCTTGTCAGCTCCTTGGAATTTATCCACCCTTATTTGCCTTAAGACGACAAGCACCTCCTCCTCTTTAATCTTGTACAAGTTCCATGACATCATTGCTTGTTTTCCTTTCTTCCCATGACAGAGCCTATTTGCACTGCTTGTTTGCCTCATTTTCTTAGACTCTGCCAGTTTCCTGAGTAAATACAAATGCAGGAAATCAACTTATGATCTCCCTCATCTCTTTTGGCTTCATCCAGAACTAACCACTATGATCGACAAGAGGACCAATTTTGTCCCTTTGCTCTTAATATAAGCGTGGAAGCGCTTTCGATTTTTTCCCTCACCTTTTCTGCCAAATAAACCCCATGTTTTCATTTAGCTCTTCTGATGTTTTTCTTAATTTTTTTCTTGCATATTTTATACTTCTGCTTCAGCCATTGGATACATTGGACTGTCATCCTGAATGACATGCTAACACATAGACTAAAATTGTCAAGTATTTGACCATTAAGATGAGCTTACTTCCATCATTTCACGAGCAGAGTGGTAAATTGTATTTAGTAATTAGACACAGGGAATCCAATCAGGATTGCTGGTCTTAAACAAAAAATCTGCAGATGCTATGGTCGAATGCAATACACAGATGTGCTGGGGAAACTCAGCAGGATTGCAGGTCTTGTTCAGTTTTCAATGAGACCAGATGTTTTGCTTATACCCCTGGCCACGGTTCATGTAAAAAGCATCCTCCAGACAGAAGGGAAAAAGATGGTGAGATAAATTTGATAAATCAGAACGTTGCAAATCTTTCCCCTTGATTGCAAATGCGTTTGTTCAAAATTCTAACCACGAGAAATGAATTTAAAAATGAATGACTCGTCTACTTTAAAAAAAAATTATTCCTGGCTAATCAATATGTTGGAAAATTATTTCACTCCCAGAACAGCTGTGCCATGAATGACTACAAAACTACTCCCACAAAAATAAGTTGGGATCAATTTGCATGGCCAGGAAGAAAGTCTCTCCTCAGCTAAAATTAGTAGATTTTTCAGGTGAACTAACCTTTTTTAAGCACTGTTTTCCAATCCTCCCAAAGAGGAAAAGAAATATATCAGACTCATTAATAAAATTCATTCCTGTTAAAATACATTCTCTGCAAGTACCAGCTCCAGTCTGCTGCGCAATATCACAAGACAATTAGTGACGGAATTATTCGGAATGCATATGACACCAAGAGACCATCAAAATTCACATTTGACTTCTTGAACTTCACAGTCGTCTTTTACATGTGTCTAATCTGCCATGATTATGCTCATTGTTAAGAGTTTTGCCACCGTCTATCAGTTTCTGAGCTCGTGCAGAATCATAAATAGTTTTTAGAATGGTGGTGAAATGAAGAAAGAGTATTACACAAGGGGTTTGCTGATCATGCATTGAACTGGAAGACAGCTAATTTTCTTTATGCTAAGTGAAGCTTTAAGTGTTCCTCTGAAAGGCAGCGGAAGTAATATAATGTTATTTTATTGATTGTCGAGGCAGACACTTTATAACTGAAGGCAGGTTAAGGCAAAATTTCAAGCGCAATAGGTTAAAAATTCTTTAATGTACTTTTATTGGACTTTTTGAAAGCAAAACTGACCTTCAAGTATCTTTTAAAAGAGAGTCTTGAGGTTTTCTCAAGGTAAATCTTCCTATTTTACATAATGGAGGAAATGCTATGCACCCAGGTTGATGTTAGTCGCCTTGCATGCTGAGGTGCTTTTGTTAATGGTGAGTGTACAGTCTGCACTGAACTTCTGTTGAAATTTTACAGAGAATTGTTTTCCAGTCATCGAAATTGAATAAGTATCATCTTGATCTTTCTGTAGTATGTGTGATTTCATTTGAAATGTCTCGTGAATGCTACATTCTTGCCACTCTTATTAATGCCTCAAAGAAAACAAACAGCTTGAACTACCAAGACAGATGTGCACAGCAAGTCATTCATCCCTTGCACAATTAAAGCTTGCAATAATCTTCACCCTAGCATACTCATGCAAACAGACCCAATTAAATTTAAGATGGCTCGTCTTCAAAAATCTCCTATTTAAGCACAACCCTCCCCCACCTCCAGTTTAAATTCCATATGGGATATTTTGGAAGATCAAGAACCAAGAACTTGCACTTGATGTCAAAAAATCATTCTGGGGTATTTTGAGTATTTGTTCGGAAAAATATACACTTGGAAGCAAAGGTCACAGGAAACAATAAAAATGCGGAGCCATGAGTTTGGAGTCATGTTCATTCGTTCAGGACTTGTGCAAGCAGGGACATAAAGAGCAAAAGAAACACAAGAGCAGAGCGGCAGGAAACACAAGTTTGGTCGTGCAGGGAAATTGTAGTTCTGAACCATGCATGGCCAAGGCAAGCCAGCTAAAAGTAAAGAACTTTAAATATGAGAGAATTGGGATAATCAATGATCAAGGTGGGTGATGCATAAATGGGACCCAATGCAGGGCAGGATTTCAGAGTTGGCTGTGGTAGACCATGGTGAGAAGAATGCTAACTCCCAATGTATTAGTGTAACTAAAGTGAGACTGATAAAAGTTATAAGGGTTTAGCAGCAGGAAGACTGAAGTAGACATTACAGCAGAAGCAATACTGTGGCTCAATTGAAGTTTGAATTACACAAAGTGTCGGCAAACAACCTAGTTCAGCTTGAAGCGGTTGTGTAAGCTGATACAAGTACAGTAAAACCCCTGGTATCCAGCACCTATGGGAATTGGTAGATGCTGGATAAGTGCACTATATAGGCTCCTTGAGACCAACTCTTCTAATGCCTAACTAATACACTTGGATGAAGAATAAATAGTTTAAAAGACAAAATTACTATACTGAACTTACACTGAACAAACTTCACTTGCATGAATATATAAACTTTAAAGCATTTTACTTTATTTTTCAGTCACATTCTTTGAAAACATTTAACCGTCTCTGCATCTGCACGTTCCTCCCCCTCCATGGACCCACCCAAAAGATAAATTTTATCAATAATTAAACACCCATCCCTCAAGTTTACAGATAAAGCCTCTGACAGGGGCGACTCTTACCAAGCAGGGATAAGGAGACACTTTAAGAGAATCACCCCAATGGCGAGTGGCATCAATCAGCTCTTCATCCTGTGACGCCATTACTGTTTCACACAATTTCACTCAAGCAGCTGCTGCGAGTAAAGCCCGACCAAGGTTCTCCACTGGCTGAATATTTGCTGAATATCTTCACCAAAGGCCTGTTACTCCAGAAAACATTTACTCTTACAATTTTAAACTTGTGTATTTTTAACCTATTATTTTATTCTTATTTATTTTTAAAAATCTTTTCCTTGATTTTTTTTTGCTGATTGCTTGAATTCTGGATACCAGGAGTTTTACTGTTACTACTTTCAATGGACAGATGGAAGATAACTTCATACAAACAGATGGAATTATCTAAGGGCAGCATGTAGTTGAAAAAGACAGGAGGATCAAGAATGGGCACTTCATCCAAGATACCAGAATGAGGACGATGCTAAAAAGGCAATATGGGGAGAAAAGACAAGGTACAAAGGTAAGCTAGCCAAGAATATGAAGGCAGATAGTAAAAGCTTCTTTAGGTAGATCGAAGTTGGGCCCTTCAAGACAGAAATGGGTGAAATTATTATGGGGAACAAGGAAATGGCAGATGAATTGAACAGGTCCTTGATCTGTTTTCACTTGGGAAGACACAATCTCCCGAATGTAATAGTGGACAGAGTAATGGGGGAACTGAAGGAAGTTAACATTAGGCAGAAAATGGTGTTGGGTAGACTGATGGGACAGTAGGTTGATGAATCCCAAGAGCCTGATGGTCTGCATCCAAGGGTACTTAAGGAGGTTGCTCTAGAAATTGTGGACACATTGGTAATAATTTTCCGATGTTCTGTTGATTCAGGATCCGTTCCCATGTATTGGAGGGCAGCTAATGTTGTTCCAGTTTTAAAGAGAGATAACAGGGAATTATAGACCAGTTAGCTGGACATCAGTGGTGGGGAAGATGCCGAAGTCAATTATAAAAGATGAAATAGTGATACATTTGGATAGCAGTAACAGGATCAGACTGAGTCAGCATAGATTTACGAAGGGAAATCATGCTCGACTAATCTGGAACTTTTTGAGAATTTAACTATAAAAATGGAAAAGGGAGAACCAGTAGATGTAGTGTACCAGGACTTTCAGAAAGACTTTGATAAGGTCCCATATAGGAGATCAGTGGGCAAAATTAGAGCACATGGTATTGGAGGTAGGGTATTGGCATGGATAAAAAATTGGTTGGCAGACTGGAAACAGAGTGTAGGACTTAACAGGTCCATTTCAGAATGGCAGACAGTGACAGGTTGAATGAAGGCTTGGTGCTGGGAGCGCAGCTATTTACAATATACATTCATGATTTAGATTAAGGGATTAAAAGTAACATTAGCAAATTTGCAGATGGCATAAAGCTGGGTGGAGGATGTAAGGAGGATGTTATGAGAATGCAGGGTGACTTAGATAGGTTGGGTGAGTGGGCAGATGTAGTTTAATGTTGATAAATGTGAAGTTATCTACTTTGATGGCAAGAACAGGAAGGCAGATTATGATCTTAATGGTGTCAAGTTAGGAAAAGGGGAAATACAATGAGATCTAGGTGTCCTTGTTCATCAGTCACTGAAAGTAAGCATGCAAGGACACAGGGAGTGAAGAATGGCGTGTTGGCCTTCATATGAAGGAAAGTTGAGTATAGGAGCAAAGAGATCCTGCTGCAGTTGACCAGGGCCCTGGTGAAACCACACCTGGAGTATTGTGTGCATTTTTGGTTTCCAAGTTTAAGGAAGGACATTCTTGCTATTGAGGGAGTGCAGCGTAGGTTAATTCTTGGGATGGTGGGACTGTCGTATGTTGAATGATTAGAGTGTCTGGGCTTATATACACTGGAATTTAGAAGGATGAGAGGGGGATCTGATTGAAGATAAGATTATTAAGGGATTGGACACGCTAGAGGAAGGAAATGTGTTCCTGAACCAGAGGCCGCAGTTTAAGAATAGAGGGTGGGCCATTGAGTTGAGAAAAAACTTTTTCACCCAGAGAGTTGTGGATCTGTAGAATGCTCTGCCTCAGAAGGCAGTGGAGGCTAATTCTCTGGATGTTTTCAAGAAAAAGTTAGATAGAGCTCTTAAAGATAGTGGAGTCAAGGGATATGGGGAGAAGGCAGGAATGGGTACTGATTATGGATGATTAGCCATGATCACAGTGAATGGTGGTGCTGGCTCGAATGGCCAAATAGCCTACTCTTGCACCTATTGTCTATTATGGAATGGAAACCATACTAAATTTAGTAAATGGGTTAATAATGTCCAAAGCCAAGCGCTGGTATTGAATTAAAAAGCAAAAAATTAAATATTAAACATATATTTGGGAGGAATGTGCACAGTTCCAGTCTCTGTTATGAAAGCAACCTGAAGCACAGTGTAGTTGAAGAATACTCTTTACAAGATCCACATCAGACTGACGGGACAAATGTCAAGAATGGCAAAAGAAGCTGTTACTCTGTTTAATCTTCCAGAAGAAGATTGAGTGATAAAGTCATGGGAGGTCTTCAAGCATTTGGTGGATTAAACTGATTCTGCGACTGGTCAAGAACCGAGGAATTGATACGACCTCTGGGGATATTTTATAAGCACAGTTATAAAGTCACAGTGTTACAGAGCCATCAGTCTAACTCATATATGCTGACTGGGTGGCCTGTGTTTGGCTCATATCCCTCTTAACTATTCCCATCCATGTACCCATCCAAATGTCTTTTCATCTCTCACTTCCTCTGACAGCTTGTCTCTGAGCCCCCCTTCAAAATTTTCTCCTCTCCTCTTCAATTGATGTACTCTAGTTTGAGACTCATTTACCCTGGGAAAAGTTGTGACTATTCACTTTATCCATGCCCTTCATGATTTTCTCTACCTCCAGAATGTTGGTCCTCAGCTTCCTAAACTCCAGGGACAAAAACCCTGGCCTATCCATTTTCTCCTTATAATACAAGTCCTCCAACCCTAATAACATTGTTGTGAATCTGTTCTGCACTCTTCCATCATAATAACATTCTTCCTAATGCAAGGCAAGCTGACTGCACCTAATATTCCTGTGTTGACTCTACTGGCATCATGTAACATAATGTCCAGACACTTGAACTCATACATATGCTGTGCAGCATGCCATGAGGCATGCCGACTTCAGGGGAACAGCAGACCAGCACAGAGCATCTAAAACAGGGAGAAAAGCCCCTTTTGAGAAGGAGAAACATGGGAGGAGATGACCCTACAAGGAAGGTGATCATGGCAGCAGACCAGTGAGGCACTCAGTGGCTGAAGGACCAACATAGGCTACGGGCTCCTGGAGACTTGTGGTCAAAGGACTCGCACAGGCTGTGGGCTGCTGGCAAGTGGCTCATGGGAACCAGGTATCTGAACCCAGATTCTTGAGGGTGCTGAGGCAAGAAGTGCTCCCGAAGGGCCTCGGACTCTGAAAAGTTCCTGATTGTATCAGAGGTATGGGCTTGGAGTTCGGGTTGCCAATGGTTTGAACAGGAGTTTGTGTGGCTGCAGAGGCAGTGGGAGCGCTGGAGGCAAATCTTCTGAAGTAACCCTCTTTTTCTTCTCTTTCTCTTACTGTTATGGGCACCAGGCAATGCTCATGGTGACTCTATTTGGTTTACGGCAGAGAAAAGTTGAAGTATACCACGTGTATTACATTTTATATATTATTATGTGATAATAAAAGCAAGCTTGAACATATGACACCAGTAGATACCAACCTCTACATTTGTTTGAAAGGGCATTCATGGTACAGTAGTAACCATAAACAAAATGTCTTCCTGATATTCTTTGTGAGCATCTTATTAAACTTTTTCCTCTTTCCAAAATTTTTCTTGAATTTTATATGTGCTCATACATGGGTAATAACAAGAATATATAGCCAACAAAGTAAATGTATATTAATAAATAGCTGTAAACAACCTATGAAAGAGGCAAAATGTAAATGAAGCAAAAACTATTCTAGTAATCTAACCCTTCTCTTGTGAAGTTATGATTAAACATATATGTTCTATTAATGAATGAAAGAAAGCACAACCAAACCATGAAATTGGATCCAATAATATTATAAATTCTGAAAATAATAAGGAAAGCACCTCATAAATTTAGAAAATTAAAGTTTATTACAATAGTAGAGCATCTTATTTTTTTTCCCCCAGAGTCGAGCATGCCATCATATCAGATAACCATTGAGATTGTGGAGGAGAGACAGCATCCTTCCATCTCATAAGTATAGCTCTTCTGGCAATAAGAAGAGCAAAGGCAACTACATGGGATTGTAGCCCAGAAAAATTTAAATCAGATGACTTCCTTATTCACTTTAGGGCGAGAAAAGGATTAGGAGCCAAATTAACATTAAGAACTAAAGACAAGATACAGAAGATACTTTCCAAATAATTGGAAAGCAAGGAACATGACCAAACCATATGAAATAATGTACCTGCACTATTAATGACCATCACTCACATAGATGTACTTGTGTATTGGCTACTGCTGTAGGAGTGTCTGCCCAGCTGGTATAACAGATGGTGCACAGTGTCCCACTGGCCAGACTAAGGTAGCATTGAGTCTGTTAATAAAAGCCAAGTATTATTCCTTTCATTTGTCTGAACTCTTATTGATGACATATCAATACCTTCATCAGTCTTTTACATCTATCACATTTTGATGAGAAATTAGAATAAAATTTAGCCAATTAAACTTTGGAAAGTAAGCTCGGTGTATTACTTTAAATTGCAATAATTTAATGTTGGGCATAAAGAGAAGATTAATTAACCACTTTCAAGTTAGAATCACATGTAGCATCAGAAAATTCTTTTTTTCTGACAAGGAAATCTATTGAATAATTTGAAATGGAACTATTAAGGGAGTATATTGTACTGACAATAACCACACCAGCAGTGAGAGTATAAGACAGCTTTAATAAAGTAATATGTACACTAAGAGGTCTTGTCTCTCTGCAAGATGAACCTGGAAGGCTAGACTGTAGCTCTGGACTGCTTTATAGACAAGGTCACCGGGATGACCCCTGGTGACCTAGTGGTGTAATTACATATCACCAGACCCACGTCTGTTCAATGACAATGCGACAAATAACTCACACCACCAGTTTCAGGAACGGCTGCTAACCCTCCATCATCAGATTCCTCAAGAGCAACTCAATCAGAGACTCATTTAAGGTTTCTTAATTTTGCCATTTATTGATTTTTTTTTTCCTCTCTGGATTTAGTTTGTTAACATTTATTTATTTGCTTAATGTATCTTCTTGAGTACTTTTTCTTGCAGTATCTGTAAGTGGTAATCCTACTTTGCCCGCAGAAATCTCGAGGTTGTACGTGTTGTCATGTAGGTATGGGCAATAAGATTTGACCATAAGATTTGAACTTTGAAGATATCCAACCTATGAATTGCTTTGGTCCACCAGCAGAGGATCCACTTTGGTGAACACCTAATTCAAGCTAATGCTATCCAGCAAAGCTTAAAAGCTTGTATCTCTCAAAGGGAGGTGAATTGAGGCTGGTAGCAAAAGGTGTTTTGAAGGTGATTGTAGTAACAGAGAAAATTTGGCGTAACAGTGGACAGAATGGGTCCACTGTTTTTGAATGCTGCATTTAGAATATATCTTTGCATGGAGCAAAGATGCCTCCCAATTACACACAGAACCTGGATTGAATAGCTGGTTCAGACACAGAGGAGAAAAATATCTTTTATCACTGCACTTATCCCAGATGACATATGGTGTCTGCATTGCAAAACAATGCAAATAGCACTCTGAACAACAGGGAAGGCAGTAATCCTTGCAAAACACATGTTTATTCTCCCTGCTGCTTCTGGATAAAGAGAATAGGATGTATTCAGCTCCCTTGGAATACAGAACATCTTTTGACTCCTCATTTATAACAGTGGGGAAATGTGCAGACTTTTGATAAAGATAGTTTCAGCTTTCTTACTTTCCCTCTGCTCCTTTTCCTCGACATAGTATTCTTATAAGGAAAGCAAGTGTGTAAGCCTTGTAGCCAACTCAAAATCTTCATGGCCTGACATTATATTTCAGAGCAAAATTGTTAATAAACTAAGAAAATACCAGACACACAAAAATCAGTCAGCATCCATGGAAGAGGAAAGAGAATTAATGCTTCTAAAGCCTTTCATTGTTCACTAATTTGAGCTGTTTCAGAGACAGTCATGAAATAATACGGTACAGTCATGGTCCCTTTGAGTCCATCTTATCCATGTCAATTCTAATGTCTATCTACACTCATTCTATTTGCTTTTAAACATTGTAAATGTATCCCTCTCTGGCAGATCATCCCATATAAGCCACAAACCAATCCCTGAGATATCCTTTAAACTCCTCCCCTCTCACTTCAAATCTGTGTTTTCCACTTCGTGGCAACCTACTCTGACCATCCATTCTAGCTTTATCCCTTAAGATTTTATATATCTATTTCATGTAACCCCCTCAGCCTTCTGCATTTCAGTGTGAATAAACACAGCTTATCCTTATAATGATAGTCCTCTATTCCAGGCAATATGATGGTCTATCTCTTCTGCACTCTCTCTATTGCTACTACATCCTAACAACTAGAATTATACCTAAAATTGCAAGTATCGTCTAACTAATGGGTGGGACTGCTGCAATGTGACATTGCAAATCATGTAATCAATGCCTCGGTATGTGAAGATGAGCATACTAAAGGCCTTTTTTCACTTGAGGTGACGGTTAGCTCATGCCAGCAACTGGGGTTCGGGGTCTGAAACTGTGTGTAAGGACTTTGTACATTCTCCCCATGTCTTTGTGGGTTTCTTCCGGTTTCCTCGAACTGTTCAAAATACACTGGGAGTCATAGACCAATTGGTCAACATGGGCTCATGGGCTGAAAGGACCTATTTCCACGCTATAAGTCTAATTATTAAAAAAAAAATTAATAGCCTATTAACCTATCTTGCCATGTTCCTTGAGCTATGCATTTACGCCCCAAGGTTTCTCTGTGCATAAATGCTTCTACAGTCCTTCCCATTTCATCTACAATTCTACTGGAATTTCACTTCCCAAAGTGTGTATATTGATCCACCCTAATTTCCAGATAATCTACGTCCCGTTGTATCCTTAGCCAGCCTTCCTTGCTCTCCATGATTCCTCCAATTTTCATGTGAACTTTCTGAGCAGATAGCACCTCTATTTTAAATTTCCAGTATTTGTATTTTTTGAAATGATTTTCAATAGAATTGCATAAGCTTCCCAAGTGTATTCCTATCTTGCAGTCCCTGCAGAGGATATATATATATATATATATATAGCAACAATCAGAATCACTTATAATTGTTCTATGCTGACAAATAATGTGTCTTGTTTCATTATCTAAGCTTATGGATGAATGTCAATCATTTAGGTTTTCAATGGAATTGTATCAAGCCATGAAATGAATAGAGACAAGAAAAAGTATGAAAGATTGTAATTAAAAGAGAGGGAGCATCCCAGAAGCAAATCCTAATAATTAGATACATGGTCACAACTTACTGATAGCAAGGTGTCACCAATGACTTGCATGAGAAATTCTTTCTTATCATTTGCAGATTGGTCAATATTGAACTTGCAAAATTAAATGGCAGTAAAGTCAAATGTGACAAAAATTTGGCACATTGTGTGGTTAGAATGAGAATGAAGGGGGGGTTGAAAGAACAAGCTTGACCTGAGAAATGACAGTGGACAGAGACATTTCTTGGTAAAGAACGTCTTAAATAATAAACATACAGGCATTTAACTGAATATAGTTCATTCAAAAGAATTAAAAATTAACTAATATGTTACGTGGCATCTCTCAGCTATTCCTCTGCAGTTCAACAAATGGGCTCACTATTCCAGTTCCAGCCAAGCCTCAATGGAGGTTTAGGGCAATTGAGGAGTTCAAAACTGGAACACAGTCAAAAAATTATGATGACAAAGTTAGGAGTTCCATAATAACCAAGGAGTTCTGAACATGGGAGCACTTTCCAGGAGAAAGTTCAGCACAGAATTGCTGATATATCCTTGCCAGTCTGACCCTTTATATTTCCAATAAGGTGAGCCCATGCCACCTAATTACCCCCAATTAACCTACAACACCCCCCCCCCCGGTACATTTTGAATGGTGGGAGGAAACTGGAGCCCCCTGGGGTTCTCCTCACAGACGTGGGGAGAACGTACATACAGTGTGGGATTTGAACCCTGGTCCCGATCGCTGGCACAGTAACAGCATTGTGCTAACCTCTACACTAAATGTGTCACCCTAAATAAAAGCATCTGCCCAAAGCATTTTACAACCAAACTCTTTAAGTGCCCACGGAGGAAAAAGGATTGTAAAATGCTACTTATATTAAAAAAAACTTTCATTTTCTATCTTTTCTGCTCCCAAATCACACAGCTGATTGATTTTGAATATGAAATTGAAAACCAAGCAACGTGAAAATCCACTAAAGTTTCAAGATGACTTTTTTTTCCTTCATCAAAATTGAATTGAACCTCTAAGTTTGATAGCCTAAGAATCAAAATGCATTTAAGAGCTTGTGGTAATCCTTAGATATAAATTGCATTAGTTTAGGTAATGTGAATTGTTGGACAGTATGTTCTGAAATACAAGTTGCTGCTTAATTGTATGTCAAAATATTCATACTCAAAAACCTGTTACAAAGATGCAGTAGGACATGTTTTTGCTCATGTGAAAACTCAGTGATTCTCAAGCTCATTATTAATTTGTTTCTAAAAGCTCTTGTGTTCATTTATAATAGTGTCATGGAAGCAATGGAATGCTATAAAAGATCAACTCTTTGCTGAAATAGCACCCATTCCAATGGTTTGGTTGATGTACTGATTTTGGGATTACTAGCCATCTGCATGAAACATAGAACACTACAGCACAGTACAGGCCCTTCAACCCTTGATGTTGTGCCGACCCATAAATTCCTTTAAAAAAAGTACTAAACCCACCCTATCCCGTAACCCTTCATTTTTCTTTCATCCACATGCCTGTCTCCCTTAAATGCCCCTAATGTTTCTGCCTCCACCACCATCCCTGGCAAGGCATTCGAGGCACCCACAACTGTCTTTTTTTACAAAAACTTACCTCTGATGTCTCCCCTAAACTTCTCTCCCTTAAATTTGTGCAAATGCCCTCTGGTGTATGCATTTCCTTCCTTGGGAAACAGGTGCTGGCTGTCCACCCTATCTATGCCTCTCATAATCTTGTAGACCTCTATCAAGTCTCTTCTCATCCTTCTATGCTCCAAAGAGAAAAGTCCCAGCTCTGCTAACCTTGCCTCATCTGATTTGTTTTCCATTCGTGGTGAATCTCCTCTGCAATTTCTCCAGAGCTTCCGCGCCCTTCCTATAATGAGGTGACCAGAATTCAATGCAATTCTCTAAGTTTGGTTTTACCAGAGGTTTGTGGAGTTCCAACATGATCTCTCTACTCCTGAATTCAATTCCCCTATTAATGAAACCCAGCATCCTATAGGCCTTCTCACCAATTTTATCAATCTGTGCAGCGACCTTGAGGGATGTATGGATTTGAACCCCAAGGTCCCTCTGTTCAACCACACTCTTAAGTAATCAACCATTAACCCTGTACTCAGCCTTCTGGTTTGTACTTCCAAAATGCATCACCTCACACTTAATCCAGATTGGACTCCATCTGCCACTTTTCTGCCAAATTCTGCATCCTGCCTATATCCTCTTTTAACCTTTGACCACCTACAACTCTATCCACAACTCCTCCAACCTTCGTGCCATCCCCAACTTACTCACCCATCATTCCGCCTCATCATCCAGGTTATTTATATAAATCACGAAGAACAGGGCTTCCAGAACAGATCCTTGCAGCACTCCACTTGTCACCGATCTTCAGGCCGAATACTTGCCTTCCACTATTACTGTTTTCTTCCTGGAAGCCAATTTTTTATCCACACGGCCAAGGTTGCATTGATCCCATGCCACATGACTTTCTGGATGAGTCTCTAGTCGGAGACCTTGTCAAATGCCTTGCTAAAATCCTTGTAGACCACATCTACCACCCTTCCCTCATCAATTTCTTTTGTTACCTCCTCAAAAAAGTCAATTAGGGTGAGACATGACCTTCCCTTCAAAAAGCCATGCTGACTATCCTTGAGCAGATTGTACTTCTCCAAATGCTCATAGATCCTATCCTCACCATTAGTTTGCACACCACTGACATAAGACTCATTGGTTTATAATTCCTAAGATTCTCCCTTTTTCAATACTTTTATTAATTTCATTTAGCGAATGTTACATGGGTAAATAAACATGAATAGACAATCAAATTTATATGATAATAGTATCAGTAATGACAAAACCTACATTACCTTTTTTAAAAAAAAGTACATGCAAAATGAAAAAAAAGAAACTGGCTAATCTACAAATTTGACCCCCTACCTACATAGTCCACTATCTAATAATGAACAAAACAAAATGAGATCAAGGATCAAAAATTAGTTAAGCTTACAAATTTGGGAAATAATTAAGGAAAAAAACACATAAACAAATAACGTTTACATTAATTACAGTAGTGGAGCAGCTAATTTTTTCAAAAGACCAACAAGCTATCATATCTGACAGCCATTTAGTGAGTGGGAAGGACAGCATCTTTCCATTTAATTAACATGGCCCTCTGACAATCAGGGAAGCAAAATGATTGTGCATGGGATTGTGAAGAATTCAATACTAGATCATTGGGCCCCACAAATTCCAAACATGACAATAAAAGGAGGTGGGGCCAAATAAATATTAAGAACTAAAGATAGTGTATGAAATACACCTTCCTGATAATTGAGAAGGACATAACCAAAATGTATGATACAATGAACCATCTTCAGTTTTACATTTAACCAGTCAGGTTTTGGAATAGTGGGCACAATGTACTACTTGAAATTGCAATAGTGAGTGTCCAGCACAAAGAGAAGATAAATGAATATGTCTCAAAATAGAATCCTCTGTAGTCTCAGAAAATATTTGTTGGAAATTTTGTTCCCATAATTTTCTAATTCCATCCAGGGAATTATCCTTAGTTAGTAATTAGATAGTTCATACAGGGCAGACAAAAGCCATTTATGGTCCAGTTGAAAATTATATATTTTCCCTATAACATTCAACTACAAGTCCTGAGGAAGTCTCAAAGATAAAGAGTTAAAAAAATTCCTAACCAGTAAATAATAATTTAAAAAAATGGTGTCTGGGCATATTCAATTTAACATAGTTGTTCGAAAGAGGCAAGATAATGGGTGATTAAAAAGGTTCAAAAAGATCAGATGCCCTAAGTTAGACCATTGATTAAAAAACAGTGGAGGGAGGAAAAACAAGAATAACTTAAGATAGGACTAACTAATAAGAATCTATGGTATCCAAAATGTTTCCTGAATTGAAGCCAAATTCTCAATGTATGTCTAACAACAAAATTAGCCAATAATCTAGAAGCAGAGAAGGGTAATGGAGCTCCAAGTATTGAAAGAAGGGAAAACTTTTTAGTAGATTTAATTTCTACATTAATCAAATCTGATGAAACTGAAAGAACATTATGATATTTTTAAAAAAAATAACATGTCTGATATTAGGTGTCCAGTAGTAAAATCTAAAATTAGGTAAAGCCAAACCTTCATTTTTCTTAACATTTTGAAGGAAGGGTCATTATTAAGACAGGGAAGCTTATTATTCCATATAAAGGAAGATATAAGAGAGTCCAATGAATAAAAAGAAAAGGATTTGGGAACAAAAACTGGTACAACTTGAAAAATGTATGAACATTTTGGCAGGATGTTCATCTTAATAATATTTAACACGTCCAATTAAGGACACTGAAAGTGAGGACCATTGAGTCAAGGACTTCTTCACGGTAATAACATTTTCCTTAAATAGGTTATTAAAATTCCTAGTGATGGTAATACCCAGATAATTAAAGTGATTATTGACTATTTTAAAAGAAACAGAGTTAGAAGAGTCCAATGCAAACTATCACTTTTGTATAAATTTAATTTGTAGCCTGAAAATTGACCAAAGAAAAGATAGAGCAGAAGGAATCGATTGATTGGGATTCAATACATACAGGAAAAGGTCATCTGCATAAAGAGATATTTTATGGACACCTTTAGCCCTGGTAATTCCAGAAATTTCATCCAATTGTAGAAAGGCCACGGTTAAAGGTTCTAACACCAGATTAAACAGCAAAGGGCTTAAAGGGCAAACTTGTCTAGTTCCACGATGAAATTTAAAAGGTTTGCATTTAATTGAGTTAGTAAAAACTGAACAATATCTAACAAACAAATTGAGAATAATGACCTTTATGATAAACCTGGGTCTGGTCTTCAGAGATAATAAGGGGTATAATAGTTTCTAGCCTGGTGGCTAAAATCTTTGATAATATCTTAGTGTCCACATTTAAAAGGGAAATTGGTCTCTAAGAAGAACAGTTTAATGGGTCCGTATTCTTTTTAAGTATTAAAGAAATTGAGGCTTCAAGGGTTCTCCCTATTACCTTTTTTTAAACAAGGGGGATACATTTGCCATTCTCCAATCATCTGATGCCTCGGGTGGTCTAGTTTACTTCCAGTGTGGGTGGGTGGTGGGAGAATCTTGAGCCTATCAATGAGCATGCCTGAGAGGACATGTTACAGGGAAGACTTGAAGGAGTGTATTTTTGGTTGTAAGAAAATATGAAAAGTAATTTGATCATGCTGAAGGCTTGCTGACAGTTCCATTAAGAGTCAATGACTCATTGCTGTGTACCAGCCCTCTGGTCCACATGCCTACACACCACAGTAGCGTACACTGTAAGCTAGATGTAGGAACATCTCACCTGCAGCTCTGTCCCTAGGCTCATCTTTGAGCCCAGCGGTGTTCCTCAATTTACTGAGCCAACCCTTCAGATTCATCTTGCTACCTTGCCTCGCCCTATTAATTTGAATAGAATAGTTGAGCTTCATTCAAAAAGTACAGCTTTTTTTTCTTTTTCACTGTACACAGTAAAACCTTGTTATTTGAAATTCAAGCAACCGGCAGCCTCAAGCAACTGTTTAAAAAAAATTGAGGAAAATAAATAAGTAAAACTACAGGTTTAAATTTGGCACATTTCACAGTAAGTTCACCAATCTATGCCACATGCATTCTCAAGCAACTGGAAAATTCACTTATGCAGCATCTACCAATCCATAGCTTTTATTGTATTTGAATTTCCAATAACAATAGTTTAAACCATTGCATTCATATTTTGCTGTGGACTTATGTTTTTTAATGAACACTTGTTCCACATAATTTTTTAAATGTATCCATTTTATAGTTTTAATTAAATCAATTTCAACATCTTAATTGATGCTCGTAGGTTAGAGAACATGCGTGGAAAGAGAAACAGCATTAAAGTTTCAGGTTGACAATTCTAATGAACAGAAATACTGAATTTAAAAACAGTGAAGCATTCTTTTGGCAGCAGAGGTTATCGAAGGTTCTCAGAGCAACTAGGGCCTTGGGGTATGATGCCCAGAGGCTTGGTTGTGGTTAAATGCCAGTCAACCCAGTGAGGCCACGTGTCCAATATAGAGAGTGGGGGAAAGGGCAGGAGCTTGTATGTATAAAACCACACCCCATGATTGTCCAAAATCAAAATGCAAGAAATGTAAAATTGAATGAAAAGTTCTGGAAACACTTGTGAAGGGAAAGATATTTCTGACCAAAGGCTTTATCGACTGGATTTTCTTTTTGAAATTCCAATTTCCTGTTTCTTGTGACCTATTGAGGGCAGACTCTTTTTTTTTAAATTTGTTTTTGGCTTTATCATGAAATACTTTCAAAGCCTGACTGAAAGCATTGCATCCACTTTCTGTGTATACGAGTCATTGCAGTCAATTTAAATGATTGCTGTGTTCATAATTCTCATTGCCATTATCTCAAAGTCACAATGGAACATTTGATTGTCAGTCTATTTCTCTAAATTTTATATATAAATGTGACAAACCACTTCCACTATCAACAATTTGACACGCAGCACAATAATGAATATGAGGGGAGTGTTGTTGAATTCCCTTCTACCCTTTATAAAAATACATCAAGGAATAGTGTCCTGTTATTGGGGAAGTCTGAATATAGGGATTGTTGAAACAAGCACTAATTCATTCCCTGTACAATGAAGAGAGCATGCTTAAAACAAATGATTCCCCGTAGAGAACACTTCGTTTGTAATAGAGAGCATCCAATAAAAGATGTTTTCTTTCAAATCTTTATTGCAATTGTATGCTCAGTTGCTGCAATTTTTACATACGTTTATTAGTGTCAATCATACCACGGTTCCAATAAGATATCGCAGTTCCCATTTTCTCCATTTTAATGTTTCTTCATAATTTGCAATTTTGAATTTTTCATGTCTTCCCTCTTTGTATATAGGTTTCCCTTTGCTAAAAATGAAATTAATCTAAGCTTTGGGCACAATGGTCTGCCTAAACCCAGGTACCTGCATTAACCTATCCCTGCCCTGGGAAACAGGCACTGGCTGTCTACCATATCTATGCCTCTCATAATTTTGTAGACCTCTATTAGCTCCATCTCCTCTCATCCTTCTATGCTCCAAAGCAAGAAATCCCAGCTCTGCTAACCTTGCCTCATAAGACTTATTTTCCAATCCAAGTAACATCTGGTAAATCTCCTCTGCACCCACTTCATAGCTTCCACATCCTTCCTGTAATGAGAAGAGCAGCAGAACTGAACACAGTACTCTAAGTGTGGTCTCAATAGAGATTTGTAGGGTCGCAAAATGACCCCTGTACTCTTGAACTCAATCCCTCTATTAATGAATCTCAGCAACCTATAGGGTCTTCTTAATTATTCCTATCAACCAGTGCGGTGACCAGTACAGATTTGACCCCTAAGGTCCCTCTGTTCATCCATACTCTTGACTGACCATTAACCATGTACTCAGCCTTCTGGTTAGTCCTTCCAAAATGCATCACCTCACACTCATCTGGATGGAACTCCATCTACCACTATCTGCATCCTATCTACATTATTTTGTTACTTTCAACAACCTTCAACTCCATCCACAACTCCTCCAACCTTCGGTATCATCCTCAAACTTACTGACCCATCCATCTGCCTCTTCATCCAGGTCATTTATAAAAATCAGAAAGAGCAGGGGTCCCAGAATAGATCCTTGCAGCACTCCACTAGTCACCGCCCTGCAGGCAGAATACTTTCCTCCACTACTACTCTCTGATAGAACCTGCAAGCCATTTTTTTTTAAACAGACGGCCAAGGTTCCATTGATCCCATGCCTTACAAATATCCATGCATACCACACCCACTGCCTTACCTGCATCAATTACTTTAGCTACCCTTCTCAAAAAATTGAATTAGGCTCATGAGGCACAACCTTCCTTTTACAAATCCATGCTGACTATCCTTGAGTAGACTGGACTTCTTCAAATGTTCAGATATCCAATCCTTAAGAATCCTCTCCAACTGTTTTCACACCACTGATGTAAGACTCACTGATTATAATTCCCAGGATTCTCCTTATTACCTTTTATAAACAAAGGGATACAATTGCCATTTTCTAATCCTCCAGCATCTCCCCTGCGGTCAAAGATCATAGCTACTGCCCCAGGTATCTCTTCCCTAACTTCCCACAACATCCTGGTATATTAAGTCCCACCCTGGGAACTTATCAATCTTGATGTTTTTAAGAAGATCCAACACTTCCTCTTCCTTAATCTCCACATTGTCCAGCACACAGGCCTGTTCTATTCCAACCTCACCCTGATCAAGGTCCTTTTCTCTAATGAATATTGAAGCAAAGTATTCATTCCAACCTTCTCTGCTTTCAGGCACATGTTGCCTCCTTTATCTTTTAGTGGCCCCACCTTCATTCTCGTCATCCTTCTGTTTTTCACATATACGTAGAACGCCTTGGGGTTCTCCTTAATCCTCATGCCCCCTTTGATTTCTCCTAGGTCCTTTTTTAAGCTTCTTCCTGGCTACCATATACTTCTCATGCACCCTTCCTGTTAACTGCTAATATATACTTCCTTCTTCCTCAAGACTAGCTGCCTCACCTGTTTGGTCAATTATGGTTCCTTTTTCCAACCATCTTTCCCTTGTCCCAGTGGAACAAACCTATCCTGAACTCAACGCATGATCCCTGAACTTCCTCCACATTAGTTTTGTGCTTTCTCCCTTGAACTTCTCTTTCAAATTTACGCTCTCTTGTTCCTGCATAATTCCTTCATAATTATCCCTTCCCCAGTTAAGCACTTACCCATTTTGTCTGGTTTTGTCCTTTTCCATAACTTTTGGACACTCTCATCAAAATGCTTCACCACCGAGAGGACAGCCACCTGACCAGGTTCATAACCCAGAATTAAATCTAGCATGGCCTCTCCTCTTGTAGGCTGGTCCACATACTGTGTCAGTAATCCTTCTTGGACACACCTGTCCTACCTATCCCTCTTGCAGTCAGGAGGTGCCAATCAATATTAGGGAAGTTGGAATCACCCATAACTTCATCCCTGTATTTTCTGCACCATTCCAAAATCTGCCTGTCCTGAGGGCTATTTAGGGGTTTATAGACTACACCCAGCACAGTGATAAATCCTTCCTATTTCTGACTTCCACCCACACTAACTCAATGGACCCACCCTCTCCTGCGTTCTCTTTTTCTATAGCCGTGATACTATCCCTGCCCAATAAATAATACTACTCCACCTCTCCATCCTATTCCTTTTCAAACCCCTGAACTCTTGTACCTGCATTAGCCAATCTTGTCCTTCCTTCAGCCAGTTTTCTGCAATGGCCTCAATATCGTGGTCCCTTTTGATCTTAAAGGTGATTTGCACTTAGCTACTTCTGAATATTATAATGTTGCCATTAACTGTTTTGAAGTTAGATTACTTAAGTTCCTCTATTATTCCTGTGCCATAAGTACACTGAGACCAGCTGCAAATTGAGGAACAATACCTAGGGACCCTCTCATCAGATGTATTAGCTTCAACTTCCCCAGTTTCTGTTAGCCTTCCACCCTCCCATCCTGTCTCTCTCATTCCCTATCCCTACGTCTCCTTTCCTCCAGCCCTATATTGACAGAGCTACCCCCTCCACCAAACATTTCACTCTCCTGCCCTCCTATCCATGTCCAGCTGTGGCCGATTAGCTGTTGGCCTATGCTCCTCCTCTTTCCCTTCATCTTTCCTCCCCCTACCTATTTATTCAGGCACCTGCCTGCTTTATGCTCATACCTTGATGAGGGTCTCTGGCCTAAATGTTGTTTATTTATCTTTGTCTCCTATGGATGATGCGGGGTATGCTGAATTTCTCCAGTACTTTTGTGTATTTTATTACAATGAATACACTGTATTGTTGCATGAATAATTTTAGCAGCTTTAGAAATGATGTTTAAAAGGTCCCTTTATGTGTTGGGCAGAATGAGAGTCTGAAACCATAGATCACAAAGTACAGAACAGTACAGCACATGAACAGGCCTTTCGGCACATGTATCTGTGTTGAACATAATGCCCAAATCAAACTAAAGCTCTGTTGGTTGCCCTTATTAGGTATCCCTCCATCTTCTTCACATTCACGTCTCTCGAGAAACCTCTTAAACAGGGCAGTTGTACTTGCTCCAACCACCCTCTGGCCCCTGCCACATTCTGTGTAAAATATTTGCACTGCACATCTTCCTTAAACTTTCTCACCCTCAATTTAAATGCACATCCTCTCGTGTGTTAGGCTTTTACTCTGGAGAAGAGATTCTGGCTGTCCATGCTTCTCATTATTGTATAAACCTTTATCAGTCCTCCCCTCAGCCTCGTACACTCCAGAGAAAACAACCCAAGTTTGTCCAATGCCTCCCTATAATTCATACCCTCTAAACCTGGCAACTTTGTGGTAAACCTCTTGGGTACCTTGTCCAATTGACCCCACTTCTATCATTTCCTCAGATCAATTTATAAGGAAGCTGAATGGCATCTTCTTCACACAGCAGATCATGGGTTTCCAGATGAGCTGTCGCAGGAAGTGGTAGAAGTGGAGACAATTGTAATGTTCAAAAGTCACCTTGACAGGTACATGGATAGGCAAGGTTTAGAGGAATATGGGCCGCGCTGAATGCAGGCAAGTGAACTAACTTGGCCGCCATGGACAAATGCCTCCTCCATGTGTCAACTGTTCTAGTTTTCAAGCTTTAATAAAAGGTCACTTGTAATATATGTGGATGGACTTGGATGGAGAGGATAGACTATCTTGTACTGGGAACTCAAATGTAGAACTTGGTGATTCCCCCTTTTCTGCTGCAGTAATAATAAGCTCACACCAAGACACAAGAGAAACTTGTCCGTGAACTACTCTTTGCAGACGATGCCGCTTTAGTTGCCCATTCAGAGCCAGCTCTTCAGCGCTTGACGTCCTGCTTTGCGGAAACTGCCAAAATGTTTGGCCTGGAAGTCAGCCTGAAGAAAACTGAGGTCCTCCATCAGCCAGCTCCCCACCATGACTACCAGCCCCCCCACATCTCCATCGGGCACACAAAACTCAAAACGGTCAACCAGTTTACCTATCTCGGCTGCACCATTTCATCAGATGCAAGGATCGACAATGAGATAGACAACAGACTTGCCAAGGCAAATAGCGCCTTTGGAAGACTACACAAAAGAGTCTGGAAAAACAACCAACTGAAAAACCTCACAAAGATAAGCGTATACAGAGCCGTTGTCATACCCACACTCCTGTTCGGCTCCGAATCATGGGTCCTCTACCGGCACCACCTACGGCTCCTAGAACGCTTCCACCAGCGTTGTCTCCGCTCCATCCTCAACATCCATTGGAGCGCTTACATCCCTAACGTCGAAGTACTCGAGATGGCAGAGGTCGACAGCATCGAGTCCATGCTGCTGAAGATCCTGCTGCGCTGGATGGGTCACATCTCCAGAATGGAGGACCATCGCCTTCCCAAGATCGTGTTATATGGCGAGCTCTCCACTGGCCACCGTGACAGAGGTGCACCAAAGAAAAGGTACAAGGACTGCCTAAAGAAATCTCTTGGTGCCTGCCACATTGACCACCGCCAGTGGGCTGATAACGCCTCAAACCTTGCATCTTGGCGCCTCATAGTTTGGCGGGCAGCAACCTCCTTTGAAGAAGACCGCAGAGCCCACCTCACTGACAAAAGGCAAAGGAGGAAAAACCCAACACCCAACCCCAACCAACCAATTTTCCCCTGCAACCTCTGCAATCGTGTCTGCCTGTCCCGCATTGGACTTGTCAGCCACAAACGAGCCTGCAGCTGACGTGGACTTTTTACCCCCTCCATAAATCTTCGTCCGCAAAGCCAAGCAAAGAATAATACTTTGAAAAAAATAGCATGGACATTATTATTAATATATGAGCTATTTGGAATATCACAGATTCTGCTCTGTATGAATTGATAGAACTGACTGAGAGAGGATTTCTATATTTTAAATTTAGACATACAGCACGAGCCTGTGCCGCCCAATTACACCAAATGGCCTACAACCCCCGGTACGTTTTTGAATGGTGGGAGGAAACCAGAGCCCCAGGGAAAACTTATGCAGAGACAGGGAGAACGTATAAACGCCTTACAGAGAGCATGGGATTTGAACCTTTGTCCCAATGGCTGGCACTGTAACAGTGTTGCACTAACCACTACACTAACCATGCCACCCCTTTTTCTCAATATTCCACTTCTTGGGGTGTCTGAAATGAAATCAACTGGAGGGACAACTCTTCGTAAAGCCAAGCTTTAGTATAGCAGAAGGCTATTGGCCCACATCTAGTCATGCAAGGAAGTTGCAAACTGCAACCAGTAATTTGGTGAAAGTCACTACCAATTCTTGCAGAAGTGATAGTTTATACAAAACTCAATGAAAGCTGCTTACAAAGACCTTATGACCTCTGGAACAAGGCTTTCTCATTTTGGATGTCAATTGTTACCAGATTAAGGAATTGCTGGTACAAGTATCTCGCAATAGTGGAGTCTTAGACACAGTTAAAGAGCACAGAAACAGACTGTACAGCCCATCATTTCAATGCTGACCATCTAATCCCATTTTTCATTACTTGGCCCATGGAGATTCAAGTGCTCATCCAGCTCATGATTAACTCTAAAACCACTTTAGTGTTTCCCTGGTGCTGACATTGGCAGAGTGGCTCCAGCTGCATGGGGAATTACGGGTAATGAAGACGGCCATTGATCCCTCATTGAACCGCCACTGCTGGTGCCTAGAGTGGGCTCATGAGGAGCTGGAGTGACCCTGAAGCGGCCTGACAGGGTGTCGGAGCAGCCCAATGAGGTGCCAGAGCACCGCTCTGGCAACATTGCACTCCTGCCTTCGACTCCTTTAAACCTCTTGTCTCATACCATAAACCCATACTTACAGACTCAGCAATTCAGGAAGAAAAAATAATTCAACTACCTATCGTATCAATTTTGTCGCTCATACATTTTTGTATTTTTATGACCCTTCTCAGCTTCTTCTGTGACAAGGAAAATAAACCTCATCAACAAAGTCTCTTTCCATAGCTGAAATAGTAAATTGCAGACAATATCCTGGTGAATCTCTTTGCATTTTATCGCAGAGAATTATGTTATTGCTATCACATGGCAGCTACAACTGCCACAGTGTTACAACTGTAGTTTAAGAGATATTTTATATAATTTTAGCATAGTCTCCCTGCTCTTATACTCAACATAAAACATGTGATACCATCTGAAGTGTAGTTCACATATGGGCATTCTTACAGAATGGAAAATATCACTGTAACGCACATAACTGATTATAGTTCCAAAAATTATAATTTAGAACTTGATATCAGCCAAAGAATGAAGCAGGTTATTCCTAATTAGATATCATAAAGTCTAATGACAGGCCAGTTAAACACATCTAAATCTAATTTTGTTATGGACCCTGGACAATTTTATCACCAGGGACAGGACTGAACCTACAGGGGAAAGAAGGGATTGTGCGCTGCTGTGAAGCGCTGAAGTAGTGCTGGGAAAAACTGGAAGCTGCGTGTGAAGCGCTGGGAAAGCTGACAGCTGTCAGAAGCGCGTGAGCCACGCACTGGAAGCCGGTGGGATCGCGGAGAATGCACCCACCTCCCTTAACTGCTCTCTATCAATAGGATGAGCTGAAGGCATGGGCTGGGGCAGTTGAAGAGCCCAGCACACTGAGCTTTGAACGGGTTTGCCAGTTAGTTGGTTGGTTGTATGGCAGTCATTCAGACTGTCAGTGTGCTCACCCAATAGTTTCAGTGGGAGAAAGAAGACTGAACTGCTTTGTCCGCGCGTACCAGCACTGTTGTTCTGACAGCAATTTGCTCCACTCTGATACCCAGAGTGTGTGTGAGTCCAACCTGGGCTTCCCCAGTGTCCTTCCAAAAGAAGGACTTTGTGTGACAGGAGTCACTTGATGACCCAAGACAGGGTGTTTAGAGGGGAAGACTTAGTGGGCCTCGTGAACCTTGTGTAGTGACTGGGAGGGACCGTGTGAAGAAATCAAAGGAGGCTGTGCCATAGTCAATACTTTTGAGGAAAATCGTAAGTCTACAGTGATCATGGCCATTTGTCACCAAGCGAGCTGTTCCTTTCTAACTGACGGATTTGACGTGACTGACTTGAGGTTTTGTTTTGGGGAATTTTCTTTTGGGGCATTTTAAGCTTGGATCATAATGGTCTGGGTTTTCCCCCCCACCCCCACATACATCTTATAAATATCTGTTCTAATGTCTTCTTTCTTTGGCTTGGCTTCGCGGACGAAGATTTATGGAGGGGGTAAATGTCCACGTCAGCTGCAGGCTCGTTTGTGGCTGACAAGTCCGATGCGGGACAGGCAGACACGGTTGCAGCGGTTACAGGGGAAAATTGGTTGGTTGGGGTTGGGTGTTGGGTTTTTCCTCCTTTGCCTTTTGTCAGTGAGGTGGGCTCTGCAGTCTTCCATAAAGGCTTATGTTCGGGAGTTAAGTTTATTGAGGTAATTCTATTATTGTTAATTTGTTAATAAATTTTGTTTTTCTGCGTCTCTCAATTGCTGCTAGTGAGGCGTAACAATTTACTCTTATGCAGTGAGCAATGGGATGATTTAATTTTAATTTAATTTGGGTGTCCAAATAGTTCAACTGAAGGGTTGGTTTTACTGTGTAATGATCCAACATCACATGCCGATCTCAGTAGAGTATCATTTATCCTTTGGCCCACCACATTGAAGTCAGCCAGCTATAATCCTGCTTCCCAGTTTTGGGCTCATACCCATTCAGAGTTGTGTCACATCTGGAGCCATCCCCTATCACTTATTGTAGTTAATGTCCAATATTGTACAAGAATGTTTCTCAAACCAAGGCCACATCTATATCCCTTTGTTTGTGATAGTCAATCTGGAGACAGCTGATGTTGGAATATGGAGCAAAAACCAAATTGATGGAGTAACTCAGTGGGTCAGATCCTTTCATCAGCAGATTTTCATCTGCTTGCTTTCAAATATATTTTTTTCCTGCCCTCTCGTGTTCTTCGTGATCACAGACTCAATTCTTTGTAATTGGATTAAGTTTGATTTCTATTGATTCTACTTCAATTCCAACTGTGAATTTTTCCATCATTACACACATGCAATTCTTTTTTTCTTTTTTTAAAAATTTTTTTTATTTTTCACACCATAAACCACATTAACCATGATACACACTTTTTTCTTTTCAAACATATACAGTGCCATTTTCTCCCCCCTCCCTCCCATCCCACCCTCCCTACCTCCCCCCTCCCGTCCATTTAAAGTACAAAATCTAGGATACATTAAACCAGTCAAACAATGTTGTCATTCAATAAAAATACACAAGAAATTCCACTGAGTCAATTCTTTTTATTTCCTTCTCCTTCCGTTAATTTAGGTAGTGAATGTCCCCGGTAGGTTTTCGCTATTGTGTTTCATGTAAGGCTCCCATATTTGTTCAAATATTTCAATATTATTTCTTAAACTATATGTTATTTTCTCTAATGGAATACATTTATTCATTTCTATATACCATTGTTGTATTTTCAAATTATCTTCCAATTTCCAGGTTGACATAATACATTTTTTTGCTACGGCTAGTGCTATCTTAACAAATCTTTTTTGTGCATCCTCCAAAACAATTCCAAATTCTTTGTTTTTTAATGTTACTTAGGAGGAAGATCTCTGGATTCTTTGGTATATTGTTTTCTGTAATTTTATTTAATATCTGATTTAGATCTTCCCAAAATTTTTCTACTTTCTCACATGTCCAGATTGCATGAATTGTTGTTCCCATTTCTTTTTTACATCGAAAACATCTATCAGATACTGTTGGGTCCCATTTATTTAACTTTTGAGGTGTAATGTATAGCCTGACACACATGCAATTCTGAAGTGAACATTTTCTCTTTTTTTTTTCATGGATTCTGTGTCACGAAGGGAATCTTAAACAAAGTTAGGATGCATGAGAGATTTTCAGGGCATCTGTTAGTTAACTGAGATGCAAATGATGTCCATGATCAGTACTGACATCTCAAAAGATTAGTACAGTAAAACCCACGGTATCCGGAATTCAAGAAACCGGCAAAAAAAAGTTGATTAAAATAAATAAGAATAAAATAATAGGTAAAAATGTGTAAATTTGAAATGGTAAAAGTAAATGTTCTCTGAAGTAACACACTATAACCTTTGCTGAAGATGGGAGCAAATATTCAGCCACCTGAGTGCCTTGGCTGTGCTTTGCTCCTAGCAGCTTTTTGATTAACGCTGTGTGAAACAGCAATGGCGTTGTCCAAGATGAAGAGCTGGTTGCTGCTGCTCGCCGTTGAGAAGTCTCTCTTAAAGGTTTTATCTTTAAACTTGGGGGTGGGGGGTTAATTATGTATAGTGTTATTGTTAATTGTTTTGGGCAGTTCCGTGGAGGGGGAGGACCTGCAGATGCAGCAATGGTTAAATGTTTCCAAAGAATGTGTCTGAAAATAAAGTAAAACACTTTAAGGTTTATCTATTCAAGCAAGTGAAGTTTGTTAGTATAAGTGTAGTGTAGTATTTTTGTCTTTTAAGTTGTTTATTCTTAATGCAGGTGAATTAGTTCGGCATTGTAAGAGTGAGTCTCAACCAACCAGAAAATACACTTATCTGATATCTACCAATCCCCATAGGTGCTGAATTCCAGGGGTTTTGCTGTATATTTTTTTTCCAGAAGCTTGATAGTGGCCCTAATACACTCAACAGTAAGGACAGATCTGAATGATAACAGTCAAATGAATCCATTATTTGTTTGTTGACCTCGATAATTTTCCAACATAACCTGGTTCAAGTGAATGTAGTGTAAAGCAAGAGGAACATATGCATTTAATAACATGACAAAGGAGCAAGATTTGTCCCTCAAACCTTCTGTGCTCTTCATGGCTGACCTGATCTTGGCATCAGCTTCAACTTCTTAACTGTTCCACGTTACCCTTGATTATCCTTCAGCCCAAGAATCACATCCTTTTCAGTGGTGACCTAATTTTGTAAACCTATAATGCTCAGCCTGCAGACTATGTCATTTTCTGTCAGCAAACTAATTGCATATTATTCTAACTTCATTAATGGTCTGCTTTTTTTAAAACAACTTCTAAATGCAACTAAATGATTTTTATTTTCATTAGAAAAATGTTGGCCTTATTCAAATGCTATTGATCGTAATTCTCCTGGTGTATTTTTTTTAATGCACAAAATCATCTCAACTGACTTTGAGCTACAACCTTAATGAGAATTAAATGATGATGTCTAATCTAATGGATGCATAAGATCTAACTTTTAATTAATCTACAAGGTTCCACAAACAGGTTTTGTGCATTCTGCAGCATTCTTAGTCAGATCCCAAAGGCTCAAAATGTGAAATTTCTGAGAATACTGTCACATACCTCTTTACAGTCGACGTAAAGACAGATGATATAGCTGTGAGTTCAGTAAAGGAAAGAATAATATCGCATTTCATGCAGTAATTAGTAAAGTGAATCTAAAAAAGCAAATATTTTTTAAATTGATAGCGGTTCTGTGTTGATGAAGTAGAGCTCTTAATTGTAACTGAGCAGCTAGACCCTCACAATCTGGAAAGCAAGCAATACGTTCACCAATCTGTATTGAAATTCATCCCTTCCTGAATCCCAGTAGGAGGGAACGATATTGGAAGGAGATGAACATCTATCCCATTCAAGGAACTGGCTAGACAATTTTTATCACCATTTTTCTCTTGCAACTGCTTTGTGGTATTGTTTCATTTTAAAAAATCTATTCAATTAACATATTTGAAGGGAGGACGTGTACTTTTCCCAATGCCTCATCTGAAACAAATAAATCAAGATGAGAATTGAGGAGGGATGGCAGAAGGAGTGTCTGTAGCCTCTTTCCGTAACAAGAATTTTACATTGGAATTGAGGGGGAAAAAAGGCAGAATTTCAGGCTCAAAACCAACATCCCAGACCAGCTGGTGCAGTGCAGTTTGGGGCTGATTTATACCTTTCAGGACATTGACTCGAGTCTTAAACGATGGCTTTAATCTTCCCTCTTTCTGAAGTTCATTGTGGTATATCTACCCTTCAAGTCCTCTCCATCCAAATAAGTTATGTGTACCTTCTGGCTCATGCGACTTTTGCCATTCACCTAGAAAGCAGTTCACAATCTGCTTTCCATCAATAATAAAATTTTTGGCCTTATGGAAAAAGTTTGATGCTTAACTAATTGTTATTAAAAGTGCGGAATGTTAGTGTTGAGGTTTTATTAAATGTTGGAGTAGACTTGGGGGACAGAATAACCTATTCCTTTTCCATATGAACTTGAGTTATTCTATTTTAATATTTTTGATTGGTTTCTTTCTTGATATGTGTTTCATTATATTTATATATTATAATCTTTAAATTAAAAAAAAAATATCCAATGTATTATATCTCCGATCAGGCCAGTGTCTGTATTACATCTCCGATGTATTATATCTCCGATCAGGCCTGTGTCTGTATTATATCTCCGATCAGGCCTGTGTCTCTTGCCATTTTCTTCAAACTTACATCAAACCCCCTTCACTTTTTTATTGTTCAATCTGATAGGGATTATGATGTCAATTGTAGCTCAAGTTGAATCCAAAGATTGTGGATTCATATTTCCAATTTAGAAGCTTTAAATTTAATGTAAAAATACACAACTGAGGGAGTGCTGAACTTTTTGAGGTGATATCATTTATATAAGTTGTGATACTGAGGTCTGGTTTGCTCTGAGGTGGATCTCAGAGATACCCTGATATGCTGGTTAACATTGATCCCTTGATCAGTACTACAAACATGTCAACTATCTGTGTATGAAGGTCATGCCATGCACAAATCGGCTGCCACATTTCCTTTTTTACATCACAAAATTAGGAGAAGTTGTATATAAATATCAGTTTTTGCTTTACATTCAGAAAAAAGAGAATGCAAATATTGAACCAATTTAATCACATGGTCTGGAACTTTCTCCATATTTGTCTGTCGGGCTGAGTAACCTGACTCCTGAAATATTTACATAACGTGAATGAGCAGAGGGGTGTCTTGTGCAGGTCCTCTGCAATTAGTTAGTCGTTAGTTTGAGAATCGTCCATGCACTTTGGGTGTTGTACGAGCAGTCACCAGCGAGTTTACATCTTGCCTTACATTTTGTCCATCCTTCAAATAGCTATCAGTTGTATTCCTTGCTTGCCTGTAACTGCAATTGGCCTCTAGGCTTTGGAGCTACAACTTGTATGAGAAGGATTCAGACATGCAGTGCATAGTGAGGTTAAACAGAAGGTGTGTAGATGCTGGAATGAAATACACAAATGTGCTGCAGAAACTCAGCAGGTCACAGAGCATGCATAGGAGGTAATGGGTAACCAACATTTTGTGCCTGGGCCCTTGGTCAAAGTATGGCCTACAATGCTAAATGCCCTCCTGCATTTCTCCAGCACATTTATATAACCATAAATATCCATGGACTGATTCTGGGAAAACACTGAACATTATAATATAGAATGCTCTGTCCTTGATAGAGGCCTCACCTTCATGCCCCTTCACCCACACCTCAACGAGTTCTGCACACGTCAAGATGCTGAACTCTTCTTCTGTCAGTTCCATCTCCGTGTCCACTTCTACAGTCAGGATTCTCCACCCCATAATACAGATGCCTTTTCCCGCTTTAAACTTTCTTCCTCTTCTGGACACCTCATTCCAACCTTCTATTTGGTCTGGACCTTTATATTTCCAACTGCTGCCGAGTCATCAACCATATCAACTTCACTACTCCCCTCACTCATTCCAATTTCTCCCCCTTTGAATGCCTGGCCTTCCACTCTCTCTGCACTAATCTCAACCTCACCATTAAATCCACAGTCAAGGATGGCTCTGTTGTGGTCAGGCACACTGACTTCTATCTCACCAAAGCCAGAGAACAAATCTCAGGCACCTCCTTCACAGGACCCCACTAAAAATCATCAAACCACTGTATCATGCAACATCTCAAAATTCATCACTTCTGATCATCTCCCTCAAACGGCCTCCAACTTCCTTGTTTCCCAACTGCATACTGTCCATTTCCACATCTTATCCAAGATCTACAAGCCCAAATGTCCCAGACCCATAGTTTCCATGTGCTCCTTCCCTCCTGAACTGGTATCCACTTACCTTGACTCTGTTTTGTCCCTCCTGGTCTAGTCACTCCCCACATCTATGATGTTTTACATGCCTTCCATCACTGCAACAATTTCCAGTTCCCTGAACTCGATCTCCTCAGGTTTACCATGGACATCCAATCCCTATACATCTTCATTCCCCATTCTGAAGGTGCAAAGACCTTCGTTTCTTTCTTGACAATAGACTTAGCCAGTCCCCCTCCTCCACTACCCTCCTTCAGCTGGCAAAACTTGTCCTCACCCTCAATAACCACATTTAACTTATCCCACTTTCTCTGAATCAAAGGGGTAGCCATGGGTACCCGCATGGGGGACCAGCCATCCCTCCCTCTATGTTGGCTTCATGGAACAGTTCATGCTACAAATCTGCACAGGCAAGGCTCCTCAACTCTTCCTCCACTCCACTGATGGCCACTTTGATGGTATCTCATGAACCCATGAGGAGCTCATCAACTTTATCCACTTTGCTGCCAACTTCCACCACAACCTCAAAATTTCTTGGTCCATCTCTAGCAACACTCTCTCTTTTCTTGATTTCTCTGTATTCACCTCGGGAGACAAACTCTTGACAGACATCTTCTACAAACCCATCATCTCTCTTGATGAGTTTGGCATTGTGGTCAATCCCAGTAAATGTGTTTTTATCACTGCTGATCTTATATTTTTGGGATTATGCAATATAGTATTTTGCCCGATGAATTGAAAGGGGGAGAGATTTGAGAAGTTCCGACACTGTTGCATTTGCCCAGTTGCAATATTCTTAGGCAGGATGAATTTTTATCGTCGGTTCCTGCCAAATGGTGCAGCGTCTCTATTAGCCTTTTCTTTGGCTTGGCTTCGCGGACGAAGATTTATGGAGGGGTATGTCCACATCAGCTGCAGGCTTGTCGGTGACTGACAAGTCTGATGAGGGACAGGCAGGCACGGTTAGAGCGGTTGCAAAGGAAAATTGATTGGTTGGGGTTGGGTGTTGGGTTTTTCCTCCTTTGTCTTTTGTCAGTGAGGTGGGCTCTGCGGTCTTCTTCAAAGGAGGTTGCTGCCAGCCGAACTGTGAGGCGCCAAGATGCACGGTTGGAGGCGATATCAGCCCACTGGCAGTGGTCAATGTGGCAGGCACCAAGAGATTTCTTTAAGCAGTCCTTGTACCTCTTCTTTGGTGCACCTCTGTCTCGGTGGCCAGTGGGGAGCTCGCCATATAACATGATCTTGGGAAGGCGATGGTCCTCCATTCTGGAGACGTGACCCACCCAGCGCAGTTGGGTCTTCAGCAGCATGGATTCGATGCTTGCAGACTCTGCCAGCTCGAGTATTCAATGTTGATGATGAAGTCATTCCAATGAATGTTGAGGATGGAGCAGAGACAACGCTGATGGAAGCATTCTAGGAGCCATAGGTGATGCTGGTGGAGGACCCATGATTCGGAGCCAAACAGGAGCGTGGTTATGACAACGGCTCTGTATACGCTGATCTTTGTGTGTTTCTTCAGGTGGTTGTTTTTCCAGACTCTTTTGTGTAGTCTTCCAAAGGTGCTATTTGCCTTGGCGAATCTGTTGTCTATCTCGTTGTCGATCCTTGCATCAGATGAAATGGTGCAGCCGAGGTAGGTAAACTGGTTGACCGTTTTGAGTTCAGTGTGCCTGGTGGAGATGTGGGGGGGGGGGCGGTGGGGCTGGTGGCCATGGTGGGGAGCTGGCTGATAGAGGACCTCAGTTTTCTTCAGGCTGACTTCCAGGCCAAACATTTTGGCAGTTTCCGCAAAACAGGATGTCATGCGCTGGAGAGCAGGCTCTGAATGGGCAACTAAAGCGGCATCATCTGCAAAGAGTAGTTCACAGACAAGTTGCTCTTGCGTCTTGGTGTGAGCTTGCAGGCGCCTCAGATTGATGAGACTGCCATCCTTGCGGCACCGGATGTAAACAGATTCTTCATTGTTGAGGTCTTTATTGGCTTGTTTCAGCATCATGCTGAAGAAGATAGTAAAGAGGGTTGGTGCGAGGACGCAGCCTTGCTTCACGCCGTTGTCAATGGAGAAGGGTTCGGAGAGCTCATTGCTGTATCTGACCTGACCTTCTTGGTTTTCGCGCAGTTGGATAACCATGTTGAGGAAGTTGGGGGGGGGGGTGGCATCCGAGGCGCTCTAGTATTTGCCAAAGCCCTTTCCTGCTCACGGTGTCAAAGGCTTTGGTTAGCCTTTACTGAACTACTAAAAGGATCTGATGTCCGTTTCCAAAAGGCCATCAACTTTAGGAGATGATGCTGTGCTCTCGCGAATGCCATTATGTTTGTACATCAAAAGCCCAATGCCTTGCTCTCTCGTACCACAGATGCATCTGTCAGTGCTATGGGAGCAGTGTTAGAACAAGTCCGTGGGCAATTGGAACCTCTGGTTTGTTTTCTGCTAAGCTGTCACTGCCTCAGGCAACTATTTGCTCGAGAACTCTTGGCCATCTATCTCGCAGTGCAACATTTCTACTTTTTATTGGAATGTCGTCCTTTCACAACTTACACAGAGCACCAGCCTCTTACTCATTCTGCGAGTATAAGCATACATCTCCACTTGCCCAGAGAGATTCAGCACTTGGACTTCATCGTACAATTTTCATCAGACATACGGCACATCCAAGGAAAAGCGAATGCTGTCTAGGCACAACATTTACATCTTACATATGACTACTGCCACTGATTTCACAGCCATGGCTTGTGCACAGCACACCGATCCCAATCTCATCTGGTATTGCTGGATCATCTCTCGTTTCCATCCTCAAGCTGTGGTCTTGTATGAGTTGGGTAAAAAGTTAGTCTGCAATTTTTCTAAATGAAGGCCTAGGCCTTTTGTGCTGGCGGCAATGAGGCAAGGGATTTTTGAGTCTCTATTGCATCCTGTTTAAAGAGCATCAATCAAAAGAGTTACGGGACGCTTTATCTGACCTCATGTTAAATGGGATGTTCGATTATGGGCAAGGACCTGCTTGCTGTGTCAATGCTCTAAAGTTTACAGACACACGTAATCCAAGCTGGGGCATTTGATGTTCCAGATTCCCATTTTCAGCATGTGCACCTAAACTTAGTAGGCCCACTCCCGCTATCTTGGGGATATACTTATCTGTTCATATGTGAAGACCGGTCTACCAGGTGGCAGGAGGCCATTCCTATCACAGATATCTCTGCAGCGACAGTCACTAGGACTTTCGTGGATTGTTGGATTCCATCTTTGTGTTCCTGTCACTATTTCAACAGATCAAGGGTCGCAGTTCGAGTCAGCATTGTTTCAAACTGATCTTCTAGGCATTACCTATTTTCACACTATGGCTTACCATCCACAGGCTCATGCCTCATTGAGCATTTCCATTGATAATTGAAGGTGGCATTGACAATAGGTGGTAATGCATCTACATGGAGCAAACATTTTCCCATGGTTCGCCTTGGAGTGCATACTGCTGTTAAGGCAGATCTTGGATGTTGAGAGGCAGAGCTAGTATATGGCACTACGTTAGCCTTGCCAGGAAGTTTGCGAATCCAAGTCCAAACATGTTTTTTTAAATGTTCTATGATCTGGCTATTTATATTGATCATCTTCAGGAAAACATGAGATTACACCAACCTATTCCTACATGCCAGGCATCACCTGCAGTGTATGTGCTGAACGATTTACAACACTGTACTCGTGTGTTCCTCTGGCTTGATGCTGTTTATGATGGTGCTATTCAAGTCTTAGGACACCACCTGAAGACTTTTGTGAACGAGAGGAATGGAATAATTAAAATAAAGTTGATTTAATGATCTGCTGAAAGAAACTAGTGAATGTATTCTTTATTTGTTTTTCAGCTGTGTTAAATCAATGCCATTACACACATCCTGTCCCCTATAAGGATTCTATTACTTTCTCTTAATTCCTCCATCTCCATCTCCATTGCATCAGCTCCCAAGCACAGGGTCTTCCTTGCCAGATTATCAGAGATGTCCTCCTTCAAACAGCATGGCTTTCCCTCTATCAACTTGACCCTCATCTGCATCTCCTCCATTATCTGCACATCTACCTTGGCCCCCTCTGCCCCCACATCCAACAAGGACTGAATTTCCCTTGTCCTCACTTATCACCCCACCAGCCTTCACATCAAACATATTATCCTCTGCCATTTTTTTCAGCCTACTATGTGATCCCACCATTTTATCCTCCCCTTCCCCTCTCCCTTCCGCAGTAACCACATCCTCCGTGAATCCCTCATCAACTTCTCCCTTCCCTACAATCGTCCCCTTGGCAGCTACCTCTGTGACCGCAGGAGGTGCCCTCACCTCCTCCATTGCCACGATTCAGGGCTCTAAATAGTCCTTCCAAGTGAAGCAGTACCTCACTTGTGATTTAGCACGGGTCATCTGCTGCATGCAATGCACCCATTGTGGTCTCTATATTGACGAGACTCGACGCAGACTGGGAGATTGCTTCATTGAGCACCTCAGCTATGTTGCCGCAACAACGTGGATCTTGCATTGACCATCCATTTCAATTCCCTGCCTCACTCCCTTGCTGACAGGTCTGTCCATAGTACCATGCAGTGCCAGACTGGGACCATCCACAAATTGAAGGATCAACACCTTATATTTCACCTGGGCACCCTCCAACCAGATGGCATTAATGTTGACGTCACTAGTTTCTGTTAGCCCCCACCCCATCTTTCCCTCAGTCTCTTTTCCTCTAGCTCTGCCCCCCCTCTCTCTGTGTCTCCTTTCACTGAGCTGAAATCAAATTGCCCTTCTCCACTCAATTCTCATCTTTCCTCTCTCCTGTCCTCTTATCATATTCAATTAACGCCTTTTGTCTGTTGGTCTGTACACCTCCCCCTTCCATTTTTCCCTTCATCCAACCTTTTTAATGCAGCCATCTGTCTTTTTTTAACCATACTTTGAGGAAAGGCCTCAGCCTCAAAATTTCATTAATATATCTTCATCTCCTATGGACACTGAGAGACCTATTGATTTCCTCCAAAACTTCTGTTATTGTGACATGGAAGTGTCTGGTTCAATTTTGCCGGCAGTGCAATTTCACCAGAAAATGGTCATTGGCTCAATATACTCTGGATTACATTGATCTTACATTGATCCAAGGAGCTGAACACAAAACAACGTCTTTACAAGGATCTCGTGTGTCACTCTCTATTAATGATAAACAAATTTGTCAACATTTCTGCCAGGTCGCGGGTAAACCCATAGGTGGTGCTGTGGTTCACATATAGAAAGATGAATGATTTATCACAAAATTGTTGGCAAGTGTGAGGTGTGACCCTCTGGAAGTTCATTTGTAAGGGGAAAATACACAGTTAATGACAGGGCTCTTAAAAGCTATGATGTTCAAAGTGGTCTGTAGATCTCACTCCATACCTTCTTGAAAATCACCATACAAATAGGTCGAGTTGTAAATAAGGCAAATGGTTTTGCTTGGCTTCATTGGGCAGGGCATTAAACAGAAAAGTAAGGAAGTCATGTTGCACTTATACAAGACTTTGAGTAGGCCACACTTGGAGTACGATGTGCAATTCTGCGTGTCTCTCTACTGGAAGGATGTCAGAAGAGATTTACCAGGATGTTGCCTGGATTACTAGGTATGAGCTATGGAGAGGGGTCGGACAAGATTGGGTTGTTTTCTCTGGAGTGACAGAGGCTGAGGGGAGAAGTTTACGGAATTATGAGTGGCATAGACAAAGTAGTAAGTGAGATTGTTTTCTCAGGGTAAAAAAATGAAGACATGCATTTACAATGAGATGAGGATGGGAAAGTTTAAAGGAGATGTGTAAGGTAAGTTTTTTAGACAAAGAATAGAAGGTGCCGAAGTACTCGAGATGGCAGAGGTCGACAGCATTGAGTCCACGCTGCTGAAGATCCAGCTGCGCTGGGTGGGTCACGTCTCCAGAATGGAGGGCCATCGCCTTCCCAAGATCGTGTTATATGGCGAGCTCTCCACTGGCCACCAAAGAAGAGGTACAAGAACTGCCTAAAGAAATCTCTTGGTGCCTGCCACATTGACCACTGCCAGTGGGCTGATCTCGCCTCAAACCGTGCATCTTGGCGCCTCACAGTTCGGTGGGCAGCAACCTCCTTTGAAGAAGACCGCAGAGCCCACCTCACTGACAAAAGGCAAAGGAGGAAAAACCCAACACCCAACCCCAACCCACCAATTTTCCCTTCCAACCGCTGCAACCGTGTCTGCCTGTCCCGCATCGGACTTGTCAGCCACAAACGAGCCTGCAGCTGACGTGGATATTTACCCCCTCCATAAATCTTCGTCCGCGAAGCCAAGCCAAAGAAGAAGAGAAGGTGCCTGGAATTGCTATCAGGAGAGTGTGGAAGGACACATGATAGAAGGGCTTACGAGGCATCTAGATAGGCACATGAATATGCAGGGAATAGAGGAATAGGAATCACGTGAAAACAGCAGAGTTGTAGTCTTAATTTGGGTGTGATGCTCTTTGCAAACATCATGAGCTGAAGAGGCTGCTCATGTGCTGAACTGTTCTATGTTCATTTCCTAAAATAGCCATCTAATTGAGCACAAAATCCAATGAAGAAAGGGTTGAGTAAAGTATAATGATCCCATCATGAAATTGATAGTCACATCTTTATGCCTTAGGTACTAACCCCAACTATTCCCCAAAGTTTCTTGCCCCTGTTTCCCACCCTACCATGCCTCCTTACCTGAACCTACAATCTTGAAATAAACTGCCGCCTTCCAAGGAATTACTTTCAACTCCAGAGAACTCTCGGCCTGGTTGCTTTAACAATTGTGCTGCACACCCTGCAGCAATCATTGCCCCACAGGTAGGGAGCATTCAAAGAATTCTGATTATGTGGCTTTAGAATAAGCATGGACATTCACCATTGGAATCTCACATTTTCTGATGTTATATTGCTATTGTTGTGGCTTACACTGTGATTATGGATAATGCCACTTCCAACGTCTTTCCTTCCTTTCTTGTTCTCTTATCAATTTCCTACCAATCACTTCCCCTTATTTCTTTCCTCTTTCTCTTCCCATTTTCCACCTCTATTTATCTCCTCATGCTGCACCTTTTATCCCTCACTTTGTTGTTCCTCATTTCCAACCTTGCTCTCTCTTGCCTCTTCACTCCTAATCTATCACCTCATTTTGGTCTCAATATGGCACCTTGACTTCCTATGAACACCTTAAAAAAAATCTACTGCTTCCACAATGTATTGGCTCAAACTTAGGGAGGAGAATGGAGAGGTTGTAAAACATATTAAAGTAAGAGATAGTATGTCATCTTGTGGGAAAGAAATAGATAGGAAGAGGTTTAGATACTTTTCATCAAATCATACAAGAAGATGGACAAGCTGCAAGAGAAAGAAAAAAAAAGAATTAGTGCTGAATCCAATATTTCAAATAAAAACCCTTAAAATATACATGTGGGATTCATATATCAAGATTCAGAAATGATTACCATATTGTTATACTGGCATTTATTACAATAGAACTTAATTTTAGAGACACAAAATGCTGGAATCTAGAGCATAAAGCAAACTGTTGGATGAACTCGATTGGTCAAGCAGCTTGTAAATGTACCTAATTTTATTTCATTTAATACAGTTTGACAAATTTTAAATTTAGACGTAGGCCCTTTCAGCCTTCAAACCCATGCTGCCCAATTACAGACAATTCATCTACTACCCAGAACATTAGGGCTGAAACGGAGATTTCAAAGGAAGCCCATGCAGACACAGGGAGAATGTACAAACTCGTCACAGGCAGTACTGGGTTTGAACCTCGGTCGCTGGCCCTGTAGCAGCATTGTGCTAACTGCTACAGTAACCATGCAGCCTGTTAAATATTTTGAATGATCATATGTACCTGCAATTAGCAGTCAGTGCTAGATGTGAAATTCTTGATAAAGGAAAATTGTTCAAAGTCTCCTCCCAACCTTAGTTTAGTATTCATACATTTCCATCACTGTACCTTGTTACATTCATTTTTATTTACACCATTACCACCCCTATGGCACCTTGACATTACTCCCCCCTCTGCTGTTTAAGGGGGTTTCCCTGGGTCTCAGCCCCTCAATGCCCAGTAATGGGAGGACTGTGTAGGCGGAGGCCATTTTCCATCCTGCCCTCATGTTGGCAATGCCAAGCCTTAGTGTGTTTCCTCAGCATGTACCCCTGCAGCCTAGAATGTATCAGTTGGTAGCATTGCCTCACTGACATTTCCGTGTGCTGAAAGACCAACATGTTTCGGGAAGCCCAAAGTACTTGATAAAGTGCTGGAGAAGAAAAGCTCTCTGATGCATTTTACACTGAATTGTTTTGATTTATTGATCTTTGCTTGAGAGTGGTAATAAAATTATCATGTAGTACTGTGTACACAGTGCTGCTTTGAAATTTTGTTGTGCAAGCTGATTCCTCATCTGCCCTGGGATCTAATGGGATGTTTAATAGCAGCATTACTTACGGACATTCTTGAATATCTATAGTTGCTGGCATTCAGGATAATATATTCCTGCAGTTGACAATTTTGGAAAATTAGTTCCCAGTCATGGTTTAGTAATGAATAAAAAATGTATTTGATGTTACAGAGGATTGTGTCATTCAAGCATTTCAAAAGTATGTGCAGCCCTTAAATGATCCAGAGATTTCTGGTATTAATTGGCTTTCACTTCATGGAGTGTTTGCTGAAAAGTAATCTTGTACACATTTTAAAGTGGACTCATCAGCATAATTACAAGTCTAAGCAAACATTTTAAGAAGTTTAAAGGTTATTAATTGGGAAACTTTTCATCTTGCCCTGTAACTTTAATTAATATTGAGAAGGTGACAGTGCAAAGCATTGAACGACTATAAACACAGATGGAAAGTCAAAGGATCGCATTCAATGTTGTCCTCCAGTAATTTTCCTTAGAAAGTCCACAGGGTCAGTGAAATCTTCTCATTAACATGAAGATCAAGGCTCCAGTGACTCAATGTTTCTTCCAGTGGCACAACAAGGAATCTTAATCTATGGGAATCTGGCCAAACCCTCCAGCATTTCCAATGAGGAAATTAGTAGGTCGGTGAAACTTAGAGCAGCCTGTATCACACAAGATTCTGCTAGACTATTATGGAATTTCATTCCAAATACAGATGAAAATAAAATGACCTCATTAGTAGAAATATAATAAATAATGCATGCAATAAATATTTAAAATTAATGTTCCCATCTTGCAATTAACTTACAAATGCACATTACTTTGAGTATTAAAAGTGGACCTGTATTCTGTCCATTAAGAAAAATGAAAGTGCCAGGTAAATGTGGCTAAAACATGGCATCAGATGGCAATCTTAATGACGATGGGTTGATGATGTCCTGATAAATGGTTCTGGCCTGTAACATTGAGAAGATCCCTTATTCTCCTGCTGATGCTGCTCAGTTCACTGAATTTCTCTGGCTGGTTATGGAAAGGATGGCCAGTTGTTCAAGACATGAATTTCAGCAACAAAAAAAAAAACAAAAGAATAAAATTAACATCAGGAAATAAAAGAAATCTTTCCAGAGTGAATTGCAGTTGTTAGCAATTTGGAATGTAGACAGTACAGTGTCCAAACTGCATCCTCATGTTTTATTTCACTGACAGAATTCCAGATTGTATTCTGAGGTATTATTTTCACTGGTACATTAGATATGGTCGGGAGCAGATAGAAAATAGAAAGAGGTTGCCATTCAGTCTTTGAAGAAATTGACCAAGTGTCTGATCATGTAAAGGCATTTTGAGAGCATTATGGATCATGGTCAAAAGGAAAGGAGAATGTCAAAGGCCACCCATAAATTGGAGGAGCAACACCTAACATTCAGTCTGGGCCCTCTCCAACTGGATGGTATTAACGTTGACTTGTCCAGTATCTGCTAGACTGCTCCCCATGTTCCCTCTCTTCCCATCTTTCAATTTCCAAGTGCCAAGCCCCCTTCCCCATTTCCTGTTGTGCCCTCTCCCTTTTATTCACCTATCACCTCTTGCCTGTGGGCCTATGCTATTCCCCCTGTCAACATTTTGCCCATATTTTGATGAAGGGCTCAGGCCCAAAACATTGGTTATTTATCTTTGCTATACAAAGTACGCTTTTTGACCTGCTGTGTTTCTCCAGCTTTGTATTTTTACTTCAGTCATGGCATCTGGAGACTCTTTTTTTATATGCCAGAATTTTGAAGGCTTCCTTTTTGGAGGCATTAGAGCGAATAGCTGCTGGCAATGGTAGACGAGGGAACTTTAAAAGGATTTTTTTTTAAATCTTATCTCGAGCACTTCTGGTTTCCATTAGCCACCACCCCTTCATCTTTCCCTAGGTCTCCTTTCCTGTAGCTCTGTCATTATCTCTTCCCATTTCCCTTTGTCTACCCCATCTCTGCCACCCACCCCCGCCCTACTTGCCGCCCTCACCTTTCCACAATCAATTCGCACCTTTCTTCTCTCCTGGCTTCTTCTTCATATCCAATTAACACCGTTTGTCTGTTGGTCTGTACTCCTTCCCCCTACCATTTCTTTTACCTATGTGCCTGTCTCCACTCCACATTAGCTCATTAATGAATCCAGAACATCAGCATGGACCTCTGGTTAAAATAGCAAGTGGGTTCTGTTAGGTCTGCCTTGTTCGAGAATGAGTGAGTCAGACACCAGACTGAGTCGAAATCAAGGTTCTTTATTACCGGATTGTAACACTTACAACTAACAGTGTTAGTTGGAGAAGGCGCATTCTCCTGATATCAGCAAGTGGTGTTTTTTTATACCTCAGGACACAAACTTAGTAAATTATCATACCATTACACTGTCCAATGAATAAGCTGTTGCTACCCTTCACTGTTAGTCTGCTGCTCATCAGCTTGTTAGTGCCAAGCTTATCTTGAGTGTACAAGGTCACACCTGCATCCTGTTACTCCTTAGTACTGGGTGACTCCTTCTCCGGTCCCATCTCATGATGTTTTTACCTTACAGTTCCTATCAGTGGCAAGAAATAACTGCTGGAGGAACTCAGCATGCGAGTCGTAGAAAAGGAATAGGTGATCTTTTGTGTTGAGACCCTGATGCAGGGCTGGGACCCAAAACATTGAAATTACCTTTCCCTCCACAGATGCTGCTTCACCCGTTGAATTCCTTCAGTAGTTTGTTCTTTTTTCCTCTAGATTACAGTGCCTTCAGTCTCTTGTGTCTTCATTTCTTATCAGTTAATTGGAACATGATTTGTGTACTGAATAAAGGACTCAGCCTGTTCCCAACCTGTACCCTCTATGCCTGCCAAGAGCAGGTTAAAATGGGCTTATTATAATTTCAATTTGGTTCTTTTGCAGAATAAGGAGAAACCAGCCAGCTGATTTTGTCCGAGCATTTATCAATGTAGCTTTATCTGGTATCAAAACTGACAGTGAATCACAAATTAAGGGAGAAGTATCTAATGAGATTGAAAAGGGGACAGAGGATGATTATCAAGCACAGGGAACAAAGGGATAGCAATTGTGGTAGATAATGAGAAGCCCAATGCTTTAGGACCTGAATGCAATATAAATCCCACTGGAGCTGCTTTCCAAAGGGATTTGCTACAGCCGTGGAATTCAATTGCAGAGACACTTGCCTATTTACACTTTAGAAGCAAGTCTAGATTGTACCAAGAGTTAGACATACACCTGAATTCTCTTTTTGTGATTTGTTGCTACATCAAAAGAATAACGAAGAAACAAAAAAACTTATGTAAAGTCTTGGAAACTGAAGAAAAATGTATTAATGAATCTTCCAGACGCAGAATTCTCTGAAACTGAACAAAATGGAAATTATTCACATGAAAGTTAAAAGTTGGCCTTTTAAACATGTCCTGAAGGTAGCAGTGAGAAGAGGGTGTGACCAGGGTGAATGATCAAGGATGCTGCTTCCATGGAACCATGAGGATTAAAAACTCAAAATAAAATATGCAATTCATTACAACCAAAGTTATTAATTGAAAAATATAAGAATGCAGTAAATTTAGCACAATATTGAAAAAAATTAAAAGGGCAATGGGAAAAAAAGAGGAATTGTTAATGCTGGTTCTCTCGTGAGAATGGAAAAGACTGATAAAAATATGATGTCACCTTTCTAATGCATTCTTGCACATTGCTATTTTAACTGCCCCATATCCAACGGCATCAAATTTATTATTTCAAATACACTTGCCAATATTCAAGTTTCAGGGTTGAATGATCTATCTTGGACTGTGGAACATATTTTATATTGCACTCTGAGTGGTGGCATTTACTTCTCAAGCTAGAAATGGAAGTAGAGAATAAGCAGGATTGTGGCTGGTAGAAAAAAAAAACCACAGAAATTCTGAAGGAGCTTATTTAGTCCTGTAGGGAAGTCCTGCAGTGAACTTATTTAGTCCTGCATATAAAGTAAAGATATATTACCGTTGCTTCAGGCCTGAATCCTTTTTTGAGGTAGGAGTAAAAAGCAGACAGGCACCTAAGTAAAAGAAATGGTTGGGGGAAGGAGTACAGACCAACAGACAAATGGTGTTAATTGGATATGGAGAAGAAGCCAGGAGAGAAGGAAAGGTGCAAATTGATTGTGGGAAGGTGAGGACAGGAAGTAGGCGGGGGGGGGAGGGGTGGCAGAGATGGGGTAGACAAAGGGAAATGGGAAGAGATAGTGACAGAGCTACAGGAAAGGAGACCTAGGGAAAGATGAAGGGGTGGTGGCTAATGGAAACCGGAAGTGCTCGAGATATGGATTTAAAAAAAATCCTTTTAAAGTTCCTTTGTCTACCACTGCCAGCAGGTATTCGCTCTAATGCCTCCAAAAGGAAGCCTTCAAAATTCTGGCATTAAAAGAAACAAGACTCTGCAGATGCCATGATTGAAGTAAAAATACAAAGCTGGAGAAACACAGCAGGTCAAAAAGTGTACTTTATATTACAAAGATAAACAAAGAGTAAAACAAAGATGTTGCTTTACCTTTTGTTTATTCTGTTATATGTCCAGTGTTTGTTGAAAACCAGAAGGTGTGTTCAGATCTGGCCAAGAGGTAATTTCTCCCAACTTTTGATTTGAGGCTAAATTTTAAATCTCTGTGGAATTGCGTTGCCATGGGCAAGATGATTTTCTGCTTCTTCATGTGCAGTGTAATACCACAACAAAATTAACTTCATTATTATTTTGCTCAGACAAACATAAAGAGTCACTTTTAATTAAATCATGAATCAGTTCATGCATAGAGTTTTCCTGTGTGAAATCTTTTGATGAATCAAGCCAAAAGAATTGTGATTTAAAAACTCTCCCACCTTTCCATCAATCGCCCCTTTGTACCTACCTTGATTTACCTTGGTAAGAAATACCGCACGTGTCCACACCTCTTCCCTCACCACCATTTGTGGACGACGTAAACAATCTTTCCAAGCGAAGCATGGTTAGTGTAGTGGAGGGCGTGATGCTATGACAGTGCCAGCGACCTGGTTTTGAATCTGACGCTGTCTGTCGGAGTTTGTACGTTCTCTTCGTGTCTATCTGGGTTTCCTCTGGGTTCTCAGGTTTCCATCCACCCTCCAAAACATACGGGTGTAGCTTAATTTGGGTGTAATTGGGTTTAAATGGCTAGAATGGGCTTCTACCATGTTGTAAATAACTTTTTAATAAGTCACTTTTGAATCTGCAGGGGGTCATCCTCTGCATTCAGTGCACCCATTGTGTTCTGGTGTTGTTGTTGTGACCCACATTCCTAATGTGATTTCTACTGTCATGGTTTGTGTTCAGGTCCTGGAAAAAAAAATTACTCCTGAAAGTTGTAGAAATGGTTTGTGATTTTGACAGGGCTGACACCTGCCCTCTTTTACGTGTCATGAATTTTTATGTCCCTCATATATTTCTGAAGTATTCTTTGCAAATAGTTTATTTATTGAGAATAATTCATATAAAGAAATTAAACAAGAAGATTTTCAAATTGCTCTATTGAAAATATATTTTTGAACAGCTTTGTTTATATCCAAATCTTCCAGCTGAGGCACTCTCGTCTTGAAGCTGAATGTCAACATTCAAGTCCTATTCCAGCAACTTGAGTGGAAATGTATAAGCTGATTAGCCAGTGCACATCTGAATGAATAGTGAAATGTTGGAGGTTCTGTTTTTCATATCTGATGTGAAAGCAAGTCCTTATGCTTGTAACCCTTTCACTGGAGAGCAAAGTGATCTTAGTTCAGGTTTATTATTGCTTGCACTGAGGTGCAGTAAGAAGGTTTGTTTTGCAAGCAGTTCAGCTCGTCAACTCGTACAGAGCACAGCAAATAATGGTAATGATTCAGAGAGAGAGAGAGAGAGAGAGAGAGATCAGTGAGTACACAGCAAAGGCAACGTTATTTTACAAATAGGAGGTTCATTCAGAAGTTGATAGCAGTAGGGAAGAAGTTGTCCTTGGACTGCAGGAAGTATAGATGGAGTCAATGGAGAGGAGGTAGGTTTGTGTTACAGTCTAAACTACGATAATCCCAACCTGGCAGGGTATTACCAAAAGATCCAAAAATAATTAATTTATAATTGGTACTAAATTTTTATTTAAGTAATCTATCATTGTAATTCTGTTAAAAAATATCTTTGATATCTCCCCCCCCACCCCAAGAACTGGGAAATGGAGCTTCGTCAAAGCTCAGTGACACTTTGTAGAAGGACTTCATGTCTTTCTGTAGCAAGGATAGTGAACAGTCTTTGGCAAGATCAGCTGTAAGTAGAAGATTTGAGAAAATAGCGCAGCAGTAATAAAGAGTTTTTCGAGGAACTACTATCAAATATACCTTTCCCCTTGCCCCTGTCACTTTATTCATGCCATACATTCTGCACACCAATCCAATTCAGAGGCTTGCTGAAATATTCTGTGTGATTTAAACACTAAGCTATTATTACAAGGCTTCAGTTTCTGCTTTCTTGCATAAATGCATCAAAATATGATGGATAATGCAGAAAGGTATGTTGCCCTCTAGGCCACTGTTATAGCCCACAGTGCAACATGTGTATTTATAGTTAATACTGCAGTAGGAGATTGAGTGTATTGTGACTTTTTCAATAGATGTTTGAGGTTCTGTCAGGATCTTTATGCTTGAAATATGTCTTTATAGATTCTGCTACAGAATGCCTTAACCAATCTTTACAGCAAAGGGAATCACAGCTGTGTCAGCCTAAACTCCCTATTTGCAGTTACTATATATATTTGTGCACAATGAAACTAGAACCTTGCATTTTTCTATTTCTGTAAAGAATGTGACATTTCAAAAAAAAAAATATGACTGTTGTGGGATTAATTTTGGATTGATTACTTTGTATTTGAAAAATATAAAATATTATCTTCTTAACATAATATGGCAGTCAGATTATCACCTATGTTTTGTTTTCTAGTAAGGACTGGATTTGCTTCATATTGGAGATTTTATATGCCTGGCACTCGGTGACTGCTGTGTTTGGAAAGTAGACCCCCTACTTTTATTGCAGTGATAACTGGGGTTCCTTTGTCATTTATATTAAATGCAAGAACATGTCAGTACTTTGTAGTGCAAATACGATATAGCAGATAGGTGCCATCAATTAGGCATCAACCTTGCACTCCTGGTGCCTGGTTCTTTCTGCTAGCCACATGTGACCAATAAGTGATGAGGTTGCGTACTGCCTATTTCAGTACTTGATACTCATTTTGTATTTAATGGCAGTTTCACTCCAGAACCTCAGAATTCAGATACCTAGATAAGAAATGAAAATGTTCTTCTGAGGTCAGAAGGAAAAAGTCATGCTGACTGCATTGGTTTTGTGTATTTTATTGTACTATATGCGCGTAGTCAGTTCTTGTTCCATACAGTGGTTGCTCCTGATTTGAAGCTACACATGTTGTTGCTTTATACAGAGATTTCAGGGGCTGTGACCTCTGTCAATAAAAAGACAAAACTGCTGGAAGAACTCTATAGGTCAGGCAGCATCTGTGGAAGAACAATGTTAGCCAATGTTTCTGGTCAAGACCCTGCATCAGGAACTCTTAATTCTGACCACCTCTTTGCATCCACAAATGCTTCTTAACCCGCTCCAATCCTCTAGCAGTTCATCTCCCCTGTCAATAATAGAGGACGATATGATAAGAACCTCAAAAATCAAAGTTTCCTCAGGGTTGATCTGTACCTGTTAGCCTTGCTTCATTACATTTTTGATCATTCAGAAAATAGAGCATTGCCTTTACATCAAGAATGCCTGCAAATGTTCAAAACATGGCTTTTGAGTTTTCACAGCAAGATATTAAACATTAGTGTTGAAATGTTTCGACTAGGCCTGTGGCTTATGCATCAAAGGCTTTCACTATGGCACTAGTTTTAGGCTCATGCAAGCAACTTTTAATCTCACCCTTTGCTACCATCTTCCAGTGTACGAAGCCAAATGTAACAGGTTCCTCATGCAAAATCAGAGAGTGCGGGGGAATACTCTGCAGGCCAGGCAGAATCAATAGAGAGGAGAAACATTTAGGATTTGGTTCAATGACTCTCAAGGACCTTCTACCAATTGATGCTGCATCCCTTCGATGGTGAAATGGTCCATGAAAATTTCTCTGCTTTGGTGGCCTATTGTTGATTTTTGTTTGCTACATTCCTACAGTTGCAAAGCATTATTCTTTTTTAAGGTATTCATGTCAGGAGTATTCCAGCAGGACCACTGAGTCCTGAACATACATCTTCAACCTCCGTAACATGCTGGGGAGGTGTTTTCGCCCAGATGGATCATAATAATTACATAGAACTTCGCAAAAACTCATGACTGAATTACATTTTTTTGCTTGGATATTTAGTTATTTTCAAAATTTGACAGTTTACATTTGCATAATTTAATGCTGCAGCAATTATTGAAAATAGCAATAGCAAATTAGCACTCCACATGTCCTCTATAATTGGCTCTTTAAAAAATTATTGTTCCCAAAATTGTGTCTGTTAAATTGATGAAAGGCTCCTGTCATTTTTAAGCAACTCATTCAAAGGGGAAAATAAGGTTGGACTAACAATTCAACCTTGGTGGTGTGGACAATGTAATAACAGCGGTGAGGCGGACTGATTTTGGTTGCAGAAGCAGGGTACAAAGCACAGCTGCCTCTATATCTTTCTGCTTAATGTTACCGACCAAGAATGTATGTTTCTCAGGCTGCAATAAAATGAGCAATATCAGATGCTGACAAGGATGAATTTACTGACATAATATGGTTAACCTAAGGTATTGCAGTTGTAATGATGCTCTGCGCTAAGTTCCAGGAAACCTATCAGGAAGTCTTTACCAACTCTTGTCCAAGAGGTTCCCTCTTTCATGATTTTTAATGTCATTCTGACTTACGTGGCATCCAGCAATTACGATGATGCTTAAATATTCAAAGAAGCAAATCAAAGTCAAATTTCTCTGACAGTAGAGGAAAAGTTTCAAGATTCAACTATGGATGAGGTTAAATTTGAAGCTTAAAAATAAACATACCATTTTCAAACAATTAGAATTTCCAGAGAGTTTGACGACCGTGTCCATGCTAATATTTTTGTTGATCCTCACTAATCCCATTTGCTCACATGAGGTTCATATCCTTTTATGCCTTGTTTATTCATCACAATCAGTGAGAATTGGTAAGAACATCTTCTCCATAATCTCCATCAGAGCACCACAAGGCTGTGTTTTCAGACCCCTGCTCTACTCACTTTCCACTTAGGACTGTAATGGCTCGGTACGACAATGAAATCCTTTACAAATTTGCTTGGTAAATGTTGCGATAACCATCTGGATAAATGTTCATCTATTTCCTTGCCCAACTTCCATTTTTGATCACCTTAGACACTACCATGGGTACCGTGGGTTGTATATTTTTTTTAATAAGTGATGAGTCAACATACAGAAGGGAGATTGAAAACTTGGTCAATGGTGCACCAGTATCAACCTTGCACTCAATGTTGCCAAAACCAAGGACTGGTTGTGGTGTTCAAGAAGGGAAAACCAGTGGTACCAGATCCAGTTATCATTGGGGGAATTCAGAGGTGTAGAGGGTAAACAAATTTAAGTTCTTGGGAGTCACTATCTCAGAGGCTCTTTAGACCCAACACACAAATGGCATTGTGAAAAAAGCACATAAGCGCCACTTTTCCCTCAGGAGTTTAACATGGCACCAGAAACTCTGGCAAATTTCGATAGATGCATGGTGGAAAGTGTGCTGACCAGTTGATCTACTGATACCTCTGAATATAAAATTCTCCAAATGATAGAGGACACAACCCAGGATATCACAGGCAAAACCCTCCCCACCATCGAGAACATCTACAGGGAACACTGCCATTGGAGAGCAGCAGCCATCATCAAGAATCCACACCACTCGGCACTTGCTCAGTTCCCACAGCTTCTATTAGGAAAGACGCCACAAGACCCGCACCACTGGGTTCAGGAACAGTTGCTCCCCCTCCACCATCAGACTTCTCAACAACAAACTCAACCAGGGACTCATTTATGGACTCTTACTTGTGCTTTATTGATTAAAAAAAATAATTCTCTATACATTGCAGTCAGTTTGTTTGCATTTGTTATCCGTTGACATTATTTATTTATTTACATGTATACATTGTGCGAAAGTTTTTTTTAGCATTACCAGTAAGTGGCAATTCTGCTATACTCACATGAAAAAGAATCTCAGGCTTGTATGTGATGATTTCTGTATGTACTCTGACAATAAATCTGAAATCTGAATCAAGTGTCTTAGTGTATCATGTCTCTTATGTGCAATGATCATTTCTGATTCCTCCACCTCTCACCAGTTCCAGATATAAAATATTTCCCGTTTTTTTTTTTTAAAAAAGCTTTCTCCTTAGATCCCCTATCATGCTACATTTTTTTATTTTTGATTTTCCCACCAAGGGAACAAGATTCTGATGATCTGCCTGTTAGAATTTTATATACCTCTATCAAATCACTCCTTAGCCACTTTTGTTCCAGATAAAACAAACCCGGCTGATCTGATCTGTCTCCATAAATAAGGTCCTCCAATCCAGGCAATGTCCTGGCAAAGCTCTGCACTCTCTCCAGCACAATCACATCCTTCCTGCAGTGTGACAACCTGTGGTGGTACACCACCAGCCTACTGCAGGGGGCAACCTCTGTACCTGCAGGAGTGTAAGGGGACAGGACAACACCTGGCCGGCTGTCAATCAGTCGGCCTGAATGGATCAAGCCCCACCCGGTCGGGTGTCAATCACCCTCTGGGATATAAGCCTGCGCCGGCCTCCCAAGGCCTCATTCAGAGTTGCTGCAGCCACAGCCAGTCTGGCTCTGTGGAAGTCTCTGTGGATTAAAGCCTGTTGTACAGTCTTTACCTTGTGTGTGTGTCTGATTCTAACAGTCCACCACACAACCTTAACTGTACCCAGTGCTCCAAGGGCAACTAACCAGTTTTTTGTAAAGTTGCAACATAAAATTCTAATTTTTATATTCTAAGATTGACCCTTTATAAGCAAGCATACCAATGTCTTCTTCACTGTCCTATCTACCTGCTTGCCACTTTCAGTTGACTTGACTCCCAAGGTCTTTTTGTTCATCAAACATTCCTTAGAGCTCTATCATTTACTGTAAATGACCTACCCGTATTTTACATCTCAAAATGCATCACCTTGCTCCTGTCTGGATAAATGTTCATCATCTAATTCCCTGCCCAACTTCCTTTTTGATCACCTTCGACACTACCAACTTTCATGTCATCTAAATTTACCAATCATACTTCCTACATTTACATCCAAATCGCTAATATACAGTATATCATAAGCTTGAAGGGACACAGCACGAATCCCTGCAGTTTGCCACCCTGTTGTATCTCAGCTGATCTCTTCAATGTCTGCTTCAAATAAAGATCTATGTGATGCAGTATCACATGCATATCTCAACCAATAGTTACAATTGAGAAGAGCTGCTCCTATTAGCATGTGGTTTTCTGTTTGTAGTTCAGCATCTTGCTTCACATTTGCTGAAAAAAGTGACAGCCTTGGGATCAGATGTGTGGTACATCATTGTTGCAGACTCCATTATGTGTAATCTGTGTGCTTTGGTGCAAACACTTTGTGTGTTGAGAGTCAAAGATTCTAGCATGCATTAGGCATGTTATAAATTTATGACTGGATTAGTGATTAATTTCAGACAGTTCTTTCTCATAGTTTTAAAAAGAGATGGTTGGCACAATTACATTGTAGATTTCAGTTTATAGTAACTGGCCAGTTTACTACAAGTCCAGGTATATGAAATTACATGGCTGACAGCAATAATAGTTGTTATTGCAGTTATAATATATTTCATAAGTACCAATATCTCTAGGAACTCAATACAAAGTGAAATATATTTTATTGTTTTCTCTTAATAATGAGAAGGAAAATTTCACTTTTGCGTTGGTGAGGTTAAGGTTCTAATTTCCCTGAAAACAGCAATGACGGTGAAAGTCCTCCTTTAACTATAATAAAATGTAATTTTTTTTCTCTTTTGTTATGCATTGTAATGCTTTCATATGCAGTAACAATTTGCAGGGGGCAACCTCTGTACCTGTAACAAAAAAGTCAATTTAATCAGTAAAATAAGTATTTTAATAAGGGCATGTAATCTTATTTTAAACCACTGAAAAAATATTTTAAATCAATTTTAGAGTGTAATGGAAATATTGGCGTCCATGGTTTTTTTTAAAGAAGATATGATCATTATAGTAAAACCCATGGTTTACAGAATTCAAACGACCAGCAGCCTCAAGCAACTGGCAAAAAAAAAATTGCAGAAAATAAATAGATAAAAAATGTGAATTTAAAATTGGTGCGCCTCGCTCTCTGTTTGCCTACCACACAACAGGAAATCTCCAACAACCAGAAAATACACTTATCCAGAATCTACAAATCCCCGTAGGTGCCAGTTACCAGGTTACCGCAATAACAAAAGTTACTGTATTTGTAACTTTTGCCCAAACAAATTAACATGATTTGGTGAGGGTCAAATCTTATGGTTTTTTTGTTCAGTTTTGCAAATGAAATCTGACTTTGATAAATTGAAATAAGAAATAGATCATGGGAAATATAAAACTATGTGCCATGTGGCCTTTCAATTTCATGGCATTCCATATTGATTCAATTCATGTTATGCCTATGTACTGGCTGATTTTTGACATCTTTAAGTTTTTCGGGCTATTTACAATTTTATTGTTAATTGTGGCTTAAAAATGTCTTCCGATTTTCTTCTGAACTACCTCTTGAAAAGAAGGATGTTCATAGTGAGCAGGATTGGCGACGAATGCCTCCAAAGCTTCTGTGCCACTCTTAAGACCACAGAGTGGTATTTATTTACCTGCTGCAGGCAGACAGAGTCCCATATGGTCTACAATCTCAAAATTGAACAAAACCTGGTATTATACATTTTCAGGAAAAAATATACAACATGCTTACTCCTACAGATTGCAAATTTTATGCACATTTTAGCCCACTTTCTTTAGGTTCAACTACCCAGGTCAGAAGTAGCAAGTAGGAGTGAAGGGAAGGTGACTGGTTACTTCTAATATCACCCTACCCACATTGTCTTACATCTTAAAGATCCTTTTCCTCATGTCTAAACCTTCTTTTAGTTCTGTGAATGCCTTGGTTGCCATGGATATAGCCTTGGGGACTTCTCTGGAGCAAATCCTGCTGCCATAGAGACAGTCCAAGGGTATACCATTACAATGGCTTCTATGGTTCTGTCATTTCCTGTGGTGATGGAGCTTTCTCTGAGACAAAATCCCTGAGGGAGGGGTGTATGTTTCTTATCCTATACTGTTGAGTCTACTGGGTCAACTACACAGTCCTTGTCTAATTTATTTAAAGGGGCAGGAATACACTTTGGTCTTACCATGTGCACGATTGTATTACAAACAAGTTAATCGGGTATATTATTTCCCCTTGTCTATGATGGTCACTTTAATTTACTCACAAAAGAAATGAAGCACAAGTAAGCAGAGACTTATTGGAGACAAACACTGTTAGAGCGCTGAAGGTGAAAATACGCTTGAGCTGAATTACATGAATTGGTGAAATATATGTTCATGCCACAAGGACAGTCCCACACCATTGACACTTTTAAAAAAATCAGCTTGAGGTTTTAAGTAAACAATAAATTCACTGCTGCCACACGGAAAGCACAATGCTCATTTTATTTGAGGGTGTTTGAGATGGGAATGATTTATGATTCTCTCAATTTATAAATCTTCAAGCAAAGGGTACATCAGCTATGAGAAAATAGGCCCCTCTGTAATTTATGGAGTCATGAATCACCTTACTGGCATGCACAACAATAATTACAACATGTCAAAACTGATGAGACTTTTGGTTGGTATTTATCATCTTCAGATATTTGTTTGAGGCAGAAAATTAGAGCTGAGAAGTGGGCTAAAAGGCCTGTGACAGTAGGCTTTATTGGGTGCATTCTACACTAAGAATGCGCCTGAAAGAAGCAGAAGCGGCTCTTTAAATTGCCGTTCAGGTGGCTGCTTTTAAAGCGCAACGCTGGCCACCTGAAGGACACAGCTGCACAGGATGCGGCTCTGAGCACACTCCGGTTCCTGCCTAGTGTCAGCTGTGATCAGCAGCCTGACCCTTTAACATCTGTTTTCAGCCAGCTGCACTCAGGTGGCTGGGGGAGCCACTGAACTGAGCTGATTATCCCTCTCGGATGAGGGTTACGTAGCTCGCCTCAAGTACACCTTCTGCACATTCAGGTGGCCTCAAAACAGCCGTATATTGCCTAAACATACAGCTTTACATGCGGGCAATTGGCTACCTGAAAGTGCCTAGTGATTCAGTATTAATGCTTTATTGTTTGAATAGGGTGGTTGCTGTGAATCTGAATAATAGGATGGTATAAAAACTATTTTATTTCCGATTTGTACATGTCTTCACAAAAGCACATTCTCCAATTCCCACTCTTCGTGTTAATCTTTTTTATAGAGTTTGTTTTCGATGGACAGTCAGAAAAAAAATTGTGAAGGTTTTATGTGAGCCGAAGTATCAACTGAAGATGAATAGGAAATTCAATGGCTGTAGAAGATATTACCATTCTATTCAACTCAAATGACCAGTTTTTACTCAGTTATATGGCCAAAGAATAGAAAATACAGATTAGGGTTTAAGTATCATTAAGATTGAAAATGGTGAAAAGCAGAGTTCCATCATGATTGGTGCATTTCATCCAAACTGCTTCGGCTCAAAGAATTTAATACAATACCAACCTTCTACTACTTGGCTTGCGTTCTCCCCTTTATTTTGCTTCCACTTGGGAGGCACATTGTTTTAGGCTTTGTATTCAATCAATTAATTTAGCTTCACATCATTCTCAATGTTTTAACTTTTTCTAGTACTTCAAAGAATTCAATGCAGTTGCTCAAATATAACCCCTTTGAAAAACCATGCTGAATACATTTAATTCTTATTTCAGATTGTTGTTTTTCTCTCTTGCAAATATTTCCTGTGAAGATTTTTGTTATGTGGTCATAGTTTTCTGCACTGGTTCTGTCTACATTTGCAAATATAGGAATCACCATTAGTGTCTTCCACAATATTTATTTCCATGAATGTAATTGTGTATAAGCATGTACGTGCTTACAAAACATGAGTCTCTCTGCTATATCTGTAACAACATATTAAATGTATAATGTAATCCATTCAGACCAGTATGTTTTTTTTTAAATTCTCTCTCTGCTTGGCGAGTTCATCAATTCTCTTCCTCCTTTATAGCATTCTTTTTAAAATGGACTTTTCCCAATAACAAATGATGTGAAGTACATCTTCAATATTTCTCCATCTCTGTTGTCATTGCATGTGAGGTTATTGTGTTAATTCTTCAGTTACTCTCGATTTGTCCTGCCTTTTCAATGATGACGTTCTGTTGTCACAGAACTATTTTATTTCCTATTTCCTTTTCACATTTCTTGAATTGTCAGTGATATATCACTTTGCTTTCTAATTGTGTATTTCTCTTCTTTCCTAATTACTTCACATTCCTCTTTTACATCCTCCTCTTTATTCTCAATATGATTTGTTTGTGACCATTTTAGAGTTTATGTTTTTCTCTCCATTGACTTTCAGGTTTTCATTATTGACCAGTTGTTCCCTTTTCAATAGAATGTATTTCTCCTGACATAGATTTTAAGTGCATTCCTCTCTATTGTTTCCTCTGTTAGCTCATTACAGATATCCACTACCACCATCTGTGTGAAAAGTTTCCCCTTAGGTTCCTCTTAAATCTTACTCCTCCGATCTTAATTCTTTTTCTCTAGTTTTAGATTCCTCTACCCTGGGGAAAAAAAGACTGTGACTATTTATCTTAACTATGCCCTTTATATACCTGTTCACAGGCTCATCCACTCTAGGGAGAAATGTCCCAGCTTATTCAGCCTCTCCTCATAACTCAAACCCTGCAGTCTCAGTATTTTCTCCACCCTTTCCAGCTCAATGATATCCTTCCTTTGGCTGGCCAATCAGAGCCACACAATATTCCATGTCTGATCATGCCAATATCATGTACAGTTTTAACATGTCATCTTAATGTCTGTACTGAGTGCCAAACAACTGGACTTCACCAACTGGTCTATGTATTTTCGGGGAACTACTGGTATGTACCTATACCCTTAGTTCAATCTGTTTACAACATTCACTAAGGCCCTCCTATTTATTATGTAAATCGAGTCCTAGTGTGACTTACCAAACTGAAAAAACCTGCACTTGTCCAGGAGAAATATTTACGCTCCACGTTTCGATAACCAGTTGAAGAGCTCCTTATAATTTTTCTTCTGCTCTTGCAATAATTGCAGGGGCTTTTAGGATTCTTTACCCTATCCAATAAAGCTATTTCATGTCATTTTTTTTCCCTCCTGATTTTCTTCTTAAGAATACTCTGACATCTCTTATACTCCTTAAAAAATTCACTTAAGCCAGCTGTGTATACCTGGCATATGTTTCCTTTTTTTGCCTAGCTAGAGACTCAATATCCCTTGTCCACCAGGATTCTCTAATCCTGCCAGCCTTGCCTTTTACTCAGACAGGAATCTTTGGCTTGGCTTCGCGAACGAAGATTTATGGAGGGGGTAAATGTCCACGTCAGCTGCAGGCTCGTTTGTGGCTGACAAGTCCGATGCGGGACAGGCAGACACGGTTGCAGGGGAAAATTCGTTGGTTGGGGTTGGGTGTTGGGTGTTTCCTCCTTTGCCTTTTGTCAGTGAGGTGGGCTCTGCAGTCTTCTTCAAAGGCGCCAAACTGTGAGGCGCCAAGATGCACGGTTTGAGGCGATAACAGCCCACTGGCGGTGGTCAATGTGGCAGGCACCAAGAGATTTCTTTAGGCAGTCCTTATACCTTTTCTTTGGTGCACCTCTGTCACGATGGCCAGTGGAGAACTCGCCATATAACACGATCTTGGGAAGGCGATGGTCCTCCATTCTGGAGACGTGACCCATCCAGCGCAGCTGGATCTTCAGCAGCATGGACTCGATGCTGTCGACCTCTGCCATCTCATGTACTTCGACGTTAGGGATGAAAGCGCTCCAATGAATGTTGAGGATGGAGCGGAGACAACGCTGGTGGAAGCGTTCTAGGAGCCGTAGGTGATGCCGGTAGAGGACCCATGATTCGGAGCCGAACAGGAATGTGGGTATGACAATGGCTCTGTATACGCTTATCTTTGTGAGGTTTTTCAGTTGGTTGTTTTTCCAGACTCTTTTGTGTAGTCTTCCAAAGGCGCTATTTGCCTTGACGAGTCTGTTGTCTATCTCGTTGTCGATCCTTGCATCTGATGAAATGGTGCAGCCGAGATAGGTAAACTGGTTGACCGTTTTGAGTTTTGTGTGCCCGATGGAGATGTGGGGGGGCTGGTAGTCATGGTGGGGAGCTGGCTGATGGAGGACCTCAGTTTTCTTCAGGCTGACTTCCAGGCCAAACATTTTGGCAGTTTCCGCAAAACAGGACGTCAAGCGCTGAAGAGCTGGCTCTGAATGGGCAACTAAAGCGGCATCGTCTGCAAAGAGTAGTTCACGGACAAGTTTCTCTTGTGTCTTGGTGTGAGCTTGCAGGCGCCTCAGATTGAAGAGACTGCCATCCGTGCGGTATCGGATGTAAACAGCGTCTTCATTGTTGAGGTCTTTCATGGCTTGGTTCAGCATAATGCTGAAGAAGATTGAAAAGAGGATTGGTGCGAGAACACAGCCTTGCTTCATGCCATTGTTAATGGAGAAGGGTTCAGAGAGCTCATTGCTGTATCTGACCCGACCTTGTTGGTTTTCGTGCAGTTGGATAATCATGTTGAGGAACTTTGGGGGGCATCCGATGCGCTCTAGTATTTGCCAAAGCCCTTTCCTGCTCACGGTGTCGAAGGCTTTGGTGAGGTCAACAAAGGTGATGTAGAGTCGTTTGTTTTGTTCTCTGCACTTTTCTTGGAGCTGTCTGAGGGCAAAGACCATGTCAGTAGTTCCTCTGTTTGCGCGAAAGCCGCACTGTGATTCTGGGAGAATATTCTCGGCGACACTAGGTATTATTCTATTTAGGAGAATCCTAGCGAAGATTTTGCCTGCAATGGAGAGCAGCGTGATTCCCCTGTAGTTTGAGCAGTCTGATTTCTCGCCTTTGTTTTTGTACAGGGTGATGATGGTGGCATCACGAAGGTCCTGAGGCAGTTTTCCTTGGTCCCAACAAAGCTTGAAAAACTCATGCATGCTAAGAACTCTCCCTTTCTTGCTTTTAAAACTCATAGAGGGACTTGGTAGCATTACCATAGACTGAACTGACAAATTAGGATAAAAATTCCTCTTCTTCACTTATCTGATATTTTGTTTGATCGAGGCAATTGGAATCATAGTGAAATGATAATGATAAATACAATACAATTGCTAAATAAAATATGATGCATATTATTGATACCATGAAAAGACCAAACACATTTGAATTTATTGCTTCAAGACTGTTGATATTTGGATGTCGGGAATGAATTTTATTTGGATGCTCCCTTAGGATAATAAGATATAAAATCTAAAAGTTGGGAGGTTTCCTCATCCTTGACAAAACCTAATTCAATTCCTGCCCTGTGCCAATAAGAAGAAACCTATTTGTAAAATCAATGCCTTTTAAGCAAAAATGACTTATGAAGGCTCCCATTTTTTCGGATGGCAAACAGGGTTACGAAATAAATCTGAAATAAAGCAAATTGCTCAAACTTTTTAGCATTTCGAGCAACATTTATGTCGAGAGCACTAATATTTCAGGTCAATGAACTTGCAAACCTATTCAGCCCATTGTCTACCTCACCATTCAATCAGGAGTTGATGCATTTTCCCACTCAGCCTCATTCCTTGGTCTTCCCATAATTTTTTATGCCTTGGCTAATCAAGAACCGATCAACCTTTACCTTCAACACACCCAATGACTTGGATTCCACAGCTGCCTCTGGCAACAAATTCCACAGATTCATGACCCTCTGGCTAAAGAAATCTTGAAGTTATGCCCTCATCCTAGACTTTCCAACAATGGGAAGAACCTTTCTTCATATACTCAGTTCATGTCTTTCAATATTCAAAATGTTTCAATGAGATTCCCCCTACTCCTAAATCCCAATGTTCCTTGTATTATAGCCCTTTCATTCCCAAAATAATCTTTGTGAACTTCCTCTGAACCCCCTTTATCATCAGCTCATCCTTTCTGAAATGAGCTCACGATATCCAAGTTAGGTCTTACCAGCGTGTTGTGAGTCCAGAGGACCCTAAAACCCAGCAGCAATAGAAATTCACCAAGACAAATGGTTACTTAAACAAAAGTTTCTTTTAATTTTCTTTAAACATAAAACAAAATCAAACTTTATCTTATTGCTATTAACTTTACCTAACTTAACCCCTTTCTAATTCTAAGCTTACAGTCCAATCTCACTTCTCACTCCTCCAAGTTCACCAGTATCAGGCAATTCTTATACTGTGCACGGAATTTAACATTTATGATTTTGCACCAAGTTCTGGTGCTTAAAGGTAAATGGTTACCACTCAGGAATGTTCTCGTTGGTTTCAGAGATAGATTTGTTGTTTATTGAACACACACAAACCAATTTCCCCCAATCAGCCACTTCATTGTCTTGCCGAAGAAACCTGCCCCATCATGGGTTTTCCAAATGATCACCTCTTCTTTTAGGTCACCACAGAGTTCATCTTGTTTCCCTTATTTCAGAGAAATACTCTAACCACCCATTTCCTCTTGTAAGGATTACAAGGGTTTTCAACAGGCTGAACTCAGAACTCACAACCCATCTTCAAACTAGGGTTTCAACAAGCTGCCAGCTTGCCATGCCTGCAGAACTCAAAAGCCACTGAAGAACTCTCTCCCTCTCTCTCCCAAAGAGAAATACTGTTTTTTTTCCTCTCTTTCTACTTGCAAAACCACATGACCCCTCTTAGAACAGCAAACTGCAACCAGAGAGAATGCTGGCACTTCAATCAATTTGTGAGCCTGTTGCTTTAAAGACAATAGTCCATTTACTCCTTAGTGTCAGTCCTATTTACATCTACTTGTGAAGTCTCCAGAGTTATTCTTCAAAGTTTCTGTAAAGTCACTGTGGATATGAGGTTTCTGCTTGCACATATCTCTTGCATTTTAAATGAGATGTCTTTTGTGAAATATTAATGTCTGTGAAGTGACCTACACTAAATCCCCAATCTATCTCTTTTAAAGACATTTATATATAAAATATAACTCATAACAAGTGACTTATAAAGTTTCAACATCACATCCCTGCTTTTATGTTCTATTCCATTTGAATTGGCCATTCCCAATCAAACTCTCTCATACTATCAAAATTAGCCCTGCCCCAATATAGAACATTATTTCATGAACCAGTCCTATCTATTTCCATGACTACTTTGAAACTAAAAGAATTATAGTCGCTGGTCCCAAAGTGTTCACCCACTGATACTTGATAGTGAATAGTTTAAAAATTTCATTGTTGTGTTTTTTTGTTGTGGGAATGAATCAGGATGAATCAGGACATACGTGGTAAATGGGAGAGCATTGATGAATACAGAAGAGCAGAAAGATTTAGGAGTAACGGTATATCGTTCCCTGAAGGTAGAAACTCACGTGAATAGGGTGGTGAAGAAGGCTTTTAGTATGCTGGTCTTTATCAATCATAGCATGGAATATAGGAGTTGGGAGGTGATGTTGAGATTGTATAAGACGTTGGTGCGGCCTAATTTAGAGTTCTGTGTGCAGTTCTGGTCGCCTAATTATAGGAAGGATATAAACAGAGTGGAGAGAGTGCAGAGAAGGTTTACCAGAATGTTACCTGGGTTTAAGCATCTAGAGTATAGGGAGAGATTGGACAGATTAGGTCTTTATTCTTTGGAGCGTAGAAGGTTGAGAGGGGATTTGATGGAAGTATTTAAGATTATGAAAGGGATAGACAGAGTGGATGTGGATAGACTATTTCCATTAAGAGGAGGAAAGATTAAAACAAGAGGACATGAGTTAAGAATTAAGGGGCAGAGGTTCAGAGGTAACATGAGGGTAACTTCTTTACTCAGAGAGTGATAGCCATGTGGAATGAGCTTCCGGGAGAAATAGTGGCGGCGGAGTCAATTGTATTATTTAAGAAAAGGTTGGACAGGTATATGGATGAGAAGAAGATGGAGGGTTATGGGCATTGTGCAGGGAGGTGGGACTAGAGAGGGGTGTTAGGTTCGGTGCGGACTAGAAGGGCCTAATGGCCTGTTTCCGTGCTGTAATTGTTATGTTATGAACATGATGTTAACTGAGGCCTGTGTTCTAAAATAGTCTTCAATATGTGATGCTATGATGTAATGTTGATACAGGACTACCAATGTAAACAGTATAATTTTTAACACAGCGATACATTGAAAACTCATTTTATTATGTCATACTATCTAATTACTTGAGTTTTTTTCTTTTTTATTGGAGTATTACAGCAAACAGGATGCTGATATTGAAGCAGTAGGAGAGACTCGAACTAGGAGACATAGCCTCAAAATTCAGAGGATAACGTTAAGGATGGAGATGAGGAGAAATAGCTTTTCCTAGAGAGCAGAATTCTCTTGCTAAGGAAGAAGTAGAGGCTTCCTCGTTAAATATACTTAAGGCAAAGATAGATAGATTTTTGCATAGTAGAGAAATTAATGGTTATGGTGAAAAGGCAGGCAGATGGAGCAGTGTCTCTGGCCAGATCAGCCATGATCTTATTAAATGGCAGACCAGGCTTGATGGGCCAAATGACTGACACCTGGTCCTGTTTTTTTTTAATATTCATGTGTTCTTATAACAGTAATCAATATGGTTACATTAAAGCAGACTTCTAAACATAATTTTTAGCTATTGTGAATGCAAGCAGAGTTGACTGTTTAATTGGCTTTTGTCTAAGAAAAGAAATAGAAACAAAAATTAATTATTTTCCTTGAAACATGCCAGAGTTTAGTTGATATAATTTAGCCCATTCAATCAGTATCAATCAACTACAAGAAAATCAACAATATTTTCTTGGAAAGAAGGTACATATTGCTTTTCAAAGAAGAACATTTCCTTTGGCAGCAATTTGACATTTAAAAGCAATTCCCTTGAATTGGCAAGGCTGTCAAAGTCAAATTTATTGCCCAGAAATAAAATACCTTGGATGCTGGAAATCTGAAATATATCAGTTCTGGCGAAAGATCATTGACCTGAAATATTAGTGCCCTCGACACACACGTGGCTCGACTTGCTAAAGAGTTCCAGCAATTTGTTTTATTTCAGATTTATTTCCCAACCCTGTTTGCCATCTAAGGAGGAGGCAGTCTTCATAAGTCATTTTTTTCTTAAAAGGCATTAATTTTACAAATAGACTTGCTAGGTTTCTTCTTATTGGCACAGGGCAGGAATCACAATAGGTTTTGTCAAGGCTGAGGAAACCTCTCAACTTTTAGATTTTATATCTTATTATCCTAAGGGAACATCCAAATAAAATTCATTCCCGACATCCAAATATCAAGTCTTGAAGCAATAAATTCAAATGTGTTTGGTATTTTCATTGTATCAATAATATGCATCATATTTTATTTAGGAATTGTAATATACGGATAATTATATTTTCACTTCACTATGATTCCAATTGCTTCTATCAAACCAAGTGAAGTGAAGGATAGGAATTTTTTTCATCCTAACTTGCCAGTTCAGTCCATGGTAATGCAACCAAGCCCCTCTATGGACATTGAAGTCCCCCACTAATGTGTCAATGGTTTTACTTGGTGTTCATATAGTCGAGTGGATAGTGAGGAAGGTTATCTAAGATTACATTATGGTCTGGATGAACTGTGAAAGGGTCCCAAGAAATGACAGATGGATGAATCGATGAATATTGGAATCTTAAACCGTGGAGGGCTTACACAATAAATGGTAAGATCCTGCAGAGTGTTGTAAAATGGAGAAATTTGGGGTATATATATATATATATAGAACATGAAACATTACAGCACAGTACAGGCCCTTCAGCCTGGTTGGCCTAGCAGTTAGCGCAATGCCTATAGAGTGCCAGTGATTGGGACTGGACTGGGATTCGAGTCCCGAATTGACTGCAAAGAGTTTGTACATTCTCCCCGTGTCCGTGTGGGTTTTCTCTGGTTTCCTCCTACCATTCAAAACATACTGGAGATGTAAGTTAATGGGGTGTAAATTGGGAGGCATGGACTCACGGTCCGAAATAGCCCATGTTGTAGGTTCCTAGAATGAGCTTCCAGGATAGTGATCAAATCAGATGTGATGGTAGTGTTAAGAGACTTTTAACAAGATACATGAATTTTTTATGGAGGAGAGGAATATCTATCATGTGTAAGCACCAGAGCTTTAGTTCAGCATATGGGCTGAAGGGCCTGTTTCTATGTTCTATATAATAATAAAATCTAAGGATGATTCAGTGAATGTCATATTTACTAGAATTGCTGACGATGGAGGGGTTGTTAGTAGTGGAGAGAAGGTGAAGGGAGTACAGGTGGATATAGATGAACTAAGTGAGGGGCAAGACAGATTAGATGTGGAGAAATATGAGGTTATCCAGCTCGGTGTCTTAAATTTTGATGATGTTCATAGAAATCTAGGTGCACGCACCTAAGTAAGTGAAAGCCAGTGGGGCAATTAGGAAACCAAATGATAAGTTGGCCTTCCTATGGGGCACAGGTGAGATTGTACTCAAGAGTATTGTTATACATTGACTATGGAGGGAATGCAATGAAGATTAACTGACCTGGTACCAGGAATGGTGGATTGACTCTATGTGAGATACTGAGCAGAGTAGATGAGACTGAGTTTAGAGGAATTGAAACATAAAAATACTTATTATTTTAGCGTGAATTTAGCGATGATGAAGTCAAGAATCTATGGTCATAGCCTGAGATTAAAGGTAGAACATTTAGCACGGCAATAAGGAGAAATGTCTTCACTCAGATTGTGATGAATCTTGGGAATTCTGTACCTGGGAGAACTCAGAGAGTTCATTCCAAACAACGATAAATTGATTTCTGAATATAATGGCAAAAACAAAGGATATGGATTAACACTGGAACTGAGGCAGATCAATCATGGTCTTGATAAAAGTCACAGTGTGAGATAGTCTCCTTGTGCTCTCAATTATTGTGTTATTATGTGAAACCCAGTTGCTCCCTGCCCTGCTGCTTGCTTCCTGAACCGAACCACACTACTGCTCAGTGGACTGAAACAACATTATTTATGGATCACTGACTTATTCGCTTTGCATAACTATGCGTTCTAATAATTGCAGTAATTGCTAATTCTTCATGAACCAATAAATCACTATTCCTTAACCCCCAGGATAATCCACAATCTTTGAAGAAGGCTGCAATATTACATTGCTCATCTCAAATTAAACAAAGCTCTCCATCACTTTGAAAGGCTTGAGGCAGATACTTCCCATGACTTTGGCAACTTTCAGCAGTATCTAAATATGGAATCATAATTCAGTCAAACTTCAGGCACAAACAAATTCATCAAAATATATTTTTAACTTTCACTTTTCCCATTAACAAACAAGTGATTTGGCCAGGATTTTAGTCCACTGTAATTAAATTTTATTTACAGTACAGTAGAAGCTGATTACAGCCATTTAAACCTCTACTACCCAAAAGGCAAAGGAGGAAAAACCCAACATCCAACCCCAACCAACCAATTTTCCCCTGCAACCGCTGCAACCGTGTCTGCCTGTCCTGCATCGGACTTGTCAGCCACAAACGAGCCTGCAGCTGACGTGGACATTTACCCCCTCCGTGGATCTTCGTCCGCGAAGCCAAGCCAAAGAAGACCCAATTAACCTACAATACAATATGTTTTGGAAAGTGGGTGGAAACCAGAATTGGGGGGAAACCACGCAGGGCAAGGGGAGAACGTACAAACTCCTTGCAGACAGCAGCGGATGGTAACCTGGGTCTTTGGCACTGTAATAGCGTTGTGCTAACTGCTATGTTAACCATGTTGTGGATCTTTAAACCCAGTACAAGCCAATGACTGCAATTGTTAAGATGTATGGATAATTTTCATCAATGAATAATATTTGCGAAACACAAAATTTCAAAGAAGAAAATCTATATGTGTATGGAAATTTTGATTCAAGTTCTATCATTGTATAAGGACAAATATAGTTTAGAAAAAAATCACAGAGAATCATCTTTACCATCATTTTACTTTAATGATAAATCAAAATTGAAATCTGTTCAGACGACTTACCATTACTACATTTTCACGTTGCCAGTATTGAACATAGGGTTCAATGACACAGTATTATCAACAAGGCTAATTCGTAGGTATTTTAAGTTTTGTTTTAAGTCTTCCTTGGCATGTTATGTTGATGAGAATCTGAATGCATCACAGAATAATGAGAGGAACTAAACATCCAGCACCTGTGTGAATAGGGAAAATGATGACTGTACATCTCCTCAATCAGTTAAATGGGGGTGAAGTTCACAATACAAGGATGTAAAATGAACTATGAATACAAGTGGTGAAATCACTTTCAGAACAGGAGCAAAGATATGGAAAGGCAAAAAGAAATGTTAAGAATGACAAAGTACAATAATAGAAAAGTTATTTTTAAATGTTCCAACAATTAGAGCATGGAGGAATGAGAATCCATATTTGTAATGTTCACTTTTTTAATGCAATGGAGATTGTTCAGCACAAATAAAGATTTATCACAATGTTTAAAGGTTACTGAGACAGGAATAGGGAAGGTAAACAGAAAATGCTGTTGATAGATCATTTTATCCAATACAGTAACTTCAGAATCTGTCCTCACTGGGACTCAACACCGCTCTCCATAACTGGATCTTGGACTTCCTAACAGAAAGATTACAGTCTGCCTGGGTCAGTAGCAGAACATTGAGCACCATCACACTGAACACAGGCACACCCCAGAGCAGTGTGCGCAGCCCACTCCTGTTCACGCTACTCTCCCATGACCAAATCACCAGATCCAGCTCCAACAGAGTCATCATGTTTGCAGATGAGACAACAGTCGTCGGCCTCATCAGCCACAATGATGAGTTGATCGACAGAGAAGAGGTGGAAAACCTTGTGATATGGTGCAAGGATATCACCTGAGTTTCAATGTGAACAGGATGAAGGAGATGATTGTGAAATTCAAGAAGACCAGGAAGTACCACCATCAATAACTCAGTAGTTGAGAGAGTAGAGAACACTGTTCCTTGGAGTTCACTTAACCTACTGTGGACACACAACATCTCCTCACTTGTGAGGAAGGTCCAATGGCAACTGCACTTCCTGAAAAGACTGAAGTGGGCAAGGCTACTGGCCACTATTGTGTCAACCTTCTACAGGAGCTCTGTTGAGACCTTCTGTAATAATTCTGCCACCTGTGAAGGTACAAAATATACAGCAGAACCACAAAGTACAAGACACAGATTTTATTCAAGTCATGCCCATGGAAATGAATATTAATAATGTCAGGTAGCCAGTGTTACCCTGGCTAACACCAGAATCTCATTTGAAGGTCATAGTGAAAAGGTACAGTATATATGGCAATTTTTATCTCTTACAGATTGATAAGCCTATCTCTTTGAATTTGTTTGAGGTACATTGTTTCCTATCTTAGCTTAACACAATCTCAGGGTGTACTTTCTTAAGAAACTAGTATTCACAAGAATAAGTCAATTTGAATAGATTTCATTTCTTACATCCAAATGAGTTTCTGTCCAGGAGGTTCGGTTCTGTTTCAAAAACTTGCTTTGTATACCTGAGATTCAGACTTTAATTATCACATGTAAATTTATCAGTCTGGAAATAAATGATTCTTTAAGAAACTCAAAGGAAAGGAAACATTTGCTCAATTTCAAAGAGAAAGATGTAGCTTATTACTGAGAGGAGAAGTCTTTGCCTTCTGTAGTCATCTTGATAGATTGTTGGGGGTGGGGGTGTCACTTAATGTCATGAGGAACATATTAACTGACTCCCAAGGGATTTATTAAAAAAAACTAAATATTAAAAAAAGTTAAAGTTACAAAAACTATTTTAAAGTTACTTTAAAGTGTTTACCGGTAAGAAAAAAAAATGTCTCTGAAGAAGAAAAAGGTTTTAAAGACCACACCAAAAGAAAAATGGGATGACGGAAAGGAAAAAGAATTTGGACCTGCCTTGTCCTCAAAGCAGGCCGTCAAAGTTCGATCTAGACCCGCTGGAGACAGCCCTGGTGAGGCACTGTCCTCAGGAGCCATCCCTGTGTGACTCTGCAAAGATGGCGACGCTGGATAAAGTAAAACTATACCACACATGCATGAGAAGTTGCGCATGCACACTGTCGAAGAAGAAAGTTTGAAAAAAATCTCCACAACCTTTAAAGGGCCACTCCAGCATCTCAGTTACTGAGCAACAGGGTGACATTTTCAATGTGGAGGAGGACTCCAACAATTCTACAAGTGAAGAAGAAGACACAAGTTCAGAAGAAGAAGGATTTAAAGGCAAGGGAAAGACTTTATGTGCACTCGTTATGTGCAGGGTTTCCTAATTCCAAAGGAAATGGGCCAATTACAATTTTTCTCAAGCAAAACAATTGGATCTCGAGCAGTAATTCTTAACTTTCCCATTCACATCCCTCCTTAAGCAATCTCTTACTAATCACCGAGCACTGATGGCATAGGGATTACTTAAGGTGGTATGGGAGTGGAAAGAAAAAGGTTGGGAACCACTGATCTATAGCCTCCTCATCATGGAATGACTCAGATGTATATAATGTTTCATAAAATTCATTAAATATATCATTGATTCTTGGCAGTTAATAAAATTGAGACCAAACTATACTATTGTTCTGTGATACCAGTTTTACATTCAATAGAAGGTATGTTTATAATTTGGCATTTAAGAGGACAAATTATGTTACTCTTCAAAACTTAAAAAGGAATTATATGTAGGATATGGATAAATTGGAAAAGGAAATTCAAAAATCATCTTTTGAGAATAAATATAAAAGTTTAGTTAATAAAAAATACAATATAATACAATGTTAACATATATAACAGAGAAAATGATATTACGGTCTAAGCAGAAATATTATGAACTAGGGGAACATTCACATAAAGTCTTAGCTTGGCAATTAAAAGTGGAACTATCTTCTACAACAATTAATGCCATACAACAGAATAACAATGAAGTTGCATATAAACTGCAAAGAATCAATGATATATTTAATTATATCTGAATTATTATATGATGAGGAGGCTATAGATTAGTGGTTCCCAACCTATTTCTTTCCACTCACATACCACTAAAGAATCCTGGTGCCATCACTGCTCTGTGATTAGTAAGGGATTGCTTAAGGTGGGATGTGAGTGGGAAGGAAAGATTAAGAATTACTGCTCTAGATCCAATTGTTACTGAAATATTTTGCTTGAGAAAAATTGAAATTGGCCCATTTCCTTTGGAGTTATGAAACTGTGCACCTCATGAGTCAATTAGGTACGATTACAACAGTGGTTTTCAACCTTTTTTCTTCCACCCACATCCCACCTTAAGAAATCCCTTTCTAATCACAGAGCACCTATGGCATAAGGAATACTTAAAGTGGTATGTGGGTGGAAAGAAAAAGGTTGGGAACGACTGCTATAGATGAATATTTATCACAATTGTTAATAACAAATTTAACTCAAAAATAAAAATGATTTAGATAGTTCTTTTACTGAACAAGAAGTTTATAATGCATTTAATAGTTCACAAAATAATAAATCTCCAGGAGAAAATGGGTTCTCAGTTGAATTTTATATAAAGAATGTAAAGATTTATTGATTCCATTATTTATGGAAGTAATAGAACAAGCTTTTGAACAACATTATCTTCCAGAAACTTTTTCCATGATGATAATTACAGTTAATCTTAAAAATGATAGAGACCCATTAAAACCAGCTTCATATAGACCTTCGTATAGAATGTTGATTATAAAATTATAGCAAAACTATTAGTGAAAAGGATTAATGAGTATCTTCTTGAATTAATAAATATGGAGCAGACAAGTTTTGTTAAAAATAGACAAACCTATGAAAAAATAGTAAAGTTTTTAAGTATAATCCATTTAGTGCAGAATAAATTGAGTGTTATTGTACCTTAAGATGCAGAAAAAAAATTGATAGGTTAGAATGGGATTTTCCATTTAAAGTTTTAAGTAAATTTGGCTTTAGTGTAAATGTTATAAATTAGATTAAAGCACAATATAGAAATCCTCAAGCTAAGGTAATAACAAATGGACAGATAACTCCATCTTTTAAATTATCTAGATCTAGTAGGCAGGGATGTCCTTTATCACCAGCTTTGCTTGCTTTAGATATCGAGCCACTTGCACAAAAAAAATGAGATGACTGACAGTTGAAAAGGTTTGAAATAAATCAGATTGAACATAAAATTATTTTATTTGCTGATGATACAATAGTTTATTTAACTCAACCATAATTATCATTGCCAAGACTTTATAGTCATTTGTTAGAATATGGGAAAATTTCAGGGTGTAAAATAAATTGGGATAAAATTGAAGTAATGGAATTGGTAAAAGGAGATTATTCATGATGTCGACAAGAAGTTCAATATAAATGAACAGATAAGATTAAATATTTAGGTATATGTATTGATAGTAATTTGAAAAGTTTATGTAAATTAAATTATATTCCAATATTAAAAAGATTGATCAAGATTTAAAAAGATTGGTAAATATATCTATTATTTTAATTGGGAGAGTTAAAAATGAATGAATGTATTAAAATGAATATTTTTCCAAGAATTCAATAGTTATTTCAAACTTTACCTATATCTATACCCCAAAATATTTTCAAGATTTAAATAAACAAGTTAGGGAATTTCTCTGGAAAGGAAAAATGATAAGAAAGTCATGAGAAAAGTTAACATGGAAATATGAACAAGGAGGACTACAACTTCCTAACTTTAAAAAATATTGTAAGGCAGCACAATTACAATTTTTAGTCTCCAGGACCACCAGGCTGAGGAACAGCTTCTTCCCACCAGCAGTGAGGATGCTGAATGACCAAAGCAACTGCTCACACTAACCATCTGAGACTCAAAAATTTACTGAACAAGATCTATTTATTTATTTATTTATATGAGCATTTGATCTGTATATGTGTTATGTATAGATGTGTGGCTGCATGTTTTGCATGGAAGACTGGAGAGCGCTGTTTCATTGGGTTGTACTTGTACAGTTGGATGATAATAAATGAACTCACGTAAAGCATTCATTTAAATAGTGAGACAAATAGATGTTCTCACGAAGCTCTGATTGAGACAGAAACATTCAATAGCAACATTTGGATGCTTAGTCACTCCTTCAGCTGCCTTGAATCTATTCCATTTGCATATAAAGAATACTTTATAATTCATAACAATACTGCAGCAGGAGTATATTATTTTCACTTTTGTGTTTTAATATGCTTTGTAAATAAATGTAATGAATGACTTCTCCGTGGGTTGTCACCCTGTTGTGGTGGAGAAGCTTGTGTGCTTCTGAGATCAATGCTGTCTGGAGCTACGCTCCAGGTAGAGCCACCCATGGCGGTAAGGTCAACAAGGAACATTCCAACCAAGTCCTCAACGGTGGAACAGGTGAACAAAGTTACTCTGAACTCAACAGCTGTAAAGGCAGGCGGTGGCTGCAACAAATTTATCAGCTCTATTCGCCGTGATTTCCGTGCCATTGGAACTAGCTGGTTGATTTGTGAAGTATCGCGTGCTTCTTAAATTGCAAAATTAAGTACACATTAAATAATTACATGCACTAGTGTCTTTGGTCAGTGGGCTACTTTCCAAAGTTGGACTTATAAGCCACTTGAGAGCTCATAGGAACAAAGACCATCATCCTCAACCTCAAGGGATAGCCATGACGAAAATGAATGAATAAATGTATTCATAACATTTCTGATTGTTTACTTGTGACCTAATGAAAGAATTATTACAATATTTCAACTTGATGGATATTGAGGCATCAAAGCATTCATAAAGTCAGATGTGAAACAAGCCCTTTTCCCCAACTCATCTATATGGCCATAGCTTTCCAATTAAATAATTGAAGGGAACTAACAGATGCAGATTGAGTGAAGACCATTGGACTCTAGGTCCCAAGATCCTTCAGGGAAGCAGACAAGGTTAAAACTATGCTTAAAAGGGCATTTATTTAAAAATCAAAACATTACATTTGAGAGGAGCGTTTGTACTGGAAAATTAGACATGGGAAATAGGAGAGAAGGCCAAGAGATAACTGCAAATATGTAGTTGTAAGGAAAGGATTAGGTAGTTTTCTTTGGAAAAGAGGGGGTGGAGGAGAGACAGAATAAATGAATAGGAAGGACATATTTCCATTAACAGAGGGATCAAACCCCATGGGAATAGAATTAAAGAAATTAATAGCAGTGGAATTGAGAAAATAAAAATATATCGAGGCAACGGAGGGATCTGTAACTCATTGTCTGAAAGAGTGGTTGAGGCAGAGTTAAAACATAATGAGTGCTTGAAGAACTGTGAATTGTGGGTTAATTATCCTTGTGCTGGAATGTGGGATTCGAATTGGCTCTCTTCAAGTGGCACAGTCATGATTGGCTAATTGTCCTCCAATGTTATAACTGTTCTATTATTTTATGTTCAAAAAACAATTGTTCACAGAGACCTGTGGTTGTTTTTGATTATACAAGTCAAGTTTATTGTCAACTGATTGCACAAGTACAACCTGACAAAACAGCGCTCTCTAGTCCTCGATGCAAAACATGCAGACACATTACCAGACGTAACACAGATGCAGACAGACAAGTATACATATATACAAATAATAAATAAATGTTATTTTGTGATATGCAAGTCTTGGATCATCAGTGTGAACAGTTCCTTTGGTCGTTCAGCATTCTCACTGCCCGTAGGAAAAAATGTTCCTCAGCCTGGTGGTGCCGGCTCTGATACTCTTGTATCTCTGCCCCGATGAGAGAGCTAAATGATTCTGTGTGTGAGGGAGAAGGGGTCCTCACCAATTTTGCACACCCTCTTCAGACAATGATCCTGGTAGATCTGCAATTGTTTTTTGCTTTCTTGGAATATAATTTTAGGCCATTAGTGTGATCAAGTTTAGAAACAAAAAAACTTCTGCAAGCCACATTCTTAAACATGCTGTGTCCAATACATCTTGATAATGGTTAGGTGACAAAACTTTAGTTTTCCTACTTAAAGAAGAAATATAAGTTGAGATTAAGAAGAAAAATACTGTGCTTGTTGGAATTCTTGGTTGTGATTCTATTTGCAGGAAATACTTAGCAACATTAAATCTGGAGATAGTTAATATTTTGAATCAGTTTCCATCAGAAGTGGAAACGACTCGAGAGAAAACACATTTTAGGTAACCAGAGAAAGATGGAGTGGAGGGATACAAAATATCAAAAAAGATCTCTGTGCTAATTAGAAAACATATATGATTTAAATGACAGAGCTATGATTGTGCAAGGCAAATGAAGATGATAAAGCCACAAATAAAGGAACCAAAGATTATCCTGGGGAGTTTGAAATAACATCAGCTCATTTGTTTCAAGTTGCTGCTTCCTGGAAACAACATCATCATTCCAATTTAATGTTGAAACCAGTTATGAGGTGTTCTTTATTCTTCTCTTCCATAAAGAAAACTCCTCAGAGTGCCAGATGCCACAAGAATCTTAATATATTTTTGAAAGTATACACTATTTAGAAAAAAAAATGATTGAGAAGTCACAACAGAATCTTTACCCCCCCCCCACCAACCCCAAGATCAGAAGTTGTTGAATTCATTGTTGAGATCTGAGGCCTGTTAAGTGCCTACCTGTAGAGCTCGTCGAAAGAACCAAAGACTTGTTGATCCAAACCAAGGCTTTTATTAGCAAAAGACAGGAGCTCTTCACAGGTGGCCGACCAGTCCGGAATGATCCGACCTGGCAAGGGACACAACCCTTTAAGGCCCAGACAATAGGCGTGGCTTAGCTCTCAGCCAATCGCTGTAACCACAGTCTAGATACAGTAACTATATACACTATGTACATTGGTGATAGATCTGTACTATCACACTACCTGAAAGATGAAATGCTATTTATTTCAAGAGATTTGGCTACACTTAACTGCAACAGTGTAGATAACTCTTAAAAGACTGGTTACTACCCATAAGAGTGGGAAGGAGAATTAAAATGCCAGGGCCAGGTTTCAAAGTGAAGCAATCTCCCACTCATGGATAAGCAGGAATACTAAAGACACTGGGCAACATTTATTTTCAAAAGGTTTGCTTCCTGAAAAAAAAATGCGGATTATGATGGACAACTTTAAATTGAACATAAGATCATTTCAGATTTGCTGTATCATGTAGGAAGTTGGAGAAACATTAAATAAATTTTTATTGAATTTACTTTGATTAATCGCATAATGATACTGACACATTGCATTAGTTCAACTGACCTGAAAATATTTTGATGCCGATCTTCATTTGTACTCTGCATTTGATGTCTTTCATGTCAGTGTCCGTCAATAGTTGGCAAGCATTGATGGATTCCAGTTGCTTGCCCTGATACCACTTTTCCAAGGTTGCAATGACCTGGTGAAACATTTCACCCTGTTCGTTACTGACTGCGCCAAGATCAGCAGGGAAGAAGTCCAAGTGTGAATGCAGAAAATGATTTTTCAATGGAATGTTACACCTCATGATTTTGTATGCTTGAAGCATGTTAAATATATGACAGGAAGTCACAAAAATAGGTTATGTATAAAATGATACGAGATAGGAAAATTTAAAGTTTTTTTTGTGATCTGCGAACCAAAATCCATAAAATACACCCAAAAGTGTTCAGGAAGAAAAATCTTTCTTGTCAAAAGAATCCAAAGCAAATTTCTGCTTACCATGGAACAAGTGCTTGGAAATTTCGAGTGGCAGATGTAAAAGAACAGGAATGGCATTTCCGGTGATTGAATGAGGTTGCTCTGAGAAGTGAAGAAGGTTTGTTGCAAGTGGTGAAAGAGTCACAAAAGGAAAAGTCTAAGATGAGAGAAAAATGGGTAGGAATACAAGTTTGGCAGTGCTGAAGAAATTGAAAATTATAAAAGTCATTTTCAACTTGCTCAGCATGGAGAACTTGGGCTGAAGGATCTGTTTGCTTGCTGTAAAACTCCGTGACTCTGAGGTGAAGGCTGATGCTGGAAGGCCACTCAGTGTGAGAGATGTGGGGTACATGGGCAGCACACACTGATCAGCATGGCCAATGTGAGCAAATGCCTGGGATTGCCACCACTTGCTCGTGGCATTGACAGTCCATTAATTCTTCCAGTTCCTCACATCATCACCCGCTGCATGTGACAGAAGTTGCTGTTTTTATCTCTCTCTGTTTGAATGCATAACTCTTGTCTTCCCAGGAGGTACCTCCATGGTAACCTCAATGATGGACGCAAGCCTTTTTGCTTGTTACTGTCCAGGCTGTGCAGCCAAACAAAGGGAAGGGGAAGTGACAGCTTCCATCACATCTCACAGGAAATAACCAGAAAGAATGTGGGATCCTGCAATCTGTTAAGCTGTCAGTCCTCCGTGATGACTCATGATATACAAATCTTTCTCTCTCTCTCTCTCCCTCTTCATTCTCCCCCCACCCCGCCCAACCCTTGTACCCGCTCTCTCTCTAATGCAGGAGCTCCTCGGGTTACAAATGACTTGCGGAAATCCAACTTTTCACAATTTCTCCCATCTATTTTTTAAAGCTAATAATGATGAAATGTTTCATGCCATTCATTAATACAAGAATACAGTATACATTCTATTAGTTAATTCTGGGCAGTTTTTACTCACTAAATTGAAAGAATCATAACAATTTTTTTTGGAGCAGGGGTGGCCAACCTTTTGATTTCTAATTTTTAATTTAGACACACAGCACAGTAGCAGGCGATTTCTGCACAGGAGTACGTACTGGGGATGTGGGTCAATTGGGCAGCATGGACCTATGGGCGGAAATGGCCTGTTACCGTGCTGTATGTCTAAATGGTAGTCATGGTGGGGAGCTCACACAAAACTCAAAACGGTCAACCAGTTTACCTATCTCTGCTGCACCATTTCATCAGATGCAAGGATCGACAACGAGATAGACAACAGACTCGCCAAGGCAAATAGCGCCTTTGGAAGACTACACAAAAGAGTCTGGAAAAACAACCAACTGAAAAACCTCACAAAGATAAGCGTATACCCACACTCCTGTTCGGCTCCGAATCATGGGTCCTCTACCGGCATCACCTACGGCTCCTAGAACGCTTCCACCAGCGTTGTCTCCGCTCCATCCTCAACATTCATTGGAGCGCCTTCATCCCTAACATCGAAGTACTCGAGATGGCAGAGGCCGACAGCATCGAGTCCACGCTGCTGAAGATCCAGCTGCGCTGGGTGGGTCACGTCTCCAGAATGGCGGACCATCGCCTTCCCAAGATCGTGTTATATGGCGAGCTCTCCACTGGCCACCGTGACAGAGGTGCACCAAAGAAAAGGTACAAGGACTGCCTAAAGAAATCTCTTGGTGCCTGCCACATTGACCACCGCCAGTGGGCTGATATCGCCTCAAACCGTGCATCTTGGTGCCTCACAGTTTGGCGGGCAGCAACCTCCTTTGAAGAAGACCGCAGAGCCCACCTCACTGACAAAAGGCAAAGGAGGAAACACCCAACACCCAACACCCAACCCACCAATTTTCCCCTGCAACCGCTGCAACCGTGTCTGCCTGTCCCGCATCAGACTTGTCAGCCACATACGAGCCTGCAGCTGACGTGGACATTTACCCCCTCCATAAATCTTCGTCCGCGAAGCCAAGCCAAAGAGATGTCTAAATTAAATTTTGAAAATTAAAAGGTTGGCCACCCCTGTTTTAGAGTGATATGATATGGGTTACTATCGGAAATCAGATGATTTTGACTAACAGGAACTGGCATATGGACAGTTCTTAGGAAAGGAGCCCTTACATAACCCAGGACATTGACCTTTTGTAAAGTTAATTCTATGGGTGCCTTCATTGCTGGAATGCATCCTTAGCAGTCAGTGAAGTGACAGTACATGCTTAGCATTTAATTTTCAGATTACAATCTTTCATAATGTCTCTTTTAGCTTTAAAGATTATCATTTGCATACTTCTGTATATTTTTTAAAAATTCTCTTTTAATTGAATGACTCTTTGAGGCATGTTAAGCCACAGCGTTGAGTAAAGGGTCACTGAAACTCCTGAGTCAGATATTATCAATCCTGTATGGATGACCATTTCAATTCCCTTGCTTAGCAGAATCCAACAGCTCCTGTCTTTATCGGCGACTGTGAAATTAGATTAGATTTAAAGAAATAATTAAATTCAGTTCCTCAAACTACATTGATTGGATTTGAATTCACTGCCCAATAAACTCAATTGCATCACATTTGTTTTTTTTAAATGCTTCAGGATTAAATTATGGCATTAAATGGAACACTAAGTGGAACTGTTAAGTTATATCACCCACATTAAAACTTTTCATCATCCATGAAGTACATTTGTAATTCAGAGTGTGCCATCACAGCAAAAATCGTGAATTTTGCTCTCTGGTACTGGGAAAGCGTGAATGATCTCTGCATGTGAATATGTTTATCTCTCCACTCCAGAACAAACTATCCCCTGCATGTCAGCATATGTTTTTTTCATAACCTCTGATTGTTACTTAGAGAACATACTTGGAACCTATAGAATACGGCATGTAGAACTGTAAAGCAGAGGAACAGGTCCTTCGGCCCAAGTGTCTGTGTCAAACATGATATTCAATTCAAAGTCTTCTCCTTGTAGCTGATAAATATTCCTTCTTATTCATGTGTTTATCTCGAAGGGTCTTTAACATTTGCTATTGTATCTGCTTCCACCACTATTCCACCCAGCCCGCTCCAGGCAACTTCCATTCTATGTATAAAATCTTTGCTTGCGCATCTCCCTTAATCTTTCTCCCCCCTCACGTATGTCCTCTAGTGTGTCATGCTTTTGCCCTGGGGAAAAGATTCTGACTGTCCGCCCTATCAATCCCTTCTCATGGCTTTATACACCTCTATCATTCTTTCCATCTGAACGATGAAAGGGACATATTAAACTGTGATCCATTAAATTTCTCAGGATGAGTATTATATTCAGGGCGGTCTGCCCATCAAGGACCAAATATATTAGTAGCTTCATTAAACTATCACCTCAATCTGTGCTGATGTTTTTTCTGAAAATTCACTGAAATCATGAGATTTAATGCAGCAGACACACTCATAACTGCATTTCAAGGTGCAAGGTGTGCTCTGAATGCATTTTGCACACTTCCACTAAATAGGTTTATGATCCCTCCCTTGGTGATTTTGGCATCAGCTGATCAACCATGAGATGAATTACCTAGATTGAAGTAGGAGAGATTGTAAATTCATATGGTCTGCAGGCAGACTGAAATTGGTGAGTTGACTAAAGCAATGTCAAGAAAGTAGGCCAATTTGTTCTTGTGTAAATTAAACATAAAAAGCATGCAAAGCATTTTGATGTGGTTTTTAAGTGATATTGACCATTTCCTTTTGCCATCTAATTTGTTGGAAAATTGGACCTGATTGTTGCCTTAACTCAGGTTTCCCCCCATACTTGTATTTCCTGGGGAGGGTTTTGACCTGAATGTTCTAGGCTGCATCCACTCTCTTCTTTCAGGGCTTTAAGCTCAGAGGTATTGGTGTCTCCATATCAGAAAAGATGCAGCATGGCACAATGGTGGGCACCTGGAATGAGCTATTAGTAATAATTGTGGAAGCAGATACAGTAGCAGCATTTAAGAGATGTCTAACTAACCTCATGAATGTGAAGGGGGTTGAGGGATGTCTATCAAATGCAAGCAGCAGAGTTTTAATTTAATTTGGTAAGATTTTCGGTACATATACATGGGCTAAAGCAGTGGTTCTCAAGCTTTTTCTTTCCACTCACATCCCACTTTAAGTTATCCCTATATCATCAGTGATCTGTGATTAGTAAGGGATTGCTTAAGGTGGTATGTCAGTGGGAAGGGAGGGTTGAGAATCACTGCTCTAGACCCAATTGTTACTGAAATATTTTGCTTGAGAAAAATTGTCATTGGGCCATTTCCTTTGGAGTTATGAAACCCTGCACATAATGAGTCAATTAGGTATGATTAAAACAATGGTTTTCTAACTTTTTCTTTCCACCCGCGTGCCACCTTAAGCCATTCACAGAGCTCCGATGGCATAAGGAATACTTAAGTGGTATGCGAGTGGAAAGAAAAAGGTTGAGAACCACTGGGTCCATTCATGTTCTGTACTGCTCTATGTTCTAATTGACAATGTCTAAAGTGGAGTTTCCCAAAATATTACCTAAAGCGGAGTTTCCCAAAATATTACCTAAGAGCGCAAAAACAGGTACATTCAGGCAAGGTATCCCAAGAAGTGGTGCCCAAACAGGGACTCCAAAATAGCTACATTCTGTTGTTAAAAAACTATCACATTAAATATGACCTAATTAACTCCATGAGAAAGACATCTTAGATATATCATCGGCATGAGATAGAACTCAGGATCTCCTCAAGCACTGATCCAAGATGGTATATCCTCAACCAAGGAAGACAACACTTTGTCTTGCTAACTTGGCTTCTACCCTTTTATTGACTTAACCAGTCAGTTAAAGTGATGCCAATTAAAGGGAGTTTTCTGGATAGTGTTTTGCAGTTGCAGATTATATCCATTGGGAAGAGGTTTGAGATACCAAAGAAACTGGATTCAGTTTTGATCCCTCACAGCTGCCAGAGAAATTACAATTTATTCTTTCTGTCGAAGTGAACTTTAAAGATAAAAAGGATAATGTCAACAAGGCACTGTGCCGCCCAGTTCGCAAAAAAATGAATAAATTTAAATTTTAAAAGGAAAGTAGAAACAAAGCAAAAATCCTCTGATTGGTTAAAATTGTATTTAAAATGCAAATGGCCATTTACTGTTTAATTTCTCTTGAGAATTTATTTATTTTATTATTAAGACATAATAAGTCATTTCAGCCCATGCATCCGTGCCGCCCAATTTTACTCCCAATTAATGTGCAACCATTGGTACGTTTTGAATGGTATGATGGAACCAGAGCCCCAGGAGAAAACCCATGTAGGCACGGGAAGAATGTACAAACTCCTTAAAGACAGCGTGGGATTCAAACCCCAGTTCTGATCGCTGGCACTGTAAAGGTGTTGCACTAACCGTTGCACCAACCATACTTGTAGATTTGCAGAGTGAATTGTCAACAAAAATGATCTCTGTGATCTGACCCATATTTATATGTAGTTATTTTGTCATCAAAACCTCATAAATCAATGGCATGGGAGCCTGTTTGTAATGCTGAGTTGCCAACCAGGTCTGATTTGAATTTTACAAGTCTTGTTTTGGGAAAATTTAACACATTTGTTGAAAGCCTGCAAATTTTGAAAGAGCAAATTTTGGGGATTTTATTTAAAGATAGCTATCCATTTATAACCAAACTAAGGGGAGCAAATTTAACTGGTAATGTGTTTCATGTGAACATGGATTAAATCAGTGGTTTTCAAACTGCCCCCTAAACTCACATTCCACTTTAAGTAATCCCTATGCCATAAGTGCTTTGTGATTAGTAAGGGATTGCTAAAGGTGGGATGTGAGTGGGAAGGGAAGGTTAAGAATCACTGCTCCAGATCCAATTGTAACTGAAATATTTTGCTTGAGAAACATTGTCAATGGCCCATTTCCTTTGGAGTTTATGAAACCACACACAAAATGAGTCAATTAGGTATGATTAAAGCAGTGGTTTTCAAACTTTTTCTTTCCACCTTAAGCAATCCCTTACAAAATCACTTATGGCATCGGGATTGCTTAAGGTGGAATGTGAGTTTAAGGGGCAGTTTGAAAACCACTGGATTAAAGGAAAGTGCCAAACTATTCCCTCTTGGAAGGTATCAGTTTGAAAGTCGGGATTGATGTGATTCCAAACCCATATATACCAGTTTGAGCATTAGGAAAGGAATAAACTATTTGGCCCCTTGTGACTCCACCAACCAATGAGATCAAGAATTAATGAGATCAAAAATCAATGGTGACCATTTATTTCAGTGTCACTTTTCACATTAACCCCTAAATTCTCAAAATATCTAAAAAAAAATTGATTGATCTCATCTTAAATGTCCTCAGAAATTGATCTTCCACAGTTTTCTTGGGTAGAGAATTCACTACTCACTGGATGAAGAAAATGCTTCTCTATCCTCAATGACCAAATCCTCATTTTGAAATTGATACTTGCTTCTTAAAAAAAAACCCTAACCAGTGGACACAATTGCTTATTTCTTGTCGAGGACATTAAAAATCATCATTGTTTCAATGAGAGCATCTCTGTTTCTAATTATAGGCCTAGTCTGCGTAACCTCTTCACACATGATAAATGGGTCATCACAGGAATCAGTTTGCCGAAGCATTGTTGCACTTGCCAGTATACCTTTTCTTGTACAATGTTCCAATTGTGTTCTCAGCAGAATTGTAAATAATTGGAGCATAATATATCTCCACTCTTGTACTAAAATTTTCTTGCAATCAAGTCGTCAAATTTATTGTCATCTGAATACACAAGTGCACCCGATGAAACAACGTTCTCCGGTCATCGGTACAAACGTGCAGACACACAACTAGACATAGCACACATGCAGACAACACAATACATATGCAGGACAAATATTCATATATCTTTCTTTGGCTTGGCTTCGCGGACGAAGATTTATGGAGGAGGGTAAATGTCCACGTCAGCTGCAGGCTCATTTGTGGCTGACAAGTCCGATGCGGGACAGGCAGACACGGTTGCAGGGGAAAATTGGTTGGTTGGGGTTGGGTGTTGGGTTTTTCCTCCTTTGCCTTTTGTCAGTGAGGTGGGCTCTGCGGTCTTCTTCAAAGGAGGTTGCTGCCCGCCAAACTGTGAGGCGCCAAGATGCACGGTTTGAGGTGATATCAGCCCACTGGCGGTGGTCAATGTGGCAGGCACCAAGAGATTTCTTTAGGCAGTCCTTGTACCTCTTCTTTGGTGCACTTCTGACACGATGGCCAGTGGAGAACTCGCCATATAACACGATCTTGGGAAGGCGATGGTCCTCCATTCTGGAGACGTGACCCACCCAGCGCAGCTGGATCTTCAGCAGCATGGACTCGATGCTGTCGACCTCTGCCATCTTGAGTACTTTGACGTTAGGGATGAAAGCGCTCCAATGAATATTGAGGATGGAGCGGAGACAATGCTGGTGGAAGCGTTCTAGGAGCCGTAGGTGATGCCGGTCTAGGACCCATGATTCGGAGCCGAACAGGAGTGTGGGTATGACAACGGCTCTGTATACGCTTATCTTTGTGAGGTTTTTCAGTTGGTTGTTTTTCCAGACTCTTTTGTGTAGTCTTCCAAAGCCGCTATTTGCCCTGGCGAGTCTGTTGTCTATCTCGTTGTCGATCCTTGCATCTGATGAAATGGTGCAGCCGAGATAGGTAAACTGGTTGACCATTATATACAAATAAATAAATAGAGTCTTGGATGGTTAGTGTGAACAATTTTTTTTGGTCGATCAGCATTCTCACTGCTTGCGAGAAGAAGCTGGTGCTTGGCTGTGATATTCCTGAAACTCTTTCCCAAAGGGAGCAGCTGAAAGATGCTGTGTGCAGGATGGAAGGGATACTCAATGATTTTGTGCCCCTCTGCAATGATCCTGGTAGTTCATGTTGGTGGGGGCGGGGTGGGGGCGGGAAGAGGGAGGGTCTAGTGACCCTCTCTGCCACTCTTATGATCTTGTGGATTGACCTCTGATCCATCTCTCTGCAGCCACCTTGCCACACTGTGATGCAGCCAGCCAAGACGATCTCGATAAAGCTCCTATAAAAGATTGACATAATGGCCAGCATACCATTTGCCTCCTGATTACCTGCATGTTAACTGATTCTGGGCAAGGACCCTTGTATCCTCTCTGAATTCAAGCATCTTATTGTCTCACAGCATTTAAAAATTATTCTTATTTCAGTTCTATTGATTCCTTTTGTTACAATGCTAATTTCATTGAGCTCCTCCTTCGCTATCAATTTGTTGTCCACTGGTATATCCTTTTGTTTTCTGCTCTTTCCTATCAAAATAAATCCATATATTTGTTTAATTTTTGTGTCATTTTCTTATTCCCCATCATATATTTTTCTCAATTTGTAAGTGACCCACTTCATGTAATCATTTCCTTTTTTTTCTACATCTGCAGAAGCTCGTACATTTCTCACAATCCAACGCCCGAATTCTACTTCCCCTTTCCTTGTCAGTGATTGCACTCCTTCGCTGAATTCTAAATCCTCGGGCTTGCAACATTTTATTTGGTAATGCTATAAGCCTTTTCCTTTGGTTTAAATGGCATATTTAATTTCTCTTGATGGCCACAACTGGACCACCATCCCTGCTGTTATATTTTTGCCTCAGTGGATTACCTATACAGTATTGCAGAATATTTTCTGTATCCGTTTGCAATCCAAGACTGATACGTGTTAGACAGCAGATCTCCTTTCAGTCCGATTCTATGTGAAGAATAAAGACTGTTTTCCTTCCTATTTAAAAAAAACACGTAGATTTTTAAATATGTACCTTATGATGTACTCTTCCATTTCTCTGGATCTGGACTAATTTCCACCATAAACAGTCATTAAACATTGAATTGAGCTGAATTTGTCAAATACCTGTTTAAAGATAATGATCCAAAATCCTCATAAGATTTCTGAAAAATGCATAACTCCGTCAAATCTTAAGTTATAATGGAAAAGTTGTGCAGAAATTAAAATCACAATGAAATGGAAGCAGTGTGCCTGCAGTTATTTGAGATTCACAGTGCATCTCCATTGAAGCAAGCATGATATTAGGAGATGGGAAGAGAAGTAAAACTATGTTAACAATGGAGCAATTATGGCTATTCTGCAGGGAGATTGATGAGGCAGAACATGACTCTCTTGAAGCATGTGTCTTGGAATTAACTGAATCATTGGATCAGCAGTCATTCAGCGAACAACTCCACTGGAACAACCACGTCAATCTTTTCTTCTTGATTGATTAAGGTGGAATATTTTGCTCCTTGGCCAGCCTTGAAACAGCAATTGGCAATTAATTAGATAATGACCATTGTTTAAATACTACATTCAGGAAACGCCTCTCACTTCTTTTTAGTCAACTGCCATTTTAATTTCCAGTTCCAATGAAACCGTCTAGTTCACTGAGGATATAAATTGCCAGTCATCTCTTGCACAACTGAAGGTTTCATTTATCGACCCTCTGAAAATGCAAATAGTGAACGGTTTGTATTATTTCAATGAAGCAATTGGGAAGAAATCAGTTCCTGGTCAGTGGCCAGATTTGAGAGATTCAGGTCTGCTCCACCATTCAACATGATCACGGCTGATCATCCACTTCCCCACCTTATCCCCGTACAGTAAAATCCCTTCTATCCAGCACGTGCACGGATCGCGGATGCCAGATACACAAATTTTCCAGTTCACTGAGGCACCATGAACCAAAGTCACTGCCTCACTTTGATTTTTTGTGCACTATTTTAATTTATTTTTGTCAGGTTTATATATGAACGTGTGTGTACTGTGATGTTGCTACAAAACAACGAATTCTGTGACTTGTTCAGGACAATAAATTCTGAATCTAATTCTGACAAGTACAATGCCCAACTAATGAACCTGCATTACAAATAAACAGCTGAAAAGACAAAAGACTGTGCAAAATGTAAAGAAATTTGAAAAAAAAGAATCAGAATACTCGTTCTTCATTATGTAAATTTCACTTTAATCAGCTAATTCCCATAATTTACAAAATTTAAATCCAAAACCCGATTACTGGCGCTGCTGCATTAATGGTACTGCCATCGTGATGAAGTTCCCTTCTCCAAATTTACAGATAAGGCCTTACTAAATTTAAATTCAATTTTTAAATTTAGACATACAGCACAGTAACAGGCCATTTCGGCCTACCAGTCCGTGCCATTTAATTTACACCCAATTAACCTACACCCCCAGTATGTTTTGAACGGTGGGATGAAACCGGAGTCCCTGGGGAAAACCCATGAGGGCACGGGGAGAAAGTACAAACTCCTTACAGACAGCGTGGGATTTGAACCCTGGTCCCGATTGCTTGTGCTGTCAAGGCATTCCGCTAACCGCTATATCAACTGTGCTGCCCCTAATATACTTATTAGTAATAAAAATAAAGACTCTTACTCGGCAAGGATCGGGAGACACTTTGGGAGAGTCGCCCCAGCTGTGAGTGGCATCGGTTGGTTCTTCATCCTTGGCACTGCCATTTTATTCAAACACAACTTATTTGAAATTTCTTCAAACAGCTGTTGCAGGCAGGCCACAGCCTGGGCGCTCTGCTGGATGAATGTTTGCTCCCAACTTCACGTTGCGTTGTAGAACATTTAATTTTATGATTTTAAACATTGATTATAAACATTTATTCTTTCATATAAATTTAAATTTTAATTAATTTATTTATTTACTTGATTTTTTTTTGCTGATTGGTTGGGTCGCCAATTGGTTGAATTCCAGATATAGTAGATTTTACTGTATCTCAACAACACCCCGCTCTGTAATTGGATCCTGAACTTCCTAGCAGAAAGACCACAGTCTGTCTGGGTCAGTAGCAGAATATTGAGCAACTTCACACTGAGGACTGGTGCATCTCAGGGCTGTGTACTCTGCCCTCAAGAGCGGGCTGTATGGCCTGATACAGCTCTAATAGTGACATCAAGTTTGTAGATGACACAACAGTAGTTGATCTCATCATCAGTAACAATGGTTGCACAACAGAGAAGAGGCAGAAATTCTTGTGAAATGGTGCAAAAGTAACAACCTGAGTCTCAACGTGGACAAGATGAAGGATCGTGGACTTCAGGAGGACTAGGAATGACCACCCTGCACTACACATCAACAACTCTGTAGTAGAGAGAGTGGAGAGCATCAAGTTCCTTGGAGTTCACTTAATGAGTGACCTATCATGACTATCTCCTTGCTTTTTAGGAAGGCACAACAGTGACTGCACTTTCTGAGAATACTAAAGCTGGGGAGGCTACCAGACCTATTTATGTCAACCTTCCATAAGAGTTCTATCAAGAGCGTTCTGGCTGGATTCATCACACTGTGGCATGGTTTCTGCAAAGAAATGGATTGGAGGTCAATCCACAGGACAATCAGAGTGGCAGACAGGATCACTGGAGTTTCGCTTCCCCTCACTGATGTGATCATTGTCTGAAGAGGGTGCTCAAAATCATTGAGAATCCATTCCACCCTGCACACAGCATCTTTCAGCTGCTCCTGTCGGAAAAGTGATACAAGAGTACCAGAGCCAGCACCACCAGGTTGAGCAACAGCTTCTTCCCACAGGCAGTGAGAATGCTGAACGACCAAAGGAATTCCTCATGTTAACCATCCGAGACTCTCATTTGCACAAAACAAAATGTATCTATTTATTTATCTATTTATTTTTAAAGGATAAAGTACTTGTCCTGTATATGTATTGTTTTTCCGAATGTGTGTTCTGTCTGGTTGTGTGTCTGCATGTTTTTTACCGAGGACCGGAGAATTCTGTCAGGTGTGCTTGTACAATCAGATGACAATAAACTTGACTTGACTCTATGATAAAGAGAAAAAAATTACCTCCTCCTTGAACATATTGAAAGAAGACCCCATTGTCTGATATATAATTTTATGTTGAACACCCTCAAGGAGAAGAAACCTTTTCCAGTTGTGATACTGAATACCATATCCTACATCTCAAGGTAGTGATGCACTTGTTCGAGACTTCTCAGCTATCCCCCTGCATCTAATCCTTCTGGCTTTGTCAGAATTGATTTCTGTGAGATCCCCACTCCAAAATCTCAGTGGTTAGAGCACTGGTCTTGTAAACCAGGGGTCGTGAGTTTGTTCCTCATTTCTGTAAGGGGTGCTGGAGAAGTGGCGACTCTCTGCCTTCTTACAGTAGATAAAGCTAAAGAAATTCATGTATGTTACATTCTAAATATAGAATTATGTGACAGTAATGGGACCTTTACTTTCAACTCATCAGCAAATACAGGCACAACCCATCCAATCACTCGCCATTATCAGATAAGTAAATCTTTATTGTACTCCGTCCATGGGAAGAATTTTTTTTCCTCAGATAGGGAAATTAAAATTTAAGCTGAGAGCCTTATCAAGACCTTGTATAGCTGTATGAAGACATCCTTTTCTCTCAAATCCTCTTGGAATGAAAGTCAACATACCATTATTTTTCATAGCTGCTTTTTTGTGCTCTGAAATTTGATTAAATTGAGGCCAATAGATTACAATTTTAGAAGTGATGCAGAGCCGTTAAAAGTAAACATGTTGTGACACTGACAAAAAGTGCTTTCCTTTGAGGATGGTGTTGGCTGACCATTGCACATCAGTGCTTCGAATAATTGAAGCCATGTTTCGCTCAGTGAGACAGCGCATCTAACAATAAGATCAACAACATGGTGCACCTGACAGAGCTAATGCCAATTAGTTCCAGTGAGGCAGGTTCAACCCTGCCCTCTGGAGCTGTCTGTGTGAGTTTGTCTGTTCTCCTTGTGATCACGCGAGTTTTCTTCGGGTGCACTGGTTTGTTCCCACATCTTAAAGACCTGCTTGTTTATAGGTTAAGTGGCCAGTGTAAATTACTGTTTGTGTGTAAACTGCAGAATCCGGTGGATTTCATGGGAATAGTAAAATGAGATGCGTGTCAGATTAATTGAACTAAGTGCCTGCTGGTTGATGTGTACCCTCTGGTCTGGAGATGTGACTCGATGCTCCAAACTTTTCAGGAGAAAAACCCTGTTCCCTTTTTTTTTTCTTAATATGTTAAATGCGCAGTGCGCACATTTAGAGAATGGACAAGTTCCAAACAAAATCTCTCTCTCATTATCATTTTAAATATTCAAATGCAGCGGATCATTATAACTAACCAAAAGAACAGATTAATGACACTAGAAGTGGGTCAATCTGCCATGCATTTGTGCTTAGTTGTGTTTTTACCTTGTTAAGATGCTGGGAATGTCTTAAGACCTATCATTTACTTACAGGAGAGAAAAGATCGAAATCCTTAGATAAAATTTAAAAATGAATTCATACCTCACCAATTCTTGACTCGAATATTTCCTGGTGAGAGATGCTGCTACTGAGAATCCCAATTAATCACCACTGGCTGATGCCTCAGGAAACGCTGTCATCCTCCAGGGATTCAAGTGTTTAATGAACATTATCCTGACCTTTCAATCCTTTTGCAACAATCTGTGCAGAAGCTGGTTTCTTTTTTAAAACCTTCATTTGCTCCTTCCTGCCCATTCCACTCCATTCCCAGATCCTTATGGGATACAGTAATTAGTTTGACCAACCACAAACACACTTTCCAGAGTACTCCACTGCAAGCGAGGAGATAGAGCAATCATTGTTCAAATAGTTCTTATGTTTTGTGTTGCTTTGGATAGTCAATTTAGCAAACTGTTCTCATTGGCTTGCAGGCCATGCTCAGAACAGTGTGTTGGGAGCCCTGTTAATACTTGGTCCTATTTTGATAGTGGATGCCATCACATATTGACTATTCAGAGATCCAAGGAATTATGCGTGGAAGAAAAAAGATTTCTCCACTGATACTTGTTTTTCTAAGACATTGTAATGGAGACATAGCATTGTTGATGGGGGCCTTATTTAACACATTGCTGCTGTCTTATCTTAAACAACAATAACCAAGTAATGCCATAGCTAGGAATAACAAACATCATGTTGATAGGCATAAAAAAAAATCACATATCAGTGCTTAATAATTTGTTGGGAGGAAGGGCAAGTTACATCAAAGGAATCACTGGAAATAGTTGATAGGTAGAATTCCCACTTTGAAAACAATCATTGATATGGCCCAAAATTCTAACTGTTTTGAAGTATCCTTTTTCCTTGTGCTTTTGCCCAGACACACTAACTTTTTATGATGTTATTTTTGTTTTGGATGTTCTGCTTTTCAAAGAAAATCTGTCTTTTATTCAGAAGTGGTAAACTGGTGAAGTTTGCTTAAAACTACTGAAACACGAAAATAATTCCAATGTGGCTTTGACTCAACTAACTTTTAATTATTAACATTCACATAAAGCTTTTAAAAAAAATATACTAAGGTATATTAATTGGTGCATTTAAATCTTTTAAAATGTTCCTTTTGGACTCTTTGCAACCACCTTAATTTTCTTAAAGACCCAATGCTGAGTCCAATTAGCTTAAACTTCCAATAAAGCAAAAGAGAGCTCCATTTACTCTATGTAGTGGCATCCAAATTGATTTCAGAAGACCTGAAGGCATATTTACAATGAATTAAAGACTTCCAAAGTAGAGGCACTATTTTGATAAAGGAAATGATGGTGAATGCCAGTTTATCTGTAGAGCTGGTGTCGGCCTTTTGGAAATAATTCAAAAGATCAGGGGAATTTGATTTGTGTTGGATACAAATTAAATTTGTAATCTGTATTTAATCCTGTGACATTTTGTACTGGTTACTTTGGTTGATTGGATTGGCTGTGGGACATTGATGGGGGAAAACACAAAGTTCATATTTCATTCATTTATTTCCTTTTGTTGCAGATTCCCCAGATAAGCTATGCATCCACAGCCCCAGAGCTTAGTGACAACAGCAGGTACGATTTTTTCTCCCGAGTGGTTCCATCAGACACCTTTCAGACGCAGGCCATGGTTGATATTGTCAAAGCGTTACGATGGAATTATGTCTCGACCTTGGCCTCTGTGGGAAGCTATGGAGAGAGTGGAGTGGAAGCCTTCGTACAGAAATCTCGGGAAGACGGTCAGTATTCTTTAACTTTTACTCTCATCAGGTATCATTATTTAACATCCATGTGGTTTAAAATAGCTATTTGTGAGCCAGTTTTGAGCTGGATCAGATAAAACCATGCAACAGATTCAACAACCTGTATCAAAAACAAAATGAAGAATGGCAAACAGAAGTAGCAATTATATCATGTGTTAAACAGCTTCAACAACAGAATAAAGAGCAAATTATTGTGGTCATTCCAGCACAATAAACAATTGGCAGAATTCTGAAGATGTGAAATGCAGCCTCCAGACTTTGAGTGAACTACAATTTCAGAGATACAGCTGTTGAAGTCTAATTCAACATTCTATCCAAGCATTTCAAAATCAGAAATTTTGGAAGACTTGTTCTTTTTCTTGAACAACTGAAAGCAGAATTGCGAGTTAATATGCTGTTGAGATTTATTTGATGTGTCAGATTAACAATTCACTTGTTGGGTCAGAGACAAAGCCGACCAATTATATAATCCCAGGATGACTCACTGCATGTGGCAGTGCCTTTATTTCAAGTTGATAGATTCTTTTGAGTAAAGAATTATTCATTGAAATTAAGACAGACAGAAGGTTGTTGGATGACATAGCTTGATGTTAAATACATAACTTGATAATTGGAAATAATCATCGTAACTTTGAAGGCATAATCTCATATCTGTGCATTTGGATGTGTGACATTATCTTCTGTGTTGTATTATTATTTTATATTTTTTAAATATATTTACAACAGAATGATTTACATATTATAGTTAGGCTTTGGCATTTTTGTGCATGCTGAACTTGCAGAGACATAAGAAGAGGGGAATTAATTTATTATACATTAAAATTGTGTGGAACTTCAATTTCAGTGATTCTGTTGAGGAGAAATCAAAATTGGTTGGTCTGAGTATTGGTCAATTTTGCAGTAGCTAGTGTAGGCCATAGTTTTTGCCTGTTTGTTTCCTTGAGGATTGTTTTTTTTTAGGCTGTTGAAGATTGCACCATCTAACTTCATGCACCTTTGGACAATAATGTTTGAAGATCTTCGTGGAGATTTGATTTGTTTTCCAGATCGTGTATGAGAGGGTGAGAAATGAAAGTTAACTAGAGATATATGGGAAAAGGCAATGCACTAATGTTGTGTATCAATCACCTATGATGGATGGTGGATATTATGATGGATGGTAGATTGTAAAATGTTTCCGATATCTTGTCTCCAGCTCAACAAATCATAATGCCCAAATGTCAGTCACCAGCATTTAATATAAACCTTTGGAAACAAGTGGTATCTGAATTTCCTCAGGCAATGATGTTTAGACAGCTGAAGATAAACATTGCAAAGTACTGTGAATGAATAATTCCTTATCTTTTTTTTTGACATTTGCATCTTTTTCTGGCTCATTTAGTGTTGACTCTGCTTCTCTTCCTCCTTCTCTACATCATTTAAAAAAAAAGCAAAGCACTGATGTGAAATATCAATGAAGGGCCTCTTTAACGCACACTGCCTACTTCTTTAAAACCATTGCATACTGAGATCATTGGTATCAGACCAAATTAATAAGAAGTACCAGTTAATGTTATTTAACTGAAATCATCCATAAGAGATGAAAGGTATTCCTCACAACAGGATAAGTTCTCATTTTATTGAAGCAGGCATCTATGTGGTTATCATCCAACATCCCCCCATAGAAGTGTGATTGGTATGCCTGGCTTACCCCAATAAATCTGGCATTTCATGTAAAAGATGACGGATATTTGCGATAATGGCTTCATCATTTTCAATAGCATCTCCTCTGCTCCATTTCTCTCAAACTTTGGCAGTGCTGTGTCCCAAGGGGAGAACAAAGGAAAATGTAATCTTAAGGCATATTATGCTTTTACTACTTATGTGCTCCTTAATTTTCAGACAGGTGATATAATATCCAGGTCTCATTTCCAAATGAAAGAGTACATTGTGCAGAGAATTGGAATTGGGATGCATATCTTAAAATACCAAAGGAAATGAAATTCTGATGAAGCTCATTTTCTCCATGCATTTATTTATGACAATTCTTCTTGTTCCTGGGATTATTTCTACCCCATTACTATTGTCACTTGGCAATGACAGTAGGTTCATACAAAACCTGCTGGATACTGTTCAGATTGCAGCAGGGTGGCTAGTGTCTGACCTGGTGTAGAAGTTTACCTTGGGCCAGTCATTGTTCAACTTTGACCTGTTTCCGCACTTAAAGGTAGGAGGCCTCTGGAGTTACTGGACAGAGTTCATGTTGTGAAGTAAGTCTCATGAAACCATCCTTGGCCTTGTACATCTGTGAAAAGTGTAATCTGGGGACACACATCCATGATTATGGAAAGGCTGAGGAGGAGCAAGGCAGCTAATGTTATGGGAATAAATACAGCATGAGAATATGACAATTTGTAGTGTAGCTGCTGTATGTTAAAGATAACTGTAAAAAGGGTATTTTGCAACAGTAAATTCTTACATGAACCATAAATGTAATAAAATATAAGCAGGAAATAGAAACTGCTTTTCATTAAAGTCTCACTTAAATAATCAGTTCCATATACCTACTGGAGACTTCATCAAAGTTGGTCAATTTTGCATTGAAGCTGGAGATGCAACTTTGCACACGTCAAGAGATGCATTCTTTTATATCACAGGGCAGCAACAGCCATGGGGGACAAATAATTAGTTTCCCAAGGGTAATGTCCCACAATTCCATTAGTGCGCCAATGCTGCTCTTGTTTGATGCACATTAACAGAGAGAGTGTATTATTCCCATAAGAAATTCGCCCAGTGGTAATGTATGATATGCAAATAGATGGTTTCCTGGAATCTGCTTCAAACATTAATATTATGACAATCCCTTGAATGTAATAATAATTGACTGAATTCATTCCCAGCAGTAGCATCTTACTTTTGTGTACACAATAGTTGACACCACTGCAAAACTCTCATAAGCATGAATGAACTTAGTAGGAGGAGACCAGAGCATTACAAAGTGGTTACACAAGGTTTTTATCTCGAGATGCAGTTGTGATTGCAGGGTAAGAGGTGGTCAGAAAAGCTAATCAAAAGGGCTTGAAACAGCTGTTATTGCATGAGGTATACTTGAGGCAATGGGCTTTAATTATAACTGCTTCTGCCAGCTGGAACTGGAGACGGAATATGACTATGATACATTTATGAACAGTTTGCCTGTATTTTATTGGAATCCACACAAGGTTAACTAGGAACCTCATTGTATTAGATCAACTCAAATTAGTTATTCAAACCATGCTCCTCTTACAACAATGGGACTTTGATGCAATTATTCAGTTGTAACAGTTGAAAATGAGCTGTATTACTTGAGTGACCTCATGTCGAAGAACAGTAGGTTTGTAAAACAGCATTTGGAAGTATTACTTGAAGAAGAGGAAACATGTGAGTGTTCATTTTATAATTTACCTGGTGAGTTTTTAATATTTTAAAAATCTGTTTTAGCTGCATTCTGCACCAACATTTGCAGGGATGGAAGAAACTGGAAACATTTTTGGCAGCTATATGTACACGCACAATTGTTTATTTTGCAAACACGGGACTTGCAGATTTTTGCTCAACAGAGATATGAGGGGATGAATGGAATTGGGTCATCCATTGTCTTGTTAAATGCTGGTGGTGGCTCAATGTGTTAATTGGTTCCTGTGCTCCTGATGTCAGTGAAGTGTTGTTACACATGTGGGTTAATTGCTGTGTTCTGCTTGCAGACATGGAAGGTGGAGATGGTACAACTAGTAAACATTAAATCCTCAATTGTTTAAACCCCCAAATAATGCAAGGAAGGAGAAGCAAGGCAAAGGAGGTTTCTAAGACTGAGGGTAGGAACTTGAATAACTTTTCAGGTTAGATGCCACTTGTGGTAGGAATGAGATGAATAAGTTGGATTGTATTCAGTTATTGTGGCTGAGGATTGGAGGATATTCTGGTGGTAAACCACTGTTACAGCGTGATTGGCTGCTATTGACTGGACACACCTCCTGAGACCAATCCTACCCATAGCTCCTTGCAGGCTACCCCTTTATTTTTTGCTCTGATCGGTCAAGGAGTTGGATGGTTGTTTGTTCGTGTTCCATCTTTAGTTATTAAAAGCCTGATTGTTTCACTACTTGGCCCTTTGTGAATTATTGATGGTACATCAATTCCAAAAAGTATTTACATGCCAGAATTTTAAAAAGGGCAACATTAAAATCCCCGGCATCTAATATGAAGTGAACATTAGCAATGCTGTCCTTTATTGTGTTGAGTACAATAAAGTTGTGTCTTGTCATGAATATATACTTTCTTGATCGTTTGAGTGAATACTAATGACAGACTATTAGTACATAGTTAACATTCTACCAAACATTTCACATATTGCATTCAGTAAATCTCACAAACAATTAGAATAAATTTTCTTCGTATTACAGTTTTACTTTGGTTGCAGCATCAAGGACATTTTTATGAAGCCATTTGAGGAAAGTTGCTATAACAAGGACGAGTTAATTTCATGAGTCAAGATTCCTTTATTTTCATATAATAGTGCTGTACATGTAATATTACATGAAACTGCCTTCTGCCTGCTGTAAGGCAAAGAGTCGCCATTAGTATCACCCAGCATTCCTTGCAGTGAGAGAGAAAGAGAGACAAAAGAGAGTCCTTTTATAGTCTCTGAATGTCCGTGGATTTGCCTCCAATGCTCATATAGCATCTGCAGCTGCACCGATTCCTGTCCAAACCTCTGACACAATCGAGAAGCCTTCAGTGCCTGTGGCCCTTTGGGAGCCATTCTTGCCCTCAATTACAGCTCTGAAACATGGTTCCCATGAAAGAGTCTCCAGCAGCCCATAGCCCATTCAGGCCACCCGTGCTTGAGTCATCCATATTTTGTGTGGGTCCCACTGCCGCTGAGCCCTGCGCTGGACCACTCCTGTGATCACCTTCCTGTAAGGTCATCTCCTTCTCAATCGAGGTGTGTTCTTCCCATTTCTGGTGCCCTCCCCCATTCTGCTGCTCCCCTTGGAGTCTGTAACCCCTTGTGCCCACTTGCAGCAAAGCCGCTACCATCTTGGTCTCCAGAGTTGCAGGATTTTACTTACAAAAACCCTTCTTCCTTTAAGAGATACAGGAGTATCAGAGCCAGAACCACCAGCTTACGAAACAGTTTCTTCCCATGGGCAATGAGAATGCTGAATGACTGAAGGAACTGCTCACACTAACCATCCGAGGCTCTCGTAGTCACAAGCATTATTTATTTACATATATGAATACTTGTCCTACATGTGTATTGATTGTCTTTGTGTATGCCCAGTTTTGCATCTGCATGTTTTGCACCGAGGACTGGAGAATGCTGTTTTGTCAGGTTGTACTTGTGCAATCAGATGATAATAAACTTGACTAACAGGCCAATTTAAGTCTGTATAGAGCTGCAGGCATTAATATGGGCGGTTGAACCCTTTGGAATAGCACTGTGTCACCTGTGACTGGCACCTCTGTCGTTACAGCCGCTCCAACTGCCATGATCATTTGAACCAAGACCAAGACCATTTCCCTGCTGCCAAATCCATTCCTCTCTCCGGCATCAGTCAGAAAATTGAGCCAGATTAATTTCAAACTTTTGTTACGTATGGCAGCAAGAAGGCCTTTGAATAATGCAGTTGCCTCATCACTAAAATCACATTTCCAACTGGAAAACTCACTTAAGTCCATCCTTGTGCTAATTCATCTCCTGCTGAAAGTTTTATTCAAGTTTATTGTCTTCTTATTGCACAAGTACAATCTGTTAAAACGCGTTCTCTGGTCCTCGATACAAAACATACAGACACACAACACACATACAGACAAGCAATACACATGCAGGACAAGTATGCATACATATAAATAAATATTGTTTCACGAATATGAGCGTCTCGGATGATTGGTGAGAGCAGTTCAGCGTAATCACTGCCCCTTGCGAAGAAATTAATCCTCAGCCTAGTGGTGCTGGCTCTGATGCTCCTGTATCTCTTACCCGGTGGGAGTGTCTGCAAGATGTTGTGTGCGGAGTGGAAGGGGTCCTCGATGATTTTGTGTGCCCTCTTCAGACAACATTACTGCAGGTTATTCTACCTGAAGTAAACATGAAATCATCCACAACTCCATTGCAGTGGTCCATTTGCTTATCACTCATGGCTTGTTAATCTGCAGTGGCTCCTTGTTAAATAATAGCTTAATCTAAAATTTGTTTTCAAAATTGATTTCCCCCCCCCCCTCCAAATTCCTTTATGTGCCTTCATGATCTTTTTTATGTTTTTTTACTTCTGGCATTTATTTACCCCTGAATTTAATTGCTCCACCATGAGCTACCACGTCTTCTGCTGCTGAGGGCAAAAGCTCTGAAATTCCTTCATTTTTAACTTTCCACTCCTTCTTAAAATGTTCTTATAATCTATTACTTCAACCAAATTTCATCTATTCTTGTATCACCTTTGGTGGCTTGATGTAACTCTTATTTAAGGTCCTGCGAAAGACCTTGGGAAAATTTACTTTTTACAAATGCATTTCAAATTCTGATTGAGAATATGATGGATGGCTAAATGTTTCTTCAGTGCACCTGCTCAAGTCTCTGGTGGTGTAGGGGTCTTAGTCAAACTTAAAGTGGGAGCTTATCATAATCAATCCTTAGATGATCTAAACAGATGTGTACTCTCTGGTCAGGACTGCCAAATTTGAACACAGCTTGGAAACTTGATTTCACCACTTTAGATTTACCAAGGGAGTGATTGAATGTCATTTATATGGATCTTAAATCTTGCAAAATCATCTTGCCTGATAACAACACTGAAAATGAAGTGCGTAAAGACTAATTGCACCTTCATTTATTATCTTGTAAATTACTGCACTGCAAAGAATCGCCATTTTCAAAAACTCCCTGAGCATGGAGCCTGAGAACTAGCCTAAATGGGGACTTAAAGCTACAACCATCTGATACCAAGCTAAAAAATCAATTGATTTAGCCAATCCTACATCAATGACCAATGAAGTTTTCCCATAACATTTTTTATGATTTATTAAAACTGGGAATTTAAAGTCTGTCTGACTTGAAAAAGCATATTTTATGAACAGTGAAGTGCTAATGTAAACAGTGAAATTAACAATGTAATTGCAATTTGTAATGTACACTCAACATTAAATAAATTATTAAAATTAAACATGTATTGGGGATTTTGTTATGGTATAGTTCACATATCCTGCACAATCATGCAAAGTGTGTGTTGTTTATGGGCTCAAAGGACCCCAAAACCCAGCAGCAATAGAAATTCACCAAGACATATGGTTACTTAAACAAAAGTTGCTTTTAATTTTCTTTAAACATAAAAACAGGATCAAACTTTAACTTATTACTATTAACTTAACCCCCTTCTAATTCTAAGCGCACAAGTGTACAAGTGTACAAGTTCACAGATTCACAGTCCAATCTCACTTCTCACTCCTCCAAGTTCACCGGTATCAGGCAATACTTATACTGTGCACAGAATTTAACCTTTGTGAATTTTCACCAAGCTCTGGTGCTTAAAGGTAACTGGTTACCGCTCAGGAAGGTACATGTTGATTTCAGAGAGAGATTTGTTGCTTGTTGGACACACACAAACTGATTCCCTCCAGTCAGCCACTTCAATATCTTGCCAAAGAGACCTGCCCTATCAGGGTTTTCCACATGATAACCTCTTCTTCTGCAGGTCACCTTTTGTTTCCCTCATTTCAGGTGAAATACTCTAGCCAGCCATTCCCTCTTGTATGGGCCACAAGGGTTTTCAACAGGCATAACTCAGAATTCACAACCCATCTTCAAAATAGGGTTTCGGCAAGCTTCCAAAAGCCACTGCAGAACTCAAACTGATTTTCTTTTCTCTCTCTCTCTCTCTTAGAGAAAGCCTGTTTTGTCTTTATCTCTTGCAAAACAACATGACCCTCTTAGAACAACAAACCGCAACCAGACAGATTGAGGCACCAGACCCAATCTTCTGAGCTAGTTCATCTGTTGCTTTCAAAACAATAATCCATTTACACCTGCTTGTGAAATCTCTTGAGTAATGGCTCTCGGTATCTGCATGGCTCACTTTCAGCAAATCTTTTGCATTTTAAATGAGATCTTTTTTTGGTGTTTGTTTGTTTGTGACCTACTCTCTAAACCCAACAATGTATCTCCTTTAAAAACATATCTATATACAATATGAAATATAATATAACCATCACAATGTGCATTTGTGTGTGTGCATTTAGCTTTTTGTTTTTCATTCTCAATGAAAGATTGATTCAAGAGCTCATGAGTCATCTGTTCCATCAACTCATCATTTGAGCTGAGCCTATTAAATATCATTCTAATGAAATGGAGAAACAAAATTAATTAACTGTTTAATAATAGGCAGTTTTCAATTTGTCAAATAATCTGAGTGAACTTAATAGGATTTAAGGAAATGTGCATAATAAATAGTCATGGCATCACAATGAGAAGAGTAAATGTTATAGTCATTTTTTTGCATTAAATTTTTGAGATGTTTAGCATTTCAAAATGCAGTTTAATGCAAAAATTTAATCATTTAAAATTCCTGAAATATTATAATTTCAAACCAAGTACAGTACCTTTCCCATTTACATTATTTAATGGGAAATTTAAAATGAGTGCCTTGAATCTTTTGCCTGAATTTATTCTGAAATCAAAGGGTGAGTTATTCTTAACATCAGCCTCAAAGAGACAATTCTCTGTGCATAAATTTACATTGCGATCCTTTATACAAGATACAGGAGCAGAAGTGCGCCCATTGGCCCATTGAGTCTGTTCTACCATTCTAATCATCCAGCCGTACTCAGTCCCACTCCAGTTTTCTCCCCATAACCCTTGATGCCCTGATTAATCAAATACATGTCAATCTCTTCCTTAAATACACCCAACAACCGCACTTGCACAGCTGCCTGCCACAACAAGTTATACAGACTCAGACCCTCTGACTAAAGAAATATTTCAGCATCTGTTTTAAATTAACACCCTTTCATTCTGAAATTATGCCCTTTGGTCCTAAAATCGCCTACCATAGGAAACATCCTTGCCACATCTACTCTGTCCAGTCCTTTCAGCATTTGAAATACCTCTGAGTTCCTCCCACCCTCCTTCTGTACTCTGAATAGCCAACAATTGTTCCTCAGATATAAACCCTTTCATCCTGGAGTCATTCTAGTAAATCTTCTCTGAACCCCCTACAACACCAGCATGTCTTTTCTCAATACAGTGCCCAAAAGTATACACACTACTCAAAGTGAGTTCTCAGCAGTACTTTATAGAGCCTCAATGTTACATCCTTTCTCTTCTAAGCTATCCGTCTAGAAATGAATGCCAACATTGCATTTGCCTTCTTCACCATCGACACAACCTGGAGGTCAACCTTTAGGGTATCCTGCATGAGGATTTCTAAGTCCCTTTGCACCTTGAAAGTTTGAATTTTCTCCCCATTTAAATAATAGTCTACCCATCTACTACTTCTACCAAAGTGCATGACCATACACTTTCCAACATTGTATTTTATCTTCTGCCTCTTTGCCAATTGTCTTAATTTATCCGTCTCTCTGCTGCCTTTGACATCCTCAGCATCACTTCCCCAAACCCCTATTTTGGGATCATCCGCAAATTTTGCTACAAAGCCATCTATTCCATTATCCAAATCATTTAAATACAATGTAAAAAGAGACGGCCCCAACACTGACCCTTGAGGAACACCACTGGTAAGGGATAGCCAACCAGAATAGGATCCCTTTATTCCTACACTGTTTCCTGCCAATGTTTAGGCCATGCTAGTATCCTTCCTGTAATTCCATGGGCTCGCTTATTGTTTAGCAGCCTTGTGTGTGGCACATTAATGAAGGCCTTTTGAAAGTCCAAATTCACAACATCCACTGCATCTCCCCTGTCTATCCTACTTGCGATCGCTTCCAAAATTTGTTATGGGGTTTTCCTTTAAGGAAACCATGATGACTTGGGCCTATCTTTTCATGCTTCTCCATGTATTCCATAATCTCATCCTTGCCTCATTGCCTTCTTAAACACCAGAATGACATTTGCGATCCTCTAGTCCACCAGAACCATGCCTGACTCCATTGATTACTGGAAGAATATTACCAATGCCTCCACAACTGAAGAAATTCACAAGGGAAACATAAAACATGAAATTGTTTGTTCTCTGTCTCTCAAATTCTCACTCCAACTTTGCTAACTCAATGGACTCTTCTGTGATCTTGATGGAAGATGAGGCTAATGCTAATTTTTTTCCAAGTTTTTCTAAACAGCCACCTTCTTGTATTCTCTTCCAATTTCTGCATTCATTCCAGAATAACTAACCCTTTCCAAATGATTCAACAATCTGATGTTGTCGTCATCTGCCTAGCTTTTATCCTTCCCTTTTCTCTGATGCTCAGCACCTCAATTTTGTTGGCCATGTATTTAGTGGGATATTTACATTCCCTAGTTCTTTCTGTTAACTCTGCTTCTGCTCTGAAGCCACACTAAAAAATAGATATGATTTTCTTTCTTCCAAGAGAAATAATACCAAGGCATTAGTAAATGGATCCATTTCCCATTTTAAATATCTGTTCTGGAATGCAAATAATCCCAGAAGGGACAGAGTGCAAGCTAATATTAGGCTTCCATTAAACTACTTTGACTATGTGGTTTTGTACTTTCACCTACTCTAACGTGACATTTCTATTTGTGCATCAGCATTTCATGTGAAATTTCTGAATAGGGTTGTCAATTAACACAAAGTCAGTCTGACAAAAAGAGAGCGGTGTGTTGGTAAGTTCAGGTACTTTAGTATTGAATTAAAATTTAGATGATTTGATTTAATTTCTTCAAAGTGTTTTAATTATTTTCCATTGAATGTTTTTACCCCCCCCCCCCCCATCCCCCATTTCAATTCACGATAGTTGCAGACTTCACAGATTGATGAGTTGTGAACATTAATGGCTCACAGTTCCTGGGGCATTCTGAGTCACACATAGTTGATCAAGGCAATACCCTACAAGAGTCCAGGGACATCTTGTGGTGATGCCATGTTGCAATATTTGCTGGGAAAAAAAATTACAATAACCAGTATCCTCAAAGGTTGAAATGTTATTCTCAAAAATGACTTTACATTTTGAATTTTTAATTATTTCAAATTGGAAGATGAGAATTTATACATAGCCTTGATTTACCTCCAGAGAATAGAATCACATTCACAATTATTAAAATGGCATTGCTAACAAGGGAACATTTTATGATATATGGTCTTCTCTGCACAAGCAATGAAGTTAGCAACCATTTTAGCCATTTCTGATTTTACTTTTCAGTTCTCCTTAGAACTGAACTTATTTCCAAGCATATTGATACAATCCTCTTTCCCCCCCCCCCCCCCACCACTGATCAGTCCCTTCCCACCTCTGTCCAGAGCATCTCATGCCCTCCACCATTTTGACAACTTCTAATTCCCCCACTGCCTTTAACTTCACCATGGATGCCCAGTCTATATCTAGTGATTTCTCCCCCTCCACAAAAAAAAAATCAGGAAGTCCTCAAGTCCTCTGCTTCTTTCTACAACAAAGATTCAACAGTTCCACTGCACTAACACTTTCAGATGACCCTTGCATTCAGCAATTCCATTTCATTCTCTCTTGGATCCACTTCCAGCCCTCCCTTTTTTTCCTTTTCCCACACGTTATCCTATGCTCTCCCCCCCAACCTCCCCAATCACCCAATTTCACCCCCTCACTCTCCTTGTTCCATGGTTCAATCTATCAAATCCACACACATTTCACTCACCAGATCTCCTCTCCCCTCTGGTTCCATCAATCTTGTCTAACCTCTTCCTCTGTACTCTTTATTCTGACTATTCCCCTCCATTTTAATACTGAAAGAGGGTCATGACTCAAAACATTGACAATTCTTTTTACCTCACAGATGCTGCTCACCTCACTGAGAATTTATCTACTCCAGCATTTGTCGTCTCCTGTGAACCCTGATTTTTTCATTGATATACTGAGATGAGCCTAATCAGTAATTAGCCTTTGGTAATACCAAATGTTCTTGAAAAATGCATTTTAAATCCCAATATTGGCTTACTAATCAGGAACATCAATAAAATAAAGAAGGCATTTTGTTGATGTCACATGGCCGTTCCATATGTTGCAAAAACTGTGTAACAATAATTATTTTACATCAATGCACGACTCATTACATGCATTGTCTAAAACCTCTTAAATCTCTATAGAGCTTATGGTGATTATTCAACCATTTCAAAGTCCGTTTATAATTTAGTTTACATTCGATCTGAAAACACAATCAATTAATTACTTTTCCCCTTGCTGTTCATTTTTACTTGGCTGACTTCCTTGTAATTTAACACTTGTTCAGTGGAAAGTGAATCAGTTGGCTGAATTTCCCTGAAAGATCGCACCATTATAATCAATATGCTGGAAGTGCCTCCTGTTGTTTCAGTGTTCCAGTTTTAAATAGGCACATTTTTAAGTAGTTGACAGCATTGGCCTCTCTCTCCCAGGGGCCCAATGGATCAGAGAAGTTATTTGAATGATCATAGGTGCTCATTCACTGGAGGGTTTGTGTTGCTGCCAGGTCCCAGGTGAACCTAAGGAATCCCCTGCACTTTGCGTTGAGCTTAGCGGATGGAGCACACGTGTAGAGCTTGAATGGCGAAAGCAGCAGCTACATCAGGCGAAGTTCCGCATGAGGATATACTGGTGGAATTGATTATATTAATTAAATGTTTGAATTATGCATAGCTTGGGTGCACAGTGGCCCGAGGTAATCAATGTTATTCAGGAATGATATATACACTGAATATATCAAGGAGCAGGTGAACAGGGCTATAGTCCTCCCATTCACCTTCTGGGTCTACATTCTCAAATCAACTCTGCCAACGACAGACGACAGAGGAAAAGTTAGGGGGAGGGGGGACCAGCCAAGTGGTCAGGTAGGTCTCATGGATCACAATTTAAAACTCAAATGCAATTTTTGTTTAAAAAGATGATAGTTCATGCAGTGTTTTTGTTTGTTTGCTCGAATTTCAAGCACAGTGGAAGCAGTCTTTGAATGTGTGTCAGGCAAAAGGACAAAAGGTTTTGGTGGCTAGATTGTAATGTAGAGTTGAGGTTACAAATGGATCTTGTTGATCAGAACGCTTTGAGTGGTTAGATAGCCTACCCCTGCTTATGTTTAGTTTGTTCGAATGGACCATGGCTGCCATTTATAGAGAGATGAAATCCTGGAGAATGTTGGAAACAACATGGTCTCAAGAGCTTCCAGCTGGCAGTTCGCCAGTTATTAGATGTTCTGGCCCATTATGTATAGTCTGTCATGATTTCCAGTGATTTCTGCTGTTATTAAAACCCAAAAGGTTTTTTTTTGTGTTTTATCCCAATCTGCATGAAAGCAATGCATCAATGCTTTCTGAATGAACTCTGGTCTGGCAGTGGAGTGATTTGCATCTGTCCCTTTAAATATTTTCTCAATTCTTGTATCAATTATTTATCAGGTGTTTCAACAACAGCAGTTGTGCAAGAAGTATTAAATCAAAAGTGAAAAGCAAAGCTCAGAGGGTCACTGTTTGCTTTCTCTAATGTTGCAAGTTTTAATAGAAGCCTGTGCTGCTTCCATAAAGTCAGAAACATTTTGCTTGAACCTTCAAAGCCTGAAAATTCCTCTTGGTGAACAGCTCTGTCGCTCTCTCTTTGCGTGAGGCCACATGTGACACAGGAGGATGTTTTCACCCTTAGAACTTCTCATTAAAAATTGGGTTCATTTTGATGACATGAATTAAATTTCAGGATTCTTCTTTGCCATTTTTGGTTGAGTTTTTAAATTGGATTTGCTAAATGTGTAGTTTAGTTGTTTCTGAAGAAATTGCTCATCACTTACTTGGAAAATAAGCTGTAAAGTTTGTTTATTTGACCATTTTGTTGCACAGGTGAACTAGCAACAGTTGTCCTGGAACGTAAGAAATAGGAGCTGGAATAGACCATCTGGCCCATCAAGCCTGCTCCGCCATTCAGTGAAATCATGGCTTATCTGATAGGCTCATTTCCATCTGCCTGCCTTTTACCCATATCCCTTAATTCACGTACTGTGTAAAAAATCTATCCAACCTTGTCTTAAATATATTTACTGAGGTCGCCTCCTCTGCTTCAATGGGCAGCAAATTCCATAGATTCACCACTCTCTCAGAAAAGTAGTTCCTCCTCATCTCCATCCTAAATCAACTACCCCGAATCTTGAGGATGTCCCCTAGTTCTAGTCTCCCCCTACAATGGAGACAATTTACCTACCTCTACCTCTTCATAACTTGTATGTTTCTATAAGATCCCCTCTCATTATTCTAAATTTCACTGAGTATGGTCTCCTTTGTGATATAGTGCGACAGTAACAATCTGAATCTCAACATTGATAGGAAGGAGATAATCGTAGACTTGAGGAGGACCAGAAATAACCACCCTCCATAAATGCATCAACAACTCTGTAGTGGAGAGCACTAAGTGCCTTGGGATTCACTTAACTAGGGACCTATCATGGACCCACAACGTCTACTTGCTAGTCAGAATGGTGCAACGGAGACTGGATTGGGCAAGGCTATTAACTACCATCATGTTAACCTTCCACAGGGCTCTGTTAAGAGTGTCCTGACCAGCTGCATCACACAGTATCTGGTACAGTTGTTCCAGAGAAATGGATCAGAGGTTAATCCACAGGAACATAAGAGCGGCAGAAAGGATCACTGGGATTTTCCTCCCCCCCCTCCCCCCAACCACCATCGACGTGATGTACCAGAATTGTTTTCTGAAGAGGGCACACAAAAATCATGGAAAGCCCCTTCTACCCACATACGGCACCTTTCAGCTGTTCCCATCAGGAAAGAGACACGGGAGTATCAGAGCCACATGGTTGAGGATCAGGTTCTTCCCATAGGCAGTGAGAATGCTGAACCACCAAATGAACTGCTCACACTAATCATCTGACACTCGTATTTATGAACAACGTTTATTGATTTATTTGGATATATGAATACTTATCCTGCTCATGTATTGTTTGTCTGTAAGTCTGGCTCTGTGTGCATGCTTTACACCAAGGTCCAGAGAATGCTGTTTCATCATGTTGTACTTGTGCAATCAAATGACAATAAACTTGACATCACTGCAGATGCTGCGATTATAGTTTACACAAGAAACTCAGCAGGTCACGCAAAATTCATTATGTAGCAAAGCTCCCTTTGTCAAGGTATGAGCAAAAAACTGGCAGTCGCCTGAACAAGATGTTGGCGGAGGGGCAGGTGGAGGAGCAGAGGCCATGGTTGGATATCGTTGGGAGGGCTGGCAGAAGCTCGGAAAGATATCTTGCTGTGGAAGCAAGTCTGTAATACATGGTCGTAGACTTCAGTGCAGCAGAGATTGCAGATGGGGAGCAGTAAGAAAGATCCTCACTGAACACCCTTCAGAAAGAGGAGCAGAATTTTTTCACCAAAGGCATCCCTTGAAGAGACGTTGCAGTGGAGCAGGTGAATTTATTTAAACAAGATGGTGTGAGCCCTCTCGCCCCCATCCACCCATGAGCACTTGCTGAGCCTGTGCTCCTTCCCCCTGCTCATCCCTCCACCTGTCTGCATTTTGCTCATACCTTGATGAAGGACTAAGGCCCGAAATGTTGGTTATGTATCTTTATCTTTGTTACATAAAGAACGCTTCATGACGTGTTGAATTTCTCCAGCATAAAGTTTTGGGTATTTAGCAAATTTAATCAAAAGCTAACCATCTGAGTAGGAACTGAATGCATCTTTAACTTCAAGCAGCTTCTACAAAACTGATAATTATTATTCCTGTAACTGGTCCCTTGTGTAATTCATAGACTGACTTAATCAATTTGGAATTACTTTCTCTGTTTTCAATGCATGATCTGCATGGTAATCACACTCTTGACATTATCTGTGCCGTTGAGTTTGTGGCCTGCCTTCACCAAGTTTTGCTTGAACATCACCTCGTCTTCTCTTTGTGAGACAGTTAATTAAACAGACATTTCACCTGTATAGATATTTAGGAGCTTCTGATGAAGATGAGAATTATATGCAATAATGGTCTTCCAATAATTCTTTATCATTAAAACCATCTTTCTATTTTATTTTCCATCTTTTTATTCTCATGCTGCAGAAGCATGTATAGTACTGTACTCTTTTCATTGTTTAATTAATCTCACCTACCCAATTACAGTATTCTGTGTTTATTGTTCCACTTTTCTCTGCCTATGTGCTCACTTACAGTTTATGATATCTTGCAGCATGCTGAAGTGTAAAGGACTTGGTAGTATTTGTGCATGAATCACAGAAGGTTGGTTTGCAGGTGCAGCAGGCTATCAAGAAGGAACACTATGAGAAATACAATAAACACGAGGTTACGCATGATACAATATAATTGGTTACACAGGCTATACACCATGCCCCAAAATTTAAATAAATGGGATCCAACAGTATCAGATAGATTTTTTTTCGCTGTAAGAAGGAAACGGGAACAACAGTACATGCAATTTGGGCATGTGAGAAAGTGAAAAAACTTTGGGAAGATCTAAACCATGTATTAAGTAAAATCACAAAAAGCAACATACCAAAAAATCTAGAGATCTTTCTTCTAAGTAATATAAGTAAAGAACTTGGACTCGATTTGGATGGAGCACAAAAAAGATTTATTATAATAGCCTTAGCTGTAGCAAAAAAAATATATTATGTCAACCTGGAAATTAGAAGAGAGCCTGAGAATACAGCAATGGTACATAGAAATGAATAAATGTATTCCATTGGAAAAAAATAACATATAATTTAAGAAATAGTATCACAGTATTCGAACAAATTTGGGAACCGTTCGTGGAACACAACAGAGAAGTCCTACCGCGGACCTCCACCGCCTAAAATGACAGAAGGAGAAGAAGACGAAATGAACTGACCCAGTATGTAAAAGTAGATGACAAAAATTTCTTGTTTATTTTCATTGTGTGATGACATTGTTTAATGTATCATATAGGTTGAACGTTGAGTAGGTGGGGAGGGGGGTGAAGGAGGGAGGGAAGGGAGGGGGGAAAAAGGGGAGAAAATGACACTGTGTATATTCAAGAGGGAAATGTTTGTGTGTATTTTGGTCAGTATGGTTCATAGTGCGAAAAATAAAAAAAAAGAAGGCAAATGGAATGTTGGCCTTCATTGCTGGAGGGATTGAATTTAGGAACAGGGGAGGTACTGGAGTACTGCATGCATTTCTGGTCTCCTTACTTGAGGAAGGATGCTGGCTTTGGAGGCTGTGCACATGAGGTTCACCAGGGTGATTCCAGGAATGAAGGGAGAGATTGAGTCATCTGGGACTGTACTCACTGGAATTTAGAAGAATGAGAGGGGATCATAGAAATGGCATGGTTGGTGTAGCAGTTAGCGCCAAGGACCAGGGTTTGAATCCTGTGCTGTCTGTAAGGAGTTTGTACCTTCTCCCTGTGTCTGCATGCATTTTTCCCAGGGACCACCAGTTTCCTTCCATTTGTTTGAAACATACCAGGTATGTAGGTTAATTAGGTGTAAATTGGGCGGCAAGGACTTCTGGGCTAAAATGGCCTGTTACCATGCTATATGTCTACATTTAAATTTAAGAAACATAAAATTATGAATGCCAAATATAAAATTGAGGTAGGTAAGTTGTTTGCATTGGTAGCGAGACTATAACTAGGGGACATAGCTTCCAGATCCAGGGTGGTAAATTTAGGACCGAGATAAGGAGGAAATGCTTTCCCCAGGAAGTGGTGAATTTGTGAATTTTGCTGCCTATTGAAGCAAAATGGAGGCCACCTCAGAAAATATATTTAAGATAAGGTTGTATATATTTCTACATGGTAAGGGAATTAAGGGATATGGGGAAAAGGCAGGTAAGTGATGAGCCAATCATCAGATCAGCCATGATCTTATTGAATGGCTGAGCTTGCTCGATGGGCCAGATGACCTACTCCTGCTCCTATATCTTATGTTGTGTTTACTTTTTCCAGTTTAGATGAAATGTTGATGCCAATCCTCTTGCTGAAGTTTAATGTTCAACACAGTGGCAATTTTGTGTTCAATGCCATTATTGAAAATAGAGTTCCCTTATGTTCAAGATGGTCCGATGGATGCCATATTATTATGTTGAGCATTCAGCAACATTGCTCAAGGGTCATTTCGAGGGAATAACCTTGCATCTCTCTGTGTAAATTCTGTTCAATCTGCTGATCGCATCTTGTACTTTTTTTAAATTTTGAGATTCATGTAACTGCAATAGTTTGCTTTCATTTTTTTTGAACAGGGTTCAAAAATCTGAATATGACCATAAAATGCTCTATCCTTCAGAAATTGCACAGTAAGCATAGGAGTTAATGCAATGCTTTTACAGGGCCAGTGACCTGGGTTTCAATCTGCCACTGACTGACAGAAGTTTTGTGCGTTCTCCCCATGTTGCCGTGAGTTTCCTCCGGTGCTCTGGTTTCCCCCCCCACAATCCGAAAGCTTGCGAGGTTTGTAGGATAACTGCCATATTTGTATGGCACTGGCTCGTGTGCGGGAAGGGCCTGTTGCTGTGCTGTATCTCTAAATCTAATATATTTACAACTTGAGTATCCTGACTAATTCTCCACTCAACCTACAAGTTGATTCAATTTATTACTAACAATTTGATTGTTTTAACTCTTACCCTATCCAAGAAGAGCTAACAACTAGCACTTGTTGGACGGGACTGGATAAGGTTTCAATTTGATTTTTCTTCATCTCATTATTTCCATTGGGATATGTATGATTGGCTGCTTGATGCTGTAAAATGTTAATAAAAACAGTAAATACTGGAAATTCTCAGCATTTAAGGAACAGGCTCTGAGAAAGCAACAGGTGATGAGCCTATTGATTTTCTTCAATCTCTAAGAACTTTAAACTTCTGTCCAAATGCCCTGTCGGTGTCTGACTACAGTAGTCATCAACATGCTGATTTGGTCCAAATGTCAATATTTTTCTTGTGGGATTTTTTTTTTCTTTCTGGTGCAGTTTCAGGTTGGATTTATTATTGCTTTCTTCTAGTTAATCTTTCTGTGGAGAAATCGACCATCAGTGAAATCTAAAAATCTGCCGACCTGAATGAAGCAAAAGGTTGTAAAATGTGACATTGACTCACAGTGGGGGTTTTGGACAAAGACACTTCGCAATCTGACAAACTGAGCAATAATCATTCTAACAAAGATAATATCACGTGAAGTTTTATGACAAGTTTAATCTTGCTGAGATTAGAAGGGAATTCATGAGTTTGCCAGTAATAATCAGTAAAACAAAAATCTGTGCATGTCCATGAAGTCATACTTCACAGAAGCAAGTCCAACTGTCATTAGACACAGAGCCTCTACTTTTTTTCCTTTGAAACTTTTTTTCCCTCTTTGAAGCGATGAAACCTAATGTGTAATTAGTTTCCTTTAGCAGATGTCAAACATGAAATCCTTACGTCAGACATGGAGAGAGTCCTTACGGTCCATCAAACACCCTTTACTGGACAACAATTTTTGTTTCAAAAGGTTTTCTTCCTAAATCAAAGGAGATTATGGTAGACAACTTCAAGCTAAACATAAAGATGATTTCAAATTTGCTGTATTATGTTGGAAGCTGGCAAAATATTAAATGAACTTGTATTAAATTTAGCATGTTTAATTGCATAATGATGCTGACACATTGCATTAGTTCAATTGGCCTAAAAAATATTTTGCCACTGGTTTTCATTTGTACTCAGCATCTGATGCCTCTCATCTCAGTCTTCAACAATAGTTGGGCAGCAACGATGGATTCCAGTTGCCCTGATACCACCTTTCCACGGTCACAATCTCTTGGTGAAACCTTTCACCATATTCATGACTGTACTGAGATCAAAAGGGAAGAAGTTCCAGTTTGAATGCAGAAAATGAATTTTCAATGACATGTTGTACTTCATGATTTTCTATGCTTGAAAGTATTTTAGTTAAAAATAACTTCAATGGGAAACTGACCAAATTACAGTGTGGATTTGTTGCTTTGTAAGCATAAGGCAAGTCTTTTAATAATTACACAACATGCACATGGTACATCTTTATAATTCACAACTTCTGCAACTTTTAACTTGTAAATTTCACCTCCTTCTATGTCTTTTATTGTTAAACCAAAAGGATATTACCCTCATTCTAGTCAGCCGCTTCAGTCTTAAGTAGTAAAAGCAGTTGCAGATGCTAGAAAACGGAATTAAAAACAATGAAAGCTCGTCAGGAAGCATCAATGGAGAGAGAATCAGGGGTTAATATTGCCAGTTGCTGACCATGGACATGTTCTCTAAACCAGGCAACATCCTGATAAATCTTCTCTGCACCCTCTCAAAAGCTTCAACATGCTTCCTGTAATGAGGTGACTAGAACTGAATACAATACTGTAGTATGGTCTAGCCAGTAGTATAGTCTAGCCAGAGTTTTAAAGAGCTGCAATATTCAGCAAACTCTAGCAGAAGTTTTGGACCCTTTGGAATGTTTGTTGTTTATATCACATATGTGAATACCTTTCCCAACCTCCTCCCCTCCTTTCTCTGGCAATTTCTATTATCCAGTTTCAAAATGCTCTGAATTATAAATAGCCATCATGTTGAGTTCTTTCTATTCAGAACTCTACTCCCAGTCACATTACCAGATCTAGTAGAAAGGTATGACTGAAACTATTGCATCCTAGAGAGATGACACATCAACTTTTCCTGATTCCAATTCAATAAAAGTGGATAGGAGCAAGATTTTGCAGCTACAGTAGATGAGTTGATTTTTCTCATTGTAGAGTCATTTAATGAGGTAAAATCTTCCTTCTGTATGCTGATTCAAGGGCCATTGATCTCACCTGCCCCACTGATGGGGCACAGAAAAAGCATTGGGTCAGACATTACACATTGTACATCATCACCAAAAGAAAGTATTGGTGCAGGGTAGAAAATCAATTGGGACAAGATGTTCATTATTTTGACAATTTTTGTAAACTGTTGCTGAGAGTTTTCTTCTCCCTTTAGGTCAGTATGCTATCAGTTGGTGACCTTGTGAACCAAACAATTCCATCTCTTTCGAGCTTTCAGCACATGCAACTAACCTTGGAGCCATGAAATGTCCTTTGTTAATCCAAATATATTCCTGTTACTTGGACTGTACATTCCTGGTGGTTTCATGATCCTGGTTATACAGTAAAATCCTTAGTATCCAGCACCTATGGGGATTGAGAGATGCCAGATAAGTGAATTTTCTGGTTGCTTCAGATTGCATGTTGTGTGGATTGGCGTGCCAATTTTACACTTCCATATTTTTACTTCTTATTTTTCTGCAAGTTTTGACGGTTGGTTGATGTTGCGGTTGCTTGAATTCCAGATAAGGGTTTTACTATTCCAATACTTCGTCCTGTGATTACTAATTACTGAATCAAGGTTTCTCCTGCTGTGAGTCCTGCATCTTTCTTTTTGGCATGTGGACCATTTTAAAATGCTGCTAAAATGTTCACTTGCCAACTGCGGGAGCAAAATGTCAAAATGCATGATGGGCTTTTAAAAGATGAATGCAAGATGGAGGAGCAGAAAAAAATCTGCTGAAAGAAGCTAAAGGGTCGAGAAGCATCAATGGAGAAGAAAGGAATCACTGAAGGGTTTTGACCAGAAACATCATCGAGCCAGATCACGAAGAGGGGAGACGGCATTATATAACCCCCGTCTCCTCACTCCACAATCAGCCTTGGCAATGATTTTCGGCCCAACCGATGCTATTTGACACACTGAGTTCCTCTTGGAGATTGCTTTTTATTGTGCATGATCTTTATTACATGCAATTCTGCTTAGAGCTTCACTGAAAATCATGACCTTCCAAGAGTTTGGCATCCAGTGTGTTAATAGACTCCAGAATGATGTGAATACTCTCTGACATGCCCTTCAACATTTGCTCATGAAACTGGAACACCCAATTTCCAATGGATTATTGCTCCTGACTAACAATATTGGTAGATTAATAAACCCCAGTGATTTTAAATTTATTTGTGGGTTTCTAAGATGAGCAGAAATATGACATGCGGTTGTTACAGCCATCTAGATTAAATTGTAAACTCTACAGACCTGTTTCTGTTCAACTCTTTTGTTTCTTCAGATTCATTCTTGTTTTACTATTATTACAATTGTTTTATTATTTTAGTGTTATCTGAGAAAATATGGAAGTGTTGATGCTTTTTCTTTTTGATGTTTTACACTAAAACATCATTTAAAAAAAAACTTGTCTGAATTAGAGTTTGCTAATAAAAAATACAAAATGATCTATATTAATGTTACGGGCCCAGAGGACCCCAAAACCCAGCAGCAATAGAAATTCACCAAGATGAATGGTTACTGAAACAAAAGTTGCTTTTAATGATCTTTAAACATGAAAACAGGATCAAACTCTAACTTATTACTATTAACTTAACCCCCTTCTAATTCTAAGCGCACGTGTATGTAACGTGTACAAGTTCAGAAAAAGTTCTTTGATTCACAGTCAAATCTCACTTCTCACTCCTCCAAGTTTACTGGTTGCAGACAATTCTTATACTGTGTGCAGAATTTAACATTTATAAAGTTCACCAGGCTTTGGTGCTTGAAAGGTAAATGGTTTCCACTAAGGAAGGTTCTTGTTGGTTTTCAGAGAGAGATTTGTTCACTGTTGGACCCCCACAACTGATCCCTTTCGATCAGCCACTTCAGTGTCTTGTCGAAGAAACTTGCCCCATTGGAGTATTCCAGATGATAACCTCTTTCTTTCAGGTCACCACAGAGTTCCTTTTCTGTTTCCTTTATTTCAAGTGAAACATTATACAGCCAGCAAGGGCTTTGACCAGGATGAACTAAGAACTCACAACCCATCTTCAAAATGGGGTGTTTCCACAAGCTTGCCAGCTTGTCCTGTTCCAGTCCCAGCTGCTGCTGCTGAACTGTAGAACTGAATTCTCGCTTTCACTATCACGGAGAAAACCACGTGACCCTCTTGGAATAACCAACTGCACTCAGACAGACTGTGTCTCTGGACATAATCTTCTGAGTTTGTTCATCTGTTGCTTTCCAAAACAATAATACATTACTCCACAGCATGTCCAATTAACACCTACTTGTGAAGTCCTTGTAGGCATTCTTCAAAGTTTCTGCAAAGACACTCGGAGCCTGAACTGTTTGGCTTGAGCAGAGCTCTGGCACTTTAAATGAGATCTGTTTTGAGTTTTTGTATCTGTATGTGACCTAACCTTAAAAAAAAACTGCCACAATTTATCTCCTATAAAACATATCTATATACAATATAAAATATTACATAATCTATCACTTTAATAATTACTGTACATCCAATTAATATGTCGGAAAATCTGGGTGTGGTAAAATGCAGGAAATGCAAAAACATTGATCTACCTGTGGCCACCTATTTCATTTTCCTGTCTGTCCATGGTCTCATGCAATGTCAGACTAAGAGCACCTGCAAATTGGAGGAACAACACCTTATCTTCTGTTTGAGATTCCCCGACCAGATGGCATCAACATTGATTTCTCCGGTGTCCATTAACCCACCCTCCTCTTCTCTTCTCCCTGTTCCCTTTCCTCTACCTCTGTCTCTCTCCCTCTCTTCCCTCTGTATCCTTTCAAAGAGCCAAATCAATTCTCACCTCTCCTTTTATATACAAATAATGCCAAGTCTTTATTCTTGTGCCTTCCTGTTCTACGCTTCCTTGAAAAATTGCTAGGGCCTGAAATGTCAATAATGTATCTTCCCTTCTATGGATGCCGTGGAACCAGCTGAGTTCCTCCAGCATTTCTGTGCTTTTATTTTTGATGGATTTTTTTTTTTTTTTTTTTGCCTGGCACTGCAATGATTATTTTGGTAATGGCTCCTGTTGCAGCGAAATGGAGACCAAGGGTCAAAATCTCGTTTTCTTCTCATGTTGTACTGCAAGCAAAGTAAAATACATGGAGTGAGAATCCTGATTGAGTTACAGAAGGAGGTGGTGTATGGAGTGCAAGATGCTGCTTGGCAGGTGGTGGTGATGCAGTCATGCAGAAAAATGGGAAGCCCAATTAAAGCAAGGATGGGTATTTTAAATGGGTGGAAGTTGTAGGTGCCCAATGGTAGGTTAAGAAGGCAGTTTTTGAGTGATTGAAGAGTTTGATACATTCAAGAGACCTAGGAGTTGGTAATCTGGCCACTTAGCATATTGAAGTATTTGGGAAATTAAATTATTTGGATAGATTCAAGGATTGTTGGAAGGTGGTATTTTCAGGGCAATGCCTGAAAATTCAAAGACAAGTAATGGGGTTTAGTGAAGCCTCAGTCCAGTGAAACACACAAAAAGCAGGATTGATTGGATAGTAACCAATGGCAATAAGTCAAGTATATTGTCATTTGATTCCACAACTACAACTCGATGAAACAGCATTCTCCTGTCCTCAGTGCAAAACATGCAGACACACATACAGACAAACTGTACATAGGGAGGACAAGTATTGATATATACCAATAAATAATTGAATTAATTAATATTGTTTTGCAAATATGAGAGTTTCAGATGGTTAGTGTGACAGATTATGTTACATTTTTTATTGCATATAGATATATTTTAAAGGAGATAAATTGTGGCAGGTTTTTAAGTGTAGGTCACATACAAACACTTTAAAAACATATCTCATTTAAAATGCCAGAGCTCTGCTCAAGCCAGACAGTCCAGGCTCCGGGTGCCTTTGCAAAAACTTTGAAGAATGCCTATGTGGACTTCACAAGTAGGTGTTAATTGGACATGCTGTGGAGTAATATTGTTTCAGAAAGCAACAGATGGACAAACTCAGAGGATTGGGTCCAGTGCCGCAGTCTGACCGCAGTTGGTTGTTCTAAGAGGGTCATGTGGTTTTCTCTGAGTGAGTGAGAGAGAGAGAGAGAAAATTCAATTCTACAGTTCAGCAGCACCAGCTGGGACTGGAACATGACAAGCTGGCAAACTTATGGAAAAAGCCCATTTTGAAGATGGGTTGTGAGTTCTTAATTCAGCCTGGTCGAAGCCCTTGTGGTCCATACAAGAGGAGATGGCTGGCTATATAATGTTTCACTTGAAATAAGGGAAACAGAAAAGGAACTCTGCAGTTGCCTGAATGAAAGAGGTTATCATCTGGAAAACTCTGAGAAAAGTTTCTTCAGCACGACACTGAAGTGGCTGATCTGAAGGAATCAGTTGTGGGTGTCCTGGAACAACAAAGCTCTCTGAAAACTGTCAAGAACCTTACTGAGTGGTAACCATTCACCTTTCAAGCACCAAAGCCGGGTGAAATTAATAAATGTTAAGAATTGCTTGCATTCAGTGAATTTGGAGGAGTGAAAAGTGAGATTGGACTGTAAATTAAAGAACTTTTCTGAACTTGTATACACATTACATGTGCACTTAGATGGGGTTTAAGTTAAATTAATAGTAATAAGATAAAGATTGCTCCTATTTTTATGTTTAAAGATAATTGAAAGTAACTATTGTTTATGTAACCATTTGTCTTGTTGAATTTCTATTGCTGCTGAGTTTTGGGGTCCTCTGGGCTCCTAATATATTAGAGGGTGAGCAGTTTCCTTGGTTGTTCAGCATTCTTACTTCCCGTGGGAAGAAGCTTCCTTAGTCTGGTGGTGATGTCTCTGATATTCCTGTATTTACTTCCCAACTGGAGCAGCTGACAGATTCTCTATGCAAACGGGATGGGTCATCAAAGATTTTTCGAGCCCTCTTCAGGCGACTATCTTCGTAGATAATGACAATGGTGGGGAGGGAGACTCCAGTGATCCTGTCTGCCACTCTTACTGTCCTGTGGATTAACCTCCAATCCATTTCTTTGAGGCAACCATAAGCATACTTTGATGCAGCCAGCCAGGACACTCACGATAGAGCCCCTGTAGAAGGTTGACATGATGGTGGCCAGTAGCCTTGCCTGCTTCAGTCTTCGCAACAAGTCAGGAGATGTTGTGTGTCCATGATAGGTCACCAATCATGTGAATTCCAAGGAACTTATTACTCTCAACTCTCTCCACTACGGAGTCATTGATGTGTTGTGGAGGGAGATCATTCCTAGTCCTCCCAAAGTCTCCTTCATCTTGTCCACATTGAGACTCAGGTTGTTACTGTTGCACCATCTCACAGGATTTTGCACCTCTTCTCTGTAGTGCGATTCGTCATTGTTGCTGATGAGGCCGACTACTGTTGTGCCATCTGCAAACTTGATGACACAGTTAGAAATGAATCTGACGATGCAGCTGTGGGTCAGTAGCATGAACTCGGGCTGCCTGAGATGTCCCATTACTAAGCGCGATGGTGCTTAATTTTAATATCTCTTCTGAACAACTTAAAATGCATGATAAGTGACCTAATTTGCACTTCTGATGCAGGAATTGTATTAACATTGAAAAATTCCTGTCCCACACTTGGGAATGGCATCCTGCAATTTCATGTGTCATTCTGGAGATGCCCATTTTCAACATTTAGCACTGAAATTGAAAGTGTTTTGATGTCCCTGTAGGAAATAATATCTGTAATTGAAGGTAGAAGATTGACAAAATTTGACCTTAATGAGAAATTACTTCCAGCTCATCTAATGAAATTAATTATGGATCAGTTCCCTTTTTAAATTACAGCTGCACAAACCTCAGCATTCTGTTGCTTCATTGGTTATATGTAGCTTTGTCTTTTTCCATTTAGTGTTTATATTGGGTGTTTTTGTGTAAAAAATGTTTTATAGTCAAGCATTACAACAACAAAACCTTCACCACTCTAGTGACATTCTTATGTTTGGATTTTGTGGTCAGTGGGAATGAGACTATGTTCAAAGAAAGCTGCCCACAATGGCTTTGTGGTTTTTGTAACATGATTTCCTTTTTATTTTTCTATGATTTGTAGTCTGACACTTTTTTTTCGTTGGAGGGGTGGGATCTGAAGCATTCACGATAGTGATATTGTGAGGTTAAAAATGTAAGAAATACGAGCAGGCGCAAGCCATATGACTCATGAATTCTGCACGCTATTCTAGAAGACCATGTCCAGATTAGCTCCACTGATCCCATCTGTTCCCCATAAATCTTAATTCCTGCACTATTCAAAAACCTACCTGCATTGTAAATGCATTTTATGAGACAGCCTCGACTGCTGCATTAGGCAGAGATCCCCTACTCTCTGAGATGAATGGTTTCTCCTCATCTCTGCATCTTTGACTTTAATAACATTTCTCCCCCCGCTCCCCACCTTGGATATTTGTGGTTCAGTCCTGTTGCTCTCATCTCACCACCAGTGGAAACCTCACAACTTCAGTTGTATTTATTCTATTCATAATTTTGAATGTTTCTATAAGACAATCTGCACGCCCTCCCCAGCATCCTAAACTCCACTGAGTAAAGAGTCAGATTATTCAATCTTCCTCAGAAGCTAATCACATTTCCAGGGTCAATCTGGAGAACCTCCCTCCTCAAAAAGCCCAGTACATAGTTTCTCCTTTCTTTCTTTTATTGAATTTAACATAAAAAAATCCTATATACATGTTCTACTAATTGAACAAAGGAATATCATAACATAATTATAATTAATATAAATGCATTTTACAACAAATTTATCCATAATTGCTAATAAGTCATTATTTGTTAAAATAATTAAGAATATACATCATTTGAGTTGCATTATACCAACACTCATCATACTTTGGTGTAATATCTAAATAGTTTCTCAAGTAAGAAGACCAGAATGGTGCACAAGACTCCAGGTGTCACCTCACCAGTACCCTGCAACAGAATCTCCCTGCTCTTAAATTCAATCCCTTTCACAATGAAAGCCAGCGTTTCATTTGCTGCTTTGATTTCCTCATTGTACCTGCAAACTGACTTTTGTGCTTCATGCAGATACACTGTCTGCATGGTGCACAACAGCTTGTAATTTTTTTCACCACTTGAATATTAGACCAGCATACTATTTTTGCTTCCAAACTGGATGATCTCACATTTACCATTGTGGCACTCAGTATGCCCACTCACTTAATCAGCAAATCAGATTTCACAGTTCTTACTGCAGCAAACCAGGAAGTGCTAAGCACAGTTTTAGAGAAATGAGCAAAGTAAGGATGGAAACTGTAGAAAGCAAATTGTATCTAAAGCTCATGTTTAAATCTTTTTTAGAAAATTATGAATGAGCTAAGTTTAAACCTCATGGAATGACAGACACTGAGGCAATGAGGAGCATAGATAAGGTACAGTCATAGTTTTGTAAACCTCTGGTAGTTAGAGGGCATAGATTTATGGTGAGAGGGGAAAGATTCAAGGGAACTTGGGGTGTCCTTTTTCACATAGTATAACGGGTATATGAAACAAATTGCCAGACAAAATGGTAGAAGGGAGTATAATAACTACATTCATAAGACATTTAGACAGGTATGTGGATAGTTAGATGAATATAGATTAAATGCAGGCAAGCAGAAGATCCATACCTTTGTTACTTCTACACATATTCCAGCATGCATTCAAGGATCTCTACTCATTTTACTCTCCATGAACCACGCACAATCGTAATTTACATCATTCCATTCACCCATTACCCCGTACTTGACAAACCACATTGATTCAGGCAAACACTTAAATTGGCAAGGCATTTGATACAATTGTGATACAACAAATGAGATTTGTGAAGATCGGAGAAAAGATCAAAGAAATAATGGGCTGGTGCCTGTTTCTGTGCCATACGACTCTGACTCTATATTGATTAGTGGCTACTTTATTCTGAACTGAAAATATTTCACTCTCTAAAATCATAGACTTTGTTTTCTCCTGGTGATTTTTCTGAATTATAGGCCATCCCCAGGTTGTGAGTCACCAAGATGGTCAACCCTACATACGATCAAGCTCCTATAAGAAGTTTTTTTTAAATCAGACACACACACAAATGCTTAAATGACAAATAGTTTATTTCTCTCTCTCTCTCTCTCTCTCTCTCTCTCTCACACTCTCTCTCTCTCTCTTTCTCTCTCTCTCTCTCTCTCTCTCTCTCTCTCTCTCACTATTTTTCTTCTCAGACCTTGAGAATTTTTTTGATATCATTCATCACAATGTTATGGAGGTAGCCTGTATGTGGTTGGTTGTGTCATTTCCACCACCCATTATGTGATCCCACCACTGGATATATCTTCTACTTTCCTCCCCCCACCCCCTCCACCTTCTACAGGGATGGCTCCCTCATCCACTACTCCTCTCCCACCAAGACACTTTTCCCTGGGAGCACAAGTAATGTTACACTTGAGCCCACACATATTCCATCACAACCATTCAGTCCCCAAACAGTTCTTCCAGTGTTGCAACACTTGTCAATCTGTAGGGGTTATTACTGCACCTAGTCCTCTCATTGTGATGTCCTCTACATTGGAGAGACTGATTGCAGACTGGGAGATTGTTTCATTCTGTACCTTTGCTCTGTCCGCTGCAATAGAAGGGATTTCCCCAGTGGCCAACCCATTTCAAATCCCCATCCCATTCTCATGCCATCAGGTCTGTCCATGGTCTTGTGAAATGCCAGACTGAGACCACCCACAAAATAAAGGAACAACACCTCATGTTCCTTTTGGGTACCCTCCAACCAGATGGCATTAATATCAACTTCCAGTGTCTGGTCTCCTGCTATCTTTCCCCTTGCCCTATCCCTATTTCTCTTTTTGTCTAGCTCTCTCTTTCCCTTTCTATCTCCTTTCATCCAACTCCCTTAATCAATTCTCACCTTTCCTCTCCTGTTCTCCTATCCACGTCCAATTACACATTTTGTCTATTGGCCTGTGTTCCCCCTGTCCTTTCCTCCCTTCTCCCCAGGTGTTTTATTCAGGAACCTGCCTGCTTTTCCCTCATACCTGGAAAAAGGACTCGGGGAAAATCGTTGGCTATATATCTTTACCTCCTCACGACACTGTGAGGCCTACTGAGCTCCTTCAGCATTTCTGTGTTTTTTTACTACAATCAGAGCAACTGCAGATTTCTGTGTTTTGCCTTAATGTTTCAGGGTTGATGGCATCACACCGTGAATAGAATTCTGATGAAAAGTCATTAACCTGAAAGGTTAACATCACTTCCACCAATGTGGCTGGGCTGCTTGAGTATTTCTGGATTTTTTTTTGTGGTTCATAACTTTATATCTCTTTGGGGGGAGAAAAAAGGTCTGTCACCTTAAAATCGAAGTTGAGCTGGGGTAATTGACTGTCAGAAAATAATGGCACAGTTAACTTCAATAGAAACAAATAGGCAAACAATAATTTAACTTCTGTAGCAAAGAATGTGAAATGAGAATAGATAATGGTCAGGAAGAACAGATTAATTTAACTGCCTTTAACCACCCTTTTCCCTTTTCTTGAAATATTTTTGTTAAACCGAGCATTCAAAATAATTACTTTTCTGCAAAACGGAAGTCTGTGAAAAGATGTGTTTAAGCAGCATAAATTAGTGGAGAGAGCCAGTTTGGTATCCCCTATCTCCTCCACTTCAGCAAGTAGCAATATTTTGTAGTGCATGAGCCCCATTGTTCCATTTAGAATGAACCTTGTGTAAAGGCCTTCTTTCAGCAGGTTTATGTCCCTATACGTGCCTTGTTCAGAGATCTTGGATCGTAAATCCTTAAGCATGACACTGAGAATCAAATAAAGCAAATATCTTTTTTTAATGTTTTAAACATAGATGATCACTGCACTTAGATATGATATATCTAACCTGTCTATTCAATTATGGAGTTTGTAGCCAAGCTTCACACAACCCTATGTGATTTGCAGTCTGTGTGTTTCTATAGTGGGAATTATGATTGAATTTGGCTTTTAACTTGCTCATTCTGTGACTACTGTAAATTTCGTATTCTCTCTTCCTCAAAACCACTCACTTCAGTAATTAATTCCTCACTGGATTAATGCAGGAATCTCTTGAGTTCAACATTCCACATCTACATATTTCTCCAGATTTTAAATGCTGTGTCGATGTCACTATCACAGGTGGTCAATTCATAACACACAATCTCCCCAACTGCAGAAATTCTCTGCCAGATTGTGCCATCTCACTATTCCACTGCCTTCCTTGAAAAGATTCTTCTTGGTCTGCACTGCCGGTCGGTCCCACTTTGCATCCAGTTCCTGCTAGCTTCACAGGATAAGATTCATGAAAACATAAAATGTTTGCTTTTTAAAATTGTCATTTTGGTGAACATATGGTGAAATGCAAATGAGATGCCAGAGGAAATGATTGGAGAAAATTCTTAATTCTACCAAATCTTGAAAAATCATTAAAATGACTCATGAAAAAAACATGTTCACATTCTCATCCTTATTCTAACATCCTGATATATGCCCATAGAATGTTTGGAGATGAATTATTGGAATGATGACAGAGTATATAGATATGTTTTGGGGAGATAAATTGGGAAAAGGTTTGTTAGTGTAGATCACATACAAACACTTTAAAACAGATCTTATTTGAAATACTGAAGTTCTGCTAATGTAGACATATCGGCCGGAACAGCCTTTGCAAGAGCTTTGGAGAGTGCCCAAGAGAGTTCACTAATGGATTGTTGTTTACAAAAAGGCAACAAATGAAAGAACTTGTCGGAGCCACCTTCTGCATGTAGGGGAATGTTGTTCTAAGAGGGTCGTGTGGTTTTGCAAGCAGAGAGAGTCAAACAGGCTTTGTGTGTGTGTGTGCATGTGTGTGTGTGTGTGTGTGTGTGTAAGAGAGAGAGAGAGAGAGAGACATACACAGAGAGCACTTCTACAGTGTTATAGTCAGCAACAGCTGCTGGGACTGGAACAGGACAAGCTGGCAAGCTTGTGGAAAACCCCATTTGGAAGACTGGTTGTGAGTGCTTAGTTCAGCCTGGTCAAAGCCCTTGTGGTTCATGCAAGAGGAGAGGACTGGCTGTCTAATGTTTCACTTGGAATAAGAGAAACAGAAAAGGCACTCTGTGGTGACCTGAAAGAAAGAGGTTATCATCTGGAGAACCCCGAGGGGGAAAGTTTCATCAGCAAGACACTGAAGTGGCTGATTAAAAAGGAATCAGTTGTGGATGTCCTAGAACAACAAACCTCTCTCTGAAAACTGACAAGAACCTTCCTGAGCAGTGACCATTTACCTTTCAAGCACCAAAGCCTGGTGAACTTTATATATGTTAAATTCTGTCCACAATATAAGAATTGCCTGCAACCAGTGAACTTGGAGAAATGAGAAGTGAGATTGGAGTGTGAACCAAAGAACGTTTCTAAACTTACACACACATTACATACATGTATGCTTAGAATTAGAAGGGGGTTAAGTTAAGTTAGTTAAGTTAAAGTGTGATTCTGTTTTCATGTTTAAAGCAACTTTTGTTTATGTAACCATTTGTCATTGTGAATATCTATTGCTGCTGGGTTTTGGGGTCCTCTGGGCTTGTAACAGAATGCTATGAATTATGTAGGTACTGGCTGGGAAGTGGAAGCTTAATGCTTCCACCAAAAAAAAGGCATATTTAATTTACTTTTATTTTAATCATTTCAATGCTAATTGTAAATGCTGCAGTTACTCAAATTTTGTTGTGTTCTAATTTTAAAAACTTTTGCTGCATTTTTTTTAAAGTTAATTTTAAACGAAATCCCTTAACTGCTTTATTTGGCATTGTTGGAGAGAGTGACAAAGATAATGGCATCTGATCCACTTGCATTAGCTTTTATTTCTCTTATGGGCAGGTGGGTGTTGTTGCTCAGCTGGAGGGGGGGTGGGGTCCTATCCCACCTAATCACGCTCAATGGTTACGTGACGTCATGTCATGTTTAAACTTAGGGAAGATTAGATGCTCAATTTCCATTTCGCATGTAAATTTTCAAACACTGTGGGGATCCTTTTTGAATTACATTGATTTATTATGAAGGTAGAAATGTCGAGTAATGAGGTAATTTTGCGCACTCATAAGTATTGTATCTTTTTTTTCTGGCCAAGCAGCTTCTTGCTTGGTAGTGGGTTTAAATTTCCCTTTTTTTTAAAAAAAAAAATATATCAATACAATATGTTTGATTAAAATGTGGGATAGCTTGGATGAAATGAGATGATTTAAGTGTAATGTATCTTTTTGACTTTTAGCATATACTCAGTACTCTGTATTTTTGGATGTGAAATTTCAATGTTAATAAAAATATTGAAATATAAAAGAATTTTAAAGCAGAAAATGATGCAAACATGTTTATTTTAATTATACATACTACTGTAACTTGTTAAATTCTGCTGTACCAACATTAGGAAATGGCTTAATGCATTTGATGCTGGGAACTTCATGAATTATTGGTCTGATTTTTTTCTTTTACAGTAGTGACAACTAGAATCATTGTTAGAATTTCAGTTTATTACTCTGCCGATACACTAATGTGTGTATTAGGACATCGGCAAAACTTCTCTTTCTTCCTTTTGCCCCCCAACTTGTTAATTTGACCATTATGGAAACCTGTTCCAAACTGAATGATAAAGAGAGTGCTCATGGTCTTTTCCTGTGGTAGCTGATTCTAAAACTGCTGGGCATAGGTTTAAGAGGAGAGGGGAAATGTGTAGGAGGGACTTTAGAAGATTTTTCCCCCCACTCAGATGATGGTCTGCATCTGGAAAGAGCTGCCATAGGAACTTGTAGAAGGAGACGCATTCAAAGGCACCTAGACAGATTTATGGATAAGAGGGTTTTGAAGAGTAAAGATCAAGTACAAGCAAATGGGATGAGCCCAGAATATCAGATAGGTTGGCATTGGACTGTTGGGTTAAACTGCTTCTACTATGCTGTATGACTCACTGACTCTATGACAAAGAGAGTGGGTTTTTGAGTCCTTGTGGGTGACTTTCAATCCTGCATGAACCTTGAGAAAATGAGCTGTGTGGTAAAACTGTAATTGCTGCTTTACAAATGAAAGTCATTCCCTGTTCCTGACCTTTAGCTGTTCTGATGTAGGGTGCCCAATAATTCCTGGGTATGACTCAGGATATAAATATTAAAAGCCATTTTAACCTTCACTGAACCTCTGCTGTGCATGTCAGGGCCTTGTCTCTTTTGTCAGAGAGCCACAGCTGGGTGTTTGAAGCCTCACTGAAACATAGATGCTTCGGTGGATGACCTTTTCTGGCACCCATTGTTATGCAATTCCTGTGTTCATGGAAATCATCAAAAAAAAACTGTAGGCCAGAAGAATACTTTAATTGAATATGTGTTATCACAGAAATTGTTTGTATAGATCTTAACACGACACTGTTACAACGCCAGTGACTCATGTTTGAATTTGCTGCTGTCTGTAAGATGCATTCTCCCGCTTCTGCGCCAATTTCCTCTGGGCGCTCCAGTTTACTCCCACATTCCAAAGATGTACTGGGTTAGTAGTTTAATTGGTCACATGGGTGTATTTGAGAGGCATAGGCTCATGGGCCAGAAGAGCCAGTTACCGTGCTGTATCTCTAAATTAAAAATTAAATTGCATTGGCTTAATTTCCTGAAATACAGTGAGTTTTGATTGAATCTTTTTTCAATTGTTTCTCTAATCAAGGCTTCTGTGCTTGAAGTGCAATTATTGAGAAAGGGCTCAATGCATTTTTGCACTGCTAATGGAAATGATCGGTGGATGCTTCATATCGTAGTTTTGCTTTTTTTTGGATGGTGAAGTGCAATGGGCTGTGCCTCCTTTGGGTACCTCATCTTCAAACCAGAACCAGAATTTATTGACTTTAAAAAAGTCACAAAATTTGTTATTTTGCAGTGGGATCACAGTGCAAACAGTCGCATAAACAGCCTTACAAAAATAAATAAAAATGGTGCACAAATGGTCAAAGTAAGGCAGTATCTTTGGTTCATTGATCATTCAGGAATCTGATGGCAGCGGCGAAGAAGCTGTCCTTGTGCTGCTGAGTGCTCGTCTTTATCCCTATGGTAGCAGAGTGAAGAGGGCACAGCCTGGGTGGTGGGGAGTCCTTGAGGATAGAGGCTGCTTTCTTAAGACACCAGCTCTCGTAAATGTCCTCGATAGTGAAGTCAGGCGCCCGTGATGTCGCAGACTAAGTTAACAACTCTCTGGAGATTTTTCTTGTCCTGAGCATTGGCACCTCTGTACCAGATGGTGATGCAATCAGCCAAAATTCCACTGCTAAAGATCTCAGAGGAAATCAAAGGACTTCAATTTTAATTTACCCAATGGAAAATACAGATGTCCCTGATGGAAGGAAAGAGAAACTGGGCAGCTGCCATTTCATGACTTCCAATCCTCAATTAGACTGTGCATTTTTATAGCATGACCATTAAGCAAATACAATTTGAATTGCTTATTGGTTGTTTTAAATCATTCTATTAAGCAATTGGACTGGATTTGCAGTCATTGGAACAGGAATTATCCTATGTACATGATATTTATTGCCCTCCTCAGTCTTCACATGTGTTCTTGAACAATTCCCCGAGATCCTGAGATTGTGGTGCTATAAAAGGAATTAGCAGCATGTGTGTGAAGGTCAAGTACCCAAGTGGCACTTCAGTGAATCAGACAGTCATCCCAAATCAAGAAATACTTCTTAGAAATCAAATTGTAAAATGAGATGGAGGAAGCAAAGTAAGTATAGGGAAGAAAGATGTGACTGTGATTATGAAAGAGCTACAGTAGCGGTGCCTGCCACATTGACCACCGCCAGTGGGCTGATAACGCCTCAAACCGTGCATCTTGGCACCTCACAGTTTGGCGGGCAGCAACCTCCTTTGAAGAAGACCGCAGAGCCCACCTCACTGACAAAAGACAAAGGAGGAAAAACCCAACACCCAACCCCAACCCACCAATTTTCCCCTGCAACCGCTGCAACCGTGTCTGCCTGTCCCGCATCGGACTTGTCAGCCACAAACGAGCCTGCAGCTGACGTAGACTTTTTACCCCCTCCATAAATCTTCGTCCGCGAAGCCAAGCCAAAGAAAGAAGACAGTAGCGGTGGAAAGATCTAAGCCAAGCAATGGTATGCAAGGGAAATTTGATAAATGAATGGAATTATATACTTTCTGCACAGATAGCAACATCTCTGCATTTCAATATCCATCTGTTAGAAACTATCCATATGAGCTGCTTCAAAGGGTAACGATTGCACACAATTCTCCCATGCATAGGAGGTGCCTGTAGTTTTAACTGGGAAATTGAGACTTGCTTGGACATTTCTTAATGGGTTTGGCACTGCTTGGACTATTCCTGGATCATTCAGTAAAGCTATCTTCCCTCCGATCAGTCAATGTTTCAATGTTACTGATCATGGCTTCAGAATGAGTAAATCTTAACACTCAAAGTGTTGTGTGTTCTTAAACTATATTCAGGTATGTATACCTGAAATAAAACAGAAAATGCTGGAAGCATTTCCCAGGCCAGACAGCTTCTGTGGAAAGAGAAAAGTGTTCATGCTTAAAGTCAAGGATTCTTCATGGAAACATAGAAAAATAGGTGCAGGAGTCGGCCATTTGACCCTTCAAGCCTACACCACCATTCAATATGACCATGGCTGATCAGTACCCGGTTCCTGCCTTCTCCCCATACCCCTTGATCCCCTTTGCCTCGGGTCAAATCTAACCTACTTTTAAATGTTGACAAGGAACTGGCTTCAAGTACTTCCTGTGGCAAAGAATTCCACAGATCTACCAGTCTCTAAGAGAAGAAATTTTTACTCATTTCAGTCCTAAAAAAAACTTCCCCTTCTCCTTAAGCTGTGACCCTTGGTTCTGGTTTTTCCCAGCATTGGAAACCACCTACCTGTGTCTAGTCTGTCTAATCCCTTAAGAATTTTATGTTTCCATAAGATTTCCCCCCCCCCCCCCCAATCTTCTAAATTCCAGAGAATACAAGCCTAATCTATCCAACCTTTCTTCATATGCAAGTCCTTCCATCCCTGGTATCGGTCGAGTGAACTTTCTCTGCGGCCCATCCATGATCGATAGAGCGAACCTTTACTTTTAACGTTTTATCGTTTCGAGGTTGAATTGATCATCCATCTCTAAGTCTGCTGATTGTCACCCAACTTTACAATTTATAAACACCAAATTAGAAGGTCATAAAAATTTTAATGAACAGCAGAACCAATTAAGTGTACAACAGTTTATTTATTCAACCTTGATAACGCTAGCAGGAGAAGGGGTACAAAAAAAAGTTCAGTCACTCATTCTCTGCACTGTGCCCCAACTCAAAGCATACAGAGTGTTCACCCCACTTCTATACACCTTTTGGGCAGATGTCTGCGTGAGACCCTACAAGTTTCACACAACTGACGATTCTTGTTTTTACACCTGTTCTCTGGTGGTGTTTGCAGATAGCTGGGAAATGTCAGGGGGTCCTAACTTTTGATGAATTTGCAAACTACATTATTTGTAGTTTTAGTTACTGTCTCACTACAGTGCATGGATGGTCATGTGAGAAAGCAATTACCTTCCTACCATGTTATTGTATAAATTCATTAACCCTTTTTTAAGCATATTCGTGAAAAACCTATTCTTTCACAACTTCCCCAGAAGAAATCGTGTCCCTCTTATCTTGCCGGTTAGTACACAAGATCGAAAAGGATCCTGTCATGGGTTCAATAATTGACTAAATAGTGATATCAGCTGAGTGTCTATTTTAAACTGTTTTTGAGACACTGGAATGGGGAATTAAAAGGTAGGAGAGTTTTAAGCTGCTTAGTGCACAAACCACTGGTAAGTAATTGAATGTACTTACAAGTAGCAATCACTGTTAAGCTTACTGTTTTATTACTTCAGCAGAAGTAATGATGCAAAAGGAAATGCACTCAGATGAAATACGATAGGGATTGTCTTTGCTGCACACTAATTCATCACATTCTCCAATCACTATAAGATCCCTTTCACAAGAACATCCATTCATCTTGCTAATAACCACCTTACTATCACAAGTCTCTAATCTCCAAGATACCAGTCTTTTAAACCTTAGTTCAATTTCTTTCCCAGTCTATGCGGTTTCAGAGCTCTCCAATAAAATCTCTGTTGGCTCTGCTGTAATCTTTACAAATGTATACTTAAAAGATTGATTTATATCTTCTACCCAAATGAAAGATTCAATTATTTAAAAGGCTTGTTAATTTCCTGCCTTTCTCTCCCTCCACGCTCACTCCACTCACCTTTTAATGCGCATTATTCCGATAGTTCAGAGTAATATTTTTCAAAGCCAAATCCCAAGTGTCTTCTCAGTATTTCTTCTATTAGCTTTTTGTTAGAAGATCCAACTGCCACAGGAAACATCACTTTCATGGTAAGTGGTTGTTTATTTCAATGCTCCTTCTGGTTAATCATTATGCTTCAGAAAATGGCAAAGGTCATAATTAAAAACACAGGGCTGGAGATGGCAGATATAAAGATACATAAACCTTTTAGGCTGAGACCTTCATTGAATATGGCCGTGAAAGCAAGTCTGGGTGAGGATATGGTCATAAAGCTTGAGAGAAACAGAGATTACAGGTGGGGAACAGGGAGAGAGAATCCCTTTGGAGAGTAAAGGAGAACTTCTTCAGTGTAGGCATCCCTTGAAGAGATTTTGGAGTTTTAAAGTGGACAGGAGTGAAACACAGAAGTCTGCAGACACCATGATTGGAGAAAACACTAGACTGGAGAAACTTGTCTATATAGCAGCAGAGATGAAGATACATAACCAATGGTTTGAATAAAGGTAATAAGGCATTATATCGGCATTAAAAACCAAAGACCCACTTGTGTTTATGAGTGGTGATTTTTTTTTTGGAAAAGCTTTCTGATGTAAGACTCACGTCTAAATCTAGGTCTTGTTCCCCTTGCTTGCTTTCGTGATTTATTTTGAGTATTTCTGGTTTGAGTATCTTAGCAGGAGCCTGAATTCTTCTTAGAGTAATAGTGACATGCTTTAACAAAAGTGTTTTGATTTACTTCAAAATCATAAAATGATCCTGTCATGGGTTCGGTCATTAGGAATGCTTAAGGGGCTCTCATTCACTATTTCCCATTGGCAAAGCTGTTGAAGGAAAGTATTGCTCTGAATTAAGTTGAAATCCAATGGTAGTGAAGAATTCAGAAGGAGTGCTAATTACTAAATCCTTGGAAAGACCTGCTGTTGGCATCTGAAGGACAGAAATAAAGCAAATTTTCTACTAAATCCTCCAGGATTCAATTTCACCACCAGTAGATCCGATAACAGAAAATATAATTAATACAAAGGAAGTGGAAGACATAGAAACACAACACATTTCTGATTGTAAAGGCGCAATCTCAGCACAACGAAGCCACAACGCGCAGATGAAAAATCCTGAGCACCCATTCAGGAGCTTAAGTCCGTAAAAACATTTCTCGTCGTGATTTTGTTTCGGGGAATTGAACAAGACCAGTTTCGGAGTGAAACACAAAAGTTTGTGGACTCGGTGATTGTAGTAATATCACAGAAATGCTGAAGGAACTCGGCAGGTCTCGCAGCACCCATCGGAGGTAGAGATGTACTACTGACATTTTGGGCCTGAGCCCTTCCTCAAATGTAGCTTTGGGACAGGTTGGCAGAAGGAAAAATTATTTCACCGCGTTTAAAGCATAACAATAGATCAAAAACTAAGTTGGATGTTGGAATTTTTAAAAAAAGTCTAATCAGCAAGTCTGCATTCTGTAAAAAGCCACATTATTGTCACCATTTACTCTCGCTAATTCAGCCAGCATCAAATCACTGGAAATCTACTCAAAATCGTTTGTGTACCGCTGAAGTGCATAGTTGACATGTGTGCAGTAAAAATATCGCAACATTTCCTTTTGAGTTGTCGCTGAACCAATTTGATGCAAAAAAAATTGAGATCGTGTGTTCAGATCATAAGAAATGACGATAATGAAGAAGATGAATCACTATTTTACTTGTTACTTCAGATGTTTGACTTCAGCACTTCTTCAATAATTCCATTCAAGCGATTTAAAAATAAATTTGAATGTAGAACCAGTTGATGCTCAAATAACTTCAATTTTATATTCAACGTGTAAAAAAAACATTCGGGCATAGCACGCTTACAGAGCTAATGTGTGGTGTGTTGCTCAGTTTGTACAGGTAATAATTTCACACTTGTATACATGATACTTCCTTAAATATTTAAAACCTGAGGACATGCTTGCATGTACTTTATTGCCCAGAAACAATCTTGAATTCAATATCCTCATTGAATAATTACAGTCTATTGAAATTTACTAGCCTATAAATTCAGTGGTGTCTCAGATGTCATGCTCGTAGGTTATTTCATGATGTACCAATGATCATTTTGGCAATAGGCCAGTTACAGCAAACATTCAATGGTGGTTAACCCTTTGGACTCCATGTCCCTGCTTTCATGGACTACCGATACTTGCATTTACTCTGTGTCCTGGTTTCAGGGACTACCAACAAGCACTTCTACTCCATGTCCCATTTTCTGGGACTAGTTTTATACCCAACCACCAGCTGGTTCATACTGATGTTCATACTATAGTTTGCCCATGGATTTCCTCCAGAGTATATATTATGGAAGGTTAAAAATGGAGAGAGTTCAAAGGGCTAAGGCCCAGGTCATCAGGCAGCAGTGAATGGCTCTCACACAATTTCCCTCATGGTCCGTGCCAAATAGCAGATTGCATTAAAGAATATCAAACAAATCTAAGTCCAGAGATTTGGGTTGTGGGTCAAGAAAGCTGACAGTTGGGAGTCAAGCTATGGCTCAGTAAGGGATTAGATGGAGTTGGGTGTGAGATTGGTGCTTAGACAGCCATTGGCACTGTGATTTAGAGCAGTTAAGTGAGGGAGCTTGGATGAGTGGTTTACATTATCTGGGCTATACTACGAGCAATACTACTAAAATATGATTGTTCTGAGAGTCAGCCAACTATAAGCACAGCTCAGATAAACAGAACTTATTTTTTCCAGCTTATGCTTCAAAGAAAGGTCACATGAAGAATGGTATTGTTCCGTGCTTGCCTGATGAGGAAATGGTTTTGTTCCGTGCTTGCCTGATATGGAAATCTTACCTTCAGTTGAAGTGAGATCCTGGAAATTCCCAGATACATGTCTGGAATAGTAAAATTCAACCCAAAAAATCACCTTTAACACGTTTCACTCTGAAAATAGCCAACTGATCGATAGGTGCATTGCTGGAGAAGAACTGTACTCCATTGAGAATTTATTTTTGCCGTTGTTATTGGTCTGCAGCAGTGTCTGATTTGTTTATGAAACTGACTTGATAAAATAACTTTTCAGTCATTCTTGGAGATCATTGGAATGGTTTCCATTTGGCTTAACATACACAAGTTCTCTTTTGCTAATTTTGCCCCGAGTGTGTTAATAAAGCTGATGTAAAAGCTGAAGACTATCCAAAGTCGATGCTTGGAATACTCTTGCAAATGCTCAGTTCCATGCCCATCACTTACTCTATCACTGGTTCTTTAGAAAGGAAACATTGATTTCTCTATTTTTGTGGCATATCATCGACATCTGTTGTATTAAGTTTCATGTCTTAAGGTGTTCCAATGTGCTCATACAATTCTTTTTACAATGCATATGAGTGTAAAAGTTGGAAGGCAGGGTGTGTTTAATGTTTGCTGTTAAGATGATTAAGCACAAAAAAAAAGACTTTTCAAATAAAATTTAAAGTGTTCTCAGGAAATATTTCAGCCAACTGAAACATAAAATAGTTGAATTTTTGGTTCACAACTTGTGCAGCGTAATGAATGTAATAGCCAGCACCCTTGTCTCAGCAAGTGCATACAAATAACTGTTGTGAATGTTTTTCTCATTTCCTGATGTAATGGCTTCATATTTATTCTCTTCCACACCCCCCCCCCCAACACCCCCACCTTATTCTGGTTCCATGTTTACTTATTCCCCACAACCTTCAAACTTGGCATCTCTCATCCCAACTTCCTGATTTATGGTGTTTTCTCCTTCACTCTGTAAAACATTTCTGCTGGATGTACTTGGGTGGAGACAGTGACAAGATTTTGTGCCCTTGTGTAAATAAGTCAGTATCACCTAAAATCAGCCATCATTTATGTAACATAATTACATACCTGGTCAGAATAGGGAAGAGACTCAAAGTCGTATTGTTTATTTCACTCATTAAGAGTTCGCCATTCTCACAGAATTGGCAGCATTTTGGTGCAGACCCAAGAGAAGTGGCGGAACAGAGGTGCATCTTTTGGCGTTCTTTTTCCTGGTCCTACTTCCTGGCCGTTCTGCCCAGTGGCTCCGTACAGGTTCAACCTGCCTATTAGAATAGTGCTGCCTGTGTTTTATTTTGCATCAAATGACCACAGAGTTTCTGTCCAAGATGGCAGCACCCATATTTACAGCCCAGACCACATGAGTTGCAGGCTCCCAGGAAAGAGCGGACTGGTGCAGTGTACCAGAATGGGAGAGTCGCCTTTCTTTCCCCCAATTTTTTTTGCCTACTACAATTGTAAAGTGGAATGGATTGCTTGTTGTCATGGACCTCAGTTCTTCTCTGAATAGAAGTACTGTTATTAAAAGTTTGTTCTTAAAACAAATTACAACAGGAGATTGTGTAATTATTAATGTTAATGGATTGGTCAGCCAAATGAACAATCTTAAAATATTTTCTGCACTGGCTCTAATGTTGTTGATCAAAGTAATGTGGAATGACATTTGTAACAGGCTATTCTTGCATATTAGTATTTCTAAAAGTTTCTTTGAATATGGGAAGACCGGGGGCGTGGCAAGGTGGCATAGAAGAAAGACATGTGTTCCAACTTTCCCCAGCTGGATTATTAAATACCTGATTTTAAAAAGTATAAAAGTAGTTAAAAATAACATTTACAGTTTTTTTGAATAACAGTGATTCACCATGGCTATTAATGTGAAGAAATCTAAAACTCAACTTCAGAAGAAATTACCATATAAAAGTGTAGATGATCTGAGGCCTACCTGTACAGCTGAATCCACGGAGTCGTTGTTGGGAGCCTCCAAGCTTGAACTCGGTGCTGATCCTGCAGCCACAAGATGGTTCCGGCACTCTGGTGAGTTCGGTCGTGGCCGACCCACATGTTCGTGAAGCCATGCACGTGGGTGGTCCGACTGACAAAGGGGCCTGTGAGCCCATGACATTGCTGGGTGGCCTGGGCCCGCGCAGTGTAGCGTCAGAGGACGCTCCTGCGCGTCTGGCAGTTCTGCCGGGCAAATGTGGGGCATCCCGGGTCCATGACCTTTTGGAGAAAGTGTGGGCGTTGGGTGTCCAAACCCGCAGCTGCAGAGTCAAAGGACCTATGGTGACTGAAGAAGAGGAACTTACCTTATTGGAATTTGCTCAGGAGGAGGAGCCTGCAGTTAAAGAAGGTAGACCCAAAAAGTGGCTATGGAATCTAGACTGGACTCGGTGTTTACTGATTTGGAAGGGATTGCTTCTCAAATGGATAATATGTCACAACAAATGTCAACTCAAATGACCCAAGGATTTATGGAGGTGAAAACAAAAATGAATATTTTGTGTGATGAAATGTCAACTATGAAACAAGAAATGACTGTAGTTAAGAGTGATATTAACAGATGTATAAAATCTGTTGATATTGTACAAGATAATTTTTTAAAAAATTGAAACAGCCTTTTCTGAATGCCAAAATCAGGTGGAACGCAATAGAGAAAAAATGGAAAAATGTTCTTTTGTAGATTGGGGGATTCAAAGAAGGGATTTATTAAAGAAGATTGATTCTTTGGAAAATCAAAGCCAGAGAAATAATGTGAAAATAGTTTGTCTTCCAGAGGACATTGAAGGTTCTGATCCAATAATTTTTTTTTTAAGCATTGGATCCCAGAAGTACTGGGTAAAGAGCTTTTTCCTGAAGGTTTGGAACTGGATCAGGCCCATAGAGTGTTGAGGAAAAAACTGCCTCCAGGACAAACACCGAGGGTGGTCTTGATTTGTTGTTTGAAATATCAAGATAGAGAAATGATTTTACGAATGGCGGTACAGAAAGCGCGGCAGAGTCAATTTCCACTGATGGTTCAAAATAATAGTGTTTTTTAATGGCGATTTGAGCCAAGAGGTTATTAGAATACGACAGGAATTTAATTCAGCTAAAGATGTCTTATGGCGAAAGGGCTATAAGTTTGCTTTTCGTTATCCTGCAATTTTGAAGGTTTTTTATAAAAACTTTCAATCCCAATTTTTTGAGAATGATCACGATGCCTTGGGTTTTGCTAATTCATTGCCAGAATTGTGAAGAAATGGGCAGTCTTCATCATCGTCTCCTAAGAGGAGGGTAAACGGAAATGGGAATGGGTATGGAAAGAATGGAAGGAAAGAAGAGCTGACACAAAGTCTCCTTGACATTGAAGATCTGGAACAATCATTGGGCTTGGAATCATTGGGTTTTATATATATTTACTATTTTTGATTGTTCTTAATTAAATAATAAATATGTATCTGGCTGGGGGGGGGGGTGGATGACACTAAAAGCTTTGACTGTTATCTACCACTAGTGGGCTTACTACACTCAGATTTTTAGGGTGTTACTACCTTAGGGTGTTTTTTTTTCTATTTTTTGTGTTATGTAAAAATAAGTGTTTATTGAGGGGTGTTTTTTTTGTTTTTGAAGAATTATAAAGGGGAGTGTTATTTTATAGAGTATAAATATATTAATAGTTAGTAAAAATGACTACTTTGAATTTTGCAACTTTTAATGTTCAGGGATGAAATAATTCAAATTAGCAAAAGAGGGTATTGGCTTATATTAAAAAAAAGAAAATTGATATTGCTTTTTTACAAGAAACACATTTGACCGAAAAAGAACATATGAAATTAAAAAGAGATTGGGTTGGACATGTGTTTTCTTCTTCTTTTAATTCTAAGGCAAGAGGGGTGGTGATTTTGATTCATAAAAATTTACCAATTGAATTGGAATCTTCAGAGGGAAATGAGATAGAGTTTTACAGGTGAATTGTATAATTTTTGCTGAATCTTGGACTTTGCTTAATCTTTATGCGCCTAATATAGATGATGAGCGGTTTATTTCAGAAGCTTTTTTATTGTTAACTCAAGCTAATGAAAATATTTTAGTTGGTGGAGATTTTAATTGCGTTTTGGAACCTTTATTGGACAGAAACCCGAAGATTATAAGGAAATCAAAGACGGCAATACAAATCAATGCATTGATGAAAGTTTAAATCTGGTAGATATTTGGAGAAAGGATAATCCTACAAAGAAAGAATTTTCTTTTTATTCATCACGACATGATTCATTTTCTCGGATTGATTTTTTTTGGTATCAGCACACCTACAGGGTAGAGCATTGTAAGTTGAATATAAAAGTAGAGTTCTATCAGACCATTCATTATTACTTTTTTCCTGTGAAAGTTCAAAAGTGGTACATTTGTCGTATAGATGGAGGTTTAATGCAATGTTGTTTAAAAAAAAACAGAGTTTGTTACTTTTGTTAAAGAGCATATCTCTTTATTTTTGACTGAGAATATTAACTCTGTGGATAGTCATTTTGTAGTATGGGATGCGTTAAAAGCTTATTTGAGGGGATAGGTTATTAGTTATTCTACGAAAGTTAAGAAACAATATATGGCAGAAAGTTTAATGTTGGAAAATCAGATTGGTGAGTTAGAGAAAGACTTTCAGAAGGATGTGACCAAAGTCAAAAAAGCTTCATTAGCTAAATTGAAATGATGTTATAATACTTTACAAACTTATCAGTTTGAGCGTTGAATTAATCGATCTAAACAACGTTATTATGAGTTGGGAGAAAGAGCTCACAAGGTACTTGCTTGGCATTTGAAAGCTGAATAGGCATCTTGGACTATTAATGTCATTAAAAATAATTCAATAATTACCTATAAGCCTCAGGAAATTAATGATTAGTTTTATTCATTCTATCAAAAATTATATACTTCTGAGGGGAAGCAGGATAATGGTTCTATTGGATCTTATTTATCCAAATTAAGGTTACCGGTATTAGATGAAAAAGATATTCAGGAATTTGAATCTCCATTTACAGATTTTGAAATCAAGGAAGCTATACAGGAAATGTCAAATGGAAAGTCCTCAGGGGATGATAGATTTCCTGTGGAATTTTATGTTTTTTAATGATGATTTATCTAATGTATTTGGAGATGTTTAAAAACAAGTTACTGAAGAACAGAAGTTGCCAGAATCTTGTTCAAGGGCTTTAATAGCTGTTATTCCAAAACTGATAGAGATCCATTAAAAGTGTCTTCATATAGACCTATTTCTTTATTAAATGTAGATTACAAAATTATAGCCAAAGTATTAGCTAATAGACTTGCTATGTATTTACCTAAGTTGATACATACTGATCAAACAGGTTTTATTAAGAACAGAAATGTGTGAGATAATATTCTTTGATTAATTACTTTGGTCAATGCATACCAAAAGCAGCCTAATCATCCTATGGTGGTTGCACTAGATGCAGAAAAGGCTTTTGATAGGGTTGAGTGGGATTTTTTTATTTAAGGTGTTATAAAAGTTTAAATTTGGCCCTTTTTTATTGGTTGGGTTAAAGCTTTATATAAGAACCCAATTGCTAGGGTGCTGACAAATGGTCAGATTTATTTACCATTTAGGTTGACTCATTCATCTCGGCTGTCCATTGTCACCAGCCTTATTTGCGTTGGCTATTGAACCTTTAGCTCAGACTATTAGACAAAATTATGAAATTAGAGGGATGAAGGTTATGAATGAAGAATATAAGATTAATTTATTTGCAGATGATGTATTGATATATTTGACGTAACTGGAATGGTTATTGAAGCAGATACAAGAGTGTTTGTCAAAATTTGGAGAATTGTCAGGATATAAAGTTAATTGAGATAAAAGTGATATTTTACCAGTTGGAATAGGAGATTATTCAGAATTTAAAACTATTACAAAATTAAGGTAGACAAATAAAATTTAAAAAAAATTCAGTCAATACCTTGTTTACTTTCAAAAGGTTTTTTTTCAGGATTTAAATAAGGTAGAGCGGGAGTTTTTATGGAAAGGTAAATTAGCTCAAGTGGCATTATATTAACTTAAATGGAAATATGCATTAGGTGGACTTCAGTTACCACATTTTCAAAATTATTATGAAGCAGCTCAATTGAAGTTTATTAGCAGGTTGATGGATCTAGATCAACCTCCTAGCTGGGCTAAGGTGGAAATGGCATGTATTTCTGAAGTTGAGGTACATGAATTTACATTTCGTTGGTACTTGAATTTGTTACAGGAATACAATATGCCGGTATTGAAACATTTGTTAAAGATTTGGATAAAAATAATAGGGTTTTGGGATCAAAAGATAAATTATCAAATTTAACTCCATTGTGTAATAATCAGCTTATTTCTTTTTCAATATTTAATAATTATTTAAAGAGTTGGAATTATAAGGGTATAAAGACAATACAGGATTGTTTTGAAGAGGGACACTTTCTTTCTTTTAATCAATTGAGAGAGAGATTTGATATATCTGTAAATTCTTTTTTGTGTATTACCAACTTAGAGCCTTGGTAAAGGATAATTATGGCAGAGAGATGAATTTACCTACTTTGTTGAGATTTGAGTCTTTGATTTCCTCTGTACAAATGAATGGTTATATTTCAGTTATGAATAATTTGTTACAAGATAATATGGAAAAATCATTGGGAAAAATCTAAACTTAAATGGGAGAGTGATTTAGTGTTTATCTTTCCTGAAGATGATTGGGCAGATATGTGTCAGGATAATGTAATCAAATTGACTAATGTAAGATATGGAATGGTTAATTATAATTTTTTACATCAATTATATTGACTCCAGAGAAACTGGAAAAAATATGGGTGTAATAATTCAGACTCATGTTTTAGATGTGATTCATGTATTGGAACTTTTTTATATGCTGTTTGGACTTGTGTTAAAGTTCAACTATTTTGGCAAGGAATTAAAGTAGTTTTGGAAAAATTGTATAACTTTACATTTCTATTAGACCCAACAATTTTCTTGTTGGGTAATTTGATTTCGTTGAGGGGATTGGGTTTGGATAAAATTCAAATTGCTTTTGTACGTTTGGTGTTATCAGTAGTGCGTAAATGTGTTATGAGTATTTGGAAAGACAAAACAGAGATTAATATACTACGTTGGCACAATGAATTGAAAGCTTGTATTGTTATGGAAAAAATTATCTATAATTTACATGATAATTATTCCTTTTTTGTTATCAAATGGTTTCCGTATTTGGAATATATGCATTTAGATATACTTTGAATTGTTTTTAACATTTATAATTTTTTTAATATATCATTTATATTTTTGGCTCCCTTAAAGGGAGCCAGCTGAAGGGGTGGGAGGATGGGTTTGGGTTTTTTAAAAAAATTTATTTTTTCTGGGATTTTTAAAAGTTTTTATATATATATCTTTGTAAAATGAATTTTTGATGATTACAAGACAGTATGTTATGCTTTTTCTATCTTTAAATAAAGTTTGAAAAAAAAGAATATGGGAAGACCTATTTTGACTGTTGTGAATGCTATAGCGCATTGAACAACCAAATATCGCATGGAATCGGAGACTACAGAACTTTACTGTTTCATTAGCTTCACTGTTTGGATATTCGTAGAGATTAGGTGCTTTCAAAGCATAATGGGATACAGGGTACGACATTTTTAGGCAAGTCCTGCAAATATTGAGCATAAGTTGCCAATTTCTGTGCTGCTGCCCAGATAGTCCATCATCTCCTTTAATGTGTTCCATTTAGCTTTTATTCTTGCAACAAAAGTAATATAGATTGAGAAATAATTTCTCGGTAGTTTGACATAATGTTTATCAACATCAAAACCGGTAAATGACAGTGACCAGTTCACTTCCACTTTACAGCCACAGGTGACGATTGTGATAGGCAAAATTCATTTGTGTGAAGTAGAAATATATCCAGACAAAGCAAACATTGAGACCCATAATCCTTTCTAATCTGTTTCTGTACCAACTCTGCCTTTCTAATGGTGAATTTACAGATCACTGCTGTTTGAAGGTTTACTTCTGCTGGAAGTAGCCACACTTTTTTGCATCTTGATTACACGGTTGTAATTAAAATAAGAAGATGTTTCAGACACAAGTGGATGGAGATATTTGGTAATGTTTCATTGTTAAGAATTTAATTAAATGTTATTTTAATATTTAAGTTGCATTTTTTTTGCCAACCTTTCCAGGATGTTTTACTCAGCTTTCAGATTTCTCAAAATTAAAACCAGAAAACATTTGAATTGTTGGAAGTTGCAAGAATTAATCAATTTTAAATTTTGCACTATGGAGATGCTTCATTAATTTGTATGCCTTGGATATGTCAGAGTTTTGAGTAATATTGGAACAAAGTATTTCAAACTTTTTCTGTACTTTTTAAAATTGCTTTTTTAAACCTAACCTATTAACTGCCTTATTTAGTATTGTTGGAGAGAATGGCATAACTTTAATGGCATCTGATTTGCCTATATTAGCTTTTACTTATGACTTGGCAGGCAGTGTTGCTCAGATGGAGAGACGATGCTCTACCTACTTGTGTTCAATGGCAACGTGACATTTATGTCATGTTTAAATTTAGAGAAGATTAGATACTCAATTTCCAATTTGAATTCAAATTTTCAAATACTGTGGGGACCCTTCTTGAATTACTTTCATAATCTCTGATTTGATAAGAAGGTAGAAGTGTTGACTAATAAGGTAATTTCTTACGCTGATAAGAATTCCATCTTCTTTTTGCCAAACAGCTTCTATTTTGGTTGTGGGTTTAGATCTTTTTTTATAACAAAATATTAATACAATGTAATTTGTTTGATTGAGAATCTGGGATACCTTAGATGAAATTTTATGATTTGTGTAATGTATCTTTTTGACTTTTAACATATATCCTTATTTTTCGATGTGGAATTTCAATGTTAACAAAAATATTGAAAAAGTAAAAGAAAGAAACTGCATTAATTTCATCTTGGAGAAGTGGTCAGAAAAAAAAAATATTGCAACCAATGTCCCTGCAGCAATTAGAATAATGTATTCCTGAAAGAATGACAGGAATGCTGTACACGGCAACAATGTGAATGTGCAGCTCTTTGTAAAAATTCTCCAGATATGTGGCTCGGTCTTAATTTCCCAATTGGGTTAGAAATTGCAAGTGCAGCTCTATCTAACCAGCAGGACAGAATGTCAAATAAAGAAGAATAAAGGCAAATCTATGATCCTTGTGACCAACAAAGTAAGTTTCTGAAACAATATATTTTGATGGATCACGCATAACAACACAAGGGAATTTGATACACTAACATATTCAAAGATTAACGTTATTGATAATGAAAATGTTTTAAATAAGTCTGTACTGCGACTAATCCAGCAGTAAGCAAATGACAATGTGTCTCATACTGATGCTGACCATCTTCCACAAAAGTACATGAAATAATCTATTAATTTATGGCTCTATTTGACAAAGAAATAAGTGGCTAGTCAATGTAACAGAATTATATAATCTCTGAGTATTTAAAGAGCAGAAACTATAACTTCTCATCTTTTTATCATTATAAAATGTCCTCAGGCATTCACAGAAAAGCATGAGGAAAAATGTCAGGATGAAGAAAGAGAGATTGATTTAAGAATGAAATTTTAAAGAGCTGAGGGAGATAAGGGACCGACCGGGAGGCAGAGAAATGCAGAACTTGGAGTCTTTGAATTCCACAAGAAGCCAGAGTTTTTGGGTTGCCCCCTGGCCACTAGGGGAACTCTTCCCAGATGCTAAGTCCTGTTGTCACAAATTCCTGGTCATGTTCTCCAAATTCTGATGTTTGATTTTGGTCTGTAATTCTTGTTTATGTGGGGGTTAGAGACTAAATATGGAACTGAGACATGAGGGTTGAATTCTCAATATGTTCAGCTTTTGTTTCTGATCCCAGCCCAAGCCAAACCATCTCCTCAAATCGTGACACAGAAGATGTATTTTGGGGGTAGGGAAATCACTGTCAAGACTTTTCTGAGTGGGATCTGCCTCCTTGATCATTTTTTTTCAGATGTCCAGTTGCCTTTCACCTACCTGGTTTAGGTTTGTGGCAAGAAATGTGGTGGAAAGTATGCCTGGAAATGGTCCAAGGCACTGTGCAGCTTTGCATAATGGGATTGGGTCATGTCGGTGGACCCTGTCGAAGAAATTCTGAGCATATTGTTGGAGAATGCAAAAATAAAGCTCAAATGTCAAAGCTCCCGTTATCAGAAACCTTATGACTGTCACATTCACTTAAAATGCAATAAAAAGCAATTTAAATGAAATTATCAACAAATAATCATAGGTTTGAGAAGAGATGATATTGATTAATGAAATCAGATTTGATCAATCCATTTCAACAGATCAGGGTGTGTGTTGATTTGAAGGTGGCTGGGATCGGAGCTGGGGGAGTTAGCTGGTACTAGGTCCATCAGGTTTCTCTTACTCAAGTCTCTAACATGCTGATACTGTAAGCAATAAATGAGGTTAAATGTATTTTGTATTGGTATGAGATTCAAGTTCAAAAGTAGAGCGATTGCTCCGGTTATTTCAAGCTCTGGTGAAGTGGTACTTCAACTATTATGTACAGTTCTTCTGAAGTTTTTTTTAACCAAAAGAAGGATGATCTTGTGTCAAAGAAAGTGCAGTGAAGGTTTTCTCTCTCTCTCTGAAATGCAGTCCCATAATCAAAGCTTTGCCCTGTCTATCTGTGTCTGTGGAACATTATTTGCAGGTCTAAGCTCTCTACCAGAGGAAGAGTGCAGTGCAGTGAAGGTTCACCAAATTGATTCTTCATGCAGAAGAAGAGATGAAACAGCCTGGGCCTATATTTCCTTGATTGCAGAAGAATGATTACAGAATTCTCATGGGGATTGACTGTTTTGAGATGGGATTGAAATTTTCTTTGGCTGACACATCAAAAACCATTTACCCCCCACCTTAAAATAGAAAAAGGCCATTCAGGACAAGGCATTTATTCAAGTAGATCAGAGAGATTCTTTGATGTCAGTACCCAAGAAGTCTGGGGAGGCTTCATGCAGAGTATATTCAATACAGAGATCATTTAATTTTCAGCTTGTGAGAGAATCACAGAATATGGGGTTAGTGAGGGGAAGTAGCACAGAGGTAAATGATGGAGCAGACTCAATGCAATGGCTTTTGAATGTTTTTGATATTGACTATTGAATATTTATGATGTCAGATAATTATGAGAATGAATATGTGGCAGATTAAAGTTTTGGGGATAAAGAACAATGTTCTTTATGAGTAAATGGGTGCATGAATGAGTTGAAGCTGAGACATAAATGTGATAAACACCTTTTTCTCATGGCAGAAATAGCAAAAACTAGAAGCCGTCTAGTGAAAAGTGAAGGGAGGAATGTTTAGGGGAGACATCAGGGGTAAGTATTTTGCACAGAGTTATGGGTGCTTGGAATGGCTTGCCAGGAGTGGTTGTGAAGGCTTGGACATGAGGGGAATTTAAGAGAGACAGACACATGGATAAAAGAAAAAAATGAGGGTTATGTGGTAAGGAGGTTTTTTTTTGGTAGGAATATATACGTCAGCAGAACATCAAGGGCTGAAGGGCTCCCTGTGCTTGAGAAAAAGTGCAAGTGGGGCAAGGAGGGAGCAGCAATTGCCTGTGTGAGAGAACGCAAGAAAAAAAAACCAAAAGGGCCAGTGAGAGAAAGAGAATTCAGGGAGTTAGTCGATGGTAAGTTGGGGTTTATGAATGACTGTGGGGGAAAAAAAAAGAGCTATAAAATGCCACCTGTTTTCTGGAAGCATGACAGGAGTTGTCCACAGAGCATGTGGAGATGGCAGAATCCTGCTGTGGTTGAAGAGTATCAGTGCTTCTGTTCACACTGATCACTGCCAGATATTGCTGGACAAGGGTAGAGGTTGGATGATAGGAACATATTTCACTGGGAAAGACGCCTGGCACCAGCTGGCAGAAGAGACAGAGTTATTATTTTGGCTCCATAAAAGTCGAGCCCAATCAGTGATACTGACTTAAAGGAGCTGAATGAAGCTTGTGAGTGAAGGCTTGAGGGAGAAAGCACTTAGTTAGGTGCAATAAAATGCCTGGAACAGTCCAACCCCTTGGAACAGCTCCATGGCATTTGGAGATTAAAGGAGCAGGTCAGAACATTTCCTTGGAGCTTCTGCAGAGCCAAGAGAAGTAGATGAGGCAATTCGAGCAACAGTAATGCTGAGATAACACCGAGGCTGAGGGAGGCACAGTTCCAGTACCCAAATGCTTTGCCAACTTGGAATTAGCAGCTGATTCCCACTACAGCCTTGTTGCTTGGCGGGACATGGATAGTGGTCTTAAGAAACAGATGTGTGCCCTGAAGTCTATTTGTTGAAGCTATGAAGATGGTTGATAATCTGGGAAGCGTGACTTGCGATACTGCTGTTGGTCTAATCACATCAGAGTTCTGCAGGCTCCAGCCATCTCTCTGGTGTTGTGCTTTCTTCAGCAGCTGCTGACTCCCCAGGCTGTTTCATATTGGCATTCTTGCTTGTGGTGGTCAATCTGAGAGGATGACTACCTCCGAGCCAAAGAGAGTAAGCCTTCAAGCCACCAATGGGTGGTAATATGAGAGGAACTGTCACTCTGTAGTGATGTTTTCCAAGTATTTTATTTCTTTTGAGGTTACTGTTGTTCTATTTGTGCGGCTCGCACTGTGAAGTTGACTAACTATGGATTCAGCTCCTGCTTTTCATCCTTCTCATCTTTGCTCTTGGTTAACCAAAATATATCAGATAAAAGCATCTGAATGTTTGTGTCCCTGTCACTTCAAAGCAATATTTCTGGATGCCTCTTGAACCCTATTATCGTGTTCTAGAAGGAGGTCAGGTTCCTTTGTGTGGCACTTGATCATTTCTCTTGCATGATTCAAAGGTGAGGGCAATGAATTCGAGGTAACCTTTGCTGCCATGTCATAAGGCCACATCTTGTTACTCAAGCTACTTAATGGGAATTGGCATCTGAGAGTGGCAGCCTACATCTGTTGGAATTCCTTTTAACATGAAGGTTTTTGGCAATAATACTGGATTTATGCAAATAGTTCAGAGGCTTGCAATGATGATTCAACATAGAAATCTATAGCACAGTTCAGGCCCTTCGGCCCATAGTGTTGTACCTACCTAATAACAAACTTTACCAACTGTATATCTAAATTTCCCTGCTATAACCCTCAATTTTTCTCTGTCCGTGTGCCTATACAATCATCTCTTAAAAGATCCTATTGTGCCTGCCTCCACCGTGGTTGCCAGCAGCGCATTCAATGCACCTACCACTCTCTGCATGAAGAACTTACCTCTTGCACACCACCCCCCTCCCCCAAACCCGGGAACTATTCTTACACCTGAGCTCTTATGACCCCTGCTGTTAGCCATTTTAGCCCTGTGAAAAACCCTCTGGTCGTAAACATGATCCATGCTGTTCATCATCTTTCAGACCTCTTTCATGCCATTCCTCATCTTCTGCCACTCCAAGGAGAAAAGATCAAGTTCACTCAACCTATCCTCCTGAGGCTTGCTCCCCAATCCAGGAAACATCCTTGTAAATCTCCTCTGCACCTTCTGTATAGCATCCACATTTTTCCTGATGTGAGCTGGTCAGAACTGAACACAATATTCCAAATAGTATCTAACCAAGATATTGTATAGCTCTAACATTACCTCATGACTCTTGAACTCAATCCCATGGTTAATTAAGGCCAATTTACCATATACCTTCTTAACAACATCATTGTCCACACTCCATTGTGTCCTCCCATTAGCAATGTATTCTGCCTTCAAATTTGACCTACTGAAATGACTATCTTGCACATCTACCACTTTTCAGGCCAGCTCTGCATCCTATTAATGTCCCATTATAATCTCTGGCAATCCTCCAGATTATCCACAACACTGTCAACTTTCATGTCACCTGCAAACTTAATGATCCACTCTTCCTTTTCCTCATCCATGTCGTTGATAAAAATCACAGAGAAGAGTCCCAGAACTGATCCCTGTGAAACACCACTGGTCACCGACCTCCAGACAGAATATGAACCATCTACAACCAACTTCTCAATGAGCCTTGCAATAAATATTTATTTTTGTATATGTACTGCATGTGTGTCATTTGTCTGTATGTGTTTATGTCTGGTCTTTGCATGTTTTTGCACCGAGGACTGAGTAACGTTGTTTTATCAGGTTGTACTTGAACAACTGGATGATAATAAGCTTGGACAAATGCTGGAGAACCTTGTCAAATGCAATGATTTATAATTGAAACAGAGTTTCCTTTGAAATTGTTCCTCGTATAAAATGTGGCCATGCTGTGAAAAGTTATGCTCAGAGTCCTGTTAGTGAGTTGAGATGTGTTCAGAAACTTGAGGTTGTTCTCAAATTACCAGTTTGGATGTAGCAGAAATCATATGCCTGTTCTAAAAAGCCTTGGACTCTGTCAACATAATGTTCCTGGTAGTGGATACTGCTCAATACATCACAGGGAAACCCCCTTCCCACTATCAAGAAAATCTACTTTGGAACACTAGAGCAGCAACAATCATCAAGGATCCACATCACCCAGGACATGCTCTGTTCTCAGGAAAGAGGTCTAGGTGCTACCAGGTTCAGGAATAACTGTTACCCCTCAACCATCAGACTCCTCAACAATAGGTTCAACTGGAGATTCATTTATGGAAATTGTGATTGTAGTTTACACAAAAATGCTGGAGAAACCCCTTGCCCCTTCCCTTCTCCTAAGCCCAACACCCCCCCACCACAATTTTACTTAAGCACCTGCCTGCTTTTTGCTCATACCTCGATGAAGGGCTCAGGCTTGAAAGTTGGTTATCTATCTTTATCTTTGCCACATCAAAAACACTGCATGACTTGTTGAGTTTCTCCAGCATTTTTGTGTAAACTAATTTAAGGACTTTTGGTTTGCACATTATAGTAGAACTCTGATTATCCAAAATGGCTGGGATCAGGCCTACGACAGATAAACAATTTTGTTTCCGGATAATTGGTCATTTAAAAAAAAACATTCCAGTAGCAAACTACTTCCCTCGGGGAAGATGCTCTGCCCCTCCTGATTTTAGATGGCCAACCTTCAGGCTCTCATGCTCCTGCTTTTTTTTTAAAATGGCTCGGCCTATAGAGCCTAACAAGAGAGACTGCAGATGCTAGAAAGCGGTAGCACTGCACAAAATGCTGGAGGAACTCAGCAGATAGGGCAGTGTCCATAGAAGGGAATGCATAGTCATATTTTTGGGAAGCTGAAACCCTTTATCAAGAATACCAAGAAACAGGCATACACTTGAATATGAGGGTGGCGGTATGAGTTGGAGAACAGATTGTAAATAAAGGTATGAGGGAGCAGAGAAATATAAAAACACACGTTTAAATCAAAAAGCGTGGAGGTGACAGGAGGAAAAGGCAGAGGGCTGAAGAAGATACACTGATAGGAAGAAGGTCAGGAGCAAAAAGAAAGAGGTAGGGAAAAAAAGGAAGGAAGGTGCATGCCAACCTGTAGACCTTCTCCTTTTTGACTCAAGCCTGCCAGACCTGCAATCCCTTGTATTAATGATTAAACAACAACAAACTACTTCCTTCGGGGAAGATGCTGTGCCCCTCCTGATTTTAGATGGCCAACCTTCAGGCTTTCATGCTCCTGTTTTTTTTTTAAATGGCTCGGCCTATAGAGCCTAACAAGAGAGACTGCAGATTGCTAGAAAGCGAAAGCACTACACAAAATGCTGGAGGAACTCAGCAGGTAGGGCAGTGTCCATAGAAGGGAATGCATAGTCATATTTTCTGGTCCTTTTCTTGCACAAGAACATATTTCCAGGATGACCAGAATTAGACACATTTTTCAAAATTTAGTGATGACAGGAATAATGGTTTAGCAAAGAGGGTTCAGATAGTACACAGAGTCTATGAAGTAAAAATGCAGCAGAAATGAAAGTTGTCCAACCAAGACCACCCATCAATTGGATGAGGACCACCCATCAATTGGACGAGGACCACCCATCAATTAATTGGACGAGGATCACCCATCAATTGGATGAGGACAACCAGTTTCTGCTAGCCTACTCTCCGTTCTCACTCCTTTCCTTTTACTTCTTTCCTCTGGCTCTCCACCCTCTTCCCTCTCCATTCAGTCATTCCTCCTCCTCCCCCCTCCTTGTGTGCCCTCCCTCCCTTATCCACCTATTTCCCTCCTGCCTGTGAAACTGTACTCCATCCTCTACCCCTTTCACCATCATTTTGTTTGTCCACTTTTTTATACCTTGAAGGGATCAAGCCTGAGTTATTGGTTGTGTATCTTTGTAATATCAAGTAAACTTTGACCTGTTGAGTTACTCCAGTATTGTGTGTGTTTATTTTTACTTCAACCACAATGTCTGCAGACTTCTGTAGTTCACCTTGAACTACGAAAGAAGGTAGGGATGGTAGAAACACATATAATTTGCAGGAATATGTGCATTCTGCTCTTGTGGATTTCTGAACAGCGAGTGATAAAATAACCTAGTAAAAACAATGTGAAATTGCCTTTTGGCAGCTTGATTCTTTCTGGAGGAGTAATAACTGGCATTATAAACCAGTCCCCGGAGAAAAGAAATGGCATTTTAAATCTTTCACTCACTTTTCATTTTCATTACATTGTCATATTTTCAGCCAACCTTTTCTCTAGAGCACAGACAAGTGAGGGTGAATTAGCCGAAATCTGTTAAAGGTGAAGAGCTTGGGGTTACAACCAGAAAGTTAGTTAGGGACTAATTCAGTTTGATATGAGAGTTGGTTAAATAGGAAAGAAATCCCCAACATAATGATCTGCCTTTAAGTTGGAGATAGACTTTTTAAAACTATATCGAGGAACCAACTCGGGAGCAGGCCATTTTAGATTGGGTATTATGCAATGATAAGGGGCTAATCAACAATCTTGTTGTACGAGGCCCTTTGGGTAGGAGCGATCACAATATGATCGAATTCTCACTCGACATGGAGAGTGATGAAATTAAAACCGAGACTAAGGTCCTGAATTTAAATAAAGGGAATTACGATGATATGAGACGGGAGTTGAGTAAGATTGATTGGGTGGTGTTTATGGGGGAGTTGACTGTGGATAGACAATGGAAAGCTTTCACAGACCTAATGGAGAAATTGCAAAAATCGTTTATACCGGTTTGGCATAAAAATAAACCAAAAAAGGTGACTCAACCGTGGATAACAAGGGAAATTAGAGAGAGCATTAGGTTAAAAAAGAGAGCATATCAATTGGCCAAAAAAAGTACCACAACCGAAGACTGGGAGCAGTTCAAGATGCACCAAAGGAGGACAAAGGGATTAATCAAGAGAGCAAAAATAAATTACGAAAGTAAGCTTGCGGCAAATATAAAAACCGACTGCAAAAGCTTTTATAAATATGTCAAGAGGAAAAGATTGGTGAAATCCAGAGTAGGTCTCTTGCAGTCGGAATCATGGGAATATATAAAGGGGAATAAGGAAATGGCAGACCAATTAAATTCTTACTTTAGTTCTGTTTTTACAAGAGAGGATGTTTGGAAACATAGAGACTAATGCAAGGGAGGAACTGAAAGAAATCAGTGTCTCTAAGGACATGGTCTTGGGGAAATTGATGGGATTGAAGGCAGATAAATCCCAAGGGCCTGATAATCTACATCCTAAGGTACTTAAGGAAGTGTCCATTCAGATAGTAGATGCTTTAAGAATTATTTTCCAGAACTCGATAGACTCAGGATCAGTACCCATGGATTGGAGGGTAGCTAATGTTACCCCACTATTTAAAAAGGGGGGTAGAGAATAAGTGGGGAATTATAGGCCGGTGAGCCTTACATCAGTTGTGGGCAAAATGATGGAATCCATTATTAAGGATGTAATAGCGGAGCATATGACTAGCAGAGAAGGGATCGGACAGAGTCAACATGGATTTACAAAAGGTAAATCGTGCTCGACAAATCTGTTGGAATTCTTTGAGATGGTGACAGGTAAAATAGATGGGGGAGAGCCAGTGGATGTGGTGTACCTGGACTTCCAAAAGGCCTTCGATAAGGTCCCGCATAAACGACTGGCTTACAAAATCAAGGCTCATGGGATTGGGGGAAAAGTATTGATGTGGATTGAGAACTGGCTGGCAGGTAGAAGACAGAGAGTTGGGATAAATGACTCATTTTCTGAGTGGCAGGCGGTGACCAGTGGGATGCCACAGGGATCTGTACTAGGGCCCAGCTGTTCACAATTTACATTAATGATATGGATGAGGGGATTGGATGTAATATCTCCAAATTTGCAGATGACACTAAGCTAGGAGGGGTTGTGTGCACGGAAGAGGGGGTCAGGAAGCTCCAGTGTGATTTGGATAAATTGAGGGACTGGGCAGATACATGGCAAATGCACTACAATGTGGATAAATGTGAGGTTATCCACTTTGGTAATACAAACCGGAGGGCAGATTACTATTTGAATGGCAATAGATTAAGAGATGGGGAAGTGCAGAGAGACCTAGGGGTACTTGTACACCAGTCTCTGAAGGCGAGCATGCAGGTACAGCAGGCGGTTAAAAAGGAAAATGGTATGTTGGCCTTCATATCAAGAGGGTTTGTATAGGAACAAGGATACCTTACTGCAGCTGTACAGGGCCTTGGTGAGACCACACCTGGAGTATTGTGTGCAGTTTTGGTCACCTGATCTAAGGAAGGATGTTCTTGCAATGGAGGGAGTGCAGAGGCGATTCACCAGGCTGATACCTGGAATGGCAGGAATGACTTATGAGGAAAGATTGTGCAAATTGGGATTGTACTCGCTGGAGTTTAGAAGATTGAGAGGGGATCTCATAGAGACATATAAAATTCTGGCAGGACTGGACAGAGTGGATGCAGCTGGGATGTTTCCAATGATGGGAAAATCCAGAACCCGGGGCCATGGTTTGAGGATAATAGGCAAACCATTTAGGACCGAGATGAGGAGGTATTTCTTTACCCAGAGGGTGGTGAATCTGTGGAATTCATTGCCACAGAGGGCAGTAGAGGCAGGTTCATTAAATATATTTAAGAGGGAATTAGATATATTTCTTCAGTATAAAGGTATTAAAGGTTACGGAGAGAAGGCGGGGACGGGGTACTGAACTTTAAGATCAGCCATGATCTCGTTGAATGGCGGAGCAGGCTCGAAGGGTCGAATGACCTACTCCTGCTCCTATCTTCTATGTTTCTATGAATGCAATAACATCACAATTTTCCAATAATACCTCAGAAAGAGGCCCTTTGGCCTATCCAGCTCAAGTTGACCAGGTCAAGCATCCATTTAAATTTAGGCATACAGCACGGTAAGAGTCTCTTTTGACCCACGAGCCTATGCCATCAAATTACACCCAATTAATATACAACCCCCCCGTACATTTTGGAAGGGTGGGAGGAAACTGGAGCACCCAGAGTAAACCAACTCAGACATGGGGAGAACATACAACCACCTTGCAGACAGTGTCAAATATGAATCCCGGTCACTGGTGATTTTATAGCCTCTACGTTAACTGAGCTGCCCTTCTACACTAACCGTGCTGCTTTTGCACTAATCCCATTTATTCTCTCAACGTTATCAAATCCGCCAGGTTCTCTTACAAACAAGAAGCAATTTGCAAGGCCAGTTAACCTTTAAGTTGCATGTCTTGGGATGTGGGAGGAAACTGCAGCACCTGGGAGAAATGCATGCAGTCACAGGGAGAACGTGGAAACTCGGCTCAGTGACAGTGCCCGAGGTCAGGATCGAACCCATGTCAGTGGAGCTGTGAAGCAGAATCTCCCTTAACAGTTGCACCACTGCCATGCACATTTAAAATACAAGAATATAATTGTATTGCAATTTGATTATAAAAGTAATTATCAAAGATAAAAGATTTAGGAAATCTGAGGTGCCAACTTGGGTATTAAGTAATTAAATTAAATGCATCTTGGTTGACCAAAATCAGGGGTTAGTTATGAGGAATGTAAAACTAGTGGGGCGGGGGGGGGGGGTGTTCTGCATTTTATGTGCTTATTTGTTGACCCATGGAAGCACCAAGAAAAAGATCATACAATGCAGTTTTGCATGGTCGCTTTCTGTGATATGCACTCTGTATAAACACCAGAATCAAAATTTGTGTGAAATTAGTTGTTGAGTGTCAGCAATACTGTGTAAATATTGCTACAAAATTAGATTTAAAAAAATAAATAAATAAATGCAAAGAGAAAGGGAACATGCACCACTTGCTTCATCTTCAGGTAAAGAGTATCGGCACCAACAGATCTTGACCTGTGAGGTAAGAGGTTTCTCAATTTTCCACAGTAAACTGGAAGGAACTGTTTTCTCTGAAACATTTATTTCTCTTGACTTTCATGTTACATTGGAAATGCGAAAGGATTATGTCATTAGTGTCACAGATTCAGCTGTGGTGCTGAAATGAAAGCAAAAGTATTAATAAGTTTCCTGAATATTTAATCAAACATAAAAACATTGTGTGTGGCAATGAATCATCGGCAGAATTAATAAATTTTGGCCATTATGCTTAGAAATCCGGAGAGCAGCTTGACTCTTACTCCTTGATGGTTGAATCTCATGCTACCTTTCCCCAACACTCTCCAAAAACCTGCAAGGGAGTTAAAATTTAAAAATGATTTATGCATGTGTGATGCTGATCTTTTTTTTCCATACGAGCTGCCTTCATGCAGTGAGAGTGATGGGGATTTTGTCAGTCTACTTAAATTGAGCTGCATTTTTTTTCAATAATATGTCAGATATGGATACAATTCTTACTGTGTTTACTTCTCAATATTCAGGGAGCCAGTCAGAGAAATGGAGATAGAAGCTACCTGCTTGTGGAGATGAGAAGCTTTTCTAGGGCTGGACTCCCAGCCTTGCACAACATGGCAGTCAGTCTGTTCAGCTGGTGAATTGCCAGCCAGGAGTCAGAAGAATTGAGCTGGAAAGAGTTCCTGCTACTAAATTTGACAAACCTACATGTCCTTGCCAGGATTTCCCTGGGTTCACCTGCAGCCTCACCACCTCCTGCTGAGTTCTGGAGCTGAATGCTTCATATAATCCTGCCAGCTATTTTGCAAGAGTGCAATGTCTGGAATAATTTAAGTTTGAAGTAACTTCATTAGTGGCAACATCAATTAAAATATTTTTCCTTTAAAGTTGCTTCCTGAATTACTTCTGATTTTTTTTCTTTACAGCAGATCACTTGACAGGTTCCCTGTGATTTTTTTTATTCCCTTGACTTGCACATTTTATTTGTATTCAAATGAAGCCTGTGGTTCCTCTTTTATGGGGAGCAGCTTAAATCTGAATTTGGTGCCTGTTGACTCACAATGTTCCTTTTTATTTCTTCCAACACTATTATCAACTCAGATTTTGATTTTATTTTCTGTACTTGGATGTTTCCATTAGAAGAACAATGAAACATGGATTTACTACCTGAGTGATTATTTTTGAATTCTCTATCATTTCTTTTGGGAAGCTATTCTTCCATTGTGGAAATGATGACAGATTAGCTGGCCTGCAAAATATTCCATCTCACTGAACTATAGAAACCAAAGCACTTTTGTCTCCCTGAATTGTACCAATTGGGGATAATTTCCTTTCAATTTACTCAGTTGTAAATACTAGCCTACAGATTATACCTGAAGCTTTTGAAGATGCGAAACATTCTGTTTGACTACATTATCAGGATCTGGGCAACATCAGCAAACTTAATGTTCCCCATGGAATATGGCAGTGGGCTGGTAGCCCCACACTGCTATTGGATAAGGATCATTTCTGTTCCTGTTCCAGATGTGGCTTTTGGATGAGCAGGATATTCCAGCCCTTGACTTGTTCTTTCAGCTGGGGACTAATCCAATTGATTTTCTGGTCAGTGGTATCCCTCAGGTTATTGATGGTGGATAGCTCAGTGATGATAGTGTCATCTCATGTTGTAGTGGACTGGGATTCACTAGAAGTGTCCTGTACTGACAACTGGTCCCGCCTCCTGGCTCCTCCCCCAGAACCTGTATATAACCCTGGTTTCCTGCCGAAACCCTGAACCCCTCTGAATCCTGTTCATGAACCCTACCTGTGTGGTAAGCTAATAAAAGCATTAGTTTTCCCTCCAGTCAAGTGTGAGCTTTTATCTACGCTATCATGTCAAGGGTAAATGGCTAGATTCTCTCTTGTAAAGGAAGACCATTGTCTGGAAATTCTGTAGCACAAATCTTACTAATTATCCCATACTGCATACAGACATAGACTTCTTCATTTCATTTGTGACTCTGCAAGGGTCATCTACTTCATCTGGTGCTCCCGTTGTGATCTCCTCTACTACTGAGAGACTGGGAGGTTGCTTTGTTGAACACCTTGGCTCTGTTTGCCACAATAATGTGGATCTCCCAGTGGCCACCCATTTCAATTCTCCATCTCATTCCCTTGCTAACATGGTCTCATGCACTGCCAGAAGTAGACAACCCACAACTTGGAGGAACAAGACATCATCTGTCTGGGCACCCTCCAACTGAATGGCATTAATATTGACTTCTCTGATTTCTGTTAACCTCCCCTCCCACACCCCCCCACCTTCTTCCCTCTGTCACCTTTCCCCCAGATCTCTCTCTCTCTCTTCCCTTTTTCCTCTGTCTCCTTTCACAGACCCAAAATCAATTCTCACCTTTCCTCCTATCATATCCAATTAATATCTTGTGTCTGTTGGTCTGGAATCCTCCTCCTGCCATTCTGACACCTTTTTTTTCGCTTATACCTTGTGGAAGGGCTCAGGCTCGAAACGTCCTATGGATGTTGCAAGATCAGCTAAGTTCCTCCAGTATTGCTATGTTTTCGTTTGCAGAGCAATTTGAAATCAATTGAATATTATGCAAACATCTGAAAACAACCTAATTTCAGTCTTTATGCATCAGTAATAGAGGAAACAAATGTTCAAGATGCTTTCAGTGATAGATCTGACCAGGCTTGACCCATGTATGGTCTTCCCAGTTATTTTCTTTCTGCATGCTGTGGGTGAGTCATCTTGTGGGCAGGGCTGGTATTTGACAAGTATTAGGTTGTAACAGATCCCAGAACCAGCACAGGCTCAGTGGCCTATTAAGCCTTCTGTAACTGTAAACAATGTAGCTATGCTGAGTCAATATAAAGGTTAAAAAGGAAAGTGCATCACAAGATCCACCAATTACCATTTGCTGAAATTTGACCACTAAACTCCAAAGGCAGCACTCGGTCACTGAAATGAAATGCATGAAACCTGAGCTACTCACTCACAGAACTAGCTGTACCCTCTTTATTTCAAGAAAGCAAATGTTTCCCACACCCTGAGATAGGAACCTGGTCACATTTTCTTTCCATTCATTCTCAGTATCGAATTTGCTTCATAGCATTCATTTTATTCAATAATCCATAACATTTCCAAATGTATCTCTGTTTAAGGAAAAAATGGTTTGGTGTGGAGACCAGGTCAGAGTCAATAAATCAAAGAATCTTATAGCCATTTACATCTATTGTACTTTTCTTTCTGGAACTCAAGAAGGTGGACGTGATTTTGTGGAAATAATAAAAAGGACAATCATCAACTGGTATCTGGGACTAAACAAGGAACAATAGGAGATGAATTTTCCCCAATCTCCAGCCACTGCTTTGGCCCTTCCCCAAACTAGTGGATGAAGTAGAAAGTGACGTTATGTAAAGAATTGTGACTCCCATGCGATTCCTGGCACTACTCTCACAGTCTCTGCTGGCTTTGTGGGAAAGTTAGAATTCTTATCAATGTAATGTGAGATAGATATATTTATTTTAAAACAGTGAAAATTCCTGTATAATTTTCAATCTGACCCATACCTAGCATTTTGGAGTCTTAGAGGTATTTTTTCTATCAATTGTTTGATAAGTCAAAACTTTTGTTCGTGTATTTGAAAATCCTTCATGTTGTCGTAGTGGGTTTTCGTTGCTCTCCGATGCAAAAGGTACAACACACTGAACTATATTCAATTTACTCTTTATTGCACAACAAGCTAACCTGAGAGAGTCCTTCCTGATTTCACACACCTAAAAGCAGTCTTGGGGATCTCTGTCCAACAAAGGGATGGATCAATCAAAAGTAAAGCAGGCATATAGGCATTAGCATTTATCCTAAATCTGCAGCCTCAGTACAAGGTTAAAAAACATGTTGTTAGCACAAAGACATATTGTATTTCTTTAAACTCAGCGAAAATGCATCTTTCTTATCTCTTCTCGTTTTCCTAATGTTGTATTGAAACTGCTGGTTCCTGTGGCAAAGAACACAGTGCACAGAATTGGTTCCGTTAACTCTTTATTTGACACCGAGTTAATCTGGGGGAACCTGTCCTGCTTTCAGCCTCAAAAGTGGTCTCATGCTAAACAAAGGGATGGATCAATTTTTATACACTCGAGGAAACAAGTCAAATGAAAATATTGCATCATTATTCTACATATAAGGTTAGTAACACCCCTTCCCCTATATCCCTGTATTAAGGTTGAATAATATATTGTTTCAGAACACTGAGCAAAAATGCATAGCCCTTCCTTTTATCATTTCATAAGGTACTAAAAGGACTGTGAAAGATACTTGGACAGTGTAGAAACTGTAAGAAAAACATTGTGAAAAGGGATAGGTGTGATGGTCAGGAATTTCATATCAATTTCTCATGAGTCCTGTATCTCTCTTTTTGCATGTGGTTCAATCATTTAGTGATGTTGTCAGAGCTGTTCCTACAGTAGCCTTGACCTATTATATTGCAGGTCTCCCCAGCCAGCCCTGAACCAATTTAAATGTTCTACTTGAAACTCTTCAAAGATAAAACATGTTGTGGACTAAACCAAGCGAGTAATCTCTTTCAAAAATAAATAGTAAGAGAGAAAAGAAAGGGAACATAAACAAAGGGAGTAACAGGGACAGAGAAGTATAGGAAAAGGATGCAGAAAAGGGGGAAAAAAAACCTAAAGTTCTGCAGGCTGAATGTGAAAGGAAAGAAATCAGGCACCAAATGGTTAACAAATAGAGAATGAAAGAAGAAAACCCCAGAGGATGTCAGACAGGGCGATCCTATTCTTACAGAATAGTAAGAATAAGGAATCAAAAGGTTTCTTGTGGGAAAGACCACCCCCCATATGTACCCTAACAGCCACAGTCACTCATCCTGTGTCTCACGAGATAAAGAAGGTTTCAGTCTTTGTAAAATTGTTGCTCATTATGGGAGGAAAAATGAAACTCAAAAATGTTTGCCTCCCACATTCACTGACAGTAGTGAGACTGTGCATGTGTGAGGAAGAAGGGGTTAAAAAGCTCGAACTGAAAGTTATCTACAGTAATTTGAAACCTGTCTTCCAGAATGGTTCAATTATGCAGCATTTTCACAAGTTGTTGGACTTTAAAAGTAACAGTTAAGAAATGGTGTTCCACTCCTGCAGTGTTTCTTGGTTGCTCACTTATGCAGAAGGAGTAAAAATGAATCACACAGAAGAAAGAATTATAAACTAGGGAAAATATATACTCTGTAAAAACGACAAGGAATGTTGTTAATAGCCCACCATGCTTCCGACAGAAGTAAAAAATCCAATGGGCTTTATTAACTATATCAGATCAACTCAAAACACGTATGGAACTTATCCTCAGTTTTTTTCCCCCCACATGCCATTAAATTTGAATCTGTTGTGTGAAGAGCTGCGCGAGCGACTAGTTGCAAGGAATGGAAGCCCCTCCCAGAAGACACAGCATTGGAATTTTGGAGATTATGAAACCACAACAGACTTGTACTGCACATCAGACATTTAACGATGACCAGCCTCAGCTTAATTTAATGCAATCTTTATGCAATGCTTATAAAAAAAACTGCAACATTATTTAAGACTAATTGAAGTTGATCTCATACCAAAGAACAAGCTAGAAAAGTGATGATGATCTTTGGACAGAGTGTTAAAGGGACAGAGCTGAGGTACCTTCGAAACCCAGAGTGAAATACATCCAGCATTCAGTGGCAGCTCTCCTGACGTCTAATCAAACAAGCGACTTGAGCATTATGAACTTTTCCCTTAGTGAATTCATCTGACCTTCCTTGACTGTGTTACTGTTAATTTGGCAGCCTTTTTAACACAGCCTCTAGATGAACCTGTGAAGAACCAGATTATGATCGTTTGCAGCAAAATTATTTTTTGCTCAACAAGATTTAATAGATCGAGGTCTACACTGTGCAGGTTATGCCATTGTGGAAAATACAGAAATGAAGTAATAAACATGGCTGCCTTCTGTCATCCATGTTTCCCAGGAATTTGAATTGTTTGCCTTCATTAGAACCTATGTGATAGGGAAAAGAATGTTTCTGCCCATACCAGAACCCTTTCCCCCTTCGGAATGCTCATGTAGATGCTACTGCAAAAGCTGCTGTTGTTAACAGTCCCTTTACTGTTTATTCAGAAGAGAATAAACTGCTTGAAAATAGAAGGGTCTTGAGTGATATGGGAATGAAGCATAACTTCAGGAGAACTCCCCTGCCCTGATAATTTCATTTTAATTTCATTAAGCTCTGTAAACAGTAAGGGGTTTGTCAGAAATCCAGAAACTGAATTAAGAACCACCCCTGCTGGCCAATTTCTGTACTTAATTCAAATTTTTTTAAAAACCTCCACTACTTACATGCAATGTCGGGAAAAAAATATCTTTTCCAGAATAATTCAGGTGGAGACTTTGGAATTTGCTTCGAGAGCTTTATTTCATGATGTTGTGAAGACACCGTCCTGATTTACACCAGGACAGGACTTTGCCTTCTCCAGTCAGATAGCACATTCTTATTCTTTCTTTTTTCTTCTTTGGCTTGGCTTCGCGGATGAAGATTTATGGAGGGGTACGTCCATGTCTGCTGCAGTCTCGTTGGTGACTGACAAGTCCGATGCGGGAAAGGCAGGCACGGTTGCAGCGGTTACAAGGGAAAATTGGGTGGTTGGGTTGGGTGTTGGGTTTTCCCTCCTTTGTCTTTTGTCAGTGAGGTGGGCTCTGTGGTCTTCTTTAAAGGAGGTTGCTGTCCGCCGAACTGTGAGGCACCAAGATGCACGGTTGGAGGCGATATTAGCCCACTGGCGGTGGTCAATGTGGCAGGCACCAAGAGATTTCTTTAGGCAGTCGTTGTACCTCTTCTTTGGTGCACCTCTGTCTCGGTGGCCAGTGGAGAGCTCACCATATAACACGATCTTGGGAAGGCGATGGTCCTCCATTCTGGAGATGTGACCCACCCAGCACAGTTGGGTCTTCAGCAGCGTGGATTCGATGCTTGTGGACTCTGCCAGCTCAAGTACTTCGATGTTGGTGATAAAGTTGGTGAGGATGGAGCGGAGACAGTGCTGATGGAAGCGTTCTAAGAGGCGTAGGTGATGCCGGTAGAGGACCCATTATTCGGAGCCGAACAGGAGTGTGGGTATGACAACGGCTCTGTACACCCTGATCTTTGTGTGTTTCTTCAGGTGGTTGTTTTTCCAGACTCTTTTGTGTAGTCTTCCAAAGGCGCTATTTGCCTTGGCGAGTCTGTTGTCTATCTCGTTATCGATCCTTGCATCCGATGAAATGGTGCAGCCGAGGTAGGTAAACTGGTTGACTGTTTTGAGTTCTGTGTGCCCGATGGAGATGTGTGGGGGCTGGTAGTCATGGTGGGGAGCTGGCTGATGGAGGACCTCAGTTTTCTTCAGGCTGACTTCCAGGCCAAACATTTTGGCAGTTTCTGCAAAACAGGACGTCATGCACTGGAGAGCCGGCTCTGAATGGGCAACTAAAGTGGCATCGTCTGCAAAGAGTAGTTCACGGACAAGTTGCTCTTGTGTCTTGGTGTGAGCTTGCAGGCGCCTCAGATTGAAGAGACTGCCATCCGTGCAGTACCAGATGTAAACAGCGTCTTCATTGTTGAGGTCTTTCATGGCTTGTTTCAGCATCATGCTGAAGAAGATAGTAAAGAGCGTTGGTGCGAGGACGCAGCCTTGCTTCACACCATTGTCAATGGAGTAGCTTTCGGAGAGCTCATTTCTGTATCTGACCCAACTTTGTTGGTTTTAGTGCAGTTGGATAACCATGTTGAGGAACATTCTTATACAGGAGAGCAAACAACTCTTATCCTCTTCCTGAGCACAAGCCACATTCCTAATTATCTATGTCATGGGAACAGCGCCATGACTGACAGAAACTGGCTAGTTTCTTCGTTCACAAAGGAAACAAATGTCCACAATTTCAATGCATATACACTAAGATGAAATGTTTTCTTCTACATGCAATAATATATTTGACCAGCGGCATTTCACTAATTTGAGAAAATAGGACCTACTGAAGGAAGGAATGTATCATCTGTCCATAAAATAATCCTGGTAAAGAAATTAAGTGGCCTCAGGGAAAGACACAAATGCATACAATTTGAGTATCTAGATTGATTTTATAGAAATACTTAGAATACGTAACTATAAGTGTTGTCTTGTTATTATGTATTTACCTGGGACCTTAAAATTGTCTAAGTTATCAGCAGAAACTGGGTTGAATTGGATAAAGATATTTAGCCTTATTTGAAATGCGTATTAGCATATTACCATGGTTAAAATCCTAAGACTGACATGACATTACTTGATAATGATACCCATATTGGGCAAAGAGGGAATAATAAATATCTTACTGTAAATATCTCACTGCAAACATGGTGACATCCAAATTTTAGGTAAAGGTACACCATGCCAGCAGGTACATACCTCATGTCAGTTGGCAATCTTTCATGTTTAAAATTAGCCATTTTTCTTTTTATTTATAGACAATACTGCCGTGACTATTAATTTAAAGTTTTGTTAAGTGAAATAATTCTGTGTTATGGACTGCCTAAGGCACTGACTTCAGATAATGGTCGCCAAAGTAAATGAAGAATTGGGAATCTGACAGTGGTTTCATTACTCCTTGTTTACCCCAGGCAGCAGGAATAGTGAAATGTGCGAATTAAATATTTTTTAAAAACTGGCCAAATTGACTGAGGAAACAGGGCTAAAATTGGCTAAAAATTGCTACCCCTAGCAAGGGTAGCCTAGACAGCAGGCTAAGTCAGGGCAATCTGCTGAAGAGGTGGTCCACAGCCAGCCAATATGGACACCATGGGGAGCAAAGCCCACACTGTCTGTAGGAATGAATTTATTATCATTAGGCAGTGACAGCAAATATTTGAGTAATCTAACTCATTTATTTTGAGAGACACATGCACAGGCAACACACTACAACACTCCCAGCCTTGACTCCCTTCCTAGGCACCAGTATATACCAGTCAATACCAGTCTGTGAGAGGCCCTCAGCCCACCATTGCTACTAACCTTTCACCTTTCTGAATCTCAACTAGCTTCTAATATTCTAAAGATTATTACACTTTATTATTTCATTTTACTACTTCAATGTTATAGAAATTATTTTTAAAAACTGCAATTTATCTTGTAGATTTTCAGAATATATTGAAAGAGTTAAATATGATCATTAAAGAAAATGCATTTTAAAAAATATATTTTTACTAATTTGTTACATGGCAGAAAGATGCTGAAGGTATTAGGTTGCACTATAATTTGGGGAAAATAGTCGAATAAGCAACATGGTCCAAGAAGAAATGCTATTTGATGAAGATATTACCACTTAGCACTTTGAAGAAATAAGTTAAATGTTGAACATTGCCATGCATTTGCATAAAATGCACAATGAGGTTGGTAAGAATTAGTTTCATCCACAGTATTAACCATTGCCTGAAATTAGCCTAGTTTCACAACAACTTTATTCATAGAGAATTTAAAGTTATTCGGCTCACAATTCCTTTGTTTATTTTCAGACAAGAATAGACAGCACCATTTTAAAGTTAAAAATGTGGAAATAAATCATTTTAAATATTCCAAACATATATGTATGCATTTCACGGCATTAGTTGATTATATTTATTCAGCCCCTAATCTTTGCAGGAGTTTTACCGACAAGAGAACAAGTCACGACAGGGTCAGCATGTTTCTAATGGTGTCAGGCACTTAAGTTGACATGTGGCAAATGGTCTTGTTATTTCCATCAAAATGGCAGAAAATATTCATGTTTTCTCCACAATCTGCACTCACATCGCTAAATGCAGCAGAAACCTCACACTCATTGCGACTGAGCAAGAATTGACCTGACATTTTTTTTTATCCACCTTTTGTTACCCCTGTCAGTTATTAAGCTCGTGGTAGTGTCATTTATAATATAATTGTGGCTTAAAAAGACAGTTCGGGTTTTGTTGAGAATATTTAATGGTTTTACCTGAAAGGCTAGTCCTTTGTGTAATTATTTGCACTAAATTGCTTTCACTCTGCAGCTACAATTTTTTTCCAGCCATAATGTTGGCTCAAAGAGCCCAACTAATAAAGTATTTGTAGAATGGATGCATACAAGCTGTAGAATATGGAGGGACACTTCTGTCCATCAGATCTCATCTGGCCACAAGTAGAACAAACCTGTTTTTCCCCATAGCTTTTCAAGTAATTCTCTCTCAAATGTCTGTTCCACTTCTTTCTGCAATCCTCATTTACTCCAGATCATAGCTACTTCAGACCATAAGCAGTAACAGAGTGGCTAGACAATGCTATTGAATTACTTGTCCAAGTCCATCACTTTTTTTTGAGAATTTGTGGCAGTCCATAATAGATTCATATCAATTAGCGAAGAGCAAATAAATAACTTGTTAAAAGGTTCAGTCGATCAGCATTCAGGATGATGTAGTAGATTAGATACTGGCTTTGCGGAAGAAGCCAGAGAGCAGTAGAAGGGGATTGCCTTCGGGATCAGTGCTGGAACCATTGTTGTTTGTCATTTATAGCAGTGAACTGGGTCACAATGTGGTAAATTGGATCAGAAAATTTGTTGATGATGCAAAGATTGGAGGTATCATGGAGAGTGAGAAAGGCTTCCAAAGCTTATAGTAGGATCTGACCAGCTGGAAAAATAATGTGAGATGTTGCACCTTGGGAGGACTAACCAAGGTAGGTCAAACAGTAAATGGTATGATTGGATTACAGTAAGACAGATGTACCTGGGAATACAGATATATAATTCCCTGAAAGTGGTGCCACAGGTAGATAGGATCATAAAGAGATGTTTTTGCCATATTATCCTTCATAAATCAAAGTATCTAATCTCAGAGTTGGGATGTTATGATAAAGTTTTATAAGGCATTGGTGGGACAAATTTGGAATATGATGTGAAGTTTTACTCACCAAACTACAGGAAAGATATTAAAAAGATTGAGTGATGCAAAGAAGATTTACGAGGGTGTTCTAGGACTTTAACTGAGTTACAAGGAAGGGTTGAACAGATTAGGACATTATTCCTTGGACTATCAGTGAATTAGGGTGAATTTGATAGAGATGTGCAAAATGCAAGCAGGTTTTTTTTCTACTAAGGTTAACTGAGACAAGTACTAGAAGACACGGGCCAAGACTGAAAGGTGAAATATTTAGAGAGAACATTAAGGGGAACTTCTTCATGCAGAGAGTGGTGAGACAGTACAACTAGCTGCCAGCTGAAGTCCTGAAGGTGGGCTCTGTTTTTACATTTGAGAAGAATTTGTATAAGGTACATGGATGGGAGGATATGGAGGGCTAAGATTTGGGTGCAGGTCAGTGGCAGAATAATAATTTGGCACAGACTAGCTTTGCTGAAGGGCCTGTTTCAGTGCTGTAGTAAGTGTTTTACGATCTAAGAGTAATTATCAATTACTCTGTGGAACAGTGGAATGGAGAATTGGTCTTTTGCTTCAGGTGAGACTTAGCAAGGAAATTATTTCAAAATAACTCTATAATAGATGTTAACAGATTAGGGATTTTTTTTCCATAACAAAGACACAGTTCTCTCTGCTAGATTTCTCCAAGAAAGTATTTAAAATCAAATGCATCTTGTACTAAAGTATGGGATGGAAGAGAATGTCCCATCAATGTTATAATCCAAAGCTCAGAATCAGAATTTATTGTCATGACATTTGGGGTTTTGCAGCACATTGTTCAAACATACATATTATAACCATCTTACAACATTACTGTAAAAAAAAATAAAAATTATAGTGCACAAAAAATAAGACAGTGTCTTTGGTTCATTGATTATTCAGGAATCTGATGGCAGTGGGTAAGAAGCTGTCCTTTTGCCATTGAGTGCTCATCTTTAGGCCCCTGTACCTCTTTCCTGATGGTAGCAGAGTGAGGAGGGCATGACCTGGGTGGTGGGGTCCTTGAGGATAGAGGCTGCTTTTTTTTAAGATGCCATTTCATGTAGATGTCCTCAATAGTGTGGTCCAGTGTCTATGATGTTGCAGGCCTAGATAACAACCCTCTGGGGTTTATTCTTGACCTGAGAGTTGGCACCTTCATACAAGTGCTGCCACTCATTTTAACAAATCGAGTAAGAAATTCAAGAAAAATGATTTTGGTCAGTGCAGAAAGAACTTGCAATTCACTTCCTCGTGGAGTAGTTGAGGCAAAATATTCTGGATTGATTCAAGAGGGGATTTGATTTGCATAGAAGGAAAGAAATGAATGAGGAATTGAGGCAAATTGAGAGCTTCAAGTGCCAGAAAGGCCTAAGATAAGACCAATTGGACTGAACAGCCCCTTTCAAGGCTGAAAATGGCGTGTTACTTGAGAAAATGTTGATCTTGTGTTGATAGTTGCTCATACTCAGGGAATTTTGATGACTGTGACAGTTTACAAATATGTCAGTGTTGCTCGGATCTATTAAATAATGGATCTCTCTGACAACAGATCCATTTTTGCCACTTTGCATACTCTTGTTCTCCATTCACTTATCCCTAATCATTGTTTACATTTATTAATATTAAAGTCCTGTCATGATGGATAACTGATTAATGTGGTAACCATATATCTTTGGCTTGACTTCGCGGACGAAGATTTATGGAGGGGAAATGTCCACGTCAGCTGCAGGCTCGTTTGTGGATGACAAGTCCGATGCGGGACAGACAGACACGGTTGCAGCGGTTGCAAGGGAAAATTGGTTGGTTGGGGTTGGGTGTTGGGTTTTTCCTCCTTTGTCTTTTGACAGTGAGGTGGGCTCTGCGGTCTTCTTCAAAGGAGGTTGCTGCCTGCCGAACTGTGAGGCGCCAAGATGCACGGTTTGAGGCGATATCAGCCCACTGGCGATGGTCAATGTGGCAGGCACCAAGAGCTTTCTTTAGGCAGTCCTTGTACCTCTTCTTTGGTGCACCTCTGTCTCGGTGACCAGTGGAGAGCTCGCCATATGACACGATCTTGGGAAGGCGATGTCCCTATAGCAATTACAGCACAGAAACAACCCAATTTGGCTCTTCTAGTCCATGTGAAACACTATCTTCTACCTAGTCTCATTGATCTGCAGTATATGGTTAACACTTCAGTATATTTCCAGGAACAGCAATCAACTATTTGTAGCTCAGCTATCTTGAACATCTGTGAACATTGGCGGGTGGCAATCAAAGGTGTGCTGGTATACAGTATTATCCGGTCTAATCCATCAATGGATTGGTCTTTGAGCGTGTCCAGGATAACACTTTGCATCTAGTCTAAGGCTTTAGCCCAGGGAAGGCTGTCGTATGAACGGGGAGCCCATTAAGGTGGATGGCATTACTGGCCAGTTGGATAAACATAAATGCAATTAACTGTATAACTTGTTACTTTTAATGGTTTGGTAGAATTTGAAGTATTTATATTTTATTTTTATTGAAATTTATTTACATGTGAACAATATTGCAACACAATCTTAGACACTCAATAGGGCCTCAGGATATGATGGCCCAAGGGCTCTCTGCCAGCTCTGTTCTGTCTTGTCAAACATCTATTGATTGTAGAGGATCAGCTGTTCAACCCACCTCATCTGGAAAATGTAAATACATGTGTTCTGCTGGTGGTGAGTCTAGTCTTTGGGGCATGTCCAGAATCATCTGGTCTATTGGAACCAAATTTCAAATGTTCCATGAGCCTTTACAAGTATATAGTATGAAAGCTCCACATGTGTTGCCAAATTATTTTATTCACTGTCTTTCAAAAAATTCTCAACAAATTGTATAAACAGGCTAATTTCTGATGGTGAGTACTTTTGTTAGGAACATGGAACAAGATTAGATTTTGAACCTGTTATGACCAAGTAAGAACTTCGCTGACCATAAGGGGTGGCATGGTAAGTATAACCATTAGTGCACCACTGTTACAGCGACATGATCGGGACTAGGGTTTGAAATCTACCCCTGTCAGCATGGAGTTTGTACATTCTCCCCGTGTCTGGATTTCCTCCCATCTTTTAAAAATGCACGAGGGGTGTAAGCCATGAAAGACCTCAACAATGAAGATGCTGTTTAAATCTGGTACCGCACGGATGGCAGTCTCTTTAATCTGAGGCGCCTGCAAGCTCACACCAAGATACAAGAGCGACTTGTCCGTGAACTACTCTTTGCAGATGATGCCGCTTTAGTTGCCCATTCAGAGCCAGCTCTCCAGTGCTTGACATCCTGTTTTGCGGAAACTGCCAAAATGTTTGGCCTGGAAGTCAGCCTGAAGAAAACTGAGGTCCTCCATCAGCCAGCTCCCCACCATGACTACCAGACCCCCCACATCTCCATCGGGCACACAGAACTCAAAACAGTTAACCAGTTTACCTACCTTGGCTGCACCATTTCATCTGATGCAAGGATTGACAAAGAGATAGACAACAGACTCGCCAAGGCAAATAACGCCTTTGGAAGACTACACAAAAGAGTCTGGAAAAACAATCACCTGAAGAAACACACAAATATCAGCGTGTACAGAGCCATTGTCATACCCACGCTCCTGTTCGGCTCTGAATCATGGGTCCTCTACCGGCATCACCTACGACTCCTAGAACACCAACATCAAAGTAATCGAGATGGCAGAGGCCGACAGCATCGAATCCACGCTGCTGAAGATCAAACTGCGCTGGGTAGGTCACGTCTCCAGAATGGAGGACCATCGCCTTCCCAAGATCGTGTTATATGGTGAGCTCTCCACTGGCCACCGAGATAGAGGTGCACCAAAGAAGAGGTACAAGGACTGCCTAAAGAAAGCTCTTGGTGCCTGCCACATTGACCACTGCCAGTGGGCTGATATCGCCTCCAACCGTGCATCTTGGCGCCTCACAGTTCGGCGGGCTGCAACCTCCTTTGAAGAAGACGGCAGAGCCCATCTCACTGACAGAAGACAATGGAGGAAAAACCCAACACCCAACCCCAACCAACCAATTTTCCCTTGCAACCGCTGCAAATGTGCCTGCCTGTCCCGCATCGGACTTGTCAGTCACCAACGAGCCTGCAGCAGACGTGGACATTTACCCCCTCCATAAATCTTCATCCGCGAAGCCAAGCCAAAGAAGAAGGGGTGTAAGTCTATTGGATGTAATTGGGAGTCATGGGCTGTAAGGGCCTAATAATGTGCTCAATGTCTAAATTAAAATTAAATATGCCTTATGTGCATTTTTTTACATCTCTTGGTCAAAAGATTTTTTTTTTTCATTGGAAGTTGGGAATGGATCTACTCTCAATTAACATTGATGGAAGACCATTGCAGGCTTCCAACCATTCTTTGAGCCTAAGTATTTCTGATAACTCCAGATTCTAATTAAATCCTCCAGTAGTACGCTTCAAACTATGTAAATATTTTTTTTAATATATGTATATCTTACCAGTTGCCCTAAAATCTCACAAACTTCCATAACTTGGTAAATTTGTGGTTAGTAGCATTTAGCTCTTCTTTCAGGCACCATGCTTACAATATTTGTAGACTGTTTTGTATTGTCTCCTTTCTCATTAGGGTTGGTGTCACCTGGTATGATAATTCATGGTGGCAGTGGTGATGCTGACTGGGGGTAAGGGTGATGGCTTCGCTGACTGGGGAGGGATGGCAGCAGCGGCACTGACTGGGGTGGGGGTTGGTGTGGGCGCTGACCTTGTAGCATATGCTGATGAAACCATGTGATTCATTTTGGTGTCACCCCCTCTGATGGTGTCATTGGGTGTGGTCCGCACTTTCCGCATCCCCCCCCACCCCCCCAGACACGCCAGTGCTTAAATGTCCATGCTTGACAAGTAGAGTGCCAACTTCTTGGATATGCAAGGTTATTGTATGCAGTGTGACTTGTTAAATGAACACTTCCTTTTCTTCAATCAATTGAATTTGGTTTATTATTTCTGACCATTAACCACCTTTGGTGTTTTGTTTCTTGTTTCAATTTTAATCATTTATTTTCACTATGGATTAATTTTAATGCATTGTGTACTATTTTGAATAGACAAACTGGCTTTCAGTTGTGCTTTTGTTGCTTCATAAGGGTTATTTCTTCTGCTCAGTTATTTTTTTCACAGGGCTAAGGATGGGCCATATTGCATGCACCAATAACAAACCCAGGAAGTTCATTGCTGGCAGAAAATGCGTGCCGAATATTTTCCTTTTATAACTGAGAGTTATGGTTGACTTAATGTTTATGTGTTTTTACTCCACTCACAGTTTCAATCCAAGCATTAAATTTATTTATTCTAATGGGGTTCATATCCCTGCTAAGATAATGGATTGGAAATTGTCAGATGAGGAAATTAAAAAATCATCTGCTGATATTATCAACAGTCATTAATATTCTTAAATGTTTGTGTCAACAGCATCTACCACATGGGTTTTGCCTGTGCTAAAAATAAGAGCTTTCAATTAAATATAATATTAAATTATACTTTGTAACTCTTGGTAGTGTAGATTTTATGTGTTACCATTGCATCTTTATTGTCACTTACAAAACAATTGTTTTCACTTCTACTCCCTTGCCTTGCATAATGGCAATCTCTTGTATTCGGAAGAAGGATTATAGATGTTGAGTACACTACATGATCTAAGCCCATAATCTATACTGACATTGCATTGGAGTGCAGTACTAAATGGATTGAAAAGTCGCCACAGCATAATTTTGAAATCTCCCCAGGGGAAAAGCAGATCCCCATAAGATTCCACAAAGAGATTCTATCACTTCTGGGATAATAACCAGATGAATGAGGGTGATTTGCCACAAATTTACTTTTTCTTTTACTGTTATCAAATGCTTGCATTGGACAGTTATTTTCATGATGTCTGCAGAAAATATTACACCCTCTGGGCTTACCAGATGTAGTCAGGAATCTAGAGATGAAGTTACTTTCAGATCTGTCATGGTGTGATTAAATGGTGAAGCAGATTCGAGGGGGAGAGTTAACCTACTGCTGCCTTGAATTCATGTGCAAGTACTATATATATTTTTTAAATAGATATTGACCCACTGTTTTTATATAAGCCAGTTATATAAAATTTTCACTGTGATTTTCAACTAACAGGTGAGATTATCAACAATCAGTCTACTTTAATTATACTTGTGAAGAATAATTATTGGCTAAGAGAGAAGGAAGAATCCACGTCTCTTGTCTGAATTCTTTGAAAGACCATTGGACCTGAACCATAGAAACAGCAATGCCAGATTTATTTTTTGAAAATTTAATTTATTTAATCATGATTCTATTAAATAGAATAATACCTAGTGTCGCCGAGAATATTCTCCCAGAATCATAGTGCAGCTTTCGCGCAAACAGAGGAACTACTGACTCTTTGCCCTGAGCTGCCCTCAGACAGCTCCAAGAAAAGTGCAGAGAACAAAACAAAGGACTCTACATCACCTTTGTTGACCTCACCAAAGCCTTCGACACCGTGAGCAGGAAAGGGCTTTGGCAAATACTAGAGCACATCGGATGTCCCCCAAAGTTCCTCAACATGATTATCCAACTGCACGAAAACCAACAAGGTCGGGTCAGATACAGCAATGAGCTCTCTGAACCCTTCTCCATTAACAATGGCGTGAAGCAAGGCTGTGTTCTCGCACCAACCCTCTTTTCAATCTTCTTCAGCATGATGCTGAACCAAGCCATGAAAGACCCCAACAATGAAGACGCTGTTTACATCCGGTACCGCACGGATGGCAGTCTCTTCAATCTGAGGCGCCTGCAAGCTCACACCAAGACACAAGAGAAACTTGTCCGTGAACTACTCTTTGCAGATGATGCCACTTTAGTTGCCCATTCAGAGCCAGCTCTTCAGCGCTTGACGTCCTGCTTTGCGGAAACTGCCAAAATGTTTGGCCTGGAAGTCAGCCTGAAGAAAACTGAGGTCCTCCATCAGCCAGCTCCCCACCATGACTACCAGCCCCCCCACATCTCCATCGGGCACACAAAACTCAAAACGGTCAACCAGTTTACCTATCTCGGCTGCACCATTTCATCAGATGCAAGGATCGACAATGAGATAGACAACAGACTCGCCAAGGCAAATAGCGCCTTTGGAAGACTACACAAAAGAGTCTGGAAAAACAACCAACTGAAAAACCTCACAAAGATATGCGTATACAGAGCCGTTGTCATACCCACACTCCTGTTCGGCTCCGAATCATGGGTCCTCTACCGGCACCACCTACGGCTCCTAGAACGCTTCCACCAGCGTTGTCTCCGCTCCATCCTCAACATCCATTGGAGCGCTTACACCCCTAACGTTGAAGTACTCAAGATGGCAGAGGTCGACAGCATCGAGTCCACGCTGCTGAAGATCCAGCTGCGCTGGATGGGTCACATCTCCAGAATGGAGGACCATCGCCTTCCCAAGATCCTGTTATATGGCGAGCTCTCCACTGGCCACCGTGACAGAGGTGCACCAAAGAAAAGGTACAAGGACTGCCTAAAGAAATCTCTTGGTGCCTGCCACATTGACCACCGCCAGTGGGCTGATAACGCCTCAAACCGTGCATCTTGGCGCCTCACAGTTTGGCGGGCAGCAACCTCCTTTGAAGAAGACCGCAGAGCCCACCTCACTGACAAAAGGCAAAGGAGGAAAAACCCAACACCCAACCCCAACCAACCAATTTTCCCTTGCAACCACTGCAATCGTGTCTGCCTGTCCCGCATCGGACTTGTCAGCCACAAACGAGCCTGCAGCTGACGTGGACTTTTTACCCCCTCCATAAATCTTCGTCCGCGAAGCCAAGCCAAAGAGAAGGATATATTGAAAAATACAATGAATTAATAAAACTTAAAAACAAGTTAAAAAATACATGATATTTTAAAACTAATCCCAACAAACCCCCCCCCCTCCCCTCCTAACCTACCGTAAAAGAAGAAAGAAAAAAAGGTCACCCATAACAAAAAAATTCTTCGGTTAATTACCATGGTTTGGAGTAACACCACTATCATGCGATGAGGGGGATTAATAATTCAACCCCATATAATCCAAATAGAGGCTCCAAGTTTTATGATTTTTTAAAAAATGATCACGTAAATTATGTTATCTTCTCCAGTGGAATACAAGACCTCAACTCCATATGCCGGCTCCACCTACTTGCCTTTACCCCATATCCCTTAATTTCCCCTACTATGTAAAAATCTATCCACCCTTGTCTAAAATATATTTACTGAGGTCGCTTCTATTGCTTCAATAGGCAAGAAATTCCATAGATTGACTACCCTTTGTAAATATCTACCCCGAATCCTGAGGCTATGTTCTAGTCTCCCCACAACTTGCCGACCTCTATCTTAATTATGCTTTTCATAATTTTGTATGTTTCTATAAGGCCCCTTCTCATTCGTCTTAATTCCAGAGGGTATAGTCCCAGATGACTCGATGTCTTCATCTCTGATCCAGTATCCAGAAAGAATTAGATTTTTTTTTGGAATGGATTGAAGCTAACATAGCAAGCAAAACAAAAGAGAAAATTAGTTTGCCAGAAAAAAAATATTGATTAAAATATGTTAAGAATAGTCGTGTAAGCATGCGGGTACTCTTTCTTTCTTTCTGGATTCCCAAACACAAATATACATTTACTTAACTTTGAACTGTTCTTTATTCTTCAAACTTGGAGTTTGAACCTTGCCCTCAACTGCCATGTCCCATCACTAACCTTCATCATTATATTCTTTTTGAAGAGTTTGCAAACTTTCTTGCATCCACAGATTTTTTTTCTTCAAGTTCGAAGATGATCAATCTTATTTCTACTGTTTGGAAAGCACATCTGGGAGCTATGATTGAAACGTTTCTTTATAATTTAGATGCTACCATACATTTAGAATTCCATATTGATTAGGCATGGTGAATTCATAACAAAATTAATCCACACAGAGCACCTTGTAATCAGTGCATATGATATACAGCTTTTGGAGAACAGAATAAATTTCACACTTGTTTATTATCCATACTGGCCACCATATTGGGAGTTGAATGACTCATTTAATTGAACAGTTCCTGGGTGCAAGTGATAGCTGATTTTCATAAAAATGGTAGAAATGACAAAGGAGTTTCCTTGATGCTGAAATTGGCACGGAAATCAGATTCAATTCCCATTCATTTCCACTGCTGAAACCAGTGTTATGTGTCATTAGAAATAAAGGTCAAAAGAAGGTTAATAGGTCCTTAAAGCCTGTTCCACCATTCCATAACATCAAGGTTGGCTTCGCATTCATCTTGATTTTACCAGCTCCCCTTATCCTTTACCATCTCTTGAGGTCAATCAAAAACTACTGGTCTCAACCTTGATATATACACTAAATATCCATCACGATTGTTTGTCAGACAAGTTAATTCATGTTATAGAGGTGGTGATGTGATTCTGTAGAGTGGTGGATAGAAAGTGATGTTCTAAATGCATTTACAGAGCTTTGAGAAAAATGCAACAAAGGCAGCTCTCCCAAGATGAACAATGAAAAAAATAGGAAACTATTCCCAAGTTCAATTTGCTAAATTTTATCCCAATATATCCTCTAAATATGATAAGTGTACAACTCAGGAATGTACTTTATATCTTATGTTCTGGCTATGTCCTCCCTTTGTAACTACTGGAGAGAAGTATTTAGTACATTATCTTTAATTCTTTATATAAATCTCTCTATGAGCCTTTTTATTGCTATTTTTTGAATGGGTGGACCAATGGACATAACTTTGACGCTGTCTCAATCCCATGTGGTTGCTTTTGGTTCCCTGATCGCGAGGAGGCTCATTTTGCTGCGGTGGAAAGATATTGTCCCTCCCATACGTATGCAATGGTTATTGGATTTGAAGGCATCCCTTTTTCTAGAGAAAATAGGTATTCAACTACTAAAATCCACCCTCCAGATGACAGGATTCTACAGGATTTCAGAAAATGGAGGACATCAGAGGCAAAAAAAAGGAATGAGAAAAGGAGCTACATCAGATGACAAAAGCACATGCTTTAGCTGCAGGAGAAAGAAAAGGAAGAAACTTGAGAGGAAAACACCAAACCAGTCAGAGAAACTGTAAAGTGAAAGAGAGAAAGCGAGATGTCAAATGCAAGAGCCACGAATGAGAGAGAGGCTAAAAGAACCAGGGGTAGAACAGCTGGGGAAACTGGGACTGGGGCAGCCGGGGGCCAATCTCAAGAACCAGGACAGCCGGGGGTCAGACACCGAGTGGGAGGCCAGATAGGATGCCCACAGCCTGCCCGGCAGCTGGGATAGCCGGGCAGGGCGCCCAGCGAGGGGCAAGAGGCTGCCAACCCAGAGGAAGGTGTGGAAAAAATGAGTCAGCCATCTGTTTCAATGCAGCACTTTTCCCATCTTCGGAATATCTGGGAAGAGATTGGAATTCCAGAAGATCATTGACTCCAAAGAACATAAGTTGTTAAAAAGCATATTAAGGGCCTTTTGGACATAATGATTGCAGGGGAAGAAAATTTAAGGCAGCGGCTGAGAAAGAGCATTGTTGTGTGGCAGAAAGAGCTCCATGCAGTGTGTTAGGAACTCAGTTTGGATGCATGTCTGCCAGAAGAAGATTGGGCACAAATAATGAAAGAAGAGGTGAGAAAACAAGCATCAGCATGTTTTAAAGTCAGGCCCAGTTCTGTTGTATATCATGAGCCATTTCAAACAAAGAAAGCAGACCAATCATTAATAGAATGGCTTCCTTCCATGGCGTAAGAGAAGTTTGAATCAGCAACAAGAAAGTGTGCTGAACTGTCTGAATGTGCCTCTCAATTGGATCAACAAATTTGCAAAATAGGCCGTGTTCTGGGCACCAGGTGGGTAGCTAGCTCATTTCTAACAGTTTCAGCAGCGTGGCAGAATTACGAAGCACTGTGTTTTCATTTGAAAAAAGCAATGAAGGACGAAGCAAGATCTGGGAGTGACAGAAAATCCTAGAAGGTCTGTTTAAAAAGGCTCTATTCAGAACACTTTCTATTGGAGGACGGTGTGGAAAAGTGATGCACTGACCAGCGAGTCAGTCACCTACTTCAATGCAGTACTTTTCCATCTTCAGAACACCTGGGAAGAGATTGAAATTCCTGGAGATCTATGAGACGAGATGAGGAGAGAGGGAGAGAGAGAGGTGAGTCAGGGTTAGAGTTTGAAAAGGCTCAGAAGCAGGGCCTAATATCATTTGAATGGTGGGAGTCTTGAGAAGGAGAGACAGATGGGGGAGAGAGAGAAGTGAGTCAGGGGAACCATAAATGAAGGATTAAGCAGAGTGTTGATTTGTGGGAGGGAGTAATTGCCAGGGACAAATAAAAGGGAGGGTAGAGCTTTCTCTCACAGAGATAAAGCTGGTTAGTTACTTTAATACATTTAATTAACTTTGGAGTGGGTAATGGAAGCAGTAGTTAGGCCAGTCCAGTCCTCCAGTTGTAGGATGTGATATGTCAAGGACAGCAATTTTATTCCTGATGGATACACCTGCAAAAGGTGCATCCAGCTGCAGCTCCTAACAAACCAAATTAGGGATTTGGAGTTAGATGAACTGTGAATCTTAAGTGAGGCAGAGGCAGGAGCTTCAGGGAGGCAATCACCCCTAAATGTCAGGAGACAGGTAACTGGGTGACTGTCAGGAGAGGGAAGGGGAAGAGGCTGACAGTGCATAGCACTCCTGTGGCCATTCCCCTCAACAAGTATACTATTTTAGATACTGTTGGGGGGAAACAATCTAACAGGGACAAGTCTCTGACACAGAGAAGATGAAAGCAATGGTGATTGGGGACTCATTGGTTAATCAAGTGGATAGGAGATTGTGTGGACAAGATGAAGGCTTGTGGATGATATGTTGCCTCCCAGGTTCCAGGGTCAGGGATGTCTGGGATCATAGTATTCTGGAGGGGGGAGGACGAGCAGCCAGATGCCGTGGTCCACATGGGGATCAATGATATAGATAGGAGTAGGGATGAGGTCCTGAAGAGGGAATATAGGGAGTTAGCAAAAAAATTAAAAAGCAGGATCTCAAGGGTGGTAATCTCAGGATTGCTGCCTGTGTCTTGTGCAGAGAAGGTAGGAACAGGAAGTTGTGGCAGATGAATGAGTGGCTGAAGATTTGGTGCAGGAGGCATGGGTTCAGATTTCTGCATCACTCGGATCTCTTATAGGGAAAGTCTGACCTATTCAAAAAGGACAGGCTGCACCTGAACTGGAGAAGAACCAATATCCTGGCTGGCTGGTTTAGAGCTGTTGGGGAGGGTTTAAATTAGTTTGGCAGGGGGTTGGGGATCAGAATGTGAGGGAAAAAAAAGTAGAGCAGAAGGACAAAATGATGCTCTGTGCTCTACATTGGTGAGGAGGGACAGGCAGGGAGATCATCAAAAAGGTAGCCATTTAGAGGGGTTGAAATGTGTCTATTTCAATGCTACAAGCATTAAGAATAAAGGGGATGAACAGAGCAGAGATCATTATGTGGAACTATGATATTGTGACTATTACTGAATATGGGCTGGAGAAGGAGCAAGATTAGCTGATACCTGGGTTTAGGTGCTTTATAAAGAATAGGTTTAGGGAGGAAGCTGCAGAGGGAGTCCGTGTGGATGGAAGTCAGAAAAAGGGAGATATCACTGTGCTGGGAGTAATCTATAGGCCCCTAAATAGCTCTCGTGACAGCGAGGAGCAGATAAGCAGGCAGATTTTAGAACATCCTTGAAAGGTTCTCAAACTTCTGAACCTCAAAGTATGATAAATGAAATGTGTGTCCTTGATAAAGGCCTGCTGAAATACTGTCTAATTATGGAGAAGCCACAATATCATCTCTCGGTAACAGGTTTAAACTTTCTTCCTCATCTATAATAAATGCCTTCAGAGATTATGTGGAGGATTGTGGATACCGCATCACCCAAGATTTACACCCATTACTGAGCAGTTCACAGGTTATTCCTATTAGTACTGCTGAGTGTGAGAGGGGATTCAGTCACATGAAATTTATAATAACAATACGTTCAATAATTCTCATAAATCATGTATCGGCATTTATGTTTGTTAAACTCAATGAACCTCCTCTAGTTCCGTGGAATCCTGAGCCGTATGCCATATCATGGCTGTGGCACCACGGATCAGCAGATGACACCAGGACAAGAGTTGCTTCAGACCCCCGAAAACATAATCCTGACCATTTGTAGAAATTATTGTGAAACTTCTCATGGTGCCATTGGGTAATTAGTTTTAATATGGTAAAATACATGATTGTGTATTTTTCTTGTTGATAATTATATTTTACGATAATTATTGCAACCGTGCAATGCTTTGTCATATTATTAAATTAGGCATTATATATTGTACCAGTTAGACACTGAAATGTAGTGATAGGCTATAATCTTGTTAATGTCTTAATTAACTATCACTATATTTCTGTGGAGCTCTGGAATTCATATTTCTTTCATCTTGGTTTAGAGCTTGACATTGTAAGAAGCCCTATGTCAACCCAATTTGTGTACCTGCTTACTTACTGAGCAAGTTCCTTGGCCCATTCATGTAATGAGCAGGTATTACAAATATGTGTATATAGTCATGCACATCATAATGTCCATTTGGGCAATGTCCAACCACATATACGTCCATGGGCCCATAAAGTTATAATAGAGTTCAAAAATCCAGATCAGAGAACGGGATTTAGCAGATGTAAACAGACATAGTGAATGCAACAGCTTCCTGCACTCAACATGTTTATCTCAAGTCTCTTGTATACAAAGCAATTGTGTTGCCAGGTGTATAATGGTACATAACATATATAACCTATCATACATATATCTAGATAGTCCTAATAAATGACTATGATGGTGGCTTATGTATGTACTGTACTTTCTATTGTTATTTGAATGTGAACTTTCCTTACATTGTTATGAAGTAAAATTTTTATTTTCATGCTTTGACTCATAGGCAACATTCAATCTCGTGTATCACACGTCTCTTGACTGTTGAACCATTATCTCTCTGTTTAATTTTCTTTTGAAAATATTACATTGTAGCAGGCCGAGCGATCACACAATTAGATGGGCCAAATTGCCACCTCAGCCATTTGGTGCAAGGTGACGCGGACCCCCTTCCCTTCTCAGGAAAAGCCTGCGATTGGCAACACGCGTTGCCAAGGTAATATCACCACTTCCTGGTCACGTAGCGCCGAGCAGGCAGTGACTCCGCAACGCACGGACGTCACTCCCACAGACCAACGTGTTCCAGGCAGGAAGTGGCTCGTACCCTTAAAGCAGCACATGAAATTCAAATAAGGTCAGTTACTGGTTCACCCTTGTGTGTGTGTGTATGTGAGTGTGTGTGTGGATGTATTTCATTACATCCACTACAGTATCCCATGTTCTTTTCTTTGGCTTGGCTTCGCGGACGAAGATTTATGGAGGGGGTAAAAAGTCCACGTCAGCTGCAGGCTCGTTTGTGGCTGACCAGTCCGATGCGGGACAGGCAGACACGATTGCAGCGGTTGCAAGGGAAAATTGGTTGGTTGGGGTTGGGTGTTGGGTTTTTCCTCCTTTGCCTTTTGTCAGTGAGGTGGGCTCTGCGGTCTTCTTCAAAGGAGGCTGCTGCCCGCCAAACTGTGAGGCGCCAAGATGCACGGTTTGAGGCGTTATCAGCCCACTGGCGGTGGTCAATGTGGCAGGCACCAAGAGATTTATTTAGGCAGTCCTTGTACCTTTTCTTTGGTGCACCTCTGCAACGGTGGCCAGTGGAGAGCTCGCCATATAATACGATCTTGGGAAGGCGATGGTCCTCCATTCTGGAGACGTGACCCATCCAGCGCAGCTGGATCTTCAGCAGCGTGGACTCGATGCTGTCGACCTCTGCCATCTCGAGTACCTCGACGTTAGGGGTGTGAGCGCTCCAATGGATGTTGAGGATGGAGCGGAGACAACGCTGGTGGAAGCGTTCTAGGAGCCCATATAGCTTTGTTAAATATACAATATGATGTTTGCACTTAATGTTCTATTTCACAGAACATATTGTGATTGTTAAGTGATGCATGATAAAAAAAATGCTTGGAACGACAGGCCAATAAGGTGAAAAACTTATTGTAAGTGATTCTATGACAGGATTTCTTTGCATTTAGAAAAGTAAAGACTGATTAGGGGTAATCAACATAAAGTTTTATTAAGAACTGACCAGGAGGAGTGATAGCAGTGTGATATGGTCTAAATAGACCTTAGCGAGGTCTTTCATAAGGCCCTGAATGGTAAGCTGTACCAGAAAGTTAGAATAAATAGGATGCAATAAGAGCTAGCTAGTATGAGCTAGCCAGTAAGAGCTAGCCAATTGGATACAAAGTTGGCTTGTTATTCGGAGGCAGAGCCTGGGAGTGGACAGTTGGTCTTTGGTCAGGATTGTGCTTCAGGAATCTGGGCTCCATCATCTGTTACATGTTAATGAATTGGATAAGAATGTATGTGGCATGTTTAGCAAGTTTTCACCTGAATTGGCAGAATTGTGGACAGTCAAGAAGGTTATCCAAGGCTCCGATGGAATATCGATCAACTGAGTAAGTGGGCGAGGAATGGCTTATGGAATTTAACTTGAAAAAGTGTGGCGATTAATCAGGCCAGGACATACACACTGAACGGAAGAGCCTGAAGTCTATTGTGAAACAGAAATTGCGAGGAGATGAATTTTCCTGAAAGTTGTGACACAAGAAGATAAGAGTAGTATGGAATGGTATAGCACATCTACCCTCATTGGCTGAGGCATTGACTACAGGATTTGGATATATTTTTATGGCTGTACAAAGCTTTGGTTGGGCTGCATTTGGAGTATTGTGTGCAGCCTGGTTTTTATGCTATGGGAAAGATGTGATTAAGCTAGAGAGGGTGCAGAAAATTGTTGCAGATGGTGCTGTAATTGACAGGCTTGAATTGGTTAGGTCTGTTTTCTCTGGTTTGAAGAAGTCAGAGATAAGTTGTGAAAACACATAAAATTATGAGAAACTTGGGATAGATTCCATGGTCAAGGGAGTCAATAACCAGAGGGCAGAGGTTTAAGCGAGAGGTCAAAGGTTGAAAGGGAATATGAGGAGTAATTTTTATTTCACACAACAGTGGTGGGATCAGGAAAGAGCTGCCTGAGGAGGTGGTGGAAGCAGGAACTGTAACAATGTTTATGAGGCATTTGGACAGGCACTTGAATGAGCAGGGCATGGAGAGATGTGGAATGAATGCAGGCAAGTGGGATCAGTGTGGATAGGGGTGATGACCGCCAGAGAATCAGTGAACTGCAAATGCTGTTTCTATAGGCACTTTCAGGTGGCCAATTGCCCCGCTTGTAAAGCCGCATATTTTGGCAATATGCGGCTGTTGGGAGGCCACATGAATTTGCAGGAGGCACCTGCAAGGCGAACTCTGTAACCCTCCTCCGAGAGGGATAATCGCCGCAGCACAGTGGCCACCCCAGCCATCTGAATGCAGCTGCCTAAAAGCCTGACAGCTCATCTCCCAGCTGCCCCTTCCCCTGGCTCAGAGTGTCGGGGCAGGGCAGCTGGCTGGGCTGTCAGCGTGGGGACTGCAGTAGGCTCCAGCCCTCCCTCTCCCTTGCCGGCCGCTCCAGCCCTCCCTCTCCCCTGCCGGCCACCCCAGCCCCCTTCTCCCCCACCGGCTGCCCCAGCCCCCTTCTCCCCCGCCGACCACTCAAACTCCCTTCTCCCCTGCTGGCCACTCCAGCTCCCTTCTCCCCTGCTGGCCACCCCAGCTCACTTCCCCCCTGCTGGCCACCCCAGCTCACTTCCCCCCCACTGGCCGCCCCAGCCCCTTCTCCCCCGCGGCCGCTTCAGCCCCCTTCTCCTCTGCCGGTCACTCCAGCCCCTTTCTCCCTTGCCGGGGGCAAAGTGATCAGTGTGGGGACATTCCACATGGGGTGTCCCCGCGCTGATAGCCGACTCTAGCTGTCCCAGCTGACAGCCAGCCATCCTAACTTGACAGCCCAAGGGACAAGAGCCAGAGTGCGCTCAGATGCGCATCCTGGCGCAGCTGTCCCTTCAGCGCTGCCCTTTTAGCGCTGCCACCTGAATGGCAAATCGAAGGGCCACTTCCTCTTCTTTAGGCGCATTCTTAGTTGAGAATCCACCTGAAGAAGCTTTATGTGGTATGCCTTTTCTGATGTTAAAATCCCTTTACTTCCTCATCCCATAGTTATTATTTTCAGCCTGTCATGTCCAAAGAAGTTAACTGCTTAATACCATTCTGCATTTCTCCATGCCATTTACTGATTCCCTCTGTCATATCATTTCACTTTCCTATTTAAAAACTGTAATGGGTTTTGGTTTTACCACTTAGTTGTCAGGATAATTCATATTCTATGAATAAAGGTTTGAAAATCAGGAGTCAGTTTGATTTGACATAAATTTTATTTGACTGTAAACCTACATCTCCACACTCACCTTCAGGAGACTCTTGGGGCAGGGGATGAGAGATATTGGGAACTTGGAGTTGGGTGGGGGGAAAAGCTTTCCTTTCAAAGTTGTCCCCAACTGAGACCTGCAAACCAAGGGTTTCACAGCCTGCCTGTACTACCTCTTGAAATTAAATTGTATTTATAATTTCTTGGCATCCCCATCAATAGTAGTAAAAAACACAATGCTGGAGAAACTCAGCAGGTGAACTTTATATAGCAAAGATAAACACACAGAACCAACGTTTCAGGCTTGAGCCCTTCATCAAAGTATGGAAGAAATGAGGGTAGGTGCCTGAACAGAATGTTGGAGGGGTGAGGGGCAGGGGGTGGAGCACAGTCCCAAAGGCACGAGGTAATAGGTGGATGAGGGAAACAGCAGCAAACTGGGGTAGGAGGGATGGCTCAGTGAATGAAGAGGGAAGGAGATGGACAGCTGGAGGAAAGAAGAGAAAGGGAAGGGAGGGAGAATGGAGAGTAGGCTAGCAGAAACCAGAGGAATCAATGTTCATACCATCCAGTTGGAGAATGCCCAGAGAGAAAATCAAGTATCGTTCCTCCAATTTACAGATGGTCTTGTACAAATACTATCTAATACTAATAGTGATAAATACTGATGAATAAATTAATAGGAAAAAGATTCTTATTTCAAAATTGTAGTATCATAGTTCATTCTGTCAGTCTGTTAATATAGACATTTATATTCAAAAGCAAGGAGGAGCTAACTTTATTTTGAATACAAATTGGTAATGTTGATTTCTGTACCTTGAGAGCTGTTTTCTATTCAAATAAGTATTGTTAGGTCTGCTTTGTTCATGAATGAGTGAGACAAACACCAGACTGAGTCGAAATCAGGGTTCTTTGTTCTTTATTACCGGATTGTAACACTTGCAACTAACAATGTTAGTCGGAGAATGCATTCTGCCGTTATCAGCAAAATGGTGATTTTTTATACCCTTGGATACATGCTTAGAACATCATCATATCATTACTTGTCCAATGACTAAAACTGTTGCTATCCTTTCCCTGCTAGCTTCCTGCCTCTCAATCCATCAATGTCTCTCTTATCTTGTAAGTACAAGGATGCATTCACATCTTGTAACAGCCCTGTACAGGGTAACTCCTTACACATTCCCATCTCATGATGTTTTACCTTACAGTATCGATCTGTTAAGCAGTAATTTCTGGGTAAAGGACACAGTTTGTGAGCAGGTTGCTTCTGGAACTGACCTGTTCCAAAAAGAAGTTAACTTCATAACAATCTAGCTATTTTTAGACATCCATTGATCATGCCTTGTCTCTACCGTCTGTAGGCATTATCTAATACATTAATAATCATACTTCAAGGCCATCTGCAATGGAAATCAATAAAAGCTGGAAGGTACATCTGCTGTTCCCTTACTGATATAGATGTGATTTGTACGTGGGTATTTTCATGAACATAATTGAATCATAAAGGTTTGATATTGAATGTGAGCAAGGGCACAGAACAGATAGTGGTTTGTTAGCATTGGTTTTATATTCCAACTTTTTTCATTTGCATTGAAGATGATGGGAAGATGTCTCAGGCAGGAATAAAATGGCAACCGGCTTCCCAGTGTTGTTGCTGCATTCTTATTAATATTACTTTTCACTTCAATTGTAATATTTGCAAGGTTGCAGTAAAATTTTAAAGTTACTTTTTTTTTGTAAGTTGCATTTTCAGGTTTTGCAAGCAAGGGACCTTGACTATAGTTAGCCCTGAGGCAAAATGAGCAGAAAATCCTCCTCTGGACTCTTTGATATATTTTAACTACTTTCATTGCATGGAAATTAAGTTTTAACTGCTCTGAATGTTTAATGTTACATGGTGATTTTAATGTACTACTTTAGATTTATTAGACAGATTGCATATTTAAATCGGATTAAAATATCCATGGAGGTTGATAATCATGGCTCTACACTAGATGTGCGAAGTTAAAAAAAAATCCACCAATGTAAAGAGTGACTGAGCTGTCACCAATGTTCAGTTCCATTTGGAACTCCTGATGTATTGTAGCTATTTGTACCTGTTTCAAATCTACAGCAAGGCCTAGATGGTGGTCATTCATTGATAGAGCAGGGGAAAAAAAAATTGGCATCACATCAGTACCAGGCAAAGACAATCACCATAAAAGAGAAAGTCTCAGCATTTGCCCTCAATCTTCAACATCCTGAAGTTTAGAATTACACAGCAAATTAATAAGACCAGTCTAGTCCATCTTATAGATTGGCTTGAACATCAGTTTATTTTTTTCCTCATGTTTGTATTACAACACGGAAGGAGAACATTCAGTGTCTTGGATCCTGACACCAAGTACCATGGGTCTCACTCTGCCTCTTGCTTTCTACGGGCTGGATATTCTATAGTGACATTTCTCCTCACTCCCAGTGCTTTACTGCCATCAGGACTGAGGTGGCTGCCTCTTCACATGCTGTTTGAGTGTAACATGTGACATAACCTAGAACCAAACATCCTTGCCAACCATTCTGAATATTCATTTCCTCCACAACTGATGTAATATGATTGAATCTGTCCATCCTATAAGAATTAATGTCAAAACCTCTTAAGAACACCCCCTCACACACCATATTTGCATTCCTTTAATGCAGTGATTTTCAAACTGCCCCTAACTTCATATTCCACCTTAAGCAATCCCTGTGTCGTAAGTGCTCTGTGATTGGTAAAGGATTGCTTAAGGTGGTAGGTGAGTGGCAAGGGAAGGTTGAGAACCACTGGTGAAGGCCAAATTGTTACAGAATTATTTTGCTTGAGAAATAATTGCCATTGGCCCATTTCCTTTGGAGTTATGAAACCGTGCACCTAATGAGTCAATTAGGTACGATTAAAACAGTTTGAAAACCATTGCTTTAATGCAACCTTTAAGGCAATTTTAAATTTCTTGACCAATATAAAAATACAGCATGTAGAATGTAAGTTTTTTTTCTGCAAGGAGATTTCCCTCCAGGTTGTACATTTAGGGTGGTTATTACAATGCTATTCAAGGATCAACAAACCTGGTTCAAATCTGGACCTGTATTTAAGGAGTTTGTATATTCTCCCTGTGTCTGTTTGGGTTTCTTCTGGGTGTTCTGGTTTCCTCCCACCCTTCAAAATAAATATGCGGGAGTTGTAGTTTAATGGGGGTTTTTGGACGGCACAAACCTTTGGACCAGATTGGCCTGTTACCATGCTGGATGTCTAAATTTTGTTTTAAAGAAAGGACATTTTAACTTTGGAATACATTGTTAATTTTTTTAATACTTTGAGTCAAAATAATGGCACTTCCGACTTGCTGATTCCAGGAGAACCTACATTCCGAAGGCTCAGTTCAAAAAGGTAGCTCGACACTGACTTTAAGAGGACTATTACAGATGGCCATCCAGTATTGCCTTCACATGTGACACTCACAATCTGTGAAAGAATATCAAAAGTGGTCTCAAGGACAGATGGATTGCAATATATTCCAATAGTTCATTGTATTTATCTTAGCAGAGAAAATATCTTTTGAATTCAAGATAAGGTGTCTACTTACGAACTACTGTATATGGAGCAAATGAATATTTAAATTGCTGAAGTAATCCCACTTGGTACTTTTTGGTCCAATGAAACAAATTATTTGTAGGCATTCCCTCTATTTTACATGGGTTTACATGTAATTATTGTTTCTTATCCACAAAAACCTCCTTCCACCATTTCACATCTTTCTATTCATTTGCCCTCCTGGATTTTTATAAAATTCCCTCCAATGGAGCAGATGCAGTTGTTATATGTGTTACGACAGGTGTTTGCAAATGTGGGTGCTAATAGTTTGTAAAGAACATAAAATAACAATTACCATTGTTCAATTTTGCAGTGAACTATTAATGCACAGGCAACTACTGGTCTTTTTGTGGAAAATAGTTTCAAGTCATGAGGTCAATGTTGTGCAAAAGAAAATACTGTAATCTACTATTGGGGCTGTGATATGAAGTATTAGAAAATCGCAATGTGATTGGGCATGGCACAACTTCAGGATTGAAGGGCATCCACTTAGAACAGAAATGCGTAGGAATTTCTTCAGCCAGAGGGTGGTAAATCTATGAAAATTTGGAGGTCAGGTCATTGGGTGTATTTTAGACCGAGATTGATAGATTCTTGATTAGCCAGGGCATCCAAGGTTATGGGGAGAAGTTTGGGCAGGAGGACTGAGTGGGGAAAATGGTTAAATGGTGGGGCAGACTTGATGGGCTGATAACCCATTTCTGCTCCTATGTCATGGTCCTTTGATCTTAAAACTAGTTGAATTTTTAAGGCTATATTTAGCATGTAGATATCATTGATTTTCAAAAGTCTTCGATAAAAGTGGGGCGTACGCAATAGTTAAAATTCAAAATTGGGAGGAAGGTGCATTAAAGAACGAATAGAAAGGAGATAGTACACTGGCCACTTTTGAGGTCACTCCATTTTAATTATTTAGGTGATTGGACAGGATGTAATCTATTTATGTAATCTAAACATCGGTGAAAAAACTATTCATTCAGGAGCCATTCAGCACCTAAAACCAAAAAAAAGTACCTGCTGCATGTTTCAGCAGGAAGTGGCCAGTGGAATATAATGTTGGCCAAGTGGATCTGCTCTCTGTCTTAGTGAGTGTCAGCTATGAACTTGGGACAGTGGTTCTCAACCTTTTTTACCCACTCACATACACTTTAAGTCATCCTTTATTAACCACAGATGCCTATGGCATAGGTGCTCTGTGGTTAGTAAGGGATTACTTAAGGTGGCATGTGAGTGGAAAGAAAAAAGGTTGAGAACCACTGGTTGAGATCTCTGCCAAATAACCATGCTGCTTCAAAGACTTCTATTGCAAGAAAGGAAGCAACTCTAGCAGTCAAAAATCTTACTGCTGAGATACTCATTCCATTGGCTCCTCTGCAGCGACATTTTGGCAGTTCTCCACTGCTGGAGGCATCATGAAGATGTTGACTGGCTTGGGCATTCATCGTGGGCCCAGAGTTTTAGGGCAGGAAGCAAAGAAATTACCATGAGAAAGAGAGTCTTTGAGGACCAAACACCTGAGTTGGATGTCTCTGAATTGTTCATTTGAGCCTCACAGCTGAAAGCTGTCACATTCTGAGGGAAGAAATCAGACCACGGTCTTGTGCCTGGACTGCCCTCTCCCTGGAGATCAAAATGATAGTGAATCTTAAGCTCCTCACTATTGGATCCTTCCAAGTCTCACTGGTGCAGTGAGCACCGAATTAGAAATTTAAGCATGCTTCGCAATTCCAAATCATCATGGTGACCATCCAAGTTCAGTTGCTTGTTTTATTTTCTCCCCATATCACTTGATCTTTTTAGCTATTCATGCTAAAAAAAAAAGAATGACGAGGTGGACTTGACAGACCGAATGGCCTCCTTCTGCTCCTATGGCCGAACTCCTCCATTGTTAATGATAGAGCCTTCATTTCTTCTTTCACAGTGAAGAGCTTACTCAAGCGCTGTGCACGCATAGAACTCAATTTATCTACCTTGGTGTCAGTGATGAGTAGCTGGCATTTCAGACCCTTGGAGGCTCTCACCATTCCACAGGGCCATGGATTGCATTCCTGCAATGGCAAGGTGCCCATGATGACTGTGGACATATTTAAGAATTTGCACTCCTTAAGCTTGCTATGAATGGCAGCTATTGTCACCCAAATGACCTGAACCATGCCTGCTTATGTGTTTGCTATGTTGTGCAGTCCTTGTTCCAAATCTACTCTGACATCATTCACTGACCCATCTCTATTACTTTGATAATACCTCCTGTGCCAGTGCAGAATGCATCAACCTTGCTGCAAACTTTCATCCCAACCTCAAATTCACTTGGAGAGTTTCGGACAACTCGTTCCCCTTTCTGGATCATTCTTTGCAGGTGACCAACTATCCACTGAGATATAGTATAAGTCCATTGAACCCCACTTCTTATTACGCTATCTCTTTTAAAGATGTCATCCCTTTCTTTCAGTTTCCCTATCTGCATCACATTTGTTCTCAAAATTAAAAAAAAAACTCCAGGGCATCCTCCTATTTTTGGAAATATGGCTTCCCTCTACAATGGTTGATGGAACCCTTGCCCACTTCTCCTCCATTTCCCACACCTGGTCTCACCCTATCTGCTCCTGACACAGATACAGAAACACATAAGCTGCAGATGCTGGAATCTTAAGCAGAAAAAATAGTTGCTGGGGGAACAGAAGTAGGTCAGCTATCATCCAAGGGTAGAAATGGTCAGTCAACCTTTTGGGTTTGAATCCTTTATCAAGACGGAGATGGAGTTCCCTTGGTCCTTGCTTATCATGATAACAGTCTCTTCGTTGAGTACATATTTGACATTTTCACCAACTGCAATCCCATCACTAGTCACATCTTCACCCCCCTTTTCTGCTTTTTGCACAGACCATTCTCCCTGTGCCTTCTCAATTCATTTATCACTCGTTACCATCCCTGGACCTTTCCTTGCAACTATAGGAGGTATAACAATGGTCCCTTGTGTACCATCCTGAGTCCTAAATGGCCATACCGAGCGAGGAAAAATCTCACCTGCACCTCCAGCAACTTTGTCTGTTATGTTCAGTGCCTTCTGTATAATGATTAAACCAATTCATTGCCATTGCAGGACTGTCAGGACCATTGTGGGTGCGCCAGGGACATCAGGCGAGTGTCAGGGCCATCGGGGCACTGTTATGGCCAGCGGGATAGAGTGAGTGCCATTGGAGTAGATTCAGGGATATCAGGGGAATATCTGGGACTTGGGCGAGTGTCAGAGCCATTGAGTGTGTGTCAGGGCCATGGGGGGGGGGGGAGGAGGAGGAGGGGGGTTGGTCTCAGGGACATCGGGGGAGTGTCACTTTGCTGAACATTTGCACTCTGCCTACAATGACCATCTTGAGCACCTGGTTGAAAGCCATTTTAACTCCCCATTCCCACACTGACTTTTGTGTCCTTGGCCTCCTCCACTGCCAGAGTGAGGTCAGGCACAAACAAGAAGGACAGCATCTCAGATTTGAGCTGTGTAATCTACCATTTAATGGTATAATGACTGAATCCTACTCAGTGAACATGTATCTTTCTCTTTCTCCTTCTGATCCATCCAGGTCCTCTCGTGTATACTCTTTTTTTTTCAAGCCCCCTGTTAACCACTACTTTTCCCCTTCTCCGTCTGGTTCCATATCCCTATCACCCACACACTCCTCTTGCTGTCTGCTTCTCCCACCGTTCCCAGCATTCCTACCTTGATTGGTTCTACATGTTACAATCTTTCCATAATCTGCAGCATTTTGTTGTCTCATCAGCTGTCAGCTCTTCTCTTCTCCACCTGATTCCATCTACCCATCAGCTCCTCCTCACCTTGCCAGCTCCTCTCTATCCCTTCCTCTCCCCTCTATATACTGGCTTTCTCCCTTTACACTCACTTATGGTGGCTAACCAGAAATGCTGACCATCCCTCTGCCTCCAAAGATGCTGACCAACAACTCTGTTCCTCCAGCAGAAGTTAATTTTTTAGCCCCAGATTCGAGCATCTGCTGTCGCTTGTGTCTCCACTTTAATTTCTGCTGTATCCAGGTTTTTCATTTTCACTGTTTACTCCTGTCTACATCACCTCCTGGAGAGAGAATGAGGGAGAGAAAGAGAGAGAAAGCTGGGGGGAGAGAGAGAGAGAGAAGGGAGACAGAGAGAGAGAGAAGGAAAGATGGTGAGAGAGAGAGAGAGTAGGGAGTGAAAGAAAGAAAGAAGGAGAGAGGGAGAAGGAGAGGAAACAAGCACAGAAAAGGGGTTTTATCAAATCGACACTGGCCATCATTTACACAAATCCTACAATGACAGTATGAAAGCTTTTTTTTTAAATTTCCCAGCGCTCCTTGTTTCTGCACACTGGGGAATATTTAAAGGGGCTAATTAACCATCCCAGCAGTGTAGCTTTCGGATGTGGGATAAGACCCCAACACCCAGAGGAAACGTGCTGCCTCAGGAAGAGTGCCCAAATTCCACACTGATCATCTCAAACCTTAGATTCTGGCTCTAGTGAGGCATCTATTTTACTTGCTGTGTTTCTGCACTGCTCACCATTCAATTTTAATAAAGGCTCTTGGCATGCTTTTTTAAAAGGCATTGTACAAATACAGGTCATTGTCAATAAATGTAATGGTTTGCTCCAATCGTGATTTTGTTGAGCTTTGGAGTTATAGAGCAAGGAAACTAGCCCTTTGGCCTAACTCGTCTAAGTTTCCCAAATTTCACTGAAAATTTACAGCACTGTATTTTATTCCTAATGAGATAAAAGTTATGCAGCTTTATGAAATATTAAAAGTGGGTTTTATAGAAGCATTGGGATTTACAATATCGAAGGAAGCCAACGATATTGGTTGAAAGAAGCAGTAATTTATAACATACAGTTCGTGACTCTAATGTTAAATTGACAATCCTCCAACAGACTTCGATTTATTTTCCAGGTGGATGCTTATTGTACTCCTGTGGGTGGTGCTGCTTTTCCGTGAGACTTTCAACAGAAGCATCAAGTTATGAAGGGTTTCACACTTTAACATGAAGGCCACATTTCTTCAGGCATTAGCCACTCGATTAGTATCTCAGACAACAGATTGAGCAAGAGATTTGCCAGTGTTCTTTCAATCTCCCATTGGAGGTTTGGAGTAAGATCAGTCAAACTGCTGGGGAAATAGCATTAAGAGCTGAAAATAACAGTATGCACTGTTCCTTTGGAGATTCTACTGGTCTTTTGGATTTTCAACTCTGCAATTAATACATATATCTTTGGCTTGGCTTCGTGGACGAAGATTTATGGAGGGGGTAAATGTCCACGTCAGCTGCAGGCTCGTTTGTGGCTGACAAGTCCGATGCGGGACAGGCAGACACGGTTGCAGCGGAAAATTGGTTGGTTGGGGTTGGGTGTTGTGGGTAAATTAATTGTCTGCAAGAAGAATAATGGGTTTTCATTTACAAATCATTAGAACTTTACTCACGATCAGGAAATTACTTTTCTAAAAGTCTCTGATGTCTTCTGGGAAAACTTAAGTAACTTACTTCTGTGCCAGAATAATGTGAGTGCATTCTAAAATGAATTCTTCAGTTGTATTTTGTGGCATTGTGAATATGTAAGAATGTAAACCCCACTTGACGAACACTCAAATTATGAAAAGTTCACTTGTACAAGGAAACCCATGTTTGCTTTTATGAAGAAATTATAATGGGTGTATAATGTCTCTTCACTTCAATGAAAATTGCCTCCAATAGTAAACAATGGGTCTTCGCTTGACAAATATTTTTGTTTACGAACTGTTTCTCAGGACGCTCGACCTTCGTAAAAGTGGGATATACCTGTAGGTGAATTTGCATATCAGATACTAATGTTCATCTCTGGACATTCTGTTGGGTCCCTCTTTAGTCCCTTTAAGTGAATCTTTTTTTTAATATTTTGGATGTTTTGGGATTATTTTGGGGGATAGCTTTTCTGCCTTTAAATAAGTCTTTGATAGTGAGGATGGAAAATCTCTGTCCGTGCTACCTGGCGTCCATTGCTGCTGCAGTGATGACTGAGTGGGGCATCCTCAGGTGAACAGTGTCCTCTGAGGACGAGAAACAAAGATTGGTTGAAAGCTGCCGAGAAGTTCCCTGTGTTCAGGAGTTCAGCAAACCAATAGAGTGATTGAATGGCATTCCCAGGGTCGTCTTTACATCATCTCAGAATTTAAGACCACTTTTTTCACTGTTGTGTTAGGACTTGATGAAGATTTTTTCTCTCTGAATTTCTGTCATAATCTAATCTTGTGCAAGAATGTGGAAAAAAATTGCAATTTTTAATGTTTTCAGATATTTTTTAATGTTTAATTTGCAACTCAAGCATTCAGTACCAAATTTGTGTAATTTGTTTCAAAAACAACTGAAATGGGGCAGTCAATACCTTTTGGATCCATTGTAGAACTAGACTATACTGGCTCTGATTCAGGATTTGAGCTTGAGTGATGATTAGAACACTATCTCCGCCTTACAATGATCATGTTCAAGGCAAAGTAAGCACAGTAAATTATATCGAGCAGTGCAAGATATGGTAGCTTTTTCCTGTCGGCGTGCAATGAGAATGATCTATCCTTGGGTTTCTGGGTATATCATTTTAATAGATTCAGTAACTTGAAAGGCAGCAGGACCATCATTCCTTTTGGTAATAACTCTGAATGAAATGTTGGGATGACTCATACTACATAACACATATGATAAACCAAAATGGCTTCAAGTTGACAATTTGTCCTGGAGTGAATAAACATTGCAAGTTGAAAAGCATTTTGAGAATGATTGTAAGATCTGACAGAATCATATATTGCATGGAAAAATTAAAATAGCTCATTGAGAAGATTCACAACAGATCACTACACCTCAAGACACTGAGAAAGAGAGCACAGAAATCATAAACCACTCATGTACATTAAACCTATTTTTATTAGAGTCATGGAGTTTTCCACATGTAAAAAGGGTCTTTGGCCAGACCTGTCAAACAGAAATGTCTACCCAAGACAGTTGCATTTGCTTGTGTTCTGACCATATCGCTCTAAAGCTGTGGTTCTCAACCTTTTTTTTTCCCCACTCACATATCACTTTAAGTTATCCATTTCCTTTGGCATCATATGTCATAGGTGCTCTGTAGTTAGTAAGGAATTAGTTAAGATGGTATGTGAGTAGAAAGAAAAAGGTTGATAACCACTGTGCTAAAGGTATCCTGTCCATGTGTTTGTCTGAATGTCTATTAAGCGATTCAATTGTGCCTGCCTCTATCATTGCCCCTGGCACCTCCTTCCATATGCCTATCAACCTTGATGGGGAAAAAGTGACCTTGGATTCCTTTTAAAGATTTTTCCCTTATCTTGGATCTATGTCCTCGAGTTTTACATTCTCCAATCATTGCAGAAAAAAAACTGTTAATTCATCTCTGTCCCCTCATGATTTTATAAACTTCAATAAGGTCCTTCCTGCAGCCTCCTGCTGTATCTTCCAGGACAAAAGGTTCCAGCCTCTCCTTAGAATCCAAGCCCTCCACTCCTGGTAACATTTCCAGAATTTTTTTCTACAGCTCGGTGACCAGAACTATGCACAATCTGATCAGTAAGGGCAAGCATACCATGCTGCTTGTTAACTACCTTAATCTGCCTGTGTGGTCACCTTTAAAGAACAATATACTTGCACCCCTAAGTCGCTGTTCTGCAACACCCTGCCTCACACTTCTTTGAGTTGCATTTCATCTCCCATTATTTGTCGCTTTGCCAGTTGATCTTGATACTCTGGTCACCAGATTATTTTCACTCTCCACTATATCACCAATTTATTCTCATCAACTCCTCTCAAATTCTACAACTCAGCTCCCTGAAAGTAACAATTTACAGGGGCCAATCATCACATTTTTGTAATGTGGGAGAACATTGGAGCACAGTAGAATGGGTAAAATGCACCAAGGTCAAGACTGAACCTGGGTCTCTGAAGCAATGAGGCACCATTCTGGATCAAGTGAATGGTTCCTGGCATCAATATCTCTGAGAGATGAAGGAACGCTTCACTAGGGAAGAAGGAATGGGAATATCACCACAATCACCCTCATCTTTACTTGAAGAACACAGGAACTCATTTCACAATTGGAACCAGGCTGTTAAAAGCAGTGGAAGTGAAAGAAAAGAAAATGTCTTCCATTGTTTTTCTGTACTCACTAGAATATATGCAAGATGAGTGGTTCTGGTACCGGCCTCTTATGCAGTACTTAATACTGCAGATACTACCCATCTCCGTGTCATTCTTCATTTATATCTGTTTAAAATATAATTTGTGTTTGAAACTAATTGAAATGTATAATGCCTTTTAATGTATTATGGTATTAAATTGAAATGCAAGGCCTGACTGAGTTACTGTTTTTGAAGAAATATTTTTTTAATCTAATACCATGAATAATTAGATGACAGTAATTCTCATTGGCTGACAAATTATCAAACAGCATCCACTTTTCACACTCTACATGTTCTTTCAAATAGCATTTCTGTGATCAGAAATTGCTAATGTATTTGTGATGGGTCTTCATCTGCTATATCAGAGAAGGATAAATGTGGTGTCTGCTGCACGTCCAAAGTGGGCAATGTTGCCTTATATAAGAAAGTAAGGACCTCGAAGCCTGCTAAAGGTTCTGGCTCTAATATTGACTAGCTCCAGAACAACAAATACAGAGCACCAGCTGTACATATAAACAGACTCCTTCACTTGATCACACAGGCCAAATCCACCCCAAACTCTGATGACCCCCACCTGAGAGCATTATTTACATATGGGCTGCTACCACAGAAATTCTACCACTCCTGGCAGCACCATTCCAATGGGACTTGAGATGTAACAAGAAGTCTGCAGGCTTTAAGGACAAGTTTTTGTTTTAATTTTCTGAATAAGAAATAATGTTAAGTGGAAAAAGACTGGAGACCAGTTATGAAGCATGTTTACTGTCTTCTGAAAAGTTTATAATTTTTAAATAAATACATATAAAGGTGTGGTTTTCAAAATCCATTCATCTCAAATTAGAGAAAAGAGCTTGAATATATTTTAGATTTTGCCTTTATACACTGTGATCCTCACAGGTGAAATTACATCATATGAAATTTTGATAGCTTATCCAATCATACAGGACACTTAAGATAGAATGTCCTCACATTATTCCAACACTGGCATCATTATAAAAGATGTAAATTGAAAGACATTATTAATCATGTCAAAATCCTTTGGGTGCTGTAGATTATAATAAATGCTAAGTTAGACCTAGGATAACAATGTATCTGATAAAAAAAAATCTCTCATTTTGAATTATCACAATTATTCAAGAATTGTATGTCATTGAATCGTGCTTGCGGATTAATTGACTTTGGGCATATCTGAGACTACTCTGATCTGTTCAGTTCTTATCGTTTTGATTTATTAAAATCTCAGAACATTGGACTGGAAATTTTCGGGCGGGGGGCACATTAATCAGTCATTACACAGCAGGCTGATATGTGCTTTGGCTTCGAGACTTTCTTGTAAAAATTCATTAGCACTCACAGCCTAAAGAAGTAGTATCAGGAGTAGGCCATGCAGTCCATCAAGCCTGTTCCACTATTCAACGTGATCTTTGCTGATCTGACGATGGCCACATCGCCACCTATTTTCTTTTTTTCCCCATATCCCCTAGTATGCAAAATCTATCTATGCAAAAGGGCTTTGGAGAAATCACCTGAGGTGCGTAAACTTAGGAGGAAGGTAGGGTAGGGGCTTAAGAAAGTGCAGGTAAGTAATATAACTAAGTCTTGAAAATGAAGAATTGAAGATACTGAGAATCTGAAACAAAATTTTTTAAAAGTGCTGGAAAAACTCAGCAAGTCAGGTAACTTCTGCGGAAAGAGAAATAAAGTTAAAATTTCAGGTTGGAAATCATGTCCTGATGTAGGATTTTTCCAGCATATTCCAATTTTGTTTAAAGCAATCAGGTTCCTGGAGCTGGTCTAGAATCGCTTAGGTTGTCTCTTCTTAATTTGTGATGCTACAGAGATAGCATTGCCATTAAAACATTATTTTGAGGGGGCCCAATTTTGAGAAGAATGTGATGTCATTTCCTGGGGAGATGACATACAATAGATCTATACTATAGATCTAAATTGTAATTTAATTAGCCAGTGTAAATTGCCCTGAATTTACAGTTTCAACAGGCTATGAAGAAGGCAAATGGGATGTTGGCCTTTATTGCTAGAGGGATTGAGTTTAGGAGTAGGAAGGTTATGAGGCAAATGTACACGGTAAGGGTGAGGCTGTATCTGGAGTACTACATGCACTTCAGGTCTCTTTACTTGAGGAAGGATGTACTGGCTTTGACGGTGGTGCAGTGGAAGTTCACCAGGTTGATTCCAGAGATGAGGGGGTTAGCCTATGGGGAGAGATTGAGTCATCTGGGGCTGTACTCACTTGAATTTAGAAGAATGAGAGGGAATCTTATAGAAACGTAAAATTATAGGTAGGAAAATTAGTGGGGGAGACAAACTTGAGGACATAGCCTCAAGATCCAGGGTAGTAGATTTCAGATGGAGATGAGGAGGAACTGCTTTTCTCAAAGGGTGATGAATTTATGGAATTCACTGCCCATTGAAGCAGTGGAGGCGACCTCAGTGAATATATTTAAGAGCAGTTCAGATAGAGTTTTTACAAATTATGGGAATTAAGGGATATGGGGGAAAGTCAGGTGGCTATCCTCAGATCAGCCATGATATCATTGAATGTCGAAGTGGGCTCAATGGGCTGGATGGCTCTTATTTCATGTGTTCTTATGAATATGCGGTAAGTGATAGAATCTGGGGTCAATTAATGGGAATATGGGGGAAATAAAATCATTTAGGCTTGTATTTCTGGGAAAATAGGTGGTTGATGGTCAGCATGGTCAAAATGTTTAAGGGCCTGTGGATGTGCTGTATTTCTCTCTCTGACTATGACTATGGCCAAGGCAAGTTAGCATGGTGTGGAAGAAGTTTACAGTATATGTCAATTCACCACTCAGATTATCTGGTGAGAGAGGTTGGAGGATGCCTGGATTGTCTGTTAGGATTCTTTTGCCTGTGGAACTTGTTCATCGTGATTAATGTCCCCTGAGCCCTTCAACCAAACCAGCTTGCCTTGTTTTCTGCGTATGTCTTTCTTTTGAGATATGTATGCTGATAAGTTTTCATCAGAGAATGCCTCACATTGTCGAATTCCCAATGGAATCCCATCCTGAACCAATCATTCGAGTCCAAACAGATGCTTTTCAATTTCTGTACGTTAAACCTTTCAATCAACTAGTGAACAACGTCTCTGGTATTGCACTTGCAGTTAGTTATATTTTCTACACATTTTGAATTGTAGACTGAATCAAACTCTTAAAGCATATTACTGTGTTACATTAACATAATGCACAGGTTTTTATTGACAATTAACATTCCTTCTCTGCATTTTTTTTTCAGAATATGAAATTGCACAGATTACTAAATATCTTTTGGCAGGGAAGGTTTTCAATTCTATCTGGACTTTTTGGGTGAACTGTGGATTTTAATTATGCTCAAGAGACAATTATTGAAAGAGTTAGTGGATGCTCACAAATTTCCCATATCCCACCTAGAAAACCAGCAATTGAGTACATTTTGCATTTTAACAGTACAATGGTAACTTCACTTGGAAAGTATTTTGTTCATTGTAAATCACTTTCCGGCTCAAGGATTTTAATCTATTTAGTTTAAAGAAATACAGACTTGGTGACAAGCTGAGAGAGGTCAAAAGAGTAATGAGGGCTAGATAATTCTCCATTAATGTTTACAAGTTAACCAGATACAAGAGGATCAGAAATACAAATTCACACAGAATAGGAATAGATTGGGTGTGTTGGGCATCTCCTACATAAGATCATACGGCTACAAATGTAAAGTGCTGAAAGAATGGGAGGATTACTCAGCTTTGATGGATGAGGCTTCATAGTATGGGGTTGGTGTAATGGCATATTTCAGCCTCTACTTTTCTGTCAATATACTGCAAAGGTATTCTAACTAAAACAAAAAAAGTTGCTAAATTGAATTCATTTTCCACTTTTTGCTGTTCCTCAAAAAAAATTTCAGATACTTGTGGTTTTCACGTTTAGTTGTTTTCATCTGGACATTGACTTTCCCTTTTACATTGAATTATAAACAGTTAGGATGTTTGCTGCGGAGAATACTCTCTCTCTCTCTCTCTCTCTCTCTCTCTCTCTCTCTCTTTCTCTCTCTCTCTCTTCTCTCTCTCTCTCTCTCTCTCTCTCTCTCTCTCCCTCTCTCCCTCTTAACCACTCACTGCCCCAACTTTCTTCAATCTTCTCGTGCGTTAAAATACTGTAGCAATTTAAGAGTGATTGGTGTAGAAATAGTTCTGAAAGATATCTTGCTTGGAGATTTTAACTCCCAAGCCTTGACTGTCCCATGACAAACTCTGAATTACAAAATATTGTCGTGAATCTGTAGGATAATGACTACTGCAGTGGTAGGAATAAATGTTTTAACTTTTTCAACCACCATTGAACTGAGCAGAGCAAGTGTCTTGTTAGCTCAGAACTTAGGTGCACTGTTCCTGGGGTGATATGTTTCCTCCATTGTATATAGTTATTGTTGACTACTGTATATATGGAGCTGGCCCTCCCACTGATGACTCATAGCCTATGACTCCTCCCCCATGGTCCTGGGCCATAAAGGTCGAGCCACCTCTCCCTTCCATTCATTCCTATACCTGGATCCAGGCCAGCAAGGCTCTTCTGTATATTAAAGCCTATCGTTCCCTCAGCCTAATCTTTGTGGTTAGTGGTAGTGTCTTACGGTTCCCAAACAGCAATGAACAAAAAAAGTCCTGTAAAATATCTCTTGTATTACATGTTTATATTCTGTACTCCAAACATAGCAACAATTATAAGAACACTCAGTTCCACCTCATCATCACCTGTCTTCACTCCTTCATTATGTCTTAATTGTCTAACCTCTGTTTCCAATATACATTTTTTAAAAATCTTTTATATGAATTATAAAGAATTGGGATGCCAGATTATTCATCCAACAAACAGTCCTGAATGAACAGAATGTTCTTTCAACAAAAACATCTGGGAAGACTAAAAATGATTTGCTTCTGGCTTCAGGCTCCAGCATGCGCATCACATTGCCGACCCAATTCCTTCTTTGAGTGTCTTAGTATAGAAATCAATAGACCAATGGCTGGAAGATGGGATTAATGGAAGATGGAAGGAATGGCACAGTTAGCACAATGGTTAGCGCCATGCTATTGCAGCACCCAGTGACCTGGTTCGAATCCGGCACTGTAAGGAGTTTGTACGTTCTCCCCCTGTCTGCATGGGTTTCCTCTGGGTGTTCAGGTTTCTTCCTACTATTCAAAATGTAGTGGTTGCAGGTTAATTAGTGTAATTGGGTGGCACGGGCTCGTGGGCTGGAAGGGCCTGTTACCATTGCGGTATGTCTAAATTGAAAGAAAAATACATATGTGGTGCAAATACAGATGGGATTTTAGAGCATGGGCTATAGAATTCGAGTACTGGAGACTGCAGCTTATGGGTTGTCACGTATGCCAACTTAAAATACTGCGTGAATTTCTGCTTATTAGCAGCCTGAAGAAAACTGAGATCCTCCATCAGCCAGCTCCCCACCATGACTACCAGCCCCCCACATCTCCATCGGGCACACAGAACTCAAAACGGTCAACCAGTTTACCTACCTCGGCTGCACCATTTCATCTGATGCAAGGATCGACAAAGAGATAGACAACAGACTCGCCAAGACTACACAAAAGAGTCTGGAAAAACAACCACCTGAAAAAACACACAAAGATCAGCGTGTACAGAGCCGTTGTCATACCCACGCTCCTGTTCAGCTCCGAATCGTGGGTCCTCTGCCAGCATCACCTACGGCTCCTAGAATGCTTCCATCAGTGCTGTCTCCGCTCCATCCTCAACATTCATTGGAATGACTTCATCACCAACATCGAAGTAATTGAGCTGGCAGAGTCCGCAAGCATCGAATCCACGCTGCTGAAGATCCAACTGCGCTGGGTGGGTCACGTCTCCAGAATGGAGGACCATCGCCTTCCCAAGATCGTGTTATATGGCGAGCTCTCCACTGGCCATCGTGTCAGAGGTGCACCAAAGAAGATGTACAAGGACTGCTTAAAGAAATCTCTTGGTGCCTGCCACATTGACCACCACCAGTGGGCTGATATCGCCTCAAACCGTGCATCTTGGCGCCTCACAGTTCGGCGGGCAGCAACCTCCTTTGAAGAAGACCGCAGTGCCCACCTCACTGACAAAAGACAAAGGAGGAAAAACCCAACAACCAACCAATTTTCCCTTGCAACCGCTGCAACTGTGCCTGGCTGTCCCGCATCGGACTTGTCAGACACCAACGAGCCTGCAGCAGTCGTGGACATTACCCCTCCATAAATCTTTGTCTGTTAAGCCAAGCCAAAGAAAGAAGAGAACCATAGAACTTTACACCATAGAAACAGGCCCTTTGGCCTTCTAGTCTTTGCTGAATTATTATTCTGACTAGTTCCACTGATCTGGACCCAGTCCATACCTCTCGATCCATGACTGGATTTACTGTAAGCAAAATGCATCGAATCATTAAAAAGAGTCAAAGGTTTTATTCGATTCCCTAATGTAATGCATGAGATTCATTTCAGCTGTTGTATAAACAGACTTAACTGATCCATTTGAAATATCTTCATTTCAGCATTTCTACTTTTCCCTTTCAGTAATGGTTATGTTGGACTTGATCTCATCAATATGTGAAAACATTGGCACCATACAAATATTTTTACCATTTTCATTTTAAGGCTTTCCAGATTATAGGAGAGAAGGGGTACTAGTTATATTTTTCTGGATTGGATTCTCATTGACATGAAATGAATTAAATCCAAATAAATTAGTAAGTGGATCTAATTGATTTCAAACACCTATTTTGTGTTACCTGTATTTCAGCTCAGCAATGATGAAGAACATTATGTATTGAATTTACTGAAATAAATGTTCCCTTACTAACAGTTTGTAACTTATTGATTCCATAAATACATAAATATGTATTCAACTGATGATTTTTAATAAATAAATCACTTCAGAAACTAAAATCAAATTAATTATTAAATAAACTAAAGAATCATTATGAAAAAGTGTTACTTTTAAAGGCCTCATTAGAGGAAAGATGCCAATAAAGGCATGATTTCATTGTAAAAGATGCTAGCAAAGCACTAGGGGAAAATTAAACTTAAATATCGATCCAGCAAACAGTAAAGAAATGGCACCTGTGTTTAAATAATGCATATAATTTCATTATTGTTTTATGACATTGCAAAGAACTTGGGGGATATCTTAAATGGGCAGCAGAAGGAAGAACATTAGCTTACAATTCCAAAAGTCTGAAACCCATTCCTGATTTGATCACTTTTGATGTTTGTGAAAATAGATCGGGAACAGTCAACTCAACCTGATTTTGGAGAGGCAGGTCAGGCAACTAATTGCATAAATATGATGATGATGCAATATGGTTAGATCAGCCATTCTCAACCTTTCATTGGTTACAGTCCCCTCAGGATTCTGCTCAAAGTTTATGGGCCTCTTCCCTGTGAAGCAGTCAAGTTTTGATTTCTTCTATTCTTCTCTCCTACCATCCACATAGAAAACATAAAGATTTATGTTATGTGAGGTGAACAGAGAAAAAATGCTTTTATTTATTGTCCATCAACAATTGGCCAGCATTGATGGATTCCAGTTGCCCTGATACTGCTTTTCCATGGTCACAGTGTCCTGGTGAAACCTTTCACCATGTTCCAAGATCAGCAGGGAAAGACATCTAAGTGGAAATGCAGAAAATGAATTTCCAATGACATATCACACTTCATGATTTTGTATGCTTGAAGTAGACTTAAAATATAACAGGAAATAGGTGAAATCTTTAGAAAAATGGGATGTGATAGGAACATTTAAGGTGATTTTTGTGATCAGAGTCCAAAATCCATTAAATACATCCAAAAGTATTTAGGTAGCAAAGTATTTAGGTGCTGCATTCAAAGATCTGGTGAAAGTAGAAAATGGTGGAAAAGAAGCATCCTGTAGTGGCTGTGTAGCAGAACGATTCAGTGCTCAGCACGGTAATGTGAACCGCCACCGTCAGTACACAGACTTACCTAAAGGCTGGCTTGCTATCAATACCGAGGGCACGTTGATCAGCTGGGTCCCCCGCGGAAAGGCGTGGGACGTTAACAAGACTCAATTTAAACCTGCTGGTCCCGTGGACCAGCAGCTGTCCCTTAACAAGATCTCACCTTGTCCCGTGGAACCTGGGACAGTCAGGGAATAAAAGCCACATGTAAAGCTTCAGTAAACCAGTCTTGAGTTGACTACTCTGGCATGTGTTTGTATTTCTTTAGTAGCTCTACCGTAGTAGCCGCTACAATCTATTTACAGAAAATCCAGGTGGAAGATTTGTGTGCCAGTCAAATGCACTCATTTCATCCCTGTTTTACCTCTAGGTTTGCTGTCAGTTCTGTGACAGTGAACCTGATGAGTACTTGCATAATTCAACCTCAAATTTTGCTGTGCGTCTGTGAAATTTGCCCGCTGAACCTCCACCAGATTGACCTTCTGCAAGAGCAGCAAACAGTACTGTTGAAATTATTGAGGGGTAATGGTTATGGATAGAAAGATGATCAGATGGAAAGTAGGTAAACAGGAGGTTATTCCTAATAATAGTTGGTTCTAAAACAAGGGAAGTGGACATAAAATTCATACCAAAGATACTAGGGATTTTTTTTAGTGCTACAGCAGCTATGATATAGAATTTACTGTCTGCAATTTTGATAACTGGATCATTCAAACCCTCAAAAATGGAAGTGGATGGGAAATTCTGCAAAACAAAAAAAGATGCAGATCTATGGGTGAATAACAGAAGAATGGGGCTATGGGAATCACCCTGCAAGGAGCTGGCACAGTCTTGATGAGGAAAATTGCCTGCTCTATGCTACAGTTCTTCTATCATTCAAAGATAATTACCATTTTATTTGAGAACTTAATTAATTAAATATATGTAACATTTTGTACATTGTGGGAATGCCTTTGAGTATTTAATCTCTTCAATTTATAATCATTTTCATTTGGTATTTGTATTTTTATTTTTAAGTAGTGCCTGAGTGGTTTTCAATGTTTATACATGTTGAAGATATTTACAGACCATGAACCTCAGTGACAGCTTTGACAGCCAGAGCTTATGGTGGGAGCTGCTCTATATAAATGTAAGCCTTCACGTACATGCCGCATTAATTATAGAAATATTTTTTAAAAAGTCACCTGGTTTTTTTTTGACAGAGTGGTTTAGCTGCCTGTCCTACAACTAACTGAGTGATTTCATTGCTGGGCAGCAAGTCAACTGCATGGCAGGAATGTATAACGCTACTTCCACTGCAGTCCAATAATCCACAGGCACTGATTAAGAGATTCAAGCAACCTTTTCAGGTTTCCTTTCAGTCCTGTTGCAGCGTCTCGAACCGAAATGTGGACTTGCACCTTTAGCCTCTGCAGATGCTATATGACACAGTGAGTTCTCGGAAAGTTTTCTTTTTGTTGCTCTAGATTCTATCATCTGCAATCGCTTCTGTCTCAATAAATTCTATTTACTTCTGAGTTATTGAAAATAGGCATTACCCTATACTGTGTTAATAGAGTTATGTCACTGTGGTTATTAGTCTAAAAGTGAAGTAAATTATTTGCTTGTGAAGTAAACATGCATTCTCTCTCTAGAACGACGTAGTTTGTGTATGTCTACAGTGCGAAGAAAGAAAATGATTATCAACAGCATGTCTCATACCCATACACTGTGAGGACAGGATAATTGATGTATGGCAGCCAATCCTATCCATGTTATGTCATTGCAGCTTCAACATCTGTCATCTCTCCTTCTTCATGATGGATTTCTGCTTTGAGACTTCATTTAATGGCATCTACACTCATGGCCTGAACCTTCTTGCGGGACAAGGAATGGCAATAACTGCTGACCAAAGGCACGCAGAGTGCAAAATAACGAGAGATGTCTATAGGAATAACACAAATTCTCAAACTGTAATTAATTTGAATTTGAGTTATATTCCTGGCCAAATGTAAAGGAAATGGACTTTGAATTTTCATAGCATGAAAATCCTATGTTGTGCATTGTTCTTGGTTGTGACCCACTACTGCATACCATTGGGGGCCCAAGCATTGAGTGCTCCCAAAACACAAATATACTTTTCGCTTTATGTGTGCTGGAGCACAAGAAGGAAAATAGATTTTTTTTTAGAACTGAGGCCAGGTTTGAACTGATCATGGGTTTTTGGGAGAAAGTGGATGGTCAAAAGCTCAATCAAGGTTGATTATGGAGGATTGTGGGTTTTGGGTTGTCAGGTTCAGCCTGGGGTTTAGGACCTGGCAATGAGTTTTGTCAACCATCGAAGACAATTGGGAGTTGGAAATGAAATGCACGGCACAAGTTGAACTATTGTGTAGAAAGGTTGACAATCAGAGCCTTGGGGAATTTGCATAATTACAGTCCAAAGTTTTGGACAAGTTTAAATTCTGAAACTGGGCCAATTGATGAGTGTGTGTTGCTGATGGTGGTGTGGGAATGATGTGAGGTCAGAGGAATAGTCTGAAGGAACAGGTGGATGGAAGATATGTAGAGGGCACCTTATTAGGATTTCGATTTGGCAGAGCACTGTAAAGCTGCGGTTGGACTAATCCACGAAGACGATGCTTGATCAAGCTTTTGAAGTGCCTGGATTCTCTGAGGAATATTTATTATTGAAGCTACAAAATGTATTTTTAATTGCATGGTATGAAAATAAACACTCCATGATTGAATTTCCACACTGTCGAATTTCTAATCCAATCATATGAATGACTGAGACATATCCCTTCTGGTCATTAAGCAGTAAATTTGCATTAGGCTAATGAAGCAAAAGGGGAAAGAGTGTGTGTCATGCTGCCTGCATATACTATAGGTCTATAAACTGAGTTTCTGCTATCTTTGGAGAGGCAGCAGCATAAATACTGGAATATTATTTGCAACTTGAAGGACTCTTATTTGTACTGCATGTTATCACCACAGGAATTGAGGCAGTTATTTATATTATGCTTCTAAACATCGTTTGCTTCTGAATGGGATCCACAGCTCACGATTAAATCAGACTTTCCTTCCTATCTTCTCTATTGTAAAATCGATTGTTTTCAGGAATGTGCAGGTGCTCCCCTACTTACGATGGTCTGACTTACGCTACTCTCTCACGATGCACAGTGTGGTAACCCGCCTAAATTACTACTAACCAGAGGCACTTGGATCCACATTGATAAAGTGTTTTAAGAGGCCAATGTTGAAATATATCAGGTCCTATCTGAGCGGCGACATGGATCCATTCCAATTTACGGAATAAAGCGACAGATCTACACAGATGGCATTTCACTGGTTCTGCACAAAACCCTGTGCAATTGGATCATGGATTTCCTTACCTCCAGATCCCATTCAGTGAAGATTGGTAAGAACTTTTCCATCAGTCCCAGAGAACCACAGAGCTGGGTACTTGGCCCCATGCTCTACTCCCTTTACACCTATTATTGTGTGGCATTGTACAACAAGAACACCATCTGCAAATTTACTGATGATACCATGGTAGTGGTATGTTTAAAAAGGGGCAAGGAGTCTGATACAGAATGGAGATTGAAATCTTGGTTGAATGTTGCACCAACAACAACCTTGCACTCAAAGCCAAGGTGCTGATTGTTGACTTTAAATTTAAACATACAGTGCGGTTACAGGCCCTTTTGGCCCATGAGTCCAGGAGTTGATGATGGAGGAGGTGATGCTGCCAACCTGCACTGATTGGGGTCTGCTAATAAGGAGTTAAGGATCCAGTATCAGAGGGACAGAGAGAGAGACCGAGATCCTTTAGCTTGATCATGGGTTTTGCTCATATGATGCTGTAGAACGCTAAGCTGCCGTCAATGAAGTAGTCGTTCCTATGGCCTCGGTGATCCAACATAGAGTGGAAGACCAGCGAGTTGGCATCTGCCTTTGACTTGTTGTGATAATGGGTGAACTGGAATGGATTCAGATCCTTCCTGAAAGATGAGTTGATTCACTCCATAACCAACCATCCAAAGCACCAATGAGAATCTTAGAATTAATACAAATGAACAAAAAGTTCAAAAATGCCTGGAAACTGATTGTTTTCTCCCAGGGTGAGAATATTATGTGCATTAGTAATCTTTTCCAAGGATGTCATCAAGTTTATTATCAACTGAATGCACAAGTGCAACTGGACAAAATAACATTCTCTATACTTTGGTGCAAAACACAAACAAACATAGTACATAGAAAAACATTACATATGTAGGACAAGTATTCATATGGACAAGTAAATAAGTATTGTTTCTCAGATATGAGAGTTGCGCATAGTTACCGTGAACAGACAGTTCCTTTGGTTCCTCAGTGTTCTTAGCCTGTGGGAAGAAGCTGTTCTCCAGCCAGGTGGTGCTGGCACTGATACTCCTAGATCTCTTTCCTGACAGGAATAGCTGAAAGATGCTGTGTGCAGATGGAAGGGATCCTCAATGATTTTGCTCACCCTCTTCAGATAACATTCTCAGTAGATTACTTTGATTGGGAGGAGGGAGACTGAAGGGATCCTCTAATGCTCTAATGGTCCTGAGGATTGACCTCCAATCTATTTCTCAGTAGCAATTGTATCACACTGTGATGCAGCTGGCCAGGATGGTCTTAATAAAACTTCTGCAGAAGGTTAACATGATGGTGACTGGTAGCCTTGCCTGCCTCAGTACTCTCAGGAAGTGCAGTCACTGTGGAACCTTCTTGACAAGTGTGGAACTGTTTTGTGTCCATGTTAGGTCATTAGTTAAGTAGTCTTCAAGGAACTTGGTGCTCTCCACTCTCTTTCCCTGCAAAGTTGTTGATGTATAGTGGAGGGTGGTCATTCCTGGTCATCCTGAAGTCCACGATCATCTCCTTCATCCTGCCATGTTGAGACTCGGGTGGTTACGCTCGCACCATATCACAGGATTTTACACATCTTTTGAGTGTGACTAATCGTTGTTGCTGATGAGGCCAACAATTGTTGTGTCATCTGCAAACCTGATGACACTGTCGGAGCTGGATCTGGTCATGCAGTTGTGGGTCAGGAGCGCGAACAGGAGTGGGCTGATCACACAAGCTTGAGATGGGCCAGTGCTCACCGTGACTATTAAAAATCTGCTGGAGGAGTTTAGCAGGTTAAGCAGCAGGCCTCTTGAAAATTGTTTCTTGCTCCTGATTCCAGTATCTGCAATGTTCTGTCTGTCACTAACACAGCAAGTAGAATTGCTGGCCCTCACCTCTAACAGTCCGGTTCAATCTTGATCTTAGTGGTCTCTGTTTGGGACTTGTTCACTCTTTCTTTGACTGCATGGATTTCCTCTGGTTGCCCCGGTTTCCTCCCACATCCATAACGTGTGCAGAGTAATTGGTTAATTGCTCATTGTTAAATAACCACTCTGTAGGTAAGTGATAGAATCTGAGACAGTTGATGGAAATTTGATGAGAATAAAAATGAGATTAGTGTAAACAGATGCATGGTTCACAGAGACTCTGAGAGCTGAAGGGCCTATTTACATTGTGTATTATCTTTCTCTTACTTATTAATGGAACTTAGTTTAGGAACAATATCTATTGTTACAAATGAAATAATAGAGCACTGGGCCAAATGCCACTGATCTTCCTTTAAGATGTTCAAGAAGATTAGAAGCACAGCAAATATAGATTTAAGATTCAATTTATTGTCTTGGTAATAAGAGTGTCATATTACATGAAATTTCTTTTTGCCTGCTGCAAGGCAAACAGATTCACAACTGGCAGGAATTGCCTAAGCACTCGCGACAGTCTGACTTACAGTTTGGCTTACAGTTAGAGAGAGAAGCACGAGAGAGTCCCCCCAGAGTCACCTGGTGTCTGTCGATTCGCCTGTAGCACTTCCACAGCCACACAGAGTTCAGTCCAAATCATTGCAACCCGAGCTCCAAATCCGTACCTCTGACACAGACAGGAATCCTTCGGCGCCCTCGGCACCTCCTTTCATCCCAATTCCAATATGTGGTGCCCCTCCAGCCAGTGCGAGCCAGTCCGCAGCCCAGCACGAGTTTCCCGACAGCAGCCCACGAGTTGCCAGCAGCTCTGCGTTTCCTCAGCCGCAGAGCTCATCACTGGTCCGCCACTCTGGTCACCGTCCCTGCGGGTTGTCTCCTCCGCTTCTCCCTCTCAGACAGTGTGTGATTTTTCTGTTCTCCTGGTGCCCTGCTGGAGTCTGGAGCCTCCCTGCAGCTGCTGGCTGGTTAACAGGTGCCGTCATTCTGCGCGCAGACCCGTGGTCACAGGATTTCAAATAAAATCAACAGCGGCTCCCTGAACGGGCCATTCAAAGCCCGTGTGAAGCCGATGGCAGTTCACTGGGCAGCTAGATCCCCCAGCAGCCTTGTCAGTGCCGCACTGTCTACGACTAGCAGTGTCTACGATCATGATTTACATGGAAAGTTATTTAAGAAGGTACTGTACCATGGTATCTTTCAGAAAAGTGGGGCACAATATCCTTGTGATATGTGTCTTTGACCAGTTGTCTACAAAGAGAAGGATGAAACATGTTTTGTGTCACAGAATATGCTCTGAATGGATCTGGACTATGGCTTGTTCAAAAAAAATTGGCAATTATGAATCTCAGCTGGCAGTGATCTCTAAATTTAAGGTGTGCACTTATCCATGGGAGGAGATGTAAGAGATTACAAAGGGCCGGAGGGTAAATTTAAGGTGTGCACTTATCCATGGGAGGAGATGTAAGAGATTACAAAGGGCCGGAGGGTAAATTTAAGGTGTGCACTTATCCATGGGAGGAGATGTAAGAGATTACAAAGGGCCGGAGGGTAAATTTAAGGTGTGCACTTATCCATGGGAGGAGATGTAAGAGGTTACAAAGGGCCGGAGGGTAAATTTAAGGTGTGCACTTATCCATGGGAGGAGATGTAAGAGGTTACAAAGCGCCGGAGGGTAAACAAATGGTAAAGCTACAAATTATATTCAAAATGAAAAGATTTGGAAATGAATGACAAATTAGAATATTATACCAATTTTTGGGAGACAGAAATTCTGGAGGGAGTAAAGGGATTTCAGTATCTTTTTGCATAAATCACAAGATAAGGTGGGAGTCAGAAGTTGAAATTGGAAGATATTTCTGAATTACAAGATAATTTACAACTGTTTTAATGCATTTATTCTGCGGATGAGGCACCTTGAGTCAGTGTTGAGAAAGCTGATCAAATCAAAATTTTTTTGAATATTTTGCTTTTAAATTTCACAGACCGCTGTAAATTCAAATAAACAACACCAGTATAACATCCAGAGTCTTTTTTATTTAATTCCTCCCCACCCCTTTCCCATCCTCCTTTTTGAATATTTTTTAAAATCTTCATCCACAGTGCAGTCAATAACAAAGTTGTAAGTACATACATCAAACATATTAGTCATATATATGACTAATGTGTTTAATTTTCCCACCCCGCCCAACTAAACATCCCCGAAAAAGAAATTGAGAAATAAAAAGGCTAGATTAGATAAAGCAAAAGAAAAAAAAGAAGGAAATCAAGCATTACCTCAGAAGTATTTTTATTCCTTTGAATCTGCCCAAACTACAAGTCTCCTCCAATAATTAAAATTCAAATCAAATTATTTAAAATGATATGAAAATTTGATAGGTCCAATGCCTTTCTTTCTCTGGGGATTCCATAACATGTTAAAAATGGACCAGTTAACATTGAGAAGACATTTTTTCACAGTGGGTAATGGAATTTTGGAGGTCTCTTCTGAAAAAAAGCCGTGAATTCTTAATTCAAATTAATTTACATGCTCGGATTGTTCTAATCAGCATCCTTCATACCCACCACAAAACAAAAGATATGATGGCATATTTGGCATATTTTTGCAGTGCAAAGCATTATATGATTGATGAGCAATAATTGAAGTTCTATAGATACTGGTTGAATGTAAATTAGGTGCAGATTTGCTACAATCTCGTGAAATTATACAATAGTGAGGAGGGGCAAATGGTTCACTGCCATTTCTTGTTTTTATTGTAGCAAAGGCAGATTTAGATTTTGTGACTCTCTCCGGATTATTACTGTTACACAGCCATACCTGCCACACATTATAAATGATTACTTGCTTTTGAAACAGTGCAGGGCCTGTAAAACTCTCTGGCTGCAGCTGACCAACAAAAAGAATACAGGAGACCTGGCAAAATGCGCTATTTTTGTGGAGGGTTTAATGAGGTTAAACATGATCAAGTCATACATCACACAGCATAGAAACAGACCTTTCAGTCCCTCAAATCCTGTGAAACACCTATTAATACTAATCCCATATTATTCCTCCTACATTCACATCCATTTTCTGCTTTTCTGCCCAGGTCCTACCATTCACCTACGCACTGTACTATTTACAGTGGCCAATTAACATTCCAATATCCTTGGGATGTGGGAGGCATCCCATGCTGTCACAGGGAGAGCATGGAAACTCCATAATAACAGCACCATATGCCAGTGTAGAAAATGGAATCACTGAAGCTGTGTGGCAGCAGTTTTACGCGCTGTGCCACTTTGCCATATTTGACAGTATTTAGAGACTAAACAAAATGTGAAATATCATAACGACATTAATCACTTACCGTGACAGAGGTGCACCAAAGAAAAGGTACAAGGACTGCCTAAAGAAATCTCTTGGTGCCTGCCACATTGACCACCGCCAGTGGGCTGATATCGCCTCAAACCGTGCATCTTGGCGCCTCACAATTTGGCGGGCAGCAACCTCCTTTGAAGAAGACCGCATAGCCCACCTCACTGACAAAAGGCAAAGGAGGAAAAACCCAACACCCAACCCCAACCAACCAATTTTCCCCTGCAGCCGCTGCAACCGTGTCTGCCTGTCCCGCATCGGACTGGTCAGCCACAAACGAGCCTGCAGCTGACGTGGACTTTTACCCCCTCCATAAATCTTTGTCCGCGAAGCCAAGCCAAAGAAACATACACACAATTTTGGGCTTGTGCAAAAGGATGACTGAGCCCAAACTGTGATTTTTCTTTCAAATGTATTGAGCAGCAGATCAAATTTCTTTTGTTGTTTCCCCCTGAGTGAGATTAGCAATAGGGCTGTTCTGCCTGATGCCTTCAATAAAAAAAAATCATTTTCAGTATTCAGCAAAATGGGTGGGACCTGTATAATAATACAAATGTCTTGGGTTGAAGCTCGATCAGTTTAGTTTTTACCCACCAGGAACTGAAATACAGCAGAAATATTATTAACACATCAAAGTGATAATTTGTGGAATATCAGTCAACAGATTATGCAATCCAGATAGCCATCAGAGCTATTAGAAAAAATAATCCAATGTGGAATATATTCAAAAAGCATTGAATTTACAAATATGGATGTTTGTAATTAATTAGATACTAAGCTTTAATAATTGGTGTGCATAAGCAACAACATGAATTTAAAAATAGCATGCAGAAAATGTTGTTGGCATAATGCTCCACCAACAACTTTCGAGGTTATCAGATTTCAGTGCAGTTTATTGCCCATATAAAAATATTAGCTTCAGGGACATTGGATAAACATAATTAATATCTCAACAGGCCAATTTGAAGTCCAGCTGTTGACCATTTAAGATGTAATTAATGCAGAAATTAGTTGTTATAATTTGTGCAATGAATGTTCTGTAGAAATATGATTAATTTGTCTGGTCTCACCCAACCGTTTGATGTGGGAGCTCCACATATGAAAGCAGTATTAGATTTCATTAAAGTGTAAGGGAAAATTAATTTTCACTGCTTGCACAGGATTTGGGAGTGCCTTATGCTTGGGATGGGTTGCAGTTTCAAACAATAAGCCGTAAATTCCATCATATAACACATTGTTTTAATGAGTGTTGTGATATTTTCTTGTTGAAGGTTGATAACTGGAAGCAAGTCGTTTTTGTTCAGTGGCAAAATATATTCCTAGTTGCCTGTGATTCACTGAGGTGTGGAGGTTATTGAGCATGCAACAGTGATTTCAATTGCTAAGTAATACAGGATCAATGTCATCTGGGGCACATTATCACACAAATTCACAGTTGTGAAGTGAATGCAAGGCTCAAGAACATCCTAGCTTGAGGATATAGGCTTAATGTGGTGTATTTCAAACACCTGAACTAGCACGTCAGAAAAGTAACCACTGGTCCTGATCTTGTTGTCTTCCATCTCATGGGATCTACTTGAGCAATGGCACAGGAGCAGTGCAACAGTTCAGGAACATGCTTCACCATTCATCTACTTAAGAACTTAAGAAAACAGGAACAGGGTTAGGCTATTCAGTCTCTGAAATGTTCCATCATTCAGGCATTATCTCCTTCTGTTTCATTACCTCACAGCTCTCAATTCCTTGATCGTTCTAAAAATGTATTTGCTCTTTAAATCCCTCCAATAATCCAACCTCTGCCACCCTCCGTGACACACATCCTGAAAAATGAAGAGAAAACAATTAGGTGCTGGTGAACTGCATGTGACACTCAGAGGAACCTCACTTCTGCCTGACTGAATGAAATTGACATGGGTTTCCCAAAGAGCTGTCATTGGCACTGACCTTCAAGTTTATTTTCAGTTGTCAGTTTATAATTTACTATAAGTCCAGAAGATGAGAGATAAATACTACATAGGAGGTATTTTTCTGAATTAGAACGTGTGGTGATCTATTTGCTTCCTTGATGCCTATTAAAACAGTGAACAAGTTGAACCTGGATTTGGATTGGATTGTCTTTTCTTTAATAAACAACAACATTGATATTCTCTGCTCACTCATCCATGTTTATTGACCAGCATTCTCAACAAGCCTGCAATTAATTATTGCAGGAAATGTTGGTAACGCACAGCAGGACAAACGGCATTTGTAGAAAAAGTTTCATGTCAAGAATATTTATCTGAATAATTGATATGAAGTAAGATTGAAGTTATCAACAAAAGAGTAGAGGGTAAAAAGGAAGGTTGATGATAGTACAGAGATCAGGACTCAAGTGATGGTGTGGGTCTCAAGAGGGTAAAGGTCAATTTGCGAAGGGAGTTTGCATAAACAGCAAACAAACAAATTATGAAATATCAGACGGGTAATGAAAAATACAAGATTAAAATAGCTGAAAGGACAAGAATAGTTTGGAAGTTGTTCCAAAACTTTACTGAACACAAGTACCAATACAAAAGTTTTTTTTTTAAGTAATGTGTGCAGCAATAAACGATCTGTCCCTCAAATAACAGAAGAGATTTTCAGACAACCACAATTTTTGCTTGAATTGCATTGTGTTCACGTAAATGATCCACTTTTATGTGGAGCATGAATATTTTTTACATTTGTGCTTTGGTTTTTCATGTACATAAATACTACATTCGCTAGCAGTTACAACACAATGGAAGGGTAAGATGACTTTAAATTCACTTGAACTCCCTTTCCCATCCTGACAAATGAATTGATCAGAGTTGGAAGGAAAAAAAAATTCTTCATTCCACTCTCCAGTTGTGTTTTTTTTTCCACAAGGAAAGAAATCACATTTTAAAAAAAATGAACTGAAGAAAAAATGAACCACCTCCATCAATCTTAAAAGGAAAGCAGTTATTTTGAAATAAAATTAGAACAGACATTAATGAAAGGAAGATAAGTGTTTATTACTTTCATACTAATTTCTAATGTAATGATTATTTCAGTTTTATTTGACTAATTTAAAATTCACCTGAAATGCTCAATATATCTGAAGTTAATTAAAAAAAAACATTATATTCCTTCCATTATTGAAGTTTATATCTGACAGTTCAGTGGATTTCACTATTTCAGGGTCAGTGCTCAATTTGCAATCTCATTTCATGAAACTAAAATATGTCTGCCTGGGATGATTAGAATGCTCTCCAATCAGGATTCTGCCTAAAGTTTATGTAAAATAGGCTCTACCCAGTCACAAGTTGTACTTTCAGTGTTAGGACTTTCAGATTTAAGATTTATTGTCAGACCACATACGTGACATCACTTTCAAGCCTGAGATTCTTTTTCCTGTGGGTGAGGCAGAATTACCACTTATTGCAAATGCCAAAAAAAACTGACTCAGCGCATAAATGTAAACAAACTGTGCAATACAGAGAGAGAGAGAAAAAAATCAATAAAGTGGAAAATTAAGAGTCCATAAATAAGTCCCCGATTGAGTTTGTTGTTGAGGAGTCTGATGGTGGAGGCGGAGCTGCTGTTCCTGGATGTGGTGGTGCGAGGCTTGTGGCACCTACACCTCTTTTCCGATGTTAGCAGCGAGAACAGAATGTTCTGGGTGGTGTGGATCCTTGACGATTGCTGCTGCTCTCCCGCTCCTTCACAAGAGGAGTTCTGAAAGAACATCTGAGACAACTTTGCACTCTGGGTATCTTTTTGCTCTTTAGTCTAATTTTCACAAGTTTCTTTATTCTGCAAAATGTTCATGCTCGTAATTATCATAACCTCTCCTCACCATTTCCTGAATTTAATTAATTGAAAACATATTTCTGAGTAAATATTCAAAGGATTGAAGGAAAGAACAATTCCAACAACCATGTTGAAAATTAGACTTTTCAAATGATTATTGAAAACGATGTTTTATCTCTAAACAGAGCAAAATTAGGCTTTATTTTCCTTCTGACAAAATCTAAACTTAGACCTGTTTCAAGAGTAATGAGGTCCTTGACATTCATGGTTCTGGAGATCACTGATGATTGTAACCATGCAACCACTACTGCTTCTCAGTTACTAGTTCATAGCTTTGCAATACATCAAATACTTGACCAGACATTTTATAATACTCTGTATTTTCACATCAAAAAATACAGAGTACATATATATATTAAAATTCTAAAAGGTACAATACTTTTAAATCATATAATTTCATTCAAGGAACTCAATGCATCAGACAACATCCGTGAGTAGAAATGGCCAGTAAATGTTTTGTTCCAGGATTCCTTATTGAGATTAAAATAGGGGGGTTTATATCAAGTATGTCTAAAAATGAGAGGTGAAAGAAGCTGTAGAGTGACTAAGAGATGAAAGGATGGAGGACGGAAGGTGGGTCATGTAGAGAGGCTGATAGAGGGAGGGGTGAAGGTTATGGAGGAAAATGAAAGAAAGTAAAGAAGAGATGCAAGCAATGGAAGCAGATAGAGATGGGGGGGCGGAGTTTCTAAAATTATCAAAAGAACAATATTCATGTACAGGTGCTCCCTGACTTTCGAAATATGTGACTTACACCCATCAGCAGATACGACCAAATTTAAAAAAGAGTATAAAATTTATGCGTTTTATATTTTATTTGACACACTATGACGGGGATACAGGGCATGTAAGAGTCAAAATATGCATTCTTACTTTGTTGGTCAGTGACCCGTAGTTTGTAGGCTGAGGTCATCCTTTTCCTGAAAAAAGTTTGTTATTAGTGGAAATGGCACCAAATTAAATAGAAATGGGATGACTTACTCAAACTTGACTCCAGCTGAGGATAGTAAATGGGATTGCTATTTGCCTTAGGTGGTGGGAAGAAATTCCAGGCTCGGCACTGAAGGCAGCATTCCGTTCCTATTTCACGTTACTGCTATTGTATATTTGGATAGAATGATTATGAATAGGCTATTTGTATGTGAAAGTCAATTGATTAAGTAAAATCAATTGTGGCTTAGTTAAGAATGTTGAGGAACAATTATATTTTGCTGAAATAGAAATTGTGCATTGCCAAAAGGACGCCAAAGGCAAAAATAATTTATAAATAAGCTATGAAAAATAATAAATCCGCAGCAACACTTGGTTTTGGGGCTATTTGTAAATTATAATCATTCTGACGTCAGAATTAATTTACATGTATGTTTCTTTCTGCGTAATTTAATTTCACCTACCCCTGGTGCAGAAAAGCAGTTCAGCATTCAGCATTAGATTCAATTGGGAAACTCATCACAAGGATGTTTGAAGTAGCATTAAAGTGATTTTTCATCCAGAAAATGGTTCGTAAACTGGTCTGCACGGCTCCTGAGGCTATCGTGTTCAATTCCAAGTCACCTCCAGCCCTTGATTAAGCTGGGATCCCCATGAAATTTTTATCTCAAAGGTATATTGGCATGGTGGGTACATGTTAATTGAATAATGATGTAATTATTCAATGCAGTCTATAAATTCACCGATGACAGCACCATTGTTCGCCAAAATAACTGAAAATGATAAATCAGGATAGAGGATTGAGATTGGGAATGTGGTTAAAGTCAACAAGGCCAAGGAACTTATCATTGTTTTTAAGGAAAGGATGGCCAAGGACCCCATACCTGTCTGCATCGATGGGACAGAGGTGGAGAGGGTTAGTCCCTGGGAGTCCATATGACAGAAGACCTTTCTAGGAACCAGCCTATCAAGGCAACTGTGAAGAAGACCATTCAATGCCTATAAAATGCAAATATGCTGGGAGGAACTCAGCAGATCACACGGTATCCAGTGACCTGCTGAGTTCCTCCCAGCAATTTTGTGTTTTTATTTTGCTACAATTGCAGCGTCTGCAGATTTCTGTGTTTCACACCAATGCCTATACTTTCTGAGAAGTCTGGAGAGTTTGGAATTTCTATCAAACTATTACAAGTGCACCTTGGAAAATAAACTGACATTTGAATCACAGCTGATTAGCCAGGAACACACAAGGCTGAAGAAGGTAGCAAACATAGCCAGGTCCATCAATGGCTCTTACCTCCCATTTGTTGAAGACACTGCTTCAAGAAGGCAGCCGACAACATAAGCAACCCATCACCTTGGACGCTGCTACCTTCAGGTAGGAGGTATAGAAGCTTGAAGAGCAGTACCTTGAGATTCAAGAACAGTTTCTTTCCAGCAGAAATGTTGAATGTCCCCTTCTAACACCAATTATGAGTTGTTCTCATACCACGCACAAAAAGGACTGTCTGCACCACTTTTTATGTCTTGCAAGATATTAAGAGTTAACATTTATTAACTACCTTTCTTTTGTATTCATGATCTCTTTTTGATTTAGTGTAATGTATACTGTTGTCATTTTTTTTCTTACAACATCCATGTGTAGCTGCAGCAAGGAAGAATTTCAGGACATATTGTTACGAGCCCAGAGAATTCCAAAACCCAGCAGCTATATAAATTCACCAAAACAATGGTTACTTAAACAAAAATTGCTTTTAATTTTATTTAAACATAAAATCAGGATCAATCTTTAACTTATTACTATTAACCCACTTCTAATTCTAAGCGCACGTGTAGGTAATGTGTATATGTTCAGGAACGTTCTCTGTTTCACTTTCCAATCATTCACTTTTCAAAGTTCACTGGTATCAGACAATTCTTATGCACAGAATTTAACATTTATGAATCTTCACCAGGCATCTACGAAGTTAGATGGTTACCGCTCAGGAAGGTTCTTGTTGGTTTCAAGAGATATTTGTTGCTCGTTGGACACACAGAAACTGATTTCCTCCAATCAGTCACTTCAATGTCTTGCTGAAGAAACTTGCCTCATCATGGTTTTTCCAAATGATAACCTCTTCTTCCAGGTCACAGAATTCCTCTTGTTTCCCTTATTTCAGGAGAAACACTTTAGCCTGGCAGCTTGCCATTTTGCAGCCTCAACTGCTACTGTAGAACTGACCTCTCTCTCTCTCTCTCTCTCAAAAGAGAAATCACCTGTTTATTCTCTCTCTGTTTCTCTCTCTGTTTCTCTCTCTGACTTCTTCTTCCAGGACTCCAAACCCAAAAGTCAAAAGATCTTATCAGTATCTCTGCACCTGGACTTTATTGCCCATACACAATAGATCAGAATTCTTCATTGCTTCTGCAAAGTCAACTGGAGCCTCAACGTCAAGCTTCAGCAAAGCTCTTGCATTTTAAATGAGATGTCTTTTGTGAAGTGGTACTCGGTTTGTGAACCTTCACTAAACTCCCACAATCTATCTCTTTGAAAGACATATTTCACCCATAACCATTCTAACATATCCCATGACAATATGAACATTTTACAATGTATATGACAATGAACCCATTATCCTCATTATCAACATTTTCATTGAATGCATACATAATTCTGGGAAATTATCAAGCACATCAACATAAATTTTGCATGAAAATGAACAATTTGGTTCTGCAATTCATGTGATTTCACCTCAATGATTTGCTACATTCAAGGCCAAAGATCCTATGATCCTTGTACCTTTGAAAAGCAGTGCTGTGCATTCCATTCTCAAATGCTTGATTATTATTTGTTCAATGATTGTAGGTTAAGTTCTTGATTGTCAAGTTAAATAGTCATCAGGATTTAATTACCCTTACATACTACACAGTAAACTGCCTTTGTTAATCTACTGAAGATTGTATGTGGGTCCACTGGGATTGCTTTGAAAATCCAGACAGGTTAAGCATTTCCATTTATAGTTGTTTGTCTCTATTGCCTCTTGAAATAACCCTTTATATTAAAACATTCTGATCAATATGAAAAACAAAGAGAGAAAACAAACAGGGAAGATTAGGATCACACAATCAAATCAATGAAAAAAATCAATAAGTTTGACTGTGTAGAAGGAGACTATCCCCCAAGCAACAGCGATTGATGTATAGATTCAGCATCTTGAATTCCATTAAATGTTTGTCTGGTTTTTTTTGTACATAGTGATATTGAAGTAGGCATTTGAGAGGGGCATCAAAGTTAAGCAAAGTCCAAATTTAATGGGCAGAGGGTTTGAGAAAACCATTGCAAGCTATGTAGCTGATAGCATCTTAAGAATGTTTACATATGGTTAACTTAAAGTTGAAATCCTGAAGTTGTTCTTTGTGATTTAACACTTCACTGGAAGTTGCACTGTCTGCATTTTGTTGTATAAGGTAGAAATTCATTTCTATTGGAAATCCGTGTCATAACTGCTGATTAGCAAGTCAAGTGAAGTTTATTCTCATCTGATTGCAGAGGTACAACCCGATGAAACAACATTCGCTGGTCCTCGGTGCAAAACAAGCAGACAGACAACTAGACTTAACACACATAGAGGCAAACAATACATATGCAAGACAAGTATTCATCTATACAAATGCATAAATAAATATTGTTTTGTACATATGAGAGTCTCAGATGGTCAGTGTGATCAGTTCCTTTGGTCGTTCAGCATTCTCACTGCCTGTGGGAAGAAGCTGTTCCTCAGCCTGGTGGCGCTGGCTCTGATACTCCTGCATCTCCTTCCCGATAGGACCAGCTGAAAGATGTTGTTTGTGGGTTGGAAGGCATCCTCAATAATTTTACGCCCCTTTTTTGTGCAACAATCCCAATAGATCATATCAATGGTTGGGTGGGGGTGGGGGTGGGGGTGGGGGGGTGGGTAGAGAGACTCCAATGATCCTATCAGCACTCTTATGTTCCGATGGATTCATCTCCGATCCAATTCTTTGCAGCAACCGTAGAATATCACCTTGTGAAGGTAATATTGTGTATGTGCATTGTACTAATCTCATATATATAGTTAAAATGTAACAAACTTTGAAATTAATATTTATAATTCCATCTGCAACATAGAACAAGAATATACCAACCTTTATTTAGCAAGCTGTACATTTAAATACTTAGCGAAAACTTGGTCCATATGTTTCTTATTTTACTGACTGTGAAATTTATTTTACGTGATTGGTCGATCAGTCTGCTCAATGACATCACAGCTGCCACTACATCACTAATTACACTGAATTGAATGGTCTTTTTCCACTGAATATCAAAATTCCATGATGCAGAAGACATAATATTTCTTGACAACATCAAAGTTAGATAATGAATGATTTTAATTATTTGGTCAAACCTTGGCTGGATATATGCACAATAATTTTGGAGTGTGAAAACCTTTGTTCAGAGGCTTGAGACTGGCACCAGAATGATTAATACTAGCTGCTTTTCTCTTAACAATAATTGATCTCTATAGTACTTAAGTAGTAATTAATGCAAATAGGCTGAGCATTATTATTATCTTCTGCTTTTCTTGAAACAACTAAATGTCTCTTTATCTGATGCATTCAACTTGACATCAATTATCTTGGCCAACACCCCATGATTCTTAGTTTCAATGCTACAACGTGAACTGGAATCTCTACTTTTAAATCCAAGGGTCTGGTTAATCACATTAAAGAAGAAATTCTATGGAAGTCTGCATTTTCTCAACTCAGTAAGCATCAGGCATTAAGATATCCTGTCTCAAATTAGTATTATTCTTTAACTTAATTTCCAAAAATGCTTGCTCACTTGCTGGCATATAATAAGATGGCCCATGCTTTGATATTGTGCATATTAAAATGATGCAGAAATTAAAATCATCTATTTGAACTCTTAATTAGATTTGATGTTTGCTAATTTATCTAGTCATGTATTCAGTATCTGCAACATATTGAACTTCTGATGTCAGTTTGCAAGCCTCCTATTTTTTTTCTTTTGAATATTAATCACTAACAGCTGTTGTCTTGTAACTTGGGTGATATTTATTTCAGATTCAAAATCTTTTTAAATTAATGACAATGAAAATTGACTTGTTAATCTGAATATTGTAAACAAGAACATTTTAACATCTTAATTAAATATTTAGACAACAACTATGGTGGATCGATAATTGGGCTGGTGATGGTGATGCCTTTCAGGCCTAGTGACCAAGTTTCAATCCTAATCTCTAAAATGGAGTTTCCATGTTGTTTCTAAGACTATGTAGTCTTCCCTAACTGCTGCAGTTTCCTCCCAAAGATGTGCAGGTTGGTTACTGTAAATTACTCCAGGTGTATGCTGATGAGGGAATTTGATTGATGTAAGAAATGCCATAAACATTTTGGCAAAATAGGAGAAACTAGTACAGCTTTGGGGTCCTGTGCTTGTACTGTGCAGGACCTTCATTTTGGAAAGGTGTTCCATTCAGGAAGCCTGAAGCATTACACATTACTCAAGTGTTACTCTAGGAAGCCTCCTCAAAGTTCTATCCTCTCCATGTTCTCACCACTGTGGAGAGTGAAGATTATTGGATACGGCATCGGAGGTACCGGATATTGTGGAAAGGAGAAGATAAACAGGCTAATGGTCAGAGAACAGGTGGCAAACAGGATTGGACTCTGCAGAGAATTGGAAGGGCATGGCTGGTCACAGAGATATTCAGATGAGGCAGGGTTGTGACCATCAAGGTGATTGGGAAATTCTGCATGCAAAAATTATATGGAGAAAAAAGAAAGAGAACAGGGGGTTGGATTTGGAGATAATAGATGCTGGGAGAGTGTGTCTTTGCTGGTGCGGTGAAGTTGGTCATTGAGATGGTTGTAGATCATTTAGTTGATGATCCATGACTCATCCCAAGCTCTGAGAAGAATCACTGACCAAAAACAACATTCCACCACTGCTGCTTGTCTCAGCATTTCTGGTTTAAAAAAAAATTGGCCTCTCTACTCTATCATCAAATCAGATCAGACCAGATACAATTGATTGTCACAGAAATGTCATATAACACAAATTGGCTTTAGTCTCCCATAATACAGATGAAGATTCAACCTTAGCATTGCCTGGCACTCCCTTACTGTCTGAGTAAGGGAAAGTAAAAGAGAGAACTTTGAGTCCCGGAATGCCTGTGAATTTCCCTTCTATGTTTCTGTAGCCTCTGCAGCAGCACAAGACCCAGTTCAGTTCAAGCCATCAGCAAACTGAGCCCAGATCCAAATCTTCAACACAATGAGGAAGCCTCAAGGGCCCAGGGCCCTTTGGGATCCCTTCTTGTCCTCAGCACCCTCTCAAATCCCGGCTCTGATACCCAATAGCAGCCTGTTGTGAATCCTTTGACCTCAAGTCGCCTTCAGCCCGCAGCCTGTGTGGGTTTCTTGCCTGCAAATCACCAAAAGCTCACCTCATGTATGTGTCCTACAGCCACTGAGCCCCTCGCTGGTCCACTGCCATGGTCATGTTCCTTGAGGTCTCCTCAACTGGGCATGTTCTTCCCTTTACTGTTGCCCAACACCAGTTTGCTACTCCCCCAGACACTGCAACCACTCGAGGCCCCGACCCTACGGTCACAGGATTTTAAATAAAAACACTGACAGCTCATTTAATCGGCTGTTTAAAGCCTGTACAAAGCCATTTGCAGCCTTACCGCGTGGTGGGATCTTTGAGGAAGTGGTGTGTGTCCACTCCTTGGGTCAGTACCAGTGGCAGTACTGCCATTACAGCAGATCTAGCAGCATTGCCAGTTTGCCAAACTATTTTTGCCTGAAGCCTAAAACAGGTATAATTTTCCCATTCGATAAACAGAGTGGTTTTAAGTGGCTTCAAAGAGCATTTGAAAAAAAATACCTGATCCTCTTTCGAGTTTTCGTTGGGTGAAGAATCCTAGCTCTGGAAATTGCCCTTTCTCTCATTTTATGACTAATTGATCCAACCGTGGACGAAGCTTAATTCCACTACAGTCAATCCATTAAAGGTTTGCAGTAGAAGTTGATGCTAAGGGCTATCTCAGCCACTTTTCTCCAAAATATATACATCCTGATCTTTATCCATTGTATGTTTTTAAAGTTCTGATTTTATCACAAATAATGATATCTTAGTCTGGAAAGAGAAAATGCACGTTACTTATTCCAATCAGATCAGTGAATCTTAGAAACAGAGATGAAAATGGGATTTCTTGTGCATTGGCCAACTGCAATTAACCCCATCTTCAGTGTGGAGAGAGTGCTATAGAATTTGAGTATGATAATTAAAGCTAATTTGAGCCTTCAATGTTAAAATTAATGGCAATGAACTTCACGTGAATGTATTCACCCTGTGTCAACAATAATGTGGTGTTGATTGAATCTATCTGCCATTGGTAACAGTGGGATCCATTATACACTTTAACATTTCTCTGACAGCAAGTGAAGAAAATCAGAGAAGTACAATTGGCCTATTTCCTCTTTCTAGTGGTGCTTGACAATTATATAATTTGACTTGTGAATTTTAATTGCACCAGATAGTGATAGAATCCATTTAAATAACCACTCATTAAAATCTTTTGTCATTACACTGAGAGTTTTTTTTAAATTATTGTATTCCCTTGATTGGGACACAGAGTAAAAAGACCTGAAGCTAATGTTCAACCATTCACTTGGCATTTTTTTGATAAAATGTGGACATTCTTAATTTTGATGAAAAGGTGGCTTACATGGATATGAAAATTTCAGAAGGTTATCGGCAAATGGGACTGACTTAGGGAACGTGGACAAGCTGGGCCAAGGGGCTGTAAAAAAATCTATTATTTTATCTAATTTTCTATCCTGATAAACTAAATTTTTTCCAGTGGTTAATTTTTTAGTCATGGAATAATTGTGTCTACAACTACTGTCTATTTTGGTGTATAAGTCAAGTCTTGAAACCCTCCAAAACATCTCAAAAAATGGGGGTTGACTTATACACCAGGTATATATTTGAGACCTAAAATTCAACTAAAAAAAACTGCTCAACGTCAATTTGGTGTATGTTGACCCTTGAAAAACAAAAATAAAAACAACTACAACAAATTTTCATGCTGCCAGTATATTAGAATTGAATTTTTATTGAAAAAAACACATTTAAAATCCTTCACAATCACTCTCATTGTCATCATCTGAATCAAAGATGGCGGCAGGCACATCCATACTCTCACTGTTTAAACAGTCCTCATATGGATCCAGTCTGTAACTGATGAGGTGGCTTCAGCTTCATCACTGCCCCTTCTGTACCATAAATTGCACAAGAGATATTGCACTTTTTAAAAGATTTTATTACAGTCTCTACTTTCACTTTATCCCATGCTTTGAGAACAAAGTCACACAGCACATCAAGTGATGCAGCAAGCATTGCCCTACCTTTTGTGAACTATTTTTCTGCACTAGTCATCTTTGTATTCCATTCTTCATGCACATGGTCCTCGAAGGGCTTGTTCAAGGAGACATCGAGAGGTTGCAATATAGACGTCAAACCACCCGGGAAAGCTCACAGCTCACAACCTGGAGTGGAGTTAGGGTTCCTTCTCAGGGGAAAGCGAGAGCCAACTGATCTATGTCTGGGATTGTATACAGAAACGGAAGTTGGGGCTAGCTCAGATAAGTCCAAAATAGGAAAAGTGATTAAGAGAGCCAGTGGCGAGGTGTGTACATTCATAAGAGCCAAAAGCAAGGTGTGCACTTTCTTGTGGGTGGCTAACCTTGATTGACATGGGAGATGACTTTCATCCTGCTTGGTCAGATGACCATCCAGTAGCAACCACGTGGATTATCTTTTATGCAGAGCAGTTTAATTTTTTTTTTTAATTTAGATATACAGCACGATAGCAAGCCATTTCGGCCCACGAGGCCGTGCTGCCCAATTTACACCGAATTGACTTTCAACCTTGGTACGTTTAGAAGGGTAGGAGGAAACCAGAGCTCCAAGGAAAACTCACACAGACACGAGGAGAAAATACAAACTTCTTACAGACAGCATGGAATTGCTGGCGTTGTTATGGCGTTGCGCTAACTTCTACGCTAAACGTTTCTTGTCCGATCTATTGGAAAACCCTCCAGATAATCTTCCCTCACGCAATTTTTAGTTGCCTATGTTCAGACATAGGAAGGCCACGCCACAGTGAAGTTGTCCCTTACTGAAAAATAGAGCTCAACAAGAAAAGTCTCCCTGTTAAAACTATCTTTAGAATTGACTACACATTTCCATCAGATTTTTAAGAAATGTAATTCTCTGCATCAGGAATTCCTTTGAATGATGATGATGAGATTTGGGGGCATGTGGGCACGAAGGATGCACCACAATTGTTAGTGAGCTTTAATCGTCTTTAATTCTACTGGCTTCTGCAGACTGAAATTCGGAAAGTTGTAATGCTGTTTGTTATTATCAGTTCTTTGTCTCTTGATGCTGGCTGGTGCTTTTCCCACTTGAATGATCTAAATGCCACCCATTGCCTTTCCATTACAGTGTAACTCTCTTCTCTCCAGTAAATACGTCTCTGCTGTAACTGCTGTTTTCAGATATCAACACAAGAGATGAAGGTCTCAGCATGAATGAAAATTCAACAGAGAGCTTAATGAATAACTGAACTGTGTCTGCATGCCTAATTTCAGTACCTTATCACCAATGAAGCAGCAATTTATAACCAAAGTAGGATTCTCCAGTGAGTTGGTATTGTATACAACTGATGTATATAAATGTTTGCTGCTTAAGATTCATTGGATATCATACATTATTCTGCATGATAAACATCCGTTAATTTACAATATTTAACTCATAAATGACATCTCCCTTTTTGAACCTATGTGTCCTTCCACCAGTCGTTTGCGTCTGAGCTGTTGCTACGCAGTAGCAATAGTTAATGTGTTTACTTGCAATTGAATGAGCTGAACATAGATTGAAATAAATAGTCTACCCATGCTGGAAACCTAAAGAAAAAATGAAAGGTGCTGCAAGCACTCAGCAAGTTAAGCATTATCAGTGGAAAGTGAAATGGAGCTATTGTATCTGGTCAAAGTCAAAGGAAGGATCATTTGTTTAAAGTAAGGTTAAGTTCAATGAGGTGAATGAGTGCAGTGGTGACAAAGGACTGTTGGGTCGGTCTTTTTGTAAGGAGCTGAAGGTTGTTCAGATCATTGTGGTAAAAGGTGGAGATGTGGAGGATTGGACAACCACAGTGAAGATGAGGCAATTGGGATGAGGCAGCTAGAAACTGTCAAGTGTTGAAGGCATCAAAATGTTATTGACGCAAATTAAAAAAAAAGGACTAGACAATGGGAGAAAGAATGGAGTCAAGGTCAAAGAAGAAACATCAGCTGCCTTTTGGTTCCCATGGATGCTGCATAACCTGTTGAGTTCCTCCAACACTTTTGGGTACTCCACCATGCCCCAGCATATGCAAATATCTCATTTAACCCCTAAGGAAGAAGTAAGGTTTGTGATATAAGATCAAATTGAATTAAGTGGTCTCTAAGGTAGTCCTCCATATGGAAGTTGGGGAAGAGCTCTAAGTGGGCTGGATGCTGTGGCGAGAACTCTACCCAAAAATTAGGCTGTTTTGAGAGACAACAGCTGAAGTTCAAGAATGTAATCATGGTTCTGTTGGAGATATTAGGATGTTTGGAGTGTGAGAATCAGAAACAGCCACCTAGGTTATGCCCTATTCACTCTGCTACTATTGGAGAAAATACAGGAGCCAAAGGATGAGCACTCAATGGCACAAGGACCGTTTCTTCCCCATCCCCACTGCTATCAGATTTCTGAATAATCAATGAACCAAAGATACCTTACTTTTTGTGCACTATTTTTATTTATTTTTGTTCGGTTGCTTATAAGAATATTTCCACTGTGATTCTGCCGCAAAACAAGGAATTTCATGATCGGTTCATGACAATAAATTCTTATTCTGATTCTGTGATGGTTGTGACGTTCATGCGTCACAAGTGCTAGACAATAATGATATCCAACATGAGAAGGGCCAGCTATCAAATCCTGACAGTTAATGGCATTGCCATCACTGAATCTTCCACCATCATTATCCGAGGGTTACAATTAACCAGAAACTGTACAGGAGTAGCCAGATACACAATGTGGCCACAAGAGCAGGTCACAGGCCAGGAATCCTGAGGTGAATAACTCATTTCCTAATTCCCCAAGGCTGAAGTCAGGAGTGTAATACAATATTCTGGCAGTTTGCCAATGGGAAGGCAACAGTTTATGCCATCTACAGGATGTACTACTGCAACCCACAAGACTCCTTTGTCATTACCTTCCAATCTCACAATCTCTAACAGCAAGAAGAACCAAGGCAAAAAGATAGAAACATTACCAGCTAGAAGTTCTACAATGTTGCACATGAGCCCAACTTATATAACTTCTCTGCAAATTCCAAAACTCCTTCCTTAATAGCACTGTGGACATGCACACACCTCAAGAATTGGTGTGGATCTAGAAGGGAGATCATCACCACCACCTCAAAGGCAATAAAATGTTGGCTCAGTCTGCAAAGCCTTTATCCCATGTACTGTATAAATTTAAAAAAAGCTAGAGATCAATTGCCAAATCACTGTGGCATTGCCCATGCCAGCAGGATTGATGACCATGTCAGTTTAGTGCTGCAAATTCAAAGGAGGGCGGAAAGTTAGGACGGTCAAGTTAAGTTTTCAACTAGTGATGAATGTAAAAACACAGAAATGCTAGAGGAACTCAACAGGTCTTGCAGCGCCCATAGGAGGTAAAGATACTGTATATTAACAATATTTTGGGCCTGAGCCCTTCTTCAAAGTAGCTTACCTTGAACAAGGGATCAGGACTGAAATGTCAGTGAAACAGTAAAACCCCTGTTATTCAGAATGGAGGAAAATAAATTAAAATATTTAAATAAATAAGAATAAAATAAGAGGTAAAAAAATATGTTTAAAATTGTAAAAGTATATGTTCTCTGAAGTAATACATAGATGTTTGAAGATGGGAGCAAATATTCAGCCAGCAGAATGCTTTGCTCATAGCATCTGTTTGAATAAATTTGTGTGAAACAGCAATGGAGTCGCCTGGGATGAGGAGCTGGTTGATGCTGCTCACTGTTGATGTGACTCTCTTAAAGTGTCTCTTTATCCCTTCTTAGTCAACTTGGGCGAAGGTGAGTTAATAATCTTTAAAGTTTGTTGTTTGTCTTTTGGGCAGCTCCGTAGAGGGGGAGGAACCTGCAGGTGCAGCAACGGTTAAATGTTTTCAAAGATTGTGACTGAAAATAATGTAAAATGCTTTAAGATTTATATATTCATACAAGTGAAGATTGTTCAGTATAAGTACAGTATAGTATTTTTTGCTTTTAAACTATTTATTCTTATTGCAGGTGTATTGTTAGACATTTTAAAAGTAAGTTTCAAGCAACTGGAAAATACACTTACCTGGCATCTATTCATCCCCATTGGTGCTGGATACCAGGGGTTTTATTGTATATCTTTACCTCCTGTGGATGCTGCAAAACCTGCTAAATCCCTCCAGTATTTGTTTTTTTAACTACAATCCCAGTGTTTAAAAACTTGTGTTTCACTCCAACCAGTGATAAATAAAGAGGAGTGAAGACTTTTAAAATCATGACTGGAGAGAATTTTTAAAAAATTTGCAGGATGAAATTTTATTCAGCATCAAGTCTCAAAGGCTTCAACATACCCACACAGTAGAACAGATAAGCACCAAGAAACCTGATGTATCAAACCAAGAGTCGGTTAAGAGAATGGTCTGCAAAGTACTGAAACTGGATTGTCAGTATGACAGAGTTCACAGTCAACAGCTTTAAATCATCACACTTCTTCTTCCCCTATCACCATTATCTTACATTTTTTCTTCCTCAAATATTATCCAGTTTTCCCTTGTTCAATGATAATGTTGAGAAGAATATCAGAGTCCATTTTCTGCTAATGCAAAATATTTCTTTTGCAATCACATTTGATTTAAAGTAAAATAATTCCACTGTGACCCATAAATTATATACCTTTATAAATTAAGGTTGTAAACAAGAACCTTGCTGTACTACAGATTTGGTCTCCTGTTGTACAATAATAAATAACTTCTTGTCATATTCCAATCAGGTGTCAAGGTGCATGCAAAGTAACAAATGAGAAAACAAAATACTACGTTTTGTTCTGTGGCTGAGGATTGGAATTTTCAACCTTTCCAATGATAACACAGCCCTGTCTATCAGGTTCAGCTTGGCTGACCAGAAGATTACAATCTTACTCCATATTGTCAAGGCATAATGGAAATAGGCAGGTGAATGGATTTGCAAATGGCATGCAAATAATTCATAGAAATATTGAAAAGTAATTGCTACTTTCACAGCACCAATAGAATGCAATTGCATTTTTTTTCCTAGATGAATGACTTGATAATACTCCTGATTCTCTTTTAATTCGCATCAGGGATGGATGCAATTATGTTCTCACTAATTGATTTTTCTTTAGCAGGAAAATAGTTATTGCACATGCAGCGATGCACCTCTTTTTCCCAGGCTAACATCAGACATTTACAAAGCTGATTGAAAATACAACCTGTACATGCCAGAGTATTGAGAAATATTGGTTCAAAGTATTTCAAACTTCTTTGCACTTTTTAAAGTTAATTAAAAACCATATCCCTTAACTGCTTTATTTGGTATTGTTGGAGAAAATGACATAACGTTACTGACATCTGAGCTACATGTATTAGTTTTTATTTCTCTTATGGATAGGCGGGCGGTGTTGGGGGGGACGTTACCCCGCCTCATCGTGCTCAACGGCTATGCCGTGTTTAAACTTAGAGAAGATTAGATGCTCAATTTCCAATTTGGATGTAAATTTTCAGACATAGTGGGGTCCCTTTTTGAATTACTTTTATAATCTTTGATTTGTTCTGGAGGTAGAAATGTTGACTAATGAGGTAATTTATCATACTGATAAGAATTCTTTCTTCAAAGTGAAGAGCCAGCAAACTAAGTACGGTACTTGCATTCAAAACCTTTACTTGATAGTTGCAAATCCACAGCTTAAAATTGGGATTTATTTGCTATTTCCAGCCCTCTAGAAGAATGTTTTGATAAAATAGAAGAAGGACTTTGCGCTGGATTGGATGCACATAATAAACCCACAGACTATTTCACTGACAATATGGTCATATGAATATGAAAACATGATGTAGGAAAGATTAAACCAACCAAATCTTTATGAAGTAAATGTAAATACTCATTCATATTTGCTGCATTGCCGCCTAAACATTCCTTCATTACACTTTACTTTTCAAATCACTTGTAATGATATTCTTCCCATCCACATAATGATCTTTTACACTCTGAATACTTACTTGCATAATGCATGAACAATATGTGCATACTTGACTGATTTTTAAATTCGTCTTTCAACATCCACCTTCAGAAGATCCTTGGTTCCTCAATGGCTGTCAACAAAACCAATAGTGAACACGTTATCTGGAACCTTGGGAAATAGGCATCTTGTTCTTGCTTCCTTCCATGTGAAGTAATATTTTTTTTTACATCACATCTCATAGAACAACTATTATGGCAATAACAGTTGAAAACATTTTTTTTCAAAAGGTTTGCTTCCTGGAAAAAAAAAGTGGCAATTATGGAAGACAACTTCAAGCTGAACACAAAATAATTTCAGATTTCCTGTATCAAATAGGAAGTTGGCAAAACATTAAATTAACTTTTATTGAATTTAACATGTTTAATCACATAATGATGTTGAAATATTGCATCAGTTCAAATGACATGAAAATATTTTCATTTGTACTGAGTATCTGATGCCTCTCGTGTCAGTGATCAACAATAGTTGGCCAGCATGGACGGATTCCAGTTGCCCTGATATCACTTTTCCATGGTTGCAATGTCTATGTTCGTCCCTGAGTGCACCAAGATAAGCAGGAATGAAGTCCAAGTGCAAGTGTAGAAATTGAATTTTCAATGACATGTGGCATTTCATGGTTTTGTATGCTTGAAGAAGGCTTAAAATATGATAGAAAATCATTAAAAAATGGTTATATCATAAAAAATCAGTAGGTGAGAGGAAAAGTTTTGAGGTCAGCGGACTAAAATCCATAAAATGCACTCAAATGTTTTCAGGAAGAAAAATCGTTGCTCATCTTGAATCAATTTTCTTTTGTTCAGCCACTTATATAGGCATCATTTATAAAGCCAGCATTTATTACCCATCCTTAATTGCTGTTGAGAAGTGGTGCTCCGCTGGCTTCTGAACTTGGTGAGCTACCTCTCAAAAAAAAATGTTGGGTGGTGTGGTCCAAGAAATAGACTTGATGTTGAAGGAATTGTAACTTATTTCTAAATCAGAATGTGTTTAATTTGGAGATGAACCTCATGTAATGTTCAGCTTTGGGGTGTACTGCTGAAGTAACTTTGGTTTGAAACTGCTTTGCATTTAGGAGATGTTTCACTCTCTGTCATTATGCACCAATAATGGAGGGAAAAACATGCATGTCGTGTGAATGAAACATATTGCTTTGACCTGAATTCTTTTCTGCTCCTTGAGAGTTGCTGGAGCTACATTAATCCTGGCGAGTAAGCAGTGCGCCATCTCATTTCAATCGTGCCATGTAGATGGTAGAAAGGCTCTAAGAAGTAAGGAAATCAGTCACTTGCAGTCCCTGACCAGCTATTTCAATATTTATGTGCTAATTCTCACAATGTTGATGATGGAATGATCCAGTTGTTGTCTTAGAGATGCTTGTTGTTCAGCACTTGTTTGCCATGGTGGCATTGGGGATGGGCATATTACCATAGAAATGTTGTGGAGTTGCTCCATTGAATTATGTATAATATACAGAGTGCAGTCTGACGCTATGAAGAAAGATAGTGGGTGGAGATATGTTGGATACTGAGTGCAGTAGCAGATTCAACTAATCAAAAACTGCTTTGGTCTGGCTGATGTTGAACTTCTTATTGATGCTATATCTATTTGATTTTTGAGAAATCCACCATGCAGTTATTTTGAGCTTTATTACTTAGCAGAAGGACTTTCCCAGGTGAGGTATGACCCCATTTGTTCCTGATCACCCCACCTATGCTCTCAGCCAGAGGGTTCAAATGATTATTTCTATTCAGTGGTAAACTATCCTGCTGTTGATGCGAGATATAACAGACAGACATTCCTAGCTCATTGAGATCTAGTTGGGGTTTCTGATTTCCGGGTGGTTTTCATCTGATTCCACTGCAATTGCTTAACTCAGTTTTGGATGATGTGCATGTCCAGGTACGGAGAAACGTGGGCTTGATTGTCAGGATGGTTTTCAAGGCAGCTGAACAATTCTTAATTTTCAGCAAATGATCCAGATTTTCTGACCTGGCTAAATGACAAACAAAAAAATATTTTGGCTGAGAATGCGTTAAGGAAACACTAGAATGCTGTCCCGGGACTCCGATTACTGGCGTTTAACAAACATTAACATCTTTCTTTGTAAAGACACAAAAGTCTGCAGACTCTCTGGTTGAAGTAAAAACTCTATGCTTGGGAAATGCAACAGGTCAAACAGTGTACTTTATGCAGCAAAGATAAAAATAGGTAACCAAGGTTTCGGGCCTGAGCCTTTGTGCCTGGAATAATTAAATCGTTGAATGAGATCCTTTTTATCACCAATTTAATTCTCTTTTGTTGGAGCTTCAAGGTTGCACATTCAATCAAATGTTACTTTGACAGTAAGGGCAGCTACTCTCCTTTTCCAATATGTTTGGCTCTTGCACATATCTGTATCAAGGCTGTGATGAAATCTGGAGTCAGGTCACTGAAGTCATTCTTTCTCTGAGGATAGGACATACTCCTGTAATCCTCTGCATTATCAAGCTGAGGATCATGTAATAGCTGCACTGAATCAATGCTGCTGTTCGAATTGTTTTATCATAGCTACTGCACCTGCCCACTTCTTAGACTCGACAGTCAGCACTGTAACAGGCCCTTCCGACCCACGAGTCCCTCCCGCTTAACTAATACCCAATTGGCCTGCACTGCCGGTATGTTTTAAACAGTGGGAGGAAACCATAGCACCCTGAGGAAACCTACACAGACACAGGGAGAACTTAAAATCTCTTTACAGTCAGCACTGGATTTGAACGCCGGTCACTGGTGCAGTAACAGAGTTGTGCTAACCACTAGGTTAACCGTGCTGCCTTTGGCTAAGTTGGACTGTTGAATCTGAGATTAGAAGATCTTTGACAAGCATAACAATGCAGTTAAGGTGAATAAATTAACTGAAAGATTTCAAAGTTTGCATACCTACCATTGAAAGAATCTGCCATAACTTAGGAAATAAAATAAAATCAGTAATAAAGGCAAACTCATCCAAAATGCATAATTACCTACTGGGCAGCATTATTTTAGCCCCAGAACTGTTAAATCCATCATTCATAATGAGGTCACTCAGCCATCATGTCGGCAAAGAGGAGATTCTCTTATAATAGTGGCTAATGCAGTATATACAAGTCTGAAAAGAATGATAGCATGTTTCCTTTTGGTTACAGAGGGTCCTTGATGGTGGAAAATATACCTGGAGGGTCTGTGCACTAATAAGATGCCTTCTGAAATGAGCAGAATAAATAATATACATATATCCATTGAAGAAGGATTAAAATACCTAATCTCCAGCAATGCAGAAGTATTTAGAATTAAGGCAGGCTCTATATTCAGGTTACAGTTTAGGTTGTTCATGATCTTATTTTCTACTAATATTAAAATATTTGTGTAACAAAATGTTTTCACGAATCAAAAATGTTGTATTTTCACCTAAAACTTTAACATGGCCAGGATAAAGCAATTAAAGTCCATCATTATGGCAATAGAGAGAGGGGAGCTGAACCTAGATAGGAGGAGTTTCATTAGTTTGAGCCAAGGATTTGTTTGCCCAGTGGCAGTTCAGAAACTTCTTCTCATAATATTGAAAACTTGGAAGAGCTGATGGGACGATATTACACCCAATTTCAGGCCTCATAACGATGCAGGAAAAAAATCCAATTTCTGCCTTACTGGAAGGAATTATAAGGGTTTCTCATCCTGTTGTGTTATTGCATTCACCCAAACTCTTTGAACAAGAGAAAAGGCTTCATATCCTTTTCCTTCAAACCAATTAAATAGTAAGAATGGGTATGAGAATTTTCTCCTTCTGCAGGCTTCCCCAAAGTCATTTAAGATGACTCCTTACATTTGACCTGACCAAGCTGAGGATAGCTTGGTCCCACACAGAGAACATGCATTATTTTCAATCAACCTATTCTGGTATATCTGAGGCATTGGGAACATGCTTCCTTTTCCCATTACTGAAACATTAATTCTTCAAGTAGCAGCAGTGTCTGGTGTTAGAAGAGTGCTGGAATTCCAACAAGAGAGAGTCCATAAACAGTCAGCTTAGTTGTAACATATGGGAACAGTCACTCATAATGAATCTTGCACAAGGTGCCTTAACTTTTCCGCTCTGGGAACTTTGCAAATAAAGATCACAATCACAATTGAATTTAATAATGGTATCGATTTATAACAACATTAAAAACCAATTTAAAGGCGGATAGAATTTTTTTGGCCAAGAATCCAATGAAACTATTATATTGTGGCCAATCATTTCAACATTGCATAAACAGTAAATGTATCGAACCCTCAAGAACCATTTTTAGTATTAGTATGAATTGACAAAGTTCTAGAAATCCTCTTCAATTCACATATGATTTCTACACAAGGCAATCATCATTTCATGTTGACATAATTTTACCATAGCCCATTTGAGAGGTATCTACATATTTATCAACCTAGTCTTTATAAGATAACTCAAAATATTGTTAATGGCGCAAAGACTTTCCAAAACATTGCAAGGTCTTAAAATTAATTGAGATCATTTTTGAAATTAAGAATAATATTTAGGATACTGTACTTAATTGTTAAGCCCAGTAAACCCTTTTCTGCCCATCTCACATGGTTTATTGGCTCCAATAATCCCTTGAGATAATGATAAGATTTATTTGGGAATAAAAAATCTAAATTAAAGAAAATGATTAAACAAAATGAAATCATTGATTCTTGTTTTTTACAGGACTTGGCAGCAAGAGATCAAGCATCTTCAGTGATGTAAACTTTAAGTAAATTATTGAATGGTTTTCCAAATTTACACAAAGTTTGGTCTCCTACCAATATTCAAATTTGGCAATATCATTCATATTAAATATTCTTTTGAGCTGGTGAAAATTATTTTATCTTTCATGTTTATTTGGATAACAAAACATTTGTCCCAGTCCAAGTCTTATCAAAGGATATGAAAATGCAGACAATGTCAACTCAATTATTGATTTGTTATTGTCTATGTAACACTACTGCATGGTCAAAATAAAAATAAAAAATTGCTATAGTGGGACATAAATGGGAACTTGCTGCTCTTATTTACAGGTGTTAAACAATGCGTCAAGCCCCAATTTTTGAGTTAATAACACTTTGAAAAGCTGTTGCAATGTTTTTTTCAAACAGCTGCTGCAGACACCTAGAGTAGATGCTACTTAACTTGACTCTGTAGGGGGTCAATATATGTTTTATGAACCCCTGGAGAAATTGGGCAGTCCTCAGTTGAAAAGGCCTTGGGATAACATGTTCAAGGTTTCCTGGATGTGGCCAATGCAGAGCTAATCCATGAAGAAGTAAATTTAATCAACTTTCTTTAAGTTAAAGGGAGTTTTCAAATAAGTATGAGCAGCTGACTGCAAATGGTTTCCCTCTCAGAATCTAAACCCACAATGAGAGTAGATAGAGGCCCACTGCTAATAATGGACGAGTCCGTGAATTCTATTGCCCATCTAAATTAGTTACCATGGAAGCACATCAGAGTTTGTTAAGATAATATGTTAAGATATAATAGAGAAAAGTGTTTATTTCAAATTATGACAAGTCTAGTTATAACCTGAGAACAAAGTCCCATCCACTCCTCCACATGTAATTTTTGAGCTTGCCTCTTTCAGAACATGGTTGCTCTGATGGAATCTGGGATCCACCTCTATGACTCTTCTTCTACCTTTAGCTCTCAAAGCATGCATATTATCTGTCCCTAACTTTCTGCCATGTGTGTTGTACCTGCAATGTGTACCCTCTGCTAGAATGCATGCTCCTTTATTTCCACTGGCAGGAACCTAGGGACGTACAGACCATCGGTTTCAGTATAAGGATGATGACAAGGGCCAGAGGGTTTTGATATCCTGCAATCTCCTGGCTAAGCGGTAGCTGTAGGATCAGGTTATCCCAGGTTTGACCAGTGATAGGCATCCACGGGATCAACATAAACCAATGTAAAGAACTTTTTATTTCATCCATGTGTGTCTCAGAACTCATACATATGAATACGAAATGTAACACAGTGTCAGATGTGGGATGAAGGAAATTAAAAGGAATTACTTGAAAAGGAAAAATCTAAAGTTAGCAACTGATCAGTGAAGAGAAGCTAACGAAGTGAAAAATGGAAGAACTCCCCCCACCAGTGAAACTTCCCAGTTGACAAGTAATGTGGCTGAAAATTGTAACAGATTCAAACAATGATTTGGATTGTATGTAGTGGCAGTCGTAACTGGCGAGAAAAGTAATAAAGTTATAGCATCAGTTTTCTTTCACCTCATGGGTGATGAAGCCCTGGTGGTATATAATGACTTCACATTTGCTGCTGAAGGAAATAGAATGAAATTGGAAAAAAAATAATGGAACAGTTTGAGGCATACTGCATACCTAAATGCAATGTGACATTTGAGAGACACAGATTTTTCATATGTGTACCGAAATGGAAGAAAGTATTAATCAGTATGTGACTGAATTGAGAAACAGAAGCAAAACTTGTGAATTTGGTGGACTGACCAACTCGCTGATAAAAGACAGACTTGTGTGTGGTTTCAAGATAACAGTCTAAGGGAAAGACTGCTAAGAGAACAAAATCTAGACCCAGAAAAAGCCATAGCATTCCGTAGGGCTACAGAAACTGTAAAAGCACAGGCAAAAGAGCTGCTCAATGAAACTAGCTGCAATGTGGATGCAGTGGGCAAGAACGAACATAAACCATTTAACAAAAAAAAGTGACAAAGTGGAAAGAGGCATGGCCAGTGAACAAATATGAAAGGGACAATCAAAAGCCATGTTGTCGATGCAGTACACAACACCTACCAAAAAAGTGTTCAATTTGGTAAAACAAGCAATATGTTCAACAAAAGCATCCATTATGTCCATTGCTATAGGAACAAAGTGCAACAAACCAAGGTTCATGCAGTAGATGAAAGGGAGGTAGAGGAATTCTACGTCGATGTGACTGAAACAAGAAAGAATAAAGACTAGATGTTGAGATTAAAAGTGAATGATATATACATTTCAGTTAAATTGGATACTGGAACATAAATTAATGTAATATCAGAGACTGATTTTAAGACAATTAGTCGCAGACCAAAGATGTATGGAACAAAAGTGAAGGTGACAGGATATTCAGGTACCGATATACCAGTGCAAGGAGAATGCATGGTCAAAGTGAAATACAAGGACGAAGGGCATTTGGCAGCATTCATCATGGTATCAAAGGATGTACAGGTTTAACAACCTTTGATAAACTCAACGTAGTAAAAAGAGTCTTTGTTGTGGAAAGCGAAGGAGAGACAGTCTATGATGAACTCATGAAAGAGTACAATTACCTATTTTAGGATCTAGGGTGTCTTCCAGGAGAACACATGATCAGAGTGGATAAACATGTGCCACTGATAATACATCCATGCAGAAAAGTTCCATTTGCACTTCAAAAGCAACTAAAGACAGGGTTGGACAGCATGGAAAGCTTGAACATGATTCAGAAGATAGATGAGGCAGCGGAGTGGGTGAGTTCACTCATCATTGTGAACAAAAAGAATGGAAAGCTTAGAATTTGCCTGGATCCAAGAGATCTAAATAGAGCAATAAAAAGGGAACATTTTAAGCTTCCAATGCGTAAAAAAAAAAAAAATCATGTCACAGTTTGGAAATTCCTAGTTTTTCAGCATTTAGGTTCATCATTTGGATTTTGGCAGTTGAAATTGGATGAAGCAAGTTAAAGACTGTGCACAGTCAATAGTCCATTTGGTATCTTCAAATTCCTAAGTTTACCATTCGGAATTGCCTCAGCTCCTGAAGTGTATTGGTCTATGAGCACCTGGATGGAGTTGATACCTCAATGGATGACATCATAGTATGGGGAATCACAAGAATGGAGCATGATGAGAGATTAAGGAAAGGGCTGGAAGCAACAAGAAAAGCAAACCTGAAGCTGAATAGAGAGAAATGACAGCTCAGGGTGACAGAACTAACATTTGTATGAGAGATCTTTAATGGAAGCTTGAAAGCCTCCTGGACTGTTTACAACAACTGTAAAGAACCTTTCCTTCATCCATGTATTGTCTAAGAACATACATAGACAAGATGAAACACTTTCCACCTTTTTCCTTTCCTACTGTTAATAATGATTTCAACAATTTTTGGTTTCCTCTGTATCTTCTCTGCCTTAACTATCTCTTGTGGATTTAACCTTTTACATAAACCAAGTATGATCAATTGCATTAACTCACCTAGTTTTCTCTCCTTCTCCAACTCCATTCTTCAGGAGGGTTATCTCTTCGAGGCCTCTTGGATTACTCGTATGATCTTGCAGGTTTTCTGCTGCCAACCTGTGCTCCTAAACTTTTTTCCCCCAGATTGCAATTGCCAATGGAATTTGCATGTAGAGAATGTTGCTATTAAGCCTTATATGAATATTGTTATTATACCTGTAAGTGAAGGATTAATCCGCAAGCAGCTGACAGGTGACATCATCACATCAAACAAATGTAATGCTCACTGAATACTATTAATCATTTAAATGGAAATACAAATGCCATCTTTGAAATGTATCCCACTCAGTAACTATCTCTGGTATTAATCACAACTTCTATCCAGTTTAAGTACTCATCTTCAGTCATCTGTGTCACAATTGATTTCCTTTCTTTCAATATGAGAATTTTCGCTTACACACATTATAATCAGTTTCCTAACTCTGCACAGTACACTATCCCAAAGTTAGTTATCAAGTACCAACAGATTGTATGGGTATCAGATGGATGAATGGGGTGCAAAGTATTCAGAGAGAAATGGTCAAGAGTGTTCTCAAAACTGCCTTTAAAATTGTTCAGCATCCCCACTGACCCCTCAAAGAGGAAAACGAGTACATGGGATGGCACTGAGAATTTCAAGTCAAAGTGCGGAAAGAATGCTGAAGTCTGGCATCAGTAATAGAAGGAATGCATCATTTCACAAACTATTTGTCTATATATATATTACATCTGCAATTCTGTCATCACGTCTGGAGGTCTAATTTCCACGTCATCAGCCTCCACAGAGATGACAAAACCAGAGTGGAGACGTGTTTTCTTTGATCACATGGGACAATCCAAGAAGAACAAGAACAAATGTCAGCTCATCTTTTAGCTGTCTGTCAGTCATTGTGTTCTTGAATCCTGCTTTACAGTCCCTCAAGTTTGTCCCATCCTTTTTTCAGACTATAGTTATCCATCTAGGCCCTTCAGTATATGAAGGGAGAACTGAATGAATAATAAAGGCCTAAAAATATTACATGAAGAAGATAATTGAGCTTATGCTGGTCATTCCTCGCTCACCACTGGGGTTAATTAAGCCCTTCTTCTCATTTCTTTTCTCGTGGAACCTCTCTCTACATGATTGTTTGTTGTGTTTCTCTATTTAAATGCAGAAATAATAATTTGAAAACAGTTCACAAGATGCAGATCCTGAAGTTATAAGATACCCTAGAGACATTACAGGCACACATTTATTACATGCCATGGAATTGATTTTTACATTTGACTTCAAAATAATTTCAATTTTTAAATTTGACTTGGAAATAATTCATTCATATGCACAGTTAGAACTTTGACCATCAGCGACCACAAAGGAAGGGTGTATAACCCTCACCAATATGAGGGGTATAGAGAGGATTGATGCAAATGGGAATTTTCCACTGAGCCAACAACTAGACGATGTGGGTGAAAGGTGTCATGTTTAAGGAACTTATTAGGGGGAACTTCTTCACTCAGGGGGTGGAGAGAGCGTGGAACAAGCTGCTGTCAGAGGTGGAAAATGCAAGATTTTAACGTTCAAGAGAAGATTGAATAGGTACCTAGATAGGAGATGTACAGATATAATGGTCAAAGGAACTACATGGAATATATAGTTTGGCAGAGAAAGACCTGTTTCAGTACTGTGATGTTCTATGGTTCACAACAGTAATGCCCTCACGTAGTACGTTAGTTATTACATTTTGCCATTTTCCCAGCTGTCTTCTGTAATTGAATCACAGAAATGTAATGAACTCATGATCATGAATGCCAACAGGGACAAACCTTGAGATCACATGATTACAGAGCAGGCCAGTCAGGTGACTCTCAGAGTGATCTAATTTCTCTGTAACCTGTCCTACCACACATGACCATCAGCACAACACTGATCTCTCACCACCCCTTGACTCCAGGGATGATCTATATTAACTTATCAACTGACTGAGCAGCATGTCATTGAGATGTTGGAGGAAACCACGTGAGCCGACCACTTCTCTGCCGCAGAGCCAGCTGGAGTTGAGCACCTTGGAACCTAAGGACACCAACTGTAAGTCAAAACCAGCATCGTGATGAGTGCTGAGCTCATTTATTACAGCTGGCAAGGATATCACTCCCTGCTGAGTCTCCAACAAAACGACAAAGAGGAGACAGCCCGATTAAAAAAAAAAAATGGATGATTAGTCAAAGGTAGCCAAATGAGAGCCGAAAAATTCTAAACAGAAATTATCCCCAAGAGTGTTCTGGGAGCCAAGGAGAACCACATACAAATGCTTACTGTTGTCTTTGACAATGGTGATAGAATATTGTTGCCTTCAGAGCTTGAGTTAGGTGTCACAAGTATGAAAGAGATGACTGTTACACTCACCTTGGTCAATGACTTCTTTGAGACACCTTTACCCAGTTCATAATTTCTAGTTCACTATTTAGGAGATCACATGTTCTCTCAACTAATGGAGAGGGGAGTTCATTTGGTTCTTTTTTTTCCCATCTTATTTCTCCTTGAGTAGAGAACTTGGGTATCATCCCTCTCTGAATGTATAGAATAGGCAAACTCAATGGGGGGGGAGGGGTCAGATGCCCTTCGGAGGGTCACAGCACATTTAAGCAGGGGCACGGACTGAAATCCTGATTATTTTTTATGTAGTCAGTAGGAGAGGAGTATGGAAGAGGGGGTCCATAAATTTGAGCAGATTCCTAAGGGGTCCATAGCCAAAAAAATGGCTGGTATAGAGTATATCATGTCCCCAGGTTGAAAACATTATCATCAGGCAATGTCATTTCATCTATTTTTTTTAGACAGATAGGGGCTTTACAAGCAGGAATTATATACTTGAATCTCAACTCTGATTTCATTATTTATTTCTGGTAATGCTAAACCATGGATTACAATCACATCCACAAAGCCACCATGAGAATCATGGAGATGGAATTCAAACCTGATGATTTAATACTGAAAGTTGGTGCCCTATTTCCTCTAATGAAGTCACTTGCAGATAGAAGTCCATTGCTGGAGAATATATGTGGTTTACAGCTGGCAGGAGGTTGTGGTCCCAATATCTATTGAATGTATTGATAATTTTATTTATTTTCCAAAGATAAATGTGAACATTTTACATGAATAGTACCAAAGAGCACTGAAAATAAATATTTAGAAAATTGGTGTTCTGGTGACTGGATGAGGAGTAGTAATTGTTAAACTGAAATAATTTTATAGGCTTAAAACGTGGAGGCATTCAAACCGTGGAGTTTCATAAAATTATAGTGGTTTCAGAATAATGAACTCCACTGAATCTGAATGCAGTTATTTATGTGGCTTTTTTTTACTTGGAACCTGCCAGTAATTTTGCCAGGTGTTAGTCATGATTGTAAAATCTGAGGTGCTGCTGTGATTATAGATGGTCATTAAGGGATTAGTTGATGGAATTTATGAACTACTTAGCAGTGTACACCTGCAAAAATGTTCTTTGCATGAGTTTTATGCCTGTGTTAATTATCAACTTGAGAGCAAAGTTTTTGGAAAATTAGATTCACTTTTCCATTTCATGGACACCACCAACTATCAAGTTCTAACTCCAATCCAGCCCTATCTGTATCCATTAACACATAAGTGGTTAATCTACCAATATGATTTTTTTTTCTCCCAGTTCCAGTCTGGATTTTTGTTTGCAGTTTTCTGAAAGCATGCAACTGTATTACAATTCAATGGACATCAAATCTAATTCAGATGTGAAACCATTACATAAAAGGAAGATTTACAGCATGTAAATACAATGATTATAGGGTTCCACAGGTTGAAACACTTCGCAAATATATGAAGATTTTGTATGAACGTTGTCTTGTATATTTAGGAAAAAAAGGATGATTATTTTATCACTTATGGTGTCATGGTTCTCTCAGAACATGACCTCTGGACTATTGGACCTCTGGATAGTCCAGTAAAGAATCATTGAGGTCTACCAATTATCCCACTTGCTTTCAGAAACTCAAGAATTTCTGCAAAATGGTAACACAGGCTTCGAGGATAAAAACTATGTGGGGAAAACAACCATTTGTAGTGTAGAGAAAAATGTTATAAATTGTGAATCACCACAAACTGGATGATTTGAGTCATTCCATGGAGAAATATAAAGATTTGTTCTCTGACACCCTCAGGATTTTCCTGAAATAGTGACATTTTCATTGTTGGAACAGATTACATTTTCCACAGATTATTGGGGCTGGTATTTATCAATCTCTTTAATGACAATTCTTATACTCATCCTATCATTCAAACTAGAAGCCTAAAGAGAAGGCGATCAAGTAAACATTGCTGATTGGACCCAGAGCACTACTCTTCACATTATATTTTGAACCATTAGCTCAATACATCAGGTATAATGAGAATATCAGGGGAATTACTATTAAAGGGACATAGCATAAATTGGCCTGTTATACAGATGACATTTTGATATATTTAGGCAACCAACATCTTCTTTACTTAAATTGATGTAATCCTTTGAACTATTTGGATACATGATTAACATAGATAAAACTCAATTACTCTCATGTAACTATCGCCCACCAAGATAAATTGAAAGTAGATATCTCTGGGCATGGCAAACAGAGTTTGTTAAATCTTTGGGCATTATTATGTCAAAAGATTTGACAAAATTATTAGAATGCAATTATTTGCCTATATATATTGGGAAGATATTATAAGTGGGAACCTAATTCCTTTTTAAAAAATCTCTGTTCAAGGATTGAATCCATTAAAACCCCGACTATTATATCTTTTTTGGACCCCACTGATAGAGATTAACCAAAATTATTCAATAAATGGGATAAAATGTTATCAAGTTAAAAGGCCTAGAGTTCATCTCAAAACTTTGCAATTAGCCAAGGAAAAGGAAGGATGGCACCTAACTTCTCTTAAAGATTATTATTTTGCAGCACAATTGAGAGCTGTGATATGCTGGTGTAACCCAACATATAGACAATTTTGGCTGATGACAACTTAGAAAGATATATAAATAATATAGGTAAAATGGACTCTTAAAATATGGAAAACTACTATAAAAGAATATAAAATAAAGGGAGATATTGCAATTCTTAAATGACTCGGATTTCACACTGAATAAATCGGATGCTAGATTTAAAGACTGGATAGCTAAAGAGGTAACAGTTCTTTGTAATATAAAGAAAGAAGGAATCTTGTTCAGTTTTGAAATGCTTAAAGAGAAACACATTAGAAAAACAATGGCATTTGCAGATGTGACATTATGTTAAAAGGAGAGTTAAAAAAGTAACCAAGGCAAGTACATGTTTGATAGTGTTATGTCTCAAACCAAGCAACAACAGCAGATGCAATTCCAAAGAGTTAAGTTTTAACTCTACATTTATTAATGACTATTAACAATATAATGCCTTAACACAATTAACCACACTATAAGTAGTACATATACAGATATTATATATTAATAAATAGTGCATATGTGGAAAATGCGGAAAAACCCAGACTTTTACAGTCTGTGCCCAAAATTCAAAAAAAAAAGGAAAAATCCCACAAAACCCCAGGTCAGTCAGACAAGTAAGTCGGTTCAAAAAACATAGTCCAGAGAATTCAATCTCAAAGTTCTATGCCCAAGTTCAGTTCTTTAAATGATAACAAAGGATGTCGCATTGAACATTGGAGAGAGAATTGACTGATGTTAGGTTGCAGTAAACTTATGAATCCTCACTTATGAGGCATTGAGTTTCACACAGCTCTCCAGCTGCCCTCTGCCGCTCTTTGCTTCACAGCTGGTTCCTCCTTTTGTTCTTGACGAACCGAGAAATTAACGAGTCAGCACTCAGCTGTACTGCATGTTGCATAGAGTTCATAGCAGAAATCCATTCTTTATAAAATTCCAGTCACCAGTCCAAAAGGTCAGTCCATGGTCCATTGCATTAGAATTGTTTAGAAAAGCATATAATTCAGATAATTGTAGTAAAATAATTTCAAGTGTATATAAGGGTCTGTCAAATCTTAAAACACACTCGAGTTCATACATTAAAACAAAATGGGAAAAGGAAGGAGGGAGAACTATATCTGAGGAAGAATGGACAATAATATGGATGAATCAATGGAAGTGACCAGTTCACAGAAATGGAGAGAGTTTGTGTGGAAAAACCTGATAAGATACTTTATTACACCCTCTCAGAAATCCTATTATGGCAGAAACCTCCCTCTTTGATGGAGGTATTGTGGAAATCAAAATACAAACCTTTACCATATTTTTGGAACTGCCCTGTTATCAAAGATTCTTCTTTCTTTGGCTTGGCTTCGCGGACGAAGATTTATGGAGGGGGTAAAAAGTCCACGTCAGCTGCAGGCTCGTTTGTGGCTGACCAGTCCGATGCGGGACAGGCAGACACGGTTGCAGCGGTTGCAGGGGAAAATTGGTTGGTTGGGGTTGGGTGTTGGGTTTTTCCTCCTTTGCCTTTTGTCAGTGAGGTGGGCTCTGCGGTCTTCTTCAAAGGAGATTGCTGCCCGCCAAACTGTGAGGCGCCAAGATGCACGGTTTGAGGCGTTATCAGCCCACTGGCGGTGGTCAATGTGGCAGGCACCAAGAGATTTCTTTAGGCAGTCCTTGTACCTTTTCTTTGGTGCACCTCTGTCACGGTGGCCAGTGGAGAGCTGTGTACGGCCCATCACCCCAAGTCCAAAGCCCGCTGCGCAGCTCAGACGGCAAAGTCCTCCTCAGCGACAAGATCTCCATCCTCAACCGATGGTCAGAACACATCCAATCTCTTTTCAGTGCCAACCGCTCAGTCCAAGATTCCGCCCTGCTCCAGCTCCCTCAACAGCCCCTAAGGCTAGAGCTGGATGACGTTCTCACCCTGGATGAGACATATAA